>NC_067432.1:28040951-28654284 GCF_009764475.1 Pristis pectinata | reverse complement strand
TTTGTCCTGCTCATGAACAGAACAAACCCTGGCTATTTCACACACTGAACCGTTGATGCAGGGCCAGTTACTTCACGGAGCGAGACAATTCTGGTCACACTTATAAAACTCCCTTTTGCTCAAACAGGGTCACCTTGGCCCCCATGAGCTGTTGGTGCTTTAAAGAGTTACATCTCAGTAGGTGGAGTTCACAAATTGATTAACTCTCTGCTTGATAGTCGATAACAATTGTCTTGTTATCTACCCACCAACACAAAGGATGCAACATGCCCCCCATCCTGTGCAACAAAGAGTGAACTAATGGAAAAGCAGAACATTGGATTTCCGATGCCTGGTAGCACAGGACAGAGGAACAGGGATTATCTGGTTCCTTGGTATCACTTCCAAATATCAAAGAATATTCAACCTTAAAAAAAATGAAGAGCTTGGACAATAAGTAGTTGTCTGCTGTGAGCTTCCTGTAGTGACCCAAAACCAAAAAAACTGCTTTCTTTTCTGCATTTACTTGTGAACCAGAAGCTCGTGTGATGTCCCTCACTGGATTCTCAGTCATTGCAGAGCAAATCACAGGTATGTACAGAACAGAAGAATAAGGAGTTACCCAGAGAAATCAGGAGCAGCAACAAGTTGCTGCATTCCTGTAATCCTGGTCACAACCCTAACAATCTATTTCTATCCCACCCGATCAGAATAGTGACTGGCTCCAGGGTCTTTACTGAAACTTTTGGGGAACCAGAAATGTCTTCACGCCTCCTACAGACTAAAAGTGATTCTGTCACTGAGCCACCCTGAGGGGATATGGACTGTTGCTCCACTTTAGTAGTTTGCTATATAGAGTGGTACACTAAAAACACCAGGTACATGTTTACTTGCAGTCCTGTCACTAGCCAACAGATGATGCTAGTGCACTTTGAAAATTAATATTGGAAAAGAATGAAAAAGTAATTACATTATTGTGCCAGTGAAATCGTGGATATAAACAATTCCAATACTTTAGTGATCTAACTTAAACAAGAAGAAAATAACTGAGATTGTGGAAATGGTTTCTGGTCTGCGATAGGCCAATGGTATCTGCAAACAATACGATGCCAAAGTATCGGTGTGATAAGCCATGGCTTAGAACACATTTACAATTCATTCCAACATAAAAGTCACATCTTAGCCAACATTTCCAGGCCTTATGCATTCTTATATTTTTGGAAGGCGAACAGTAGAATTGCCTGTCATCAACTCAGAGACATTTCTGAGCTGTCTGGATATAAACTAATGCTTTCACTCTGCAGGCACAAGGACACAGAGTACACAGCACAGAAACAAGACATGTCCATTCAGTCCGTGCTCATGCTTATGCTCTACCTGGGCCCACGTCTATTTTACTTGATGTAGGGTTTCGACCCAAAGCATTGACAATTTCTTCTCCCCACAGATGTTGCTCGACCCACTTGAGTTCCTTCAGCAGATTGTTCGTTGCTCCAGATTCCAGCATCTGAAGTCTCCTGTGTCTCTATCTTACATGATCTGATTATCAGCACCGTCCCCACCAACTTGCTGCTCCTTCTCACATGCATCAATGCATTTGCCTTAATTATAACTTGTGATAACGTGCTCTACATTCTCACTACCCTCTGGTTGTTCTCACTGACCTCAGGATAAAGAAGTTTCTTTGTCTCTCCTCTTTGGAACTCCTTGTTTGATTTACTGTATCAGTGTATTTCCTATTTTGATTATGTCTAGTTTTGCTGTTCCTCAAAAATGAAAACTCTTGGCAAGTCTAAGAACTCGCCATAAATCTTGAAACTTTGTATTCTGTCACCTCCCTGTCTTCTCTTTACAAGAGATAAAAGACCCACCTGTTCATCCTTTTCATGACAGACATAATCCTGCAGTTCAGGAATTATCCTTGTAAAGGTTCTTCCACTCTCTTCAGCAACTCTATCCTTTTTATTTCTAATGTAACAACCAGAACTGCATCTGCTTCTATTTAACATCTATTGCCATCATATTCGCCCTCCAAAACTCCATCTACTTTCTCAGATGGAGGCAAAAGATCCATGGAATTATTTCTAAGAAAACCAGAAGATTTATCCTCAGTGTCTTGTCTACTCTGGTCAGGCCAACATTCAACAAAAGTTTAACATAATTCCTGTACTTCTAAATTCTACCACTTGTTATGGTCTTATTTCAATAATTTGTTTTTTTTGGTGAACTTTCAGATTCCTTCACTTGATCCCAACTTAGTTTCTTATTTTCCAAAGAAACAGCTTTATTATTAGCATCAACAATCATTATGTTGTGCCAGTACATAGAAGCATTGAGTTTAAGTAAAACCATATTGTAATGTACCTTAAACAACAATCTTTTCATACATTATTAAATTCCTGGCACATCACAGTGAGAGCATATGGAAGCAAGTCACTTAAAAAAATAAGCAAACAATTTGCTTTTTGGTTGCCAATAATAAATACCTCAAACTTATCAGAATAAAATGGCCCTCTCTTGGTACATTTTATTTATTCCAAATTCAGTGTGGAGTTCCCACCAGTATAGAACCTGGCAAACACCCTACACAAACTTGCAGCGTTGAATTAACATGGTCACTATCCCCAACTTATGAAATATTTTCAACAGATCCTCTTTTGTAACTTGCCACTTGACAATCTCAAACTTGAAAAAACTGACAAACAGCACCAGGAAAGTCCCCCCCAAAAAGCTAATACCTGAAGAGAAAACTAAAGGTATATGATCAAGGCCACTGCTTTAACATGACTGAATTAAAGTATTTTGTTCATTTTTTTTTATATACTGGATTTCATTATGGTTATTAACCTTTTAAAGATCAAATTCTAAAAACAAAGTGGAGTAGTTTCAATCTCAAGAGATTCTTATCCACTGACATCTTCTACAAACCCACTGACGCCCACAGCTAGCTCGATTACAGCTCCTCCCACCCTGTCTCTTGCAAGAACACTACCCCTTTCTCTCAATTTCTCTGCTTCCTCCGCATCTGCTCCCATGATGAGGCTTTCCACTCCAGAACATCCGAGATGTCCAACTTCTTTACTCACTGTGGCTTCCCCCCTACTGTGGTCAAGAGAGCTCGCACCCACGTCTCTGCTCTCACCCCCACCCCTCCCAAACCCAACAGGGACAGGGTCCCCCTTGTCCTCACATTTCATCCCACCAGCCTACGTATCCAACACATCATTCTCCGTCACTTCCGCCATCTCCAACAGGACATCACTACCAAGCATATCTTCCCCTCCCACCCCCTTCTGCCTTTTGCAGCGACCACTCTCTTCGTGACTCCCTCGTTCACTCCTCCCTCCCACTCCCCCCACCCCAAGAACTTTCCACTGCCCCCGCCATAGGTGCATCACCTGCCCCTACATCACCTCCATCCAGGGACCCAGCCAGTCTATTCAGTGCTCCAAGTGTGGCCTCCTCCACAGTGGTGAAACCAAACGCAGACTAGGTGACTGTTGCGCTCTGTCCGTAACTGCAAACTGCATCTTCTCATTGCCAGTCACTCCAACTCCCCCTCCCACACTATCACTGATATGTCAGTCCTTCGCCTCCTCCACTGCCAGGAGAATTCCAAGCGCAAACTGGAGGAACAGCACTTCACTTTCTGTCTTGGAACCTTGCAGTCTAATGGCATGAACATTGAATTCTCCCACTTTAAGTAATTCCCTCACCTTCCCCCCCCCCCCACCCAACCATGCCTCTTCTTCCCTTTCCTAGCCTATCTTTTTTCTACCTCCCTTTTTCCCCTCCTTACTTTTGACCCATCCCCTGGTGGATCTGCTCTCCCCTCCTCCCCCACACCTGCCTATCACTATCTCTTACCTGCATCTACCTGTCACCACACTGTGCCCACCCCGCCTCCCCTCTTTTGTCCACCTATCACTGCTCTGCTTTCCCCTCCTATATACTGGGCTTCCCCTTTTCCTATCTTCAGTCCTGAAGAAGGGTCCTGACCCGAAACGTTGACCGCCTGCTTTTCTCCACGGATGCTGCCTGGCCTGTTGAGTTCGTCCAGCATCATCGTGTTTTTCATCTAGATTCCAGCATCTGCAGTCCTTTGTTTCTCGGGGTAGTTTCAACGGGTGTCCCACAGGACATGAATGTTACTTCTTAAAATTCTGTTACGTATATTAAAGGGGAAATAAAACTTCAAATTGAAAATTCAGAGTTTTGAAAACTCGAGCAAGCAATGAGGCTATAAACCAGCTTTGCAACAAAATCATGCCCCAATCTTACCCAGAAGAGAGGTTTGTTTTTTTTTTGAAAATGGTGCATTCTGAAAGATATTTGAAAATTATTTCAAAGTCAAACATAATTAAGTTATAGTTATAATTTAAAGGAGAAGTGGTATATAGGTTTTTCATCACCATTATATCCCGTGCAGAACATTACAACCCTGCAATGATACTACAGCTGAAATTAGATTAATGGTAACTGAATGCACTCTTAATTACATGATACAGTTATTCAAATAGAAATAACGTTACCAAGTGCCAATAAGCGTGTGTAGTGTTGGTATGTACCTGATGGCTGGCATGAATGTAGTGGGCCAAAGGGCACGTTTCTACGCTATAGAAATAGTTTATCTGACTCTATTACCACAAAAAGCATTCGAGCAAAATATTCCAATAGCACTTAAGAAAGGTGTCCCAATGGACTTGAACTGAGCAGGAAAACAATGTTAATTAATTGAAATCAGGAGTGCCAAATAAACTAGAAACTCTTTTGCAAGCATTCCCCTTTGCTCCTGTTCACCGAAAATCCTCTACCCCTCTAGACTCGGCTCAGTCGTTGCTCCAAACATGATACAAAGATTTCTTCTCCAATTCTTATTTAATTTTGGCACTTTCTCCTCACCAGTTTAAGTTGGACTATTCTTCTTTCCTAACCTCTTCTATTCCGTCTGATACAAGCTGATCTTCTTGCCTTCACTAGCCCATAAATACTGGCAGCTATAGTTTCTATCCCTCATCTCTACAGCCGTGCATTCCTTCCTTCATCCTAAACAGATGAATAACCTTTGCCGCTTTCTCGTTAACCACTTTCCCTTTTCTCCCCATCCCACCAAGTCCCCCAACAAACACCCCATCCCAATTCGGCAGCCAACTGATATTTACTACTATTTGCTCAGGTAGATTCATGTGGGGAAAAGAGCAAGGGAGTTAACCCTGGTGTTCTGATCATTACCTTGTCATTATCAGATTGCTTGTGGGATGTCGCTGTGGGCAAATTGACTACTGTAGTTCCTGCATTACAACTGTGTAAAAGAATATTCATTAACTGTAAAATGTTTTGGGACATCCTGAGAAATAAATTGAATATGTGTAAATTGAGAAATTACTGTAAATAAAATCTTCCTTCTGAATATTTTCCCCATTCTCTTGTCACACAGCACTCTCTGTCAGAATTCTACTGTGGAGCAATCCATATGCATGCTGTATGGAGGATTTATTCTTACAGGAATTGCTTTGCAGACAGCAGGAAGCAGAACTATTTTCATTTGCAACAGGGAGGGGTTGCACTGAGAAGTGAGACTTGGCTCCTGCTAGGAATAAATCTGTTAAAAAAGTTTAAGTAAACAAAAACTATCCCCAGCTCATACACCATCAGTCTGAAAGTCTGACAAGTGGCATAATGAAAACAGGCAGACTTGCATTAACATAGAATGTTATCACACCTCAGAAACATCTCAGAACGGTTTGAGAGCCTAGACGAGGCCTTGAGAGGAGAAGGATCAATTCAATGGCATTAACTACATGTGATTACCCTGATTATTATATAGGCAAACCTGGGAGCACCCAAATCCCTGCAAATAAAGAAGAGATTATTTAATACTGATCAGAATTTGTAGCAGACTTGATTCTGCGACTTGGTTTTGGGATTGCCTTAGTAATTGTAATATCAGACTCAGCATAAATCAGGAAATTAGAGGAGCTAATGAGATAAAGCATTAAGCAGGGGGGATTTTAATCTACAGATGGATTGGACATAGAAATCAGCAGAAATAAGGCAGAATCTATACAAGATGGTTTTCTGGATTGGTACTTTGAGGAACCAAATAGGGAAATAGTCACTTCAGTTCTCATTTTGTGCAATGAGAAAGGGATAATTGATCATGGGAAAAGGACCTTTAGGGAAGAGTGACTTTAATATGATAAAATTTTATAGTGAGTTTGAAAGTGATTAGTTCAATCTGAAACTAGGATCTTAGATCAAAAGCAAAAGGAAAGATTTGGCTCTGGTTAATTGGGAAAACAGGTTGAAAACAATGGCTAGCCTTTTAAAAAAGGCCTAATTTACAGAAAATTATATTCCTTCTAAGGCACAAAAGCCCAACAAGAGAAGTGCTCTGTTCTGGGTGACAGGAGAAATTGAAGATAACATAAAATTGATGGATGAGGCTTGAAAAGCTGCCAGAAATAATAGTAGGTCTGAACTTTGAGAGCTTTTAGAACTTAGCAGAGGAGGACCAGGAAATAAAAGAAAGGCAAAATAAAGTGAGGGTAACTGGTAAGAAACATGTACATGGATTGTAAGAGCTTCTGTACAGATAAAAAGGAAATAACTAACAATGGCAAATGTGAATACACCGCAGACAGAAATGGAAGAATTTAAAATGGGGAATGCGAAAATGGCAGGAGGAATTAAACAACTTAACCAAGTACTCTGAGTTGGTCTCTATTGAGAAGTTGGAGAGACCAAAAGCCAGTAAATGCCAAGGACATGATAAGCTGCATCTCAGAGTTTTTAAAAGTGATGGCAATAGAGAGAGTGAACACACTGGTTATCACCTTCCAAAATTCTGGAGATTCTGGAATTGTTCTTGTGGATTCGAGGATAACAAATGTGACCCCACTATTTAAGAAAGGATGGAGAGAGGAAACAGGGAATTACTGAATTGTTAGCCCGACATCAGTGGTTGGGATAAAGCTGCAATCTGTAACGAAGGATGTAATAACAGATCTCCCTAAAAATTATGCCACTGAAGTAATTTGAGGATGCAACTAGTAAAATAGATCAATGTGAAACCAGTGTAGATGGACAGTCAGAAGACTTCTGAGAAAGTCTCATACAGGAAGTTGGTCAATAAGGTTAGAGTACAGAGTTGAGTGCAATACACCAATATGATCTGAGAATTGCTTATTGGACAAAAAGCAAGAAGTGGGAATAGATGGGTCTTTCTTGGGTTGGGAGGCTGTGCCTCGTGAGATATCAGAAGGAAGAGGCATGGATCCCAGCCACTCATGTCTATATCGACAATTTGGCTGGAGGTACCAAATGGCATATTTCCAAGTTTGTGAATGGTGCTAAACTAGGTGGGATTGTAAGTAGAAAGAAGGTTGTACAGAAGTCTCAAGGGGACTTAGATAAGCTGAGTGAGTGCGGAAGCACAAAGCCTATGCAACTTAATGTGAAAAAATGTTGAAGTTATCTACTTAGTAATTGGGTAATGTTACTGATCAAAGGGGCCTTGGTGTCCTTATGTACATCACTGAAGGACAACAGGCAGGTGCAGCAAGCAATTAGAAAGACAATTGGCATATTGGACTTACTATGAGAGGATTTGAATGCAGGAGAAAGGATGTTTTACTGCAATTACATCTGATCACTCCTGGAGTACTGTGTAAAGTTTTGGTCCTCATTCTTTAAAAAAAGGATATACTTGCAGGAGACAAAGTGCAGTAAAGATTCACTCGACAGTTTCCAGGGACAGTTGATCTGCTGAAAGATTGGGTAGGTTAGGCCTCTACACTCCAGAGGTTAGACGAATGAGAGAAGATCCCTTTGAATCTTAAAATATTCTTACATGTAATGAACATGAAAAGACTGCAGATGCTGGAAGTCTGAAATAAAAACAGAAAATGCTGGAAACACCCAGTTGGTCAGGCAGCACCCACAGAGAAGAGAAACAGTTAATGTTTCAGGTCAAAGACCCTTCATCAGAACTGAAGTGTTAATTGTTTCCATAGATGCCACCCCACTTGCTGAATGTTCCTAAAGTTCTCACAGGGCTCAAAAGGCTGGATGCAGGATGTTCCCCTGGCTGAGGTGTCTAGAACCAGGGGGCAAGGTCTCAGAATAAGGGATGGGCTTTTGAGGCCTGAGGTGAGGAGGTTTCTTCTGACAGTGGTGGAGAATCTTTGAAATTCTCTAACCTGTAGGACACCGGAGGCTCAGTCATTATTCATTCAAAACAGGGGTGGATAGATTTCTGGATATACAGGGATTAGGGGATAATGGGAGGAAATGGCATTGAAGTAAATCAGTCATAATCTTGATGAATCTCAAAGCATGCCCGAAGAGCAATGGCCTACTCCTACTCTTTATGGTCTTAGCCTTTATGTTGACAGGAGTTGTCTTATGTTGCATCTCCTTCTTAGGCAGACCCTCCTTCAACTCCATTTTGTGGGTTCTGAAATCATTGATGTGGCCAACATGGGAACCACGGACTTTCACAGATGGGCGTGAGGTGCCTGATGGAGCAGGTGGAAAATAGTTTGAGGGGATGCGTTCCTTCTGCTGGGTTTCTGTGTGCTCCCATTGCATGGACTTGAGATTCTTACCACTCTCCTGAATGTTCCTTCTCCACTTTGAGCAGACATAGCCAGAGATTCCCAAGGGTCAGTGAAAATGCCACATTTTTTCAAGGCAACTTTGAGCACATCACTGTCCATCTGGTAATCTCGGAACTGAGCATCTGTTTCAGGAATCTGGTGTCGGGCTTGCCAACAATGTGGCCTCCCTGACAGATTGGACTGAGTGCTGTTCATACCTCAGTGCTGGGAATGCTAGCCTGGGAAGAGGATGTTGATGTTGGTTCATTTAACCTTTCAGTGGATTTAGGGGATTTTGCAGAGACAGCTTGGTTGATATTTTTCCAGTGTGTTGAGGTGCCTGCCGTAGGTAGTCGAAGTCTCAGCCACATTTCAGGGAGCAGGGATCACTGCTGCCTAATAGACCATGAGTTTTCTTCATAGACTACCTTCCTCGATCGACAGAAGGCTGTGCTGGCTCTTACTGTATATAGCAAGGAAGTGATAAAGCAGGAAGTGATATCTGTACATGGGACGTGGGCATCGCTGGCAAGGCCAGCATTTATTACCTATCGCTACTTGCCATGGAGAAGGTGCAGTGAGCCACTAGTTAGAATGAGTATAGTTTGTGTTGATATCAGTCCTTGTGCTTGTTGATAAGTGACTGTGGAGCATTGACCCAACAACACTGAAGGAACAGCAAGATATTTCATAGAGGATGGCATGCAATGTGCAGGTGGTGGTATTACCATACACCAGATGCCCTTATCCTTCTGATGGTAGAGGTTATAACTTTGTGGATTGCTGTCAATAGCCTTGCCTGTAGATGTTACATTCAACAGTTATGGCAGTAAGTGCTGCAGGTGGTCAATTGGCTGCCAACAAAGTGGGCCTTTTTGTCCAAGGTGGTATTGAGCTTAAGTTTTGCTGGAGCTGCACTCAGCCAAGTAAATGGAGGACACATTATCAACCTCCTGACTTGCCTTGTCAAACTTATATTGTACCTTTGTCCAGGCTATGTGCCACCCAGAGTCCAAGGTTACCAGAGCTCCCACATGAATGGACAAAATCCTAGAATGTTGTGCATCAGAACCAGGTCAAGTACATTATGGATACTTGTGGTTTGTTTAAGAGGTCTTTTATAAAGCCAGCAAAATGACTTTCAAAACCTCCTTACTGGGTCTATGGATACAGTAAAACAGAATGCTATATTTAGTGAAATCATCATCATCATCATCTGCTTCTGACATAGATTGCAAAGAAATAACATTAGCTTTGTGGTTCTATTAGTTTTAAATTAGCTGGTTGAAGCTCATATAATCAGCTATTTTAAAGAGATCACAAGACAGGAGTGTAGGATTGTGTACAGCTCCAGACAGCTGTGCTTTGGATGGCAGGACACAAGTCATTTCTCATTTATGCCACCTGGGAGAATCCAGAAAACATAAAGGATTTCTCATACTGAGGGGCCAAATAATTAACTGCACTCCACGAGCTGCAAAGTTGCACTCAGGTGTCTGCCAACAAGATTCACAGTACAATGCTGTGTGGGAGTACAGCAGATATCCATACAAAACTGAAATCTTCTTGGCTACTCAAAGAACAGACTCCCTAGTCACCATGTATATATCACAAACAAGCTCTAGAAAGCTGCAGGTCATTCAACAAGTACAAGGTTGGCAACCAAGCAGTAAAATTTTAAAATAGGAAATATTGGGACAAAATGAGTCCATCAACATGAAGGTGCTAATTTCAACAATGAGTGGTCTCCTCCCTCCCCAGCTCCCCATTTCACTTTTTATTAAATTCTCTGTGATGTACAAGGTGTGCGTTCTCCCCGGGTTTGCATGAGTTTCCTCCGGGTGCTCTGGTTTCCTCCCATATTGCAAAGACGTACGGGTTAGGAGCTGTGGGCATGCTATGTTGGCACCGGAAGCGTGGCGACATTTGCGGGCTGCCCCCAGAACATTCTACGCAAAGATGTGTTTTGATGTACATGTGACTAATAAAGATATCTTAAAAAAAGGTGTGGCGTAATGTACTATTTGAACATCTAAATGACCCGGACACAAGTTCTAACTATACTGCTCCTTTAGATCCAGACTTCAATCTCCACTGTTGGAATGACAGGCCAGTTCTTTAACAAAACAGAAAAATTCCAGGTGCCAATGTCCAAAGCCGGAAGGTATAATATTTTTAAAACTCACATTCTTCAGTTAAACTGAGGCAGCCAACTCTTGTGTATAATTTCTTTTCAGCATAAAGGGTATATTGTCCTCCTGACAGAGTTTGGCACACATCTCACCACAAGAAGTGTTGACAGTTTCGTAACTCATTATATCCTGAGAAATCTTATTGTGGCAAAAATGGTGTACACGTCCTCTTTGCCACCCAGTAAAGTGACTTGCAATTCCAAAGCACTTTAGAGCCAATTACATGCATTTGAGGTGTTGTAACTGTGTAATGTAATTGCCACAAAACCAGCAACGTGACAATGACCAGATTGTTCATCCAGCAATGTTAGTGGGGGCAGGGGGGCAAGAATTGCCAGGAACTCCCCCACTCTCCACTGACACGGCACTGTGCATCCTCGTACCTCCACCTGAAGGGAGGGGCAGTGCCTTGGTTTGATGCTTTTGCTACATATCACTACAATATCCCAGTGAAGATATGAATAGCTACCCAATTAACTGGCTTTGATAAATCAAACTCCAGAATAGATTAACTGTGGAGGAACTCCTGCTGCTCTGATGTCCAAGTTATCTAAAGTGTCCTCTTTCAAAGAAACAGCATGGAAAACTTCCTCCTCTCCTGTAGTTGTCTGAGACCACAATTTGCCTCACACAAAATCCCAGGAGTCCCTGACCAAGGCACAGAATGCTCTCTGTCATAAAAGAGACAGGCAGGAGAACCTGACTTGGAAATGGAGTCCACATGCCAGCTGTTCCAGTCAGGCAGCCCAGCACTCATTGGAACTGGAGTCCGCGATTTAGCTCCACGAGTCTATTCACAAGACCATGGCCTCAGTGTGACCTAATTTCCTACACCCACATTTGCCTCATAATCGTAAATAACTATGCTTAAAAAAAATTAACATCTCATATTTAATATTAACAACTGACCTTACAGGATCTGCCACTTGTGGAAGGCTTCCAAACTTCTATCACCCTCTGGAAGTATTTCCTAATTTCATTCCTGAGATGCTTAGTATTCATTTTTAGGCCAGATGCCCTACTCCTAGGATGCCCAAAAGTGAAATACTTTAACCTTATCTATCCTGTCAGCTACCCTTAATACAAGGTTGAGCAAATCAAACAATGCTTCAAGCAAATCATCTCTTAACCTTCTAATTTTTTAGGAATACATCCCAATTCTCTTCTCTTCATTTAAGTACTGGACAACTTGATCCAAGTATCACATTGTTAAATTCATGTTGCACCCCCTCCAAGATTAATACATCATAGAACAGTACAGCACAGTACAGGCCCTTCAGCCCACGATGTTGTGCTGACCTATATAAACCTACTCCACGATCAATTGAAAGAGGCTGCAGAGGGTTGTAGACTCAGCCAGCTCCATCACGGGCACAACCCTCCCTGCCACTGAGGCCATCTTCAAAAGGCAGTGACTCAAGAAGGTGGCACCCATCATTAAGGACCCTCACCATCCAGGACATGTTACTACACGTTACTACCATCGGGGAGGAGGTACAGGAGCCTGAAGACCCACACTCAAAGATTCAGGAACAGCTTCTTCCCCTCCACCATCAGATTTCTGAATGGTCCATGAACACTGTCTCATTATTCCTCTTTTGCACACCTCTCATACACCTCTATCAAGTCACCTCTCATCGTCCTTCGCTCCAAAGAGAAAAGCCCTAGCTCGCTCAGCCTTTCCTCATAAGACATGTTCTCTAATCCAGGCAGCGTCCTGGTAAATTTCCTCTGCGCCTTCTCTAAAGCTTCCACATCCTTGCTATAATGAGGGGACCAGAACTGAACACAATCCTTTCTAAGATGGGGTATCTGGAACTGCTACCACTTTTCCAACTGTGATCTAAATGCATCTTTGTATAATAATAACCAAACTACCCTTAAAATTTGGAGTTCTTTCTCTGCCCCATCTATTCCATTTTTCTCCAGCTGAACTTTCAAGGCCAAATTCTGATTTGAAAATTAACTCAGAAGTCTTGTTTTGCTAATGATGACCTGACTGCACTCCAGAGTTGGACTCAAATTTTCATCCTAGTCATAAGTGGAGAGGCCTTGCACTGTGCAGGACCCTGAGTGATGCAACACTGGCAAGTGGACAGGCAAGAACAAGTCCTGTCCACAAAATAGCTGTAAAATCTTTGACCAGTGACTGCCACACAAATAGTTGAGCACTGAATGGCTTTGATTGTTAGCAAAACAAAAGTAAATTAACTAATTAAAAGTTTAAAAATGAAATACTTTAAACTACTTCTGAGCAAAATGTTGAAATAAATTCCATTAAGTCAAATAAATGCAAAAGACCTAATAGCTTTCTCCCTTGCAGCTGTTCCTCCCCACTGAAATGAATAAACTCACTGCCCCTCCTCCAGCAAGTAGATCCCTCAGCCTACACGTCAGGAAACGGCAGCAAGTTTTCACTCCACCACTGAACTTCATGAAGAGTCCAACACTGAAGTGCAGCCAGGTCATTGCTAACAAAATGAGACTTCCGAGTTTACTTTTAAATGAGAATTTGGTGCTAGTTAGATGTCAAAATACCAGCAAGAGAAAAACACTCCCTTCTCACCAATTGTTGTCCTTTCCTTGCAACACAAATTCTTCCCGGCTTTTCTATCATAGTGGACAGACGCTTGACTGCATCCCATCTATTCCCAGCAGCTCTACTCTCACCTCTTCTCCTCCTAGACAGAACAAGAACAGTTTCCCAGTCCTTACCTTCCACCCCGTCAGCTTCTGCATTCAACAGATCATCCTTCACAATTTCTACCAGCTCCAAGATTCCACCACCAGATACATGCCCCCCTCCCTCTCCTTTCATTACTTCAAAGAAATCACTCCTTTTGCAACACTCTGGTCCCCTCTAACATCCTCATCTACCACTCGCTGTCTTTTCGCTTTTTCCATTTCCGCCGTCCAGGGACCAAACAGTCTTTCCAGGTGAAGCAGCGATTCACTTGCACTTCTTCCAATCTAGTACACTGCATTCAATTTTCACAATGTGGCCTCTTCTACACTGGAGAAACCAGAAGCAAATTGTGTGATCGCATTGTAGAAAATCCTCAGGAGTTACTGAGCTTCTGATGCCCGTTACCTTAATTTACCATCCCACTCCCATTCTGATCTCCTGCACTGTCACAAGGCCCAATACACGCTCAAGGAGCAACACCTCATCCTCGGTCTGGACATGTTCCAGCCTATAGAACTCAGTACTGAATTCTCCAACTTCAGATAACTCACTCAACCTTTCTCTTCGTACAAGATTGGCCGTTTTAGCCTGCCATCATTTTTGGCTCAGCTCTTTCCAATTTTTTTGATAGTCTACCCTGTTGGGCATGTCCCACAACCTTACCATTAGCAACACAGCACACAGCGCGCGCACACACACACACACACACACACACACACACACACACACACACACACACAAGCTTAATCTGAATTTAATTGTCATATTAAGTCATCCAGTCTCACCCTATCAGTGAAATTCCCCTTTGTTCCACCCATCTCCCACCTCTACCTCTCTGCTCCCTAGTCTAAATTATTCCCAGTTCTGATGAAGGGTCCCAGACCTGACACATTAACTGTTATTCTTTCCACAGATGCTCCTTGACCTGGGTGTTTCCAGCATTTTCTGTTTTGGTTTCAGATTTCCAGCATCTGCAGTTTTATGACTTTCATTCATTGCCTCTTCCGTCCCTGAAGACAGAAAAATCACACTGTGCTGTAACTCCAGGGGCACCAACAATCCACCATTATCTTGTTCCAATCACCATTATTCATGCAAGTCCAAACATCAAGTGTTGGCAGACAACTCAACTGTACTCAGCTCCATATCCCAAGTCTCATTCTATGCTTGCCTACAGTGGTTTATTTTCTTTATAGATCTGTCCAAATTTGTGAAAAATGTCAGCTACCCAAAAGAAACAATTGCTACTGTTGCAGAGAAGGTTTTGATATTATATCTACAATGAAAACAACATCTTCCGTAATTTATAAAATTACAAAAATATCCAAAAATTTAAACACAAATCTCCACTCAAGGATAGCTCAGAGGGTAGTTTGAACATAATGTCCTGTAATATTCATCGGCTGGTGATCAGGAGCAGGAACCTTTGCAGTTTAAGGTTTTCTCTGTCCTGTTGTACCTCCCGGACCATTACTCAGTTAACTTTGCGGAGTGTGCAGGACTTCCAGATCAGTACAGTTCTTACTGGGCCACGTGATACATTTACTAACTTGGGTCCTTAAGGGTAGTTAGAGAAAGAGTGCTTTGTTTACAGTATTAACAATTTACAAGGATTTATTGCCTGTGTCAGCTTTTCGTCACTATACCACAAGCTTAATTTTCAAAAACATACACTGGACTGTGTGTAGTTTCCAGTATTGACACCATTACCCAATTTGCCTCAAATAAAAACCTATTAAAAACACTAAGCCCCTTTCAGTTTATCCACATACAATTCAGGTTTATTTGGCGCTAATGAAAAGAACCTTCATACTACGAGAAACATTAAAAAATGTTTCTTTAAATTCTCAGAAACATGCATTAGTAACATCCAGCTTGAGTTTCAGATAGGTATTTGTAAAATGGTAGCACAAGAGTTTGCTCACTTGCTGAAAAATACAGCATTTAATTATTCCATCAGGTGCTCAATCTACAAGACTTTGCATGATATTTAATGCAGCCAGTATGAGATATAAAATAATGAAGTATTTGAGCACTTCAAATTAAGCAAATTTTTTGTGGTGTCAGTGAGAAAAAGAAGGTAAAAACAAAAGACCAAACCAGACCAAGGGAAAGAAAAGATGAAAATCATACAAAAAAGTGAAGCCTCAATTTGCTTCATTTCAACAAGCAACTTAAAAGAAAAATACAATATTATTGCTCTGATACCAAAACCGTACTGAGGAGTTGTTTGTAAGTCTGACTTGGCAAAATGCAGAGGTCAAGGGTCTGGAAATGATCTGTACTTTCTGCTCTCTTTTTCTTTCCATTATTCAGCCTTCAGCCACAAGTCTGTGCTGTTGCAGGCAACCATCTGTACTCCTCCTGCCACTCCCATGCTATAATTAGAAACCAGGAGATACAGAGGCAACGTCAGCATTCTTCCAAGCTCTCCTAAAAGTGAGTAAACACTACATATGGAAAGATATACTGTTGACAGGTTTGCAGGACAAACATCCCCGGCATCCAAACCTGCAACTCTTGGGCTGAGTTAGCACTCTGACTGAACTACAAGACAGCAGACTCTTCGCCTTGACTTTATGCAAGTGAGCTGCCAATTCAAAAAAATGACCCCAAGGATTTTGCTCATTTTCCTCTGTCAACGTTACTCTTTTATCCAAGTTTCTTATTTTGATTAGACTGTGTTTTGTTTATTAAAGTTGCAGAGTGTAAGCTCATTTGCAACTTCTTAAAGTATTTTAGGAAGTTGTCAAATTCATTACTAAAGTGGACAACAAGATCTCTTATCGTTGTGGAATTAAACACAGTATGTGACAGTGCTAACCTGGAACCAGTGGTGACACTTGGAGATCAGCAGAGTTAAGAGTATTTCAATGAAGGAATTAATCTAAATGGCTAAAAATCTTCCATTATTTCTGAAAATTAACTGCATTAAAT
The DNA here is from genome assembly GCF_009764475.1 of Pristis pectinata. Classification (NCBI taxonomy): domain Eukaryota; kingdom Metazoa; phylum Chordata; class Chondrichthyes; order Rhinopristiformes; family Pristidae; genus Pristis; species Pristis pectinata. The sequence goes on along the minus strand of NC_067432.1, from coordinate 28,637,890 downwards.
ATTCCTCAAAAGTATAAAATCACCTATTCATAATATTAATATGTTACAGCCCCATCAAACCATGTAATCTTTTCCAAATATTAAAAACTGTGCTAAGAGCAGCTTCCCAACATTTGGCGATATCAATCACTGGATTAGGGACTCTATTATAGCACTCTCATTATAAATGTTTTAGCATGAATAAAGGTCATTTCACGGCAAAGCAAATCGATTGTACAACAGATGGAAGGTTTCACCATTGGAAAGGTTTGGATCTATACAGCAACCTGTTCTTACACGTGCAATAATGCATCAGACTTTGACAAACCATTCTTTCATAACTGGCCACCTGTAGCCTTAAGAGAAATAAATCTGTACTCGTACTGCATTCCAATTTGACCACTTAAAGGATCCTAGTAAAATAAAAAGCAAACAGTACTTCTCTTCAGTGGTACAATGGACTACTTTGTGGTTCCAGCAAGTATGGGTAGAAATTGTACAAGCATGCTTGGCAGACAACGTTACTTATTCCTCGACACCTCATTATTGGCTTTGAGGGAAAAGAAGAACAGTCACTGAAATGTCAAATATTGTCTTGACTTTCCACTGATCTTTGATGTGCAACATGATTGCAACAAAAAACCACCAGACCCTTAATGCAGGAGCTGTATAACACTCTACAAACTAGACCCTTGAGGTAATCACACATCTTACTACAATCTTCTGGGTTACATTGTCACTTTAATTGATGTGCACCTATCAGTCCTCCAAGCCAAAACTTAGCCTTCCTACTTTTCATACCATGAAAATGATGCAAAGGCACAGAAGCAAAGAGAAACAACACTTACAGGATACCCAGACTGAATGGTTGGCTTCTGTGTTATACCCACCTTGTAAGACACAGCAGAATTGAATATTTCATCTTACCAGCCAGGCTGGATTCAAAGGTACCACTCAGAAGGTGAAAACCTTTGCTGGCTGGAGGCAATTATCAACCCAAGTTCTTGTGCGAAATCAGATCATCCTCTGTCCACCCCTTTCTGTTCAATCTGTACAACAAACACCTTGGAAAAGTTTGAGCAAGCTTCTCCCACAGACTCCAAATTAGAACACACGCCATTACTGAAGTCCACAAGCAAAATCCTTGTCACCATCCTGATTACAACCACCATAAATGTTCATTTAATGCCATTTCTGAAATCAGCTCATCTTTGCTCATAAACGTAAATTACTTTTGGTACACAAGAGTTTGGAAATATCATTGGGATTATCATCTGATCTGGTTAGTGCTAATGGTAACAACAAAAGGATGGAGATACAATATCAAATTCAGTGACAAGAATTTGGAGGAAAACTGTTACGTCTGTAATCTCCTAAAATGCTGTTGCACAATAGATGATTTACTAATACTTTTCTATCATTCTGGTTCATTGCAGGTTTCATTTCTTAATCTGATGGTTTGATTTCTGCAAATTTTCCCTTGTCTAACCTAGGATGATGAGGTGGTTTTATGGAGAGGGCAATTTTATGTTTCTAAACTATTTTAACAGCAGTTGGTCCTTGTTACCTCGTCAGTTTCAGGTAACCATGGTAACTAAAGATTCTGCATTACTATAGTGCTTTGCAGGATGTTAGGACAAAGTGAAGCAAAAGTGCTAGAAATCTAAGCATTCCTAACAAAAATATCGGAAATTGCTGAGATGTTTGATGCATTTCATTTTGCAACAGGATTCTACAGAATAACAGTATTATACAGGATTCTACATTCAAGTTAATCAGAGAACAGCATATTTTATGTTAAGGTTCTTTGATATCCAATATATTCAGCAGATGGTTTGAAACTTTTGCATCTGTGTTGCATTTCTGAGCCCTGTCCTGGGCTTACATTTCACCTGAACAACAATAATTACATTTGTATTTAAATAATTGGTAATAATTACATGGCTATAAATGTAACTTCTAAACTCACTATTTCATCAGTTAATGATTCAAAGTATTTAACATATTTTCATGAGGAGGTTTAGCATTTTTTTTTCCCTCTTTTAAGTGCCACAGGTATTGGCCAAAAGGAAACTTCAGATAACAAACCATAGCTTGGTTTGATTTTTTTTTAAACAAGAGTACACCTTTGTTTTTACTTTGATGACTTGAGTGAAGCCATTAGATCTAATGAGAGTTCTGTACTCAATGTACTTGTTTTCAAACACCAAAGGCTGCTTGGAATGCTTCATTTTTCCAAGTTGGCAAGATACCTTTGCACTTTGGGCAACACTGGCTGGATCCTGCAACATGCACGCAACGATAAATGCAGCAATCCAGAGGGTGTCATGGAGGGTGATACTAAACTGGAATCAAACTACAGGAGAACTGCAACTTCACGACATATGGTACATAAGTTTATATACAAAGTGTATATAATGTAGGAGGGATTCTAACTAAATTCTGCCATCAATGCAGGGTGCAATTCAAATATCATTCTAGCTTAGTTTTAGTGCAAAATACCTGGAGAGAGAGAGTTGACCTTACACATCAATAGTTCTTGTATGCAGTTCAAGAGCTTGGTTAGCACTGACAAAAAATAGGCACCTTACCCTGCAGTTCAGTTCCTCCCTATGTCAGTAACAATACTCTCTTCCTTCCCAAAGTTCACAAGTTGCACTCCTTCATCTATCAGCTTGTTCCTTCCATTTCCTTCAAACACTTGCATTCATATTATAGCTTCACCTTAGTAAACCAGCCCAAGCACTTTTCCCTAACCCATGCCAGCAAAGTAACGCAGCTCTGAATAACCTGGCCCACCTCACAAACTGCACACTGAAAGATTGCATTCCTTGAAACAGACCTGATTTTAATTATGTTTGGTCTTGGGAAATTTTAAAACAAAAATCTAAAGCTAATTGCCAAATCAAACATTTATCTACATTCTTGTCTTAATGGAGCAGAATTTTGGAGAGAAAATAATGTGGAAATTTTAATCAGTTTTTACTACTTAGGATCAGAATGTTAAGGTGCTCAAAAGAACAGTCCTACAAACCACCTCCTAACACTACTTCCCTTGCTCCATATCATAAAGCCTCCAAGGGCAGGAGTAAAATTCTACAATTGTAGTCAAACTGAATGCAGATTGCCTCCAGAGTATGCAAGCTCATTTTAATTAATCACACTGAGGGGAAAAAATGTAGATAGGTTTAGAAACAAAACAGAGTCATAAATTGGCTTCTCTCACATAGCCACCAATTATTTTGTGGAACCCAGGAATTAGAAATTTATTTACATTTTATTTTAAAAGATACTGGCTATTGGAGGAAGGCGAGGAAGTTACTATCTCTATTTGCAATGGTAGTATTGAGAAAGAAGCCTTAACTATGATTTATGTGTATACACTACTACATAATTGCTAGGGTCTTTAATATTGGGCCCATTCTGGGCAAAAATAATTCATGGATTGAAACGACAGATATGTGATCTATGACTCTCCACTCAAGAATGGAATCTGCCTGCATCCAACAAAATTTTCTACTTTCTAGGTCAAGACCTTCCTTTCTACCTGGTAAGAAACATCTCAGGATCTGTATGCCTATGTTAACTTTCTTCTCACATTTATGTTATTATTAACTGTTCCATTAAAACCCATGTAGGTTTTTTTCAAGCCATGACTAACTAAAATATGACTTTTTAGGCAGAGATGTAAATCGCTTATCCAGATGCCAGCATAGAAAACAGCTTCAGTGCCAGTGTGGATCAGTTATGGTAGTTGTCTTGTAGTCAGGTTGCCAATCCAAACCCAAAACCCAAACCTGAGCAATGTCTAGGTTGAAACTTGACAGCAGTACATCAAACATGCTGCACTCTTCATGATACCATTTTTGGGCTGGCAAATAGATCTCAACACCCTTTTTCACATGGACATTAAAAGATATTCCTGGTGCCTTTTAAATAAGAGGGTAATATTTGTCAATAATTATAACTAAATCAACATAATCTGACAGAGTCATTGTGTCCTACCATACATAAACAGACTCTTTAATGCATCCACGCCAACCATCAAACACTGACCTACACTAATCCCATCTTTCCTCTCACATCCCCATGAACTTGCACCTTCTCCCCCATTCTGGTGCCACCCATCTATACTAGGGGCAATTTACAGTGGCCAGTTAACCTACCAACCATCTTTGGCATGTGGGAGGAAAGTGCAACACCTGGGGAAACCCACGCAGTCGCGGAGAACACGCACACGGCACAATCGATGCAAGGATTTACCCGGATCTGGCCACAGCAGTGCCACTGAGGTGCCTTATTCATCTGTTCCACATCCAGTCATTCCCCATATTGCTTTGTGTGCATAAAATGGATCTCACGAAGCAGCTTAGTGGCATCAATGGAAACACAGCAAAAGTAATTATTTTTTTAAAAGGTGTCTCAATGTTGCCTAATAAGTATTGCCTTATATAATGGAAGAGTTATTGGCAGATTCCATTTTGATCCCATCAGGCAGTTTTTTGTAGGCACTAACAAATGGGGAATGATCATCTGTACATCTGTCGTTTCAAATCACGAGTTCAGAAGCATACCAACACCAAACAGATCCTCGATCCTTGTTGTGAATAAAACTTCAATGACAAACATGCAACGGAAACGATAATTTCAATGCCTGCTAAGAAATTACACTGGAAACCAAGTCTTAGTTTAAAAGTTATGGGTTCAGTCCCACCCGAGAGACGAGCACAGAATACTGGCTGACACTTCAGTGCAGTATTGAGAGAATGCCATTGAGGACAGTGCTGTATTTTTGATGAATTGTTATACAAATCCATTATATAAATGCAAGAATTTTCTTTATTTTGGATCACTTTGCTCTATCCAAAACTTGACAATTCTCCCTTCTTGACCAAGAGCTGAAAGAACTGAATGTTTAAACTAACTTACACGATCAAATTGTTATCCCCTTTTACATTTAGAATCACAAGAGACAAACAACACAGAAACAGGGCCTTCAATTCACTGAGTCCACACATTAATCCTCATTTTTTATTCACTGCACATTCTCAACAAATCTCCCCAGATTCTACCACTCACCTACACACCAGGGATGACTCAGTGGCCAATTAACCCTCACATCTTTGGGACCTTGAAGGAAACCAGGGCACCTAGGGAAACCAGAAGATGCCTGGGGCAGTCACAGGGAGAACATGACCGCACCCAAGATCAGGATTGTCTCTGGTGTTGTGAAGCAGCGACTCTAGCTGTTGCCCTACCCTGCTGCCCTATTTCTTAACTTTAAATGAAGCTAAAAGACTACATTGGTCTCTTCTGAGACTGCATTTGACAACACAGGTTTCCTGCCTAAACTATGGACATACAACATGCTTCAGTTTACACACAGAATAGACATTAAATATGGATGAGAGAGTAAGTGGATGAGAACATAGGGTGCAAGTATAAGCAAATAACAGTATAAACATTTTCAAATATCTCCAATCCAAAGCACGTGAAATGGGTCTTGCACCTGCTTTTTCTTCGACATCTATGCAGGTCTACACCAATAATTGTTGTTGTGTCACAGGAACAGCAGCACCTACTCCAAAGGCAGGATGGCCATTGCAGACAGCCCTGTATTATGACTAATCTGATGATTTTACCATGTTTCCCTCATCTCAACCCAGGCACCAGGAGAGCTCTCAATTCCCCCCTTGAAGCAGCACTGAACAATTCCGATCCTCTAATCCAAATTTCTGTGGCAGACAAGCTAGAAAAAGTCGCACATTACTGCAATGATTTAGAGTAATTAGGTTAATACTTTACTGGAATCAGAAATGCTGCCATAAAACAATAAGAATTCACAGATAAACAGAGCTACATGTAGTGCTAAAGACTACCTGGATTTAAATGCATCCAGAGAAACTAAAATACAGAAATTTAGTTTCTCATATTTTGAGGACATAGACTCAGACGCATGTAGCAAGAGGCACAGAAAGCTTGAATTCTATGCAACTAAAATTTTGATTGAGTCTCTAAGTGTTTACCTGCCCAAGAGAGCACACACAGAGTCACATTCTCCTTTAACAGGAACTTGCTATGAGAGCAGACCATGAACTGGTGTTAGTGCAGACTTAGGGATACAAATGGGCTCCTTCACACCACCAGACTTTCCAGCATTCATGCTGAACCAATAACTAAAAAAGGGAAGTTATAATCTACTCATTTTTAAGTCCTTCCTTTGTACTTTATAATTAAATCTGAAATCCTATTCATAAAAATTCTCCCTTGGGCGAATTATGTTTTGTGTCCATGGTATACTTTCTTTAACTGTTAAGCATTTACAGATACGAGCTAATCCCAGAAGAAGCCCAAATTCAATCTCGAGAGAGGATTATGTGACAAGGTATGTAGTATAATTTCATCTTCAAATCCTCTGTCTTTATTTTTATTACATAATATAAATGGCAGCTTAAAGCAATCTGCAGTATAGACACCAAGAAACACAGAGTTACCACAACACTGGGATAGCGAAGGGGCTGGGAAGGTGGAATAAAGTGACTTCTAGGTGTGGACAGTGGAAATTTCAATGTAACAAAAACCAGCTTTTGGAACAAAATTTTTTCATACATTTTAGATTTTCATATAGGATTGATTATTCCATATTTATTCAGGGGATCTAAGCATCAATGCCAATTCAGTATTTCTGACCCAGATTACCCTTGAACTAAGTGGCTCACTCAGCTACTTCAAAGGGAATCAACGAATCAGCTACATTTTTACAGGGTGAAACTGGCTTTTACAATAACCTGGAAGTTTCATAGTCACTGTTACTGATTTCAGCTTTAAATCCAGATTTATTTAATTAGCTGCTTTTAAAATCCCCAGCTGCTATGGACCCATCAATCTGGGCCTCTGGATTACTAGAGCAGTAATGCTACTTTATCCCAGAATACCTACAAACACATTAATGGTACAAACTGATATACATATGCTACCACAATCAATACATTGGACTAATAAGAATGTATATTACAGCCATACATTCTAAAGACTAATTATGATATCCCACTATTTATCAGTGGTACATACAAGCTCAGATTTAGAGCAACAGCAGATTTTTTTCCCCAACCCTTAAACAGAAAACAGATGGTTAAAACTTTGCCATCAAGCTAATAAAATATGAAGGAAAAAAGATGTGTTGGCATAATTCAGCTATTTACAGAGAGAATGAATCAAGCTTAGAACGTTGCAAAAAATAACCCAGTAGTTAATTTGATGGTAAATGATTTATTCTTTTAAAATATCCAGATAAAATATTCAGATGTTCAAACTATTCTCAGTCCATTTATGATCTTTCCATGCAGGGCGGTGAAACATAATTTAAAGGTTTTGGATTCTGACAAGGATTAAATTACTGAAGTCTGCTCATCCACGTGGGGCCTTAAATGTAGTAAAACACCAAAAGGCGCTTCACAAAAACATTCAGATAGAATGTACACTGAGACACTTAAGGAGATACAGGGATAGATGACCCAAAGTTTGGTTGAAGAGGTAGCTTTAAAGATGAGAAAGGTAAAGATCTGGAGAAGATTATAGAGCTTGGAGCCAAGGCACTTGAAGTTATGGCCACCTGTAGTAGAATGGTGAAAAATTGGAGTGAATAAGCCTCCAGAAAAAGAGACGTTTAGAGATCTGAGAGGACTGTAGGAAGATGCAGAGATAAAGAGCAGTGAGGACATGAGTGACTTTAAAGCAATGATGAATTTATTTTAAAAACTGAGCCATTGCCGGCCTTCCCAATACAGGTCAATGAGCCCAGGATAAGAAGTGAATGGGACCAAGTTAAGATGCAGGCAGCAGAGTTTACAAACAATACGAGGGGGAAATAGTTGGGAGAGCACTGGAGTAAGGCAGTGTGTAGGAGGTAACAAAAGCCTGGTCAGACACTTCTATAACATTTGATCAGTTGTTCACTCCTGCAATTTTTGATTACAGTTCATGTTCTCAATAAATAAAATAAAGCACCCAGAGTACCAAACATAAAAACATGATGCAACTCTATAACCTAGAAAGATCAATGTTTCCAATTCAAGGCTTCACTGTTTCCAGCCAATCAAATACTATTGCCAATCAAATCAATCAATCAAAAAGCTATATGCTGGAAATTAATTCGATAAATATTAAAATACAATTCGTGACTTTCATAGGGGCATGCATTCATGTCACATTGTTTTTGTTAAATCAGCAAATTTAGGACTTCTTTCATATCATAAATGTTTGTGATGTGTGCCCCTGCAATTATAATAAATGTTCAAAGGAGTCTAAATTGTTCACAATTCCATACCTATTTTCAAGGTCACATGCTTCACTTGCAATGTCTCAGATATCTCAATAGCTCAGACTTTTCTTCTTAGGGATAGAAACTCCACAAGTTGGGCAGTTAAGCATGGACTAAGATAATGTTCTCTCAGCCAGCAGTTTTTCATAACTGACACTGAATCATTATTAGGAAATATGGGAACAGCATACTCTTCCACTGATGGGGCAGGTAGCTGGATACCATACTGTAGCTGGAAACAACAGGAGACTTGGATGGGAAGTGATGCGCTCTTTCCGCCAATTGTACAGGAGCTCCTTGTGCTTCCAGTGCATGGCCTTGAGGCACTCTTTATCATCACACATGCTCCTTTTCCACTCTGAGCCGTCATTGTCCAGAGATACCCAGGATTCAATGGGGGTATTGCAGTTAAGTGTGCTTCGAGCACAGCCTTGAATCTTTTCCTCTGTCCACCTGGTAATCCCCACCCACAACAGAGCTTGGAACAGAGTGCCCTTTTTCTGCAGTCTGGCATGTGAATGACATGGCCTGCCCAATATGACTGATTAAGTGGAACCAGGGCCTCAGCATTGGGGACATTGGCCTGAGGGAGACCACTGATATTCACTTGCCCTTCCAGTGAATTAGCAGGATTTAATTACCACCTTCTATACAGCATCAACTGCAGAACCCCATACCAAACCAACAGAATATTAATCCGCTAATTTCATGATAAAAGCAATTTCTTTTCAAAGAAAAATTCATATACTAAGTTTGAATAGTGATTTGCAGGACTATGCAAAGCCGCTTGGCATTACATGGCACCCAATTACTTTAAGATTGCCGTACTTATAGGGGTGGTCTCGCAAAGTCACTAAAAGCAATCTTGATTGTGCCATATGTAGACTCAAATTCCGTGGGCCCCAGCATGAAATGTTGACACTGACTTGACTGACGGATACCGGGCTGGTTTCTCCTATAACGGGAAGCAATGTGTCAAATAGCCTTATGAAAAAGGGAAGAAAAGGAAGAAAGTAAAAGAGCAGAATATTTAGAAGTCACCTTATGATGACTCAATAGATTGCTGAAACTTGTATATGAAAAAGTTAACAGTGATTACACATCAAAAGTAATATAAGCAAACAGAGTACCTGGTTTACATAAAGCAAATAAATCAATGATGATGTTGATTTGGGGAAGGATATTGACTAGGCACTGGAATCTTTCAATCATATATTCAAAATAGACAAGTTTAACCTTCCATCCTCGAGAGCACCCTCTAACAATACTACATTTCAAATAAGTGTCTCGATTGCATTCTGAAGTCTAGGACTGAGCTTGAATTTAACCTCTGACTCAGTGGTAAGTAATACCATGTGAATCATAGCACATGGAGGAAAGGAGCCGCATGTTTTAGGAAGGGGGCTTCAGCAGCTCTATTTTTGCATGACAACTTCAAGTCATTTACTGACCTGGAATATAAGAACTTACATTAATGTGTCATATAACCATTTAAATATAAATATCTGTCGTAATCATATTCCTGGCCAATATCTATACTTCCAATTTGCTGGAATTCTTCTTGCATTTTTCTGGTTATTCCAACCTCTGGCTCAGTTTTCAGGTTCTGTATAACTGCTAAACATAGAATCACAGCAATTTACAGCACTGGAGGAGGCCATTTGCCCCATCATGACAGTGCTGGCTAAATATGTTGCAGCATTCCATTTATTTCTAAGATTAACTCTGCCTCATCTCACTTTTCCCCTGGCTATTAGTGTATTTTTTTAAAAAGCAGAAATCATTTTCTTCAACCTGTGTAATTATCGAAGAGGTCCCTGTGCATTCTGTAACGTGGAATTTATGTGGAAAATCCCTTGATTAGAAAACTCTTCGAAATACAATCTTCAGATTAGATGCTATTAATTCTCTTTTACAGCTCCATAACAGAGGAGACAAGAAGTTAAGAGAATAAATGTTCATGACCCATTTTGAAAGCAATAAATGGAAGATGTCTGCACTGAACACAGTTTAAATTAAATACGATTTGGTCAGATGTGAGTTCAGCTACAGCTTTACAGGAAAACACATGATTTCTGTTTAGGGAAAAAAATAACCTTTTAAAAGACCACAATCTGAACAAATAACTTTTTTTTAAAAAATCATGATCAAAGAATGAATTTAAAACAGAAAATGCTGGAAGTACTCAACAGGTCAGGCCGCAGCTGTGGACAGGAAACAGATTCAACATTTCAGGCCAAAGACCCTTTTCGTTAGAGAAAGACCTCACGTCTTCCCAAAAGCCAGACCTCAGCCAATTTCAAGTCACAAAAGGTCTTTGCGTAGTTGAACTGCACCAAATTGTGTCAGATTTCTTGTTCCCGAGGTGGCAAAAATAATGTTATAAAGTTAAACAATTTCTTAATAAAACCTTTGATGCTCATTTAATAGTAACATAAGACCAACAGCAGAGTGTTTTCCTTCTTATTCATATTGTCAAGCTTAAAAAAATGCAGATAAATTTGTCCAGGGTAAGTACCTTCTTTATTGCATAAGGTTCACAGCGAAAATGACAAACGATTACAGACCAGTCACCTGATCAGTGAAAGGGAAAATTAAGGAAGTGGCAACAAGGCATTTAAAGAATGATAACAGGATTGATCAGGGAAAATATGGATTTATGAAAGGGAAATGATGTTTGACAGATCTATAAGAGTTTCGTTTCAGGAAAGACAAGAGGGAACCATAGATTGTCATTGATTTATTATTGTTACGTGTACTGAGATACAGTGAAAAACTTTTGTCTGCATGTCATCAAGGCAGATCATGCCATACATAAGTATATTGAAGCAGTACAAGAAAACAACACAGAATACAGTGTAACAGCTATAGAGAACGTGCAGGGCAGGTAAACAAATAAAGTTCAAGGGCCACGACGAGGTAGATAAGGAGATTAATAATTCATCTTTAGCATGTGAGAGGTGTGTTCAAGAGTCTGATAACAGTGAGACAGAAGCTATCCTTGAGTCCGATGGTACATGTGTTACGGACTAGGTTACTATTGGTGAATGTCTCTTTAAGATAGAGCATAGTGGTGAGAGAGAGAGAGAGAGAGAGAGAGAGAGAGAGTGAGTGAGTGTGAGTATGAGTGTGTGTGTGTGTGTGTGTGTGTGTGTGTGTGTGTGTGTGTGTGGTGTGGTTACGACAACAGAAGATAAAGGACGTAATGACGTTTTTGGAGCAGTCAGTCAGAGGGGGGAGGGGGGAGCAGCCTGCTAGTCTCTATTGATGGATGAAAAACAGTAACTGTGTCTGTCACTACAATCCGCATATGGATTTTTGGAATAATCCGGTGGAGTCCACTTTGTTGTTAACCTGTAGAAGGAAACAGGTATTTGTGTGGACGGCCACGATTTGCGTGCCTTTCGGGGTGGCAGATGCTTCGGGAGAAAGTGGTGGAGTTGTCACTGCTGAGTTGACACTGAGGTGTTGCATGAGTTCCGAAGTGGAACATTTGGATTTCGTAATTACTCTCTATTTTCTCTCTACGCTTTGTCTTCAGTCAATGGTGGTTGTTGAAGAAGCCTTTGCTCATGTTTCACTTTACAGCTTGCTGAACTGAACTTTGAGAACTATTCCTGGACTTGGAGTTTGGAAATTTGCCACACACGGTTCGAGTTTAGTTTTTGGGGTTAATGTTTAAGATCTAACATTTTTACTTCTAACATTCTAACATTTTTTACTTTTATTTTTCTTATTATCATAAGTAGTTATTAATAAAGTATTTTTTAACACTTATACATGACTCGGTGTGTTTCTTTTGTTGCTGGTTCGTGACACATGTATTCAAGCTTTTGGAGGGGACAAGTGGCGTATACAGTGATACACAAGAGTCACTGAGAGATACAGCACAGAAACAGGCCCTTTGGTCCACTGAGACTGTGCCAACCATCAACCACCCAGGTACAATAATCCTATGTTAACCCCACTTTTCTTATTCTCCCCACATTCTCATCAACTCTCCCCAGGTTCTACCATTCACCTACACAGGTTGTTAAACAAAATTAGAGCACATAAGATTAGGGACTGTGGATTCATTTATGGTTAGAAAACAGATTCGAAACAAACAAGCCCATTTTCAGGTTGAAAAGGTGCTGCCAGCTGTTCACAATTTAAACCAGTGATTAGTTAAGAGGACCAAATGTAACATATTCAAGATTGCTGAGTGACACTGAGTTGAGGAAATGCAGAGACCTCAAGGGGAAAATAGTGAATGGACAGGGACACGGTAAATGAGATATAATGTGGAAAAATATGACACTGTCTATTCTGGTGGAAAAAAATAGAAAAAGCAGAATTTTTTTTTGAAACAAGTGATTAACAAGTATTGATGCTGAGAAGCACCTGGATGTCCCTGTATTCGAGTCACTGAAAGTCAGCATGCAGGTATAGCAAGGAAATAGGAAGGCAATGCGCTAAACCTTTTTGCAAGAGGATTTGAGTTCAAGAGTTAATGTCTTACTACAACTATACAGAGGCTTGGTGAGATGGCACCTGCACTATTCAGTACAGAACTGGTATCCCTACCAAAGGAAAGACATGAATGCAATTGCAGGACTGTAACAAAGGTTCTACAAGTTAATATCTGGGATGGAGGTGGACTGTCCTATGGGGAGAGATTAAGCAGAATGAGCTTATGCTCTCTTGTATTCAGAACAATGAGAGGTGATCTAATGGAACATAATGATTATTGTGATGCTTGACAGGGTAGATGCAGGGATGATGTTTCTCCTGCCTGGGGTTACAGCTTCATAGTAATGGGGTTGACCAGATAGAGTGGAGATGAAGCAATTTCTTCACAAGAGGACTGAGGAGGCTCAGCCATTGAATGCCTTCAGGACAAAGATCAGTAGATGTTTGGACAACAAGAGAATCAAAGGATATGGGATTAGTGCTGGGGAATGCTGCTGAGGTAAAAGATCAGCCATGATCTTATTGAATGTGCAGCAGTTACAAGGGGCCAAATGGTCTACTGATGCTCGTGTTTTTAATGTTCTTATAATTTTACGCAAGTTGCAAGAAGTAGTCAAGCTCTGCAGTATTTCTTCAACAGTGGTTACATTTTAATTATTAAATCTGATTATGCTCAAAACAACAGTGGAGGCAGCATTCAAAAATATTCCTCTTCATCTTGGAAACAAATGAATCACACATCATTGTCCAAAAAATAGTTATTGGTCCTCAAATGCGTTTTGCTTTTAGCTGAGTCTGAAATGCTTCTAATATTCCTAGTTCCCTCAAATCAGTCAATAGCTCATTTAAGGTTTGATTTGCTAAAAATCAGTTTGAAAAACGAAGTCAACTAATTGCTGCAGTTGAAATATTAACTAGATAATCCAGCAAAATAAAAATGATCAACTACAGGAACAGCTACTCTGGAATGAGCAACAGTTTACCCTTTTAAGAAAGAAATTTCCAAATAGACATAGCACTAAACTATCTTGAAATATTTTGCCTTAAGTAACCAATGTATTACTTTACCAACTTTACAGACCAAAATCCTTCTTAACAGCTATGACTTCTTCGAAAATAATTTAGAAGGATGGTTCATTTAATTGTTCATTAATGTTGTGTATAATGCATTACTAATATGGAAGGAAAATCATACTCTGAGCAAAGGTAATTTAATTAAACAAAAACTATTCCAAATACTGGAACAACATAACATATTATGTACTGGTGCTGAAAGTGCAGAAGAATTGTTGCTATTGCCAGCCTGAATCAACATTGGAGATTACATGCAAGACACACGTGATTTATGTTCTGCACCAACAGTGATCTCTTTTTGTTCAAACCGTTTCATGTCCATTTTATTTCCATTGCTTTATTATGCCAGCGGAACAGTGACTGCCCTCAGCTGTTCTCAAGAGCAGGTCTTAGTTGCAGGTCAGCCAATATTGCTGCATGCCTGTATGTTAGCCTAACTGTTTCCAGATCAGCTGCAGATATGATAAAGACCCCTTGTTGTCCATCTCTGCATCACAAGCACCCTCGCGCAAGGTCAGGCTATGGAGGGGAACAGCCAGGGCACTTAGCTGCTGTGATTTGACAAATATCTGACTTTAGCCCAAGTTAAGCTTTACTGATGAATCTCTCATCGCTCTTCTCACAGGGTAAACAAAAAGTCACACAGGTGTATTAGTTGCAACAGATGTTTTGTAGTTCCACCCCAGAACAAATAAATAAATTCCTGTAAATTTGTTAATTAAAAAGTTGAACTACATTGAGAAAATGAGGTGCAACTACCATCAGTGTTATTGACTCAGAAATTTATTACTGATAAATAGTGTTTACAAATTATTAACTCCACTACCAGGACCTCAAATCTAATCTACACAACTTTTCTATCCTACCTGCAGACAGAAAATAATAAGATGGTGGATAGAAGAACTGCAACTTTATGCAACATTCATTGCCAAAGCATTAAATGGGCTAGAAGACACGTACCCATCCTCAAAGCGTGTGGTTTACCTTGCCAAAGTGAAGCTCAGTAAAAAGCTATCATACATCCATAGCATCAAAAAAGATATTAATTTGGTCAACACTCACACTGGAACAAATAGCCATCTTAACACATTATTTCTTAAAGGTTGAATACACCTGAAGCAACTCGTCACAGACACAATGGGCTGCAAACTTTTATGGCTCCGTGAACATTGTATAAAAGATCCTAAAGGAGGCTCTGAAATCTATTCTTTGCTTTTTCTCCGAGGTGGAATGCTGTCAGTGGCCAGAACTTTGGGGCCGTACAGCAATAATAACCCCAGACACAATGCCAGGTAGAATCTCCTTTCTCAACTTTGTCACCCTTGACCCCAAATTTGAATCTGGCTTCAGTTGCTCAGACCCTGCACAAGAGTATTGTGGATCAGTTGCAGGGTACATTCTGCACTTCTTAGCACATTTTAAAAACAGAAAGCTAATGCTGGCCAAGAGCAACGGAAGAGGTGAGAGGAATCGCCTAATAGATAAGTTACAGAAGGCCACTAAGCATGGTTTCCATAAAGTGGCATGAGAATTACATCTTCAAGGCATGGACCTTCAAAAAAAAAGGAAATTCTTATGATCAGCATCTTAGGTGTAGTAAACACTCAAATTTTTGCAAAAGAGAAAATAGTTGACTAATATTGAAAATCTGATACTGAAGATGAAGCTGCTCCAATTAAAAAGGTGAAATTTCCCAAAGATCCAGAAATAAAACCCATGAGCATGGTAGCAAGAGACGACAAAGAAACCACTTTTTTTGCCTTGGGTGTGAATACCTTGAAGGCCATTTGTCACAAGGGCTTTCCTGCACAGTGACGACAACATAGAATTATCTGCAGAGCTTGAAGGATTAAAGTTACACTGTCAATCTTCAAAAAGTTTCATTTTTGAAATTAAAAATTTCAACCTTGCTGTGGTCAAATCTTTCAATTTTCCAAATTTTACCATTACTTGTTTTTGTTGTAGAAATGCTATTGGATATCCAGATAATTAGAGAGTCTGAAGGTAATAGACTTGTCACAAAACAGTAGTCAAATCTTTCTGCCTAGATTTGAAAAATAGCCTTTAACAAGCTGTTAATTATAGACAGCAGGTCATCTGATAGTTTGTTGCTGAAATCTATTGCCCAAGTGAAAGAGCAGTGTGTGGACTTTTTACGTCTGCAAGCACAACAGAACTCTACCATGCTGCTGATCCAATTTCATGGCTGCTGTGTACAGATGGCTGACAGTGACCACTGCTACTCCGATATCAAGTTGTTATATTTGAACTCAGACCTTCCATATAAGTATGCCAGGCCAGACTATCTGGAGTCTGATGAAATATTCTGGCAGCAATATTTTTAAATCGGGTCTACACTCTACTATATTTAGCGGACCTAATATTGATTCAGTTTATAAAACAAAGGGATAACCTAACTGTCTATATATTTAAAAAACCCTAATAATCTCTTTAATGCAAAGCCAACACATACACATTTGATTCATGAAGAGTGATAAATTTATGTTGAACTTAATAAGGAAAATAGAAAAGATTAAACACGTTCTGGGTTCTAAAAAAGATACAATCTGGAACTAAAAGGTTTGTTTATCCAAACAGGCACATGCCTGCTCTTTGACTTACTGCTAATTCAAGATTGTGCTATAAGTACTGTAACAATTTCTGAAAGAGAAAGTAAAGGACATTCTAAATTTGAAGGGGCTTGATGGGGTTAGGAGGATGTAACCTAGTTGCTCAATGGGAAATCATTAATATATAGTTCTAAGGTTAACTAAACTACAAGCACAAATATTTTAAATAGCAGGAAATGGGTTTTGATATCCAAATTTAACTTGCAAGACACATCTTCACTACCTTGAAAATTTGACTTCATTACCTTCAAAACTTTAATTGCACACTTACTTACTCAAAGCAAAAGAGGTATTTAAAATTTGTGAAAGAGCAGATTGTTCCGAGGACATCAATGGTGCAAATTAAAAGACTGCAATTAGCCGAGCATAATCAGATGTTTACAATGCTGGATTAAGTCTGCAGTGTTAGTAGCTATTTCATGATAAGCTATTTTGTCAAAGGGCTTTCACGTATGCTGTTTTGCAAGTGCCAAAACCAGAGTATTTTTAATTTGCGTGTGCCTTTCTGGATAAATAACTTCTTCCTCTAGGATGAAACTTATCAACAGAAAAGTTGCCTTAATAATTCTGACTGAATGTAGAGATTTAGTAAGCAATTTATTTTGTGAATAATTAATAGTACAGGACAATAACTTCCACTTCATTTCACACAGTTAATCCAAATTACTTTCCTCACAGGGAGATCCATTAAAAAAACTTTCCTAGAGAACTCAAATAATCAATTAATTATGAGTGGAACAAATTTCTTCTTTGGTAACCAACAACTCAAAGAGAAATTCTTTGGCCTATAGACTATTTTACATTAGAATGTCTATACAATGGACAAGGTGCTTTGAAGATTCTTTTAATATCCATACAATCCACATCGACAAATTGTAACACCTTTACAACAAACCAATATAAAACTGCAGCCAATCACTGTGATAATTGTTAATATTATTAAACGAAACACAATCTGATGATTTTAATATCAGGATCATCTACATTTGCCACTCTCCACAAACAGCTAAAAAAAAATCTTAATACTGATAGACACTGCCCACAATATGGTATCAAAAGTAGGAAGGAAAACAGTAATGCTTCTCCAATTTAAAATTTGTTTATTCAAAAGTCTGACATTATAACCCTTTGGCCAACTTATTTAATTGCTTACCTTATACTCCCGTCCCCACACAGCTGCATTAGCTTCCTCTTTGTAGTTTCCAGTTATTTTCTCCTCTGAAATAAAGACTTTCTGTTCTGATCTTGGAGCCACATGAATTTGTAGTTGAGAGTTCCCAACTTTTGAACAGTAATGTTTCAGTCTTGAGTGATAACTAGAGACCAGCTGGCAGGGAACCTCAAGCGAGTGGCTTCTTTGAAAGATGGGGCGCTTGCTTTGTTCGTGCCCATTTTCCCTCTCGACCACCCCATTATCATTTACTTGGCACTCCGAATGCTTGAATGAAGGCAAACATACTGACGTGCTCCTTATTAATTTGATATCTTGATATCGTGTATGTCCAGTATTTAAAGAGCTCTGTTTAAATTCCTTTACAAATGATTCATGGTATATTTGTCCTTCCTTGGTCTCTGTTCCTAATACGAGCGCTTTTTGGCAATTCAAATGCAGAATGTGATTCATAGGTCGATGCAGTTTCTTTGCTTTTCCCTGGCACTCAGAATCTTCCTCGCTATAATCTATTGCTCGATTCTTACCAGATTGGTGCCCGTTACAGTAAAGTGGCTTAATGTCTCTAACTTCACTAGGAGAACAGGTTGGATTGGACAATCGGAGACCATTGACTGCTGTTGCAACAAAACAAGTACTTGTTTCTTTGGACTTAGAAACAACCTGATCCTCACCTTGAATTGGTTCTTGGGAGCAAGGAAGGAATCTACTTAGTGTGGGATTGCTACTTCGACCTGTAAAAGGATCTGGGCTGGTCGGTGTAGCTGGTGGAGTGTTGCAAGGACTCTGAGGAAATATCACCAGTGATGAACAGCGTCTCAACGGCACCTTTGATTTCCTCAACTTCGCTGATGGTTTGGTAGGCACCACCGTACGCTCTAAGAGTTCTTGGTCAAAAGATATATTGCTGCTGCACAAAGCACGCTCACAACTACTGCTGTTACCAGATTCACAGTGCCTACTGGACTGTTTGGATTGTAAAGATATTTGCAACGTGGAGCTCTTTTTACGGAGATGATCATTATTACTAACCTGCGGTATAAACAATGAAGAACTACGTTGCAAGATGCGTTCGGTCTGTGATACTGTTGGCACCACTACAGGCTCAGGCGTAGTCAATTGATTAACATTCTTTCTTGAATTTATTGGTACAGTCTCAACTGTCATACAAATGTTACTCTCCAAGCTCTCTCCCGAAGTTTCGGACAATGGGTCAGTGTTGCTCCTCCTGGTTGCAAAATGCAATCGTAAACGGCGGGCCATTTTTTAAAAAAATATAAAACAAACGTGGTCCTGGTTTGGAATGGATCCGAGCTGGTTAAAACCTCACATTTTGCGGGGAAAGCTGAAGGCGAACATAGCAAGCACCACAACTTGGGATACAGTCACCATCAGTAGCTGTAGATAGGCAGAAATAGCTGAAGTGACAAGCAGCATTCCGATCATTATTGAACCGTAACTAGTAAGCCCAGGAAGTTAGAAATATAAAGCAACAAAATCCATGATCGTAGGAATACCTCCAAGAAGTCTGAAAATCCATGAACGTCTGCAAAGTGTGAAGAATGAAGGCACAGTCCCTTGCACAACGCTGAAAATCAGCAACCTTTACAAGGAGCTCAGCTGCTGCACAGTTTGAATTCCAGCCAACCTTGCTTCAATTAAACCTCCTTGACTTGCATGAATGACTGAATCTGACCCAAAATCAACAATCTTCTTGCATGTCGGTCTCACATATTATATCTCATCCTCACCAAGTAGGGCAAGAATGTGGCACCACTCTAGACACTGCAGCTTTTACTGTTTCCCTTGCACTGAACCAACATCATATTTTTACCCCATAGTATTGCATTACAGGAAATTTCAAAGAGCGACATCCAGCACACTTCAGTACTGAAAGGGTTTCTGAGCACTACCCACAATATTAAACTGCAGGAATATGGTAAATACACTGGAAACTACTGCTAACAACTGCGAGAGACTCAAGAGCTGTGCATTAGTAGTTGAAAACAATTTGCTTTTGTCAGTTCTTCAATGCAAGAATTGGCTCATGGTAGGTAATAATATCAAACTCACATTTTCAGTTCTGTTAGAGCTGGACACATTGTAATCCAACCATCTAAAATAGACCCGATTTTAAGTAAATCTTAATAGAAAAAAAACAAAAACAAAACTATTATTAGACTCCCTCTGGACTGAAATGCTGCTGCTAGTGGACTGCGAGTACTTTTCAAGCCCGTTCAGTGCAGCTAACTATGAAAAACCTTTCTCTTCACACACAGAAATGCCACATCCTGACATTTGAAACTCATGGCTGTGCCAAAAGAACTACATTCTTTTCTTCCTGCAGCTTTCCGATCAGCTGCAGAGATTCAAAAGCACTGAATAAGTAATTTATTTTTATGGGGAAGCATTTTTCAAATACTCTACCCTACATGTTATAATCATGAAAAATAAGAGCAATCTTAACCTCAGAAATTATTCCTTTGGCAAGTATCCTTTATATTAACACTTCAGGCTATGAGACCACAAATGGTTTGCAACAGAAAGGTACACCACAATTCTAAGATCAAAGACTTGCAAGAAAAAAGATACTGAAAGAGAAAATTATCTTAGGTTTTAACACGTGCAATTAGAATACAAATTTAGCCACTTCCCACATTCTTAACATAATGCCTTATTAACACAGGATACAACAGCTTGTAAGTTGCTGTACAGAAATAATAGTTCATTCAGCAAAGCTGTTGAAATAAAATGTCTAACTTTTTTCCACAAACCAACAGCAAATGTTTGGTAACTGTATAATGGCCATCTGAATGTCCTTTGGGGATAAAAGTGGCTACACAATGGAAAAATGTGCTGCTTATAATCAAAAGCTGTAACAACTGCACCATTTACTGTTGGCATTTTAACAGATGCCTTTTTATGAAAATATTCTAATACTGCACAGAAGTGGAATAGCCTGAACTGCAAATAAAAGTAAAAATGGTCCTTTGAGCTTTTCACGTTGTACTCAGTCAGAAGGCAACCAAAACAACCAACCTGACTGAACAGAGTGTGTGCTGCTGCAGACATAAGTATTTTGTAGGAAGAAATACTTGCTTAAATACTGTTTTTAATATAAATGTTCTGGCTGTAAAAAATATAGATGTTTGGAAAGAGCAGCACCCACTTCGTAGAAAAGAATCTACAAATCCAGAATCGTCTCAGGTTTATTTTCCTGGAATTCCAGCCAGCCAAGCACACTCAAATTTCTACTACAGACTAGCTCAATTTTCTGATCATTGGACTGACATGGAATGTTTACAGCCATTCTCTTTACTGCTTTTCTGTATTGCTTAATATTGCATTGCCCATGGCAAAATGCTAACATAATTATTCATTAATACTCATATTTAAGTACTAACGACTAAAATTAAAAGCGATTCAAATGGAACAGCACTTCTACGGTTATTGCCACTATTTTGAGAACTGACAGCAGAACTGTTTTGAAAGCAACAGAAATTCAGAAACAGGTAAATTTTAATTGCCAAAGAATTCCAAAGACCCCGTTGAGCATAAAACTAACATAAAATTCAATCTGCTGATAGCAGAATAATAGACGACAATGTCTCACTTGTGATATGCTTCCAAACTGAGGAAGGGAAAATGGAACCTAAAACTTCATTTACAAGAAAATGAAAGAAAACTGGAGAGCAATTATCAGGTCCAATCAGCACCCAACTCAGCTAAAGAGCCACTAGCATGGGTGAAGGTCTCTGGCACACTATCTGCCTGGGTAGTAACCAGCACAGGAACACCGACTGAAACTACACAATGGATTAGCATTGGCCTTTATCACCAAACAATGGCATTCAACTATAAAACATAGAAAACACTGGAAACACTTCGTAAAGATGCCAGGGGGCATCTTTACAAAGAGAAACAGAATGAATATTTCGTTAGGACTGATCTGCTGAGTGTTTCCAGCATTTTCTGTTTTCCAGTGTCTTCTACCTCTTTGATGTTCAGCAACATCCAATTAGTTGTTGGAGAAGCATCTTCTCTATGGCAAACCGTCTATTGTTTCAAGGTGAAGCAGGATTGGTAATACTCTACTTGATTTTAAAGCAAATTACCATTATGGTTGATACTCAGAGTAAGCAGACATCATAGCAAAATGTTAGCACGCTTTCTTATTTGTCTCAAGCCTGATATGGTAGAACCTGAGAGAGCCTTTAGCACTTCTTTTACCAAAGATTTCATGCAAAGGTGAAACAAGACTTTCTTTATACTTGAACTGCATTGAAAATAAAAGCAGGATTTATCTAAGTTACACATGGCAATATTTATTTTACTTTGGAACAATTGTTCCTGGTCAATATGGATTACAGAACTCACCAAGCGGTTTTCATCAAACACTTCAAAGAGAATCCGATGCTGCCTTGGCTGAACCTAGCAAATGGTACAAACATAAAAATACACTCATTAAAAAGGACAAGTTTTTCATCACATATCTACCCAAATGGCAATTTAATTGTACTCTATAGGTTCTCAGTTTTTAACCTTGCTAGCCAAACTAACAAACCCTTAAATACAATGTTCATGAGCTTTCACTATTATTCAGAAAGCATGATAAAAGTAAAGGAGTGCCCCACCTCTCACAATAACCACCAGCCCAACCACCGAGGCACCTCTTGCCCCCTAAGTGGAGAAGTCCACAGTTCCCACATTGGCCCAGTCAGTCACCTCACAATCTATGGCACTGGAAGAGAAGCAGTCATCTCAATCCTCAGGGAATACTAAAGAAGCAGGTGACGACAACAATGACCTTCTCAATTTCTGCCTCTCAATATCGAGAACATTAATAAAAATATTTTATTTATTCCTCAGAAAGTAGGTTCAATGACAAATTATTACAAGATATTTTCAGTAACTCATTAATCTGAAGCAAAGGAACAATAACACCAATAAGAAAAGAACAAATGACCCTATGCAGATCAAACATGATGGGACCTTTGACATCATTTTCAGTAAGGCTGTAGATAACAACAGTTTCATAACATTATTCCAAAAATATCAAACACTTAAGAGATTAAATATGAAAGAAACTGCAATTGTGCTTGACTATTGGTAGTCTAACAAACTCTTCTCAAAATGTCAATCATAACTTTTAATTGAAAATCCATTCTTCAAACTTCCATGTAATTTTCCCCAAAATGGAGACATCACCTAAATTACTTCCCCTGTTCATCACCCTTCTGGGTTGGTTAACTGCTCGTGGCCAGTATTAAAGTCTTCTAACCAATGGTAGTATAGCAGTTAGCGTAATTCTATTACAGCGCCAGTGACCTGAGTTCAATTCTGGCCGCTATTTGTAAGGAGTTTGTACATTCTTCTGCGTGGGTTTCCTTTGGGTGCTCCGGTTTCCTCCCACATTCCAAAGACGTACGGGTTAGGAAGTTGTGGGCATGCTATGTTGGCGCTAGAAGAGTGGCGACACTTGTGGGCTGCCCCTAGAACACTCTACGCAAAAGATGTATTTCACTGTGTGTTTCGATGTACATGCGACTAATAAACAATATTTAAATTGATAAAATGGTGGCCATTTGAACTTTTTCAGTTATTCCATCCGGGGGAATCTAATGCTTCCCCTTTTAGCTTCCAGCCATTTTAATTATTGGTTCTATGATCATATCCAATACCCAATCTGTATTAATTGGATTAAATCTAAGGACAAAAGAAATAGATTAGGCCACTCTGCCCCTGTTAGCCTGTGCCAACATTTAGCAAGATCATTGCTGAAATTGTTTTAAACTCAACTTATCATTCCTGTGATAAATTTTCGCTCCTTTGCTTCATAAATCTATCAGCAACCCCTAGGTCTACATTTGCCCACAAGAGGCAACATCTTCTCCACATACATCTTGTGAACATCCCTCAGAATCTTATGTGCTTCAATCAATTTCCTGCTCATTCCTCTAAACTCCAGCAGGTACAAGCCTCGCCTGTCCAACCTTTGATCAGAAGATAACCCACCCATTCCAAGGACCAGTTTAGTAAACCTCCACTGAACTGCATCAACATCCTTCCTTAAATAAGGGTGTCAATAGTGCCCATACTATACTGGTTGTGGTCTCACCAATGCCTTACAGAGCAGAAACATAATCTACATAGCAACAATTAGATTTTGTAAACTTTCTTTAATATCTCCAAATGAACCTTTAACAAAGTATGCATTAGGACACGTAGGTCCCTCTGCAAGTCAGAACTCTGGAATCTCTCACCATTCAGATAGTAACATGTTTTATTTTATCTGCCAAAATGGGCAATTTCACGTTTTCCCACACCTAACTCCATTTGCCAGGCCTTTGTCCATTGATCCATATTCCTTTGTAGCCACTCCACTGAGCTCCCCCTCTATAAAAATTGGCCCTTCTCCAATTATTTTTTTCCCTGGAGTAGTTTATATCCTTTCCATAGATATTCTAACCTTATGAAATTATTGCTGCCATTTCCAAGATGTTTGCTCCACTAGTCTGGCTCATTTCCCAGAACCAAGTCCATCAAATCTCCTGCAAACATTTCAGAAACACCTTCTCCTCTTTGCCTCTTATATTGTTGTTATCCCAGCCTATATTTGAGATGTTGCACTCAAAAGCGCCACTCTGCTTTTTATTTGCAATTGGATTCAAAACTGGCTGACTGATAGGAGTCAGAGGGTAGTGGTGGAAGGATTGGAAGTCAGTGACCAGTGGTGTACCGCAGGGATTGGTGCTGGGACCTTTGCTGTTTGTGATAATAAAGTAAAGACTTGCATATGAAAGTAGGAGGCATGATTAGTATGTTTGTGAATGACACACATATTGAAGGTGTGGTGGATAGTGAGGAAGGTTGTCCAAGGCTACAGCAGAATATAGATCAGATGGAAAGTTGGGCAGAGCATTGGCAAATGGACTTTAATCCCCAACAAGATCAAGGTGTTGTGCCTCCTAATAGAGGTAGGGCATATACCATAAATGGGAGGCCACTAAGGAATGTTGTTGAACCAAGAGATCTGGGGGTCAATAGTTCCCCAAAAGTGGCAATCCAGGTGGATGTGGTGGTAAAGGTGGAATATGGCATTCTTGCCTTCATAGCTCAGGGCATTGAAGAGCTGGAATGCTATTTTGCAACTTTACAAAATACTGGTAAGACTGCACTTTGAGACTGTGTGCGGTTCTGGTTGCCGCACTATAGGAAGGATGCGTTTATACTGGAGAAAGTGCAGAGGAGATTCACCAGGATGTTGCCAGGATTGGAGGACTTTAGTTATGGGGGCAGATTGGATAGGCTGGGTTTGTTTTTCCTGGAGCGAATGAGGCAGAGGGGTGACCTGATTGAAGCATATAAGATTGTGAGACGCATAGATGGGCGAGATAGTCAGATTTCTTTTGTTCATTCAAGGGATGTGGGCTTTGCAGGCTGAGCCAGCATTTAATTGCCTATCCCGAGGTGCCCCTTGAGAGGGCGGTGGTGATCTGACTTTTTGAACTGCTGCAGTCCTTGACGTGTGGGTGTACCCACGGTGCTGTTAGGGAGGTAGTTCCAGGATTTTGACCCAGCAACAGTGAAGGAACAGCAATATATTTCCAAGTCAGGATGGTGTGTGGATTGGAGGGCCAGTTCCAGGGGGTGGTGTTCCCAGGCTTTTGCTGCCCTTGTCCTTCTAGCTGGTCGAGGTAGTGGGTTTAGAAGATGCTGCTTAACGAGTCTTGGTGAGTTGATGCAGTGCATCCTGTAGATGGTACAAACTGCTACCACTGTGTGTCGGTGGTGGAGTGAGTGAATGGTTGTGGATGGGGTGCCTATCAAGCAGGCTGCTATGTCCTGTGCAGTGTTGAGCCTCTTGGGTGTTCTTGAAGGTGCACTCATCCAGGCAAGTGGAGAGTGTTCAGTCGCACTCTTGACTTGAGCCTTGTAGATGGTGGACAGAAGTCGGGAGGTGAGTTACTCCTCCTCTAGCCTCTGACATGCTCTTTGTGTATGTGGCTACTCTAGTTTCTGGTCAACAGTAACCCCCAGGATGTTGAGAGTGGGGGATTCAATGATGGCAATGCCACTGAATGTCAGGGAGTGATGGCTGGATTTTCTCTTGTTGGGTATCGTCATTTTCCCATGGTGGCGGTGCCAAAATAAGACGACATGGGTTTCAGGTGAGAGGAAGGAGTTTTAAACAGGATCTGAGGGGTAGGTTTTATTTTTATACAGACATACCCCACATACACAGAGGTTGATATCTGGAACACGCTGCCAGAGGAGGCAGTGGAATCAGGTACAATCACTACATTTAAGCAGCATTTTGACAGACATTTAAACAGACAAGCCACGGAAGAATATAGTTCTAGTGAGGACAAGTGGGATTAATGTAGATGGGAAATTGGTCAGAATGGACATGTTGGGCTGAAGGTCCCCTTTTCTGTGCTGTATAACAATGACACACCTCTGTAATTTCCCAAATAATTTATTCCTCCATACCCTTTCCATGAGTCCTAGCAGTGCACCTGCTCTTTTGTTTTTTTAAACTCGAATGGATACCTTCAGAGACATCCTCCCTCTCTAAGCACTGCGGCATTCTCCTTAACTAATACCACCACTGCCCTTTCCTCCTGTTCCCTTCCTTTCCTTAATACCTTCAATCCAAAAACCTTTAGAATCCATTCCTGCCTCTCTCTCCCCCGCCCCCCCAAAAAGCCAGTTCTCCTTGGAAAAATGATTGCAAGAACAAAGGAGATATTTAGAATTAGTGAGGATATAAACAGCGTAGGAAGAGATAAACTGTTCCCATTTGTGAAGGGTCAAAAACAAGGGAACACAGAATGAAGGCGTTTGTCAAAAGAACCAAAAGTGATACGAGGGAAGAAAATTATTAAGACAAAGTAAATGGTTGGGGTGTGGAATAAACTGCTGGGATAATAGTGGTAGTAGATTCAACTGAATCATTCAAAACCAGAGACACGAGACTGCAGATGCTGGAATCTGGGGCAAAAATTGAACTGCTGGAGGAACTCAGCGGGTCAGGCAGCGTCTGTGGGGGGAAATGGGCAGTCGAGACCCTTCATCTGGACTGAAAGAGTAGAGGAGAGATAACCAGTGTAAAGAGGTGAGGGTGAGGAGTGGGGCAAGAGACTGCGAGTGACAGGTGGGTTGATTAGCAGCTGGAGTCGGGTGAGGGAGATAGCGACAGATGCTGGGAGGTGATAAGTGAAGGCAACAAAGGGCTGATGGAATCTGACAGAAAAGGAAGGTAGAGCATAGGACCAAATCAGGGAGCTGGGTGAGTATCTAACAGGGGAGCATTTGTAGGACAGAAGTGTGGACTAACTGGATTGCACCTACATAGGGTCATCATGAATTTAACCAGTGAACAACCTCGCTGTCTGCTGAAACCATTCTGTAAAAGGTCATTGTTCCCATCTCCAGAAATTATACTTCCCACTTATCACTGGAGTTCTACATCCTCCGAGACCTAGGTAACAACCCTTCCCCTAGGGAACATTTCTACTCGTTCCACATGTAGAATCCCCTTGCACCTCTGGAGCTTGTCAGTGTATCCAACACACCCACTGCCTGCCAGCATCACTGTTCTACTTAGACAATATTGTCCCCCATTTCACTCCTGCTATGCCCTCAAGCAGCAACATCCCTGACTTGATGCTTATGAGTTTTTTTTACAAAATAAACTTTATTCATAATAAAAGACAAACTATATACAATTACAAAACAGTGCAAGCCTTTTCATTCTTGTACAGATCATTCATTAGTGTTACCTTTTTATATAGAAAACAGCACCGATGCCACACGTGTGGCTCCCTGGAAACTACCCGGTCCCGTATTTACAATATTTAGGGGCTTTCTCGCCTGTCCCCGCCCCTCCCTCTCCAGTGGCAGAAGAACCCTAAACTGTAGTCCTTCCCCACCGAGCCTTTGTGTTGGCTGCGCCCAGCTTCAGTGCGTCCATCAGCATGTACTCCTGCAGCCTGGAATGTGCCAGCCGGCAGTATTCCCCTACGGACATCTCACAGTGCTGGAAGACCAACTAGTTTCGGGCAGACCAAAGAGCATCTTTCACCGAGTTGATGACCTTCCAGCAGCAGTTGAGTTTTAGGGATGAGGGAGAGTTGGCTAGCGTAGACTGGAAACACAGACTATATGGTGAAATGCTATCATTTCACCATATAGGCAGCATGGTAGCGTAGCGGTTAGCACGACGCTATTACAGCGCCAGCGATTGGGGTTCAATTCCCGTTGCTGTCTGTAAGGAGTTTGTACATTCTCTCATGTCTGCGTGGGTTTCCTCCGGGTGCTCCGGTTTCCTCCCACATTGCAAAGATGTATGGGTAGGTTAATTTGGGTTTAAAATGGGCGGCGCGGACTCGTTGGGCTGGAAGGGCCTGTTACCACGCTGTAAATAGAATTTAAATTTAATGGTGGGATAGTTGGGGAACAGTGGAAGACTTTCTAAGAGATTTTTCACAGTGCTCAACAAAAGTATATCCCAATTAAAAGCAAGTACAGTACAGGTGGGGAGAGCCAGCCTTGGATAACTAAGGAAATAAAAGAAGGCATCAAGCTAAAAGCTGATGAATACAAAGTCGCTAAGAGTAGTGGGAAACTGGAAGATTGGGAAAACTTTAAAAAGCAACAAAGAACCACTAAGCAAGCAATAAGGAAAGGGAAGATTATGAAAGTAAACTAGCACAAAATATAAAAACAGATAGTAAAAGCTTTTATAATTATATAAAGCAGAAAAGGGTGGCTAAAGTGAATGTTGTCCCTTAGAAGATGAGCAGGGGGAATTAATATTGGGTAGTGTGGAAATGGCCGAAGCCTTGAATGACTGTGTCGGTCTTCACGGTGGAGGACGCATCTGACATGCTATGGATGCAATGGGAGGCGAGGATCTCGATACAAGTGGGTGTAAAGGTAGACAGGTCCCCTGGTCCTGATGGGATGCATCCCAGGGTACTGAAAGAAATGGCGGAAGTTATAGTAGATGCGTTTGTGATAATTTACCAAAATTCACTGAGTAAGTCCCGGCAGATTGGAAGACAGCAAATGTCACGCCACTGTTTAAAAAAGGATGTAGGCAAAAGCCAGGTAAGTATAGGCCATAGACAATAGGAGCAGAAGTAGACCATTCGGCCCTTCGAGTCTGCACCGCCATTTTGAGATCATGGCTGACCCTCAACAATCAATATCCTGTTCCTGCCTTGTCCCCATATCCCTTGATTCCCCTATCTATAAGAAACCTATCTAGCTCCTTCTTGAAAGTGCCCAGAGAATTGGCCTCCACTGCCCTCTGAGGCAGTGCATTCCACAAATTCACAACCCTCTGGGAGAAGAAGTTTTTCCTCACCTCTGTCCTAAATGGCCTAGCCCTTATTCTTAAATCATGCCCCCTGGTCCTGGACTTCCCCAACATCTGGAACATATTTCCTGTCTCTATCTTGTCCAATCCCTTAATAATCCTGTATGTTTCAATCAGATCTCCTCTCAATCTTCTCAATTCCAGCGTGTACAATCCCAGTCTCTCCAACCTCTCAGCATAAGACAGTCCTGACATCCCCAGAATTAACCTCATAAACCTACGCTGCACGCCCTCTGTAGCCAGGATATCCTTCCTTAACCCTGGAGACCAAAACTGTACACAATACTCCAGGAGTGGTCTCACCAGGGCCCTGTACAAATGCAAAAGAATCTCTTTGCTTTTGTACTCAACTCCTCTTGTAATACAGGCCAACATTCCATTAGCCTTCATCACTGCCTGCTGCACTTGCTCATTCACTTTCAGAGACTGATGAAAAAGGACTCCTAGATCCCTTTGTATTTCCCCCTTACCTAACTCCACACCATTCAGATAATAATCCGCCTTCCTGTTCCTGCTCCCAAAGTGGATAACCTCACACTTATCCACATTAAACTTCATCTGCCAAGTACCTGCCCACTTACCCAACCTATCCAAATCACCTTGAATTCTCCTAACTTCCTCTTCACATGTCGCACTGCCACCCAACTTTGCATCATCAACAAACTTGCTAATGTTATTCACAATGCCTTCATCTAAATCATCAACATAGATCGTAAACAGCTGCAGTCCCAGCACCGAGCCCTGTGGCACCCCACTAGTCACGGCCTGCCATTCTGACAAACATCCATTCACCCCTACCCTTTGTTTCCTATCCGCCAACCAGTTTTCTATCCATGTTAATATCTGCCCCCCAATTCCATAAGCCCTAATTTTACCCACCAAACTCCTGTGCGGCACTTTATCAAATGCCTTCTGAAAGTCAAGGTATACAACATCCACTGAATCTCCCTCGTCTATTTTCCTGGTTACACCCTCAAAAAAACTCCAGTAGATTAGTCAAGCATGATTTGCCCTTAGTAAATCCATGTTGACTCGACCCAATCCTATCATTGCTATCCAAATATGCCGCTATTTCATCCTTAATAATGGACTCTAGCATCTTCCCCACCACAGATGTTAGGCTAACTGGACGATAGTTCCCCGTTTTCTCCCTCCCTCCTTTCTTAAAAAGTGGGATAACATTAGCCATTCTCCAATCCTCAGGAACTGACCCCGAATCTAAGGAACATCAGAAAATGGCCAGTTAGCTTAACATCTGTAGTTGGTAAAATGCTTGAAGCTATCATTAAGGAAGAAATAGTGAGACATCTGGATAGAGGTGGTTCCATCAGGCAGACACAGCATAGATTCAGGAAGGGCAGGTCCTGTTTGACAAACTTACTGGAGTTCTTTTGAAGATATAATGAGTGCACTCTCATTATAGAGGGGAACAGGTGGATGTTGTATACTTGGATTTCCAGCAGGCATTCGATAAGGTGCCGCATAAAAGACTTATCCATTAGATAAGGATGAATGGAGTTGGGGGTAATGTATTAGCATGGATAGAAGATTGGTAAAACCAATAGAAGGCAGGGAATTGGTATAAATGGGTGTTTCGTTGGTTGGCAATCAGTGGTGAGTGGGGTGCCACAGGGGTCAGTGCTGCACCCGCAACTGTTCAGGATATACATTAATGATTTGGAAGAGGGGATCAAGTGTAGCATATATAAGTTTACTGATGACACTGAGTGGAAAAGCAAATCGTGCAGAGGATGCTGAGAGTCTGCAGAGAGATAAAGATAAGTTAAATGAGTGGGCAAGGGTCTGGCAGATGGGAGTACAATGTTGGTAAATGGAAGGTCATTCACTTTGGTAAAAAAAATAGAAGATCAGATTATTATTTAAATTGTGAAAGATTGCAGCATGCTGTTGTGCAGAGGGACTTGGGAGTGCTTGTGCATGAGTCACAAAATTTTGGTTTGCAGGTGCAAAAGGTTATCAAGGCAGCAAATGGAATGTTGGCCTTCATTGCTAGAGGGATTGAATTTAAGAGCAGGGAGGTTATGCTACAATTGTACAGGGTACTGGTGAGGCCGCACCTGGAGTACTGTGTGCTGCTCTGATCTCCCTGCTTAAGAAAGGATATACTGGCTTTGGAGGTGGTGCAGAGGAGGTTCACCAGGTTGATTCTGCAGGTGAGGGGGTTAGTTTATGAGGAGAGGTTCAGTCACCTAGGACTATACTCACTGGAATTCAGAAGAATGAGAGGGGATCTTATAGAAACATAAAATTATGAAAGGGATAAATAAGATACAGACAGGAAGGTTGTTTCCACTGGTAAAAGAGACTAGAACCAGGGGACATGGCCTCAAGATTCAGGGGAATAGATTTAGGACGGAGATGAGGAGAAACTGCTTTCTCCAGAGAGTAGTGAATCTGTGGAATTCTCTGCCCAGGGAAGCAGTAGAGGCTACCTCATTAAATATATTTAAGACACAGTTAGATTTTTGCATTGTAGGGGAATTAAGGGTTATGGGGAAAAGGCAGATAGGTGGATCTGAGTCCACAGCCAGATCAGCCATGATCTTATTGAATGTGGAGCAGGCTCGATGGGCCAGATGGCCTCCTCCTGCTCCTAGTTCTTATGGTTTGTTCATATTGAAAGCAGCAACTTACAACTAAACTGCAGTGTCTCTTCACCAATGTGTCAAAGTCATACTATATCGTATACTCAATTCATAAAGGTACTTTCTCACCGTGAGTCAACAAAATTCTCACTGCATCCACCTTGCCAATAGCCTCAGAAACTTGCATGTTTCATTGAAATCACATTTCATTCTTATAAAAGTTTGACGAAGCAGCCCAAATCTGTTTTGTCCTTCTCCAAAGGACAGACCTGCATCCCAGCAACCTTCATTGCAATGCTTCAAGTTTTTTTGCTAAAACGTAGACCACAACGTATGCAGTACCTCCAAGCATAATCGCACCAAAAATCCAGTGCAGAAGACTTCTTTCCTCCAGTACTCCCTCCCCCTTGCAGTAAAGGCAACATCCCAGTAGTCCTGCTTAGCTGACACACCCTTATGCTAATAAGTAGATTTCTCCAAATACCAATACCTTAATAACATTTTGCTTTACTGTTCTTCTTACTAAAGTGGATAACCTCGCATTCCCTTATTTCATGCCAATGACCATCTTTTTAGCCCATTCTCTAACCAGAATCAGATTTATTGTAACTGACTTACATGACATGAAATTTATTGTTTTGTGGCAGCAGTTACAGTGAAAAGACATAAAAATCTATAAATTACAAAAAATAAATTAATAGTGCAAAATAAAAGGAATAATGAGGTAGTGTTCATGGATCATTCAGAAATCTGATGGCAGAGGGGAAGAAGCTGTTCCCGAACTGTTGACTGTGGGTCTTCAGGCTCCTGTACCTCCTCCCTGATGGTAGTAATGAGAAGAGGGCATGTCCCGGGTGGTGAGGGTCCTTAGTGATGGATGCCGCCTTCTTGAGGCACCACCTCTTGAAGATGTCCTCGATGGTGGGGAGAGTTGTGCCCATGATGGAGCTGGCTGAGTCTACAACCCTCTGCAGCCTCTTGCGATCAGTCTAAACTCCTTTATGGTCCCTGCACATCTTACTGTCACACTTATCTTTGCCTTTAATTTGTCATTTATTAATCTTTTCCAATTGTCATGATTAAATTTTAAGTGTTCCGCTGGATTTACTTTCATATACTTCTAGTAAGCCGGTGTGGTTACATTGTCCCAATGTAGAAAAATACAAATCTCTATGGTCTTTGCTTGTTACTGGTGTCAGAAGATCCAGATGTCCATTCAATGGCATCCCTTGCATGACTTTATTACGTCCCTTCAACCTCATTAGCCAGAGCTGGACACTATATTCAAAGTATGATCTATCTAGTTCATGATCATTTTAAACTGAGCTTCCCACAATCTACAGTCTGACCAAATAGCTCAGCGGTCTTAAATTTGTACATTACATAGACCACTTTCAACAATGGCTGTTGAAATAACTGAAGATTGCATATTTGCACAACTCTAACTCCTGTCGATATTCCTCTGCTGTTCTCCTCATTTCAGTCTTCAGTTCATTAGCCTGTCTTCTCACAGTTGGTAGAGATGCGTAACGGACTGAGGATAACTTATGCTTCCCTCCCCTGGCAATGCCTGTAGCTTCTATTCTGTCCAAATAACCTCTATTCTTTGAATAGAGACACAAGAGATTGCAGATGGTGGAATCAGGAGCAAAAAAAAAGTGAACTGCTGGAGGAACTCAGCAGGTCAGGCAGCATCTGTGGAGGGACTTGGACAGTTGATGTTTCAGATCGAGACCCTTCATCTCAATTAAAAAGTAGAGGGGAGATAGCCAGTATAAAGAGGCAAGGGGAAGGGATGGGGCAAGAGCTGGTGAGCAATAGGTGGATCCAGGTGATGAGGGATGATAGACGCATGGAGGAGGGTACAGTGGAAACTGTGACGGAGGCTGGGAGGTGATTAGCGTAGGCAACAATGGGCTGGAATCTGATAGAAGAGGAAGGTGGAGCATGGAACTAAGTAAGAAAGGTGGAGTAGGCAGGTGGGAACAGTAGGGGGACTGTTTTTGTTGTTTGAATGTGCTTTTAAGCTAAAATTAACTTTGTTGTAGATTGAATTTTTGTACAACCTTCCACAATCAGTGCTACATTTTGCAATGATTTTACAGGAATCACTGACTTCTATTCAGCTTAATCAGTTCTTTTTTTTAAAAATTCACATATCTGAAATTAATTACTAAAATAATTCTTCTCCTTTTCATTATGTTGATGCACTTACAACAAGAGGAACATCGACAAGTTTAAAGCTGCTTTCACGTTGGGTTAGATGCCATCAGCTTGCAACAAGTGGGATTCAATCAGATAACCTCAAGCTCACAGAAAATGAGCCCAAATTGCTCAACTTGCACCATAGGTACTCCTGATTTTTAAAACAAGCCCCCTCTGGCAGCTTGCCAAATCTGATACATGCCTTAAGATTGCTGCCACCTGGGAGAGGCCTGCAGAATTAAGACTGGCTTCTTTGGCAGTTGTTTCACCATAGAGGTTGATGGGACTTGTTAGTACAGGGAGAGGTACTCCACTGATACATCAAAGGATAATAAGATCAATGCTACAGACCAAACAGACACACATTCAATCTTCAATCCCCAAAGCTGAGCTAATTGACGTCGACCAAAGCTGCAGAATGGCCCAGCCAGTGGCTTACTTTTACAACATACACAAGATTGCCTCTCAAATGAGAACAGAACGGGGCTTATCTTATGCCTTCCCATACTCAAATAGTCTGCTGATGTTTACTGTCAAGGTTCACATATGAAGAATATGTGAACCTTGACAGTGTGCATGAAATGTGAACCCACATTTCATGCACACTAATTGCTATCAACAGAAGGAATAAAAATTTGCACACGATGAGTACACAGAGGGAAAGGGAGGCCCTCCATGTGCAACTGTGACAGGCACATATGCAGAAAGCCTCATTCACAAAGTAAAACCATTTCTTTATTCCATGTCTAGTCTCACAATTGGGTTCAACATTTTATAAGAAGGGAGCAAGCTCTGATGAATAAATCATCTAATTCTGGTGAAATGCAGATATCAAAATACAAGACAGACCTGATCTCGCTATTCTTCAGCAGTGATATGATTCATATCGGTCTTAAATTCCCAAATTCTCCCAGCCCCAGAGCAGAACCCCGTCTCTCCCAGAAGATACAAAAGCAGCTTTCCCAAAATGAGCATTCCTGAACGATCCCAGATAACTGACACCCCTGAAGCCTGTGGGAGGCCTCTGGGTCAAAAGATGGAATGCTTGCCAATGGCACAATACAGGCCCTGGTCATCAGGATCTGTGCGTTCTGGCCTATTACTGACTGTAGTAAAGAAAACACTGACGGGGTGCAGGACTATACTGGGCAGGTGGCTTACTTTCCAGATGCTTGCCTTTTCCATTTTTGTGTGAAGCATTTCCCAACAACTACCACTCAACAACCCCTAACAAAACATCTTGCAAATAGAAGAACTTATACTGCACCTGGATAGATGGTGGAACCTAATTACCTGGCATCTGTGAATGGAAAAGGCTTTAATTTTAGTTGGAAGTTTACATAAGAATAAAGCAACACAGGAAAAAGGAGCGGGAGAAGCTAACCGGTCCCTCAAACCTGCTCCATCAAATGATCATGGCTGATCTAATCTTCACCACAACAACATTTTCCTGCTTTCTCACATATCCCTTGACTCCTGTTGTTTAAATGTCTGTCAATCTATACCTCAAATATATTCGATGCCTCCACTGTTTCCTGGGGTCTAAAGATTCACAATATGATGGGCAGTATGAAAACATCCCATTCATCCGGACTCACTGCTTAGCCAACACCTGATCCATGCAAATATATTACTCACAACTCCGTGCCCTCTTGTGCAGTAACTTTTTCTGGAGCATCTTAGTTAGCAGAGGCCACCTGGAAATCCAAATACCTAATATTGATGGTCAGTCGCCATCCAGCCAGTACTCCAGCAAGTTTGTCAAACATCATTTCTTTTTCATAAAACCACATCGACTCTGCTTGATTGATTTTTAAGCATCCCGCTATTAGCTCCTTAATAATGGATTCCAGCATATTCCCAATGACAGATGTAATGTACACTAGTTATTAATTATTAAATTGGAAGTATATTGAATGCAGTCTTTTTCCCAGGGTTGGGAAATCAAGAACTAGTGGGCATAGGTTTAAGACGAGAGGGGAGAGGTTTAATAGGAACCTGAGGGGCAACGTTTTCCACCCAGAAGGTAGACAGTATATGGAATGAGCTGCCAGAGGCTAATAATGATTAGCTTAGGGCATAATTCCTTCACAAGATGAAACTTTTGTTAGAATATGCATTATGCCCTGGCTGCGCACAAGCTAAATTCTGGATGATAAAATTGATAAAACATTACAGCAAAAATAAAATCTTACATTGAATCATCAACATAACACCTTAATACAGAAAGGAAATGAATGCCTTGCTGATTTTCTTTTTCCATACAAACTCAGATGAACAGCAGCTTTGGACGTGTTCAAAATGAAAAGTTTTGTATTTTTAGTAACAATGAAAACAAACTTTCCTGAATTTCAAATAAAACTGTATGAAATATAAAATGGTCTCATCAGGTTACAGTATTTTCTATTTAGTGTTTTCCATGAGACATTTAATTTATTCCCCATTCTATAACAAACTATTTTACTACTTTAGTTGTAAGGTGCAATTTCTTGCAGGGACTTGATTATAAAAACATTTCCTCCTTTCACAAAAGTCCTTCGACCAGAATTAAGAATATGGAACTTCTAAACATTAACTACAGCCCTTTATAAACAACCACACCACAGGGCATTTTTGGAACATGCTTGGTCAGAGAATTCCTTCCTCACAGCCATTTGGGACTGCCTTGGCGAAGGATTAATTTTAAATTGTGAAACTGAATGTTTAACACTATGGAGTACACAATAAATCCGTACTTGTTCCACACAATCCAATCTTAGAATGTACTATTGTTCACTTATGAGCACTTACATTTCAATAACTTTGTTTACTGCACTTTCACTGAAAGTGATTGCAACTATATAGCCATATTACGGGGCTTTATATAAACCTTGGTCTATTAAGCACTTACAATGAATTTCCCTCCTCTCATTTTTTTGTAATTAATCTTTAAAATAAAATGCCAAGTTACCAACCAAGTCACTGATCTGATAACACACACATTAAATTCAATATCCATCTGTTTTGACCTGCTGTGCAAGTTACTACCATACATCATGCCAACCCATATCATTCCAGTCTAGTGGAACTTTTCTAGCCCAGTTTCCACTAGTTCAAATTCATATAGTGGAAAGTTTACACTTCAGAAAAATAGAAGGCCAGGAGATCCACATAAAGAAAGGTTTGCCAACCCATCGAAATAAGAGAATGTATTCCCACTAATCAGAGTTAAAAACAACACAGCACCACAAAAAGCAAAATCTGAAATTTAAAAAAAAGATTGCTGGAAATACTCCACAACCACGGAGAGAGGCAGAGTTAATCCTTTCTGAGGAAAGGGCATCGATATGAAACCTAAATATTTTTGGAGGTAGAAACTGCTGACAGTCAGAAGCAGAGAAGAAAAGGGTGATTGAGAATTCTTCAAAATCCAATGTTTATTTCAAATGTTTTGCTTAAAGACAAGGGATGAGGATCACTTTCAAGCATCAGCATGTTGTACTCCTAAGTCAAGAACAAAGTCAGATGCACAGTACAACATTTTCCAGTCTTGCCAAACATCATCACACAAGCTAACCTCAGGAGGGCACTTACTTTGTATTTAGAGCAAAACAAACTTCCTATTATTCTTTGTCAAATCATATTTAATCTCATTTATGTTCCTTTGTTCCAACCCCTCAAAAAAATAAATCAACTATCACACCCACTGTTTCATAATTTTCGGCACTTTCAATGAACAACATTTGCCTCAACTCTGCAAACGTAGAGGGATAAAAGCCTAAGTAAATACAAGATACCAATCAAAAAAATTGAATGAAATCTCTTTAAACAATCAATTAACTTATGTTTAGCAAAAGAATCTTGTACCCACATGCCTAATGGATAAAGAGCGGTAGCCAATGCTTCAACCATTGTCAAGGCATCTCAATAAGTATTAGAACAAAGTATACTCTGCTGAATTAGAGGGGATTGTAGTGTAGCGGTTAGCGTAATGCTATTACAGCACTAGCGACGTGGGTTCAATTCCAGCTGCTGTCTGTAAGGAGTTTGTACGTTTTCCCCGTGTGTCTGTGTGGGTTTCCTCCCACATTCCAAAGATGTACGGGTTAGGAACTTGTGGGCATGCTATGTTGGCGCCGGAAGCATAGCGACACTTGCAGAACACTCTACGCAAAAGATGCATTTCACTGTGTTTCGATGTACATGTGACTAATAAAGATATCATA
Source organism: Pristis pectinata (assembly GCF_009764475.1). NCBI lineage: Eukaryota > Metazoa > Chordata > Chondrichthyes > Rhinopristiformes > Pristidae > Pristis > Pristis pectinata. The sequence goes on along the minus strand of NC_067432.1, from coordinate 28,599,862 downwards.
TCGTATATTGCTTCAAATCACCAAGATATTTTGAATAAATACTTTTTAATTCATGTCCTAAACCAAGAAAAGCTTTTAAACCTCATCACTTCAGCTGTAGAATGTTAGTAAAAATGATGGATCCAAGTTTTTAAAATGGTAAATTGCAGACATTCAGCAATCCATTAACTTTACCTCAGTTTTTCTTTGACACTTGCTTCTTTTTGCCTACTTCACATTACCCTGTCTAAAGTTTTTCAAATTAATGCAAACATACCTAGCAAAATGTCCTTTCCAGAAAACTGTCGACAGATCTTTTATAAATCATACTTTAGTCAATGAACAAGTTGCTCATAACTTACCTTCTCCAATGTGTACCTAATCAAATATAACATTAATGCCATGGCCAACCATTACTTCGGAACACCAAATGCATTCTAGAAACTTAACAGAAACCAGTCTCAGCAATCTCCATCTCCTTTCAAACTTTGCAACGCAAAGAAAATGCATTTTTATCGAAGGCCTGATTAAAATCTCCGAATGCTTTACAATAAATTATAATTCAATTACATTCAATGTTGGAATGAAGGAAACTTGCACAACAAACCAGGTCTCTTTAAAAAAAAAGGCATGGTTCTCATAAGTGGCTACATATTCTATGTTTTATTTCACATCAAATAGAACTTAACGTAGATTGTTAAAATAGTAACTTCTTGAGCAATTGCCACCACTAAAATGGAGAGGTCAACATTTGAGACAAACAAGCGGGAATTAAGTACAAAAAGAGAGCAGAGAAATAAGAGTCCTTAGGTTCTGAAGAATCTAGGATAGTAGAGAGAGGGGAAAAAAGTGAAAAACCAGAAGGAAAATTAGAATATAAGCTAGCAAAATGAAGGTGGAAAACCCGAGTAACAAGAAATGTGGTGAAGTTAGCTGGAAAGCCTATTTTGGGTGACCAGTTTTTGAATAAAGGTAGATGCACACAATCATTCTACTACACTTCCAACTTGATGTTCCAATACAACAGATGTCACTCCTCTCCCCCACCTCATCCACCAAGTGACCACAACTTAAAAGGCACTAATTCTTTAAAATTCCCAAATCTGTGTCAGTGTGATAACCTAGAACACCCTCAAAAGGAGTTGGAAAACTAAAGTTCTTCTTCCTTCACTGCTGGAGTATAATCTCTTAGAATGGGATTACCTAAAAATTAGAACTAGACTTTCACAGGATGAGACAGATACAGTAGACCTCTAGAGACTAGACCAGCTAGAGATGAGCAAAGCATGTTCAATGAATTTAGCACGGGTCACTCTTATTTTAAAGTTAGTATACTTCCAAATAGGAGAGAGAGATAAAAAGGATAAGGTTATAAAACTAGTATCACTGCAAACCCCATGTCTGGTTTAGCCATTCTCAATTCAGCAGTATTTCTCAGTTCTGTATGTGGATTCATTATCTAATCATGTAATGCCATGGCCCAAAAATGTCAGCAGTAGGACCCCCTGACCCCCCCACCACCCCCCCCCCCCCCATGATCTAAACTAGCTAACTCCTTTACACACATACTCCAATTATTCTTTTCAGTGAGAGGAGGACTAATGCAAATTGATTGTTGCAAAATATACACAGCAGGTAAGTGAATGTACAGAAGAAGAACCTTAATAAAATGAACAAACAGACCACAGTTGTCCAGTCAGAAACCTAATTATGGTTGCTCTCAGTTAATCTCATAACTGAATCAAACAGAGCCATTTTCTGAGCCACAAAACTCTTCAGCTGACCTACTTAGTTTTGAATGCCTCTTCTCTCAGTTGATCCCACCAAATAGTCCCCCAAATCTGGTCTCCTTTCCCTGTTATCTGTTTAAGTTAGTTGCGTACTTTCTGGTTCTAACATCCAAGAATTAGTCAATAGAACTTAGCCAGTTAGGGAATCACATTTTTAAACTCTTCACATTTTTTTCAATTTTTAAGTGTTTTAACTTTTAAAGACTGTTTTTTATGGTTTGATTTTTTTTAAAACAGATTTTCAATGTTTCTGACAGTCATAAACATTCAGAAAAAAAAATCAATGGATATAAAGAGACTGCAGATGCTGGCATCTGGAGCAAAAAATACTGCTGGAGGAACTCAGTGGGTCAAGCAGCATCTGTGGAGGGAAATGGACAGTCGACATTTTTGGGTCAAGTCCAGATGAAGGGTCTCAACCCGAAATGTCAACTGTCCATTTCCTTCCACAGATGCTGCCTGAAAAAAACCTATGCTTTCTTTTCCAATTTTGACAGTCAGCTACGTAAGACAAGCATTGTTTAGTGAAGCATCAATTTCCTTGCAGCATTTCTGTGGATGGGCTTATTCTGGCCTGTCCACATGATAGAATTTGCATCCTGGATCCCTCTAAATCTTAAAAGCTCTTCAATTTCACATTATTTAATTAAAAAAGAAAAAAAATTCTGCCAAAATGGATAATTTCACATCTTCCCACATTATACTCCATTTGCCAGATCTTTGTCCACTAACACAACCTCTCTGCATCCATTTGTAGCCTTCTTGCATCCTCTCACGACTTGCTTTCTACCTTTGTCATCAGCAAGTTTAGCAACCACTCCATCAGTAACTTATTCAAGCCATTTATAAAACGTTAAGTCTAATCCATCCCCCCGGCATATTGTTCTTTGTCAACCAGTAAAAAAGATCCATTTATACCAACTTGGTTTCCTGTTATCTGGGAATCTTTCTATTCTTCTCAATATGTTAGCACATACACCCAGAGCTTTTCCATAACAATTTTTGATGTGATACCTTATGAAATGCCTGCTGGAAATCCAATCTCAACCATCAGTTCCCCTTTATCTACAGCACATCTTACTTCTTCAAAGAATTCCAATAAACTGGTCATACATTATTTCCCTTTCACAAAACCATGTTGGCTTTGCCTGATTACTTTGAAATTTTTCTGAGTGTTTTGCTAGAATTTAATAATAGCTTATTTTTAGTAAATATAAAAGTCACTTTCTCCAATGTAGAACTTCATACAACTTGGAAAGCATGTTAAGCAGTCAGAGACACTGGCCAACAAACAAGAAAATAATTGATGCTATTAACTTAAAAGTTATAAATCTCAACTGTATTTTCACATCCAATGTAAAACATTAATAAGTTACAGAGCCCATCTGGCACACTCCTTTTATTCAACTTGGCAAAGTCAATAATATGCAATGATGAAAAAATAAGACAACACCAGTTAAAGAAATTACATTAAATTATTTTTACAGTTTAAAAAACATTTAATAACAATCATATTTCAAAGGTATGAAAAATTCAGAACAAAATAGGCTTTTTAACAATGCAAACTCCAGGAAACTGATATTTAAAATCAAAATGACCAAAAGTTGTATCAATTAAGATTTTCCAAAAATAATATTAATGCGTTAACATGAGTCTGAAAAACTAGCTCAGAGAATTACTATATTGTGTAAAACAGGAGGTAGAAACTGCCCCACAATGCTTGTGCATCCTCTCTGAAAATGCATCAATTTAGTTGAATTCACTTTATATCCTGTTTCCTTACGCTACAACAGAACCATACTGTTCAATTAATAAAAACCATCACTAGCTGCGAAATGTTTTGGTACATCCTAAGGTTGCAAGGAGAACATTTTTCCTCCCTTTCCTTTCATACCCTTTTTGTTTTTCTGTACAAGATACTCATGCATGCATTTGACAGCAACAGTTCTGTGTTCAGACTGAAACCACAGTGCCTTGTGTTATCAGAGGTTAATATGGAATCACTGTTGACCCAAAGTGACTATGTGGACAATTACAGACTGAAGTGGCGCTGAATGTTATGACATACAATTGATTCAGTAACATTGGACTAGATTCTCCTCTAAATTGTTATAACAGTTGCAATTCATCAGCCTGGATAGGTTTTTGTTCCCATTGCCAAGAGCTAGCTTTTCTAGCTTTAGTCTTGCTCTTGCAATCAAAACGTGAACGCATTTGCAAAAATCATGTTTCACAACTCGCATCAATTCTTCACACCCCCTTTCGTTATTTATTTCGTAAAAGAGACACCAATTTGGTGAAACTGTACAATGCCAAGGCCAAGAACTAGTTGCAACCATTTGTCCCAGGCAGGCATCATTTTGATGGGAGAGTTCTGAAGATGATGTGCACCATTTCAAATGCAGACTTATTAGTTATTGGTTCATAAACAAATACCTGATTAAAAATACTACCAAATACTTTCAATAAGTGGGCAACTGAGCTGTCCCAAAACCTTTCACATTTGCTAACAACAGCTCATTTCCAGTATACAATTCTTTGTATTTATTCAAACTTGTCCTTGGTCTGTTCAACAATGAAAGATTTCCTTTCAGCATCCGTGTCCAAGATCTGAAGCATTTTCAAAACTTTAGAAGAGCCAGACAGATATCTGTCAGGCAGTTTATGAATAACACCAATTGATAACAAGGAGAAATTTCTTCTTTCAGAGGATTCTTAATTTTTTTTTGGAGTTCTTTATCCTAAAGAGCTGTGTATGCAGAGTTGTTATGGTGAGACAGATTAAGGGAATCAATCATTTTGTGGATCAGGCAGGAGAGCAGAGTTGAGGCCAGCAATCAGATACACTTAGATAATCTTAGTAAATGATGGGCTTGACTTGAGGGACCACGTGGCTTACTCCGACTTTTTCCTGTGGTAGTAGTTGAAGCAGATTCAATTGCACCATTTGCGAGCCATGCACCATGTAAAGGATGTTCTCATTTCATTTTTGATTCTTTTGTTCTACGTACCCTGGTTCTTCACCCTTCTATCAAAGGGAGCAGTTTCACTACATTGATACTCTTCAGGATTTTAAATAGCTCTACCAGATCACTTTGCACTCTATTCCAATGAGACAATTCAAACTTTTCCAGTCTATTCACATAACTGAAGACTCTCATCCTTGCAATCACTTGAATCACAAGATCTAAATAATTTTCAGGCCTGGGCTAATAATTGGCAAGTAATATTTGTGCCACAAAAATAGCATCTCCAACAAGGCAGTCGAATCATCTACTTTTGACATTCAACAGCATTACCATCCCCATGTCCCTCATCATCAATATTCTGGGGGTCAGTGTTGACTAGAAATTCAGTTGGGCCATAAAATAGAGTGGCTACAAGCATAGAGGCTGTGTATCCTGCAATGACCGACTCACCACCTGACACCCCAGGACATTTCCACTATCTACAGGACAAAGGAGTGTGAAGGAATACTCTTCACATTCCTGGATGAGCACAGTACTCTAAGGAAGCTCCATGCACATCAACCACTCTAAATATTCATTTGTTCTAACAGTGGCTGCAGTGTGTACCATCCACAAAATACACTGCACTTACAGTTTTGCCTATCAAGTTTTGATTCCAATTTACCTTAGCCAGACCCATTCTCATACCAATGAAACTGACCCTTTCCCAATTAACTACTTTTATCCCAGAGTGGGCTATGTCCTTTGCCATACCTATTCTGAACATTAAAAGTCACACTGCTTCATTCAAATTCCCCCACAGATCTCGGTTCTCCTTGCCTTGGCTTAATTTCTGGAACCAAGTCCAGCAATGTCACCTTTTTCATTGGGCCAGAATCACAGTCATTGATAATTTTCTTCTGACCACATTTCAAAAACTCCTCCTCCTCCTGTGTTGTATTGTAGATAGCAAGGAAGGTTGTCTAAGGCTACAGCATGATAATAGATCAGATGGAAAGAACAATGGCAGATGGAATTTAATCTTGACAAATGCAAAGTAATACATGTTGGGAAAGCATCTAAGGGTAGGACATGTACAGTGAATGGTAGACCTTTGGGGAGCATTGAAGAACAGAAGTACCAGTCCATAAATCCCTGAAAGTGGCAACACAGGTGGATAAGGCGATGAAGGCAGCATATGAGATACTTGTCTTCACTGGACATGGCTTGGAATACAACAACAGGTAGATCATGTTATAACTTTATAAAACAGTGGTTAGGCCACACCTGGAATATTGTGTGCAGTTCTGGTCACCACAGAATAGGAAGGATGTGTTTGTGCTGGAGAGGGTGAAAAGGAGATTCAACAGGACATTTCCTGGATTGCAGCATTTCAGTTATAAGGAAATACTGAATAGGCTGGATGAGGCTGAGGGGTGACCAGAGAGAGGAATATAAAACTACATGAGGGATAGATAGGGTAGATGGTAATAATCTTTTTCCAAAGGTGGAGGTATCCAAGACACAAGGGCATAAATTTAAGGTAAGAGGTAGAACATGGAGGGAACTTAAAGGGAATGTTTTCCACAGGAGAGGGTGGTTGGAGTCTGAAATGTGTTGTCTGAAGAGGTGACAGAGGCAGCAACTCTCACAACAGTTAAGAAGCATCTAGACAAGTTAGACATGTACCTGAATAGTCAAAGCATGGAAGGCTATGGACCTAATTCAGGTAAATGGGATTAGTGTAGGGAGGTAGACCAGGACTCAACTTGGCTTAAAATGTTATTTAAATGTTGGCTAGATCTGATTATTCATCTGAAAAGAAGTATGTTGATTTAAAAAAAAGCTCTGATTATTCAGCAATATACTCAATCTTTCCACTGACAGAAGTTCACCTACAAAATGCCATTTTAAAAAAAAAGTTTTATAATTAATGCAGGTATATGTGGATGGTGGGAGAATAATGAAGATTCACTTACAATCCAAAAAAAAATTCTGCTATCCAAATCTCAAAATACTGCAAGCCAGGTCAGAGACCTTCCCACTGCCAAAGAAACAAAAGATCTCCTGCTCCTCACAATGCCGAATCCAAAGAAAAATGGCAGCCCCAAAAGTTACAGCAGACAAAAATCTCACAAGGACAATCATGATGCACATGAAGAGCAAAATGTCACTCTCATTACTTTCTGTGCAAACCTGGCATTGCTTTATTGTACAGAGTATCTAACGAGTCCATTCATAGCCATCTATCTTTATCTATTCTGAGCTTGATGTGAAATCTTTGTTTGTTGATGGACTCATTGCCTCCAGTGGCAAAAATAAAACAGATTAATTTACATTACAGAACTACCTTCAACATTATTGCTTCCATTACAGGTTTCTCCATTGACCAGCCTTGTGAACAGCATCACAAGTTAATAAACTATGGAGATTACCTTTCCTCTCTTTGATTCCAATCAATCAGGAACTATGCAAAATAGTAAATTTAATGGCTATTATTAACTTAATTCTAAATACCCTCAGTTTATAGTGAGGACTAAAATGAGAGGCCAAATAGAATGAAATTATGGAATGATTTGCTTCTGGAACCTCTAGTTAAATGCTGCTAAACAGAAGCAGGTGGAGCTTAGATTTGGAGTAATGCAAAGTGCAGTATAGAAATGGCAACGAGACATAAGACAACTGGTTTGTGAAAACATTCTGGTTCAGTAATATTAATTAAAAATACTCCTATTTTGTGTTGGAGGATCTGATATTTCTTGATTTCTGGCATTATGCCCTTGCCACATGCACATTCAGCCCTGTAGAAATAAACAGGTTATTTTATGGTAAAACAGTAAGAACTGTCAGTGGGCAAGTAACCATTTACAAGTGTAGCCCTTCACATTTGAAGAACTGGTAACCCAATGACCTGAAGAAGTTAGTTTAGCCTTCCTACATACAATAATCTTCCCTCTGCTCTATCCACAGCAAGGAGAACGTGCATTTTTTGATGTTAAATTCCTAATATACAAAAGTGAAACAAATAAAGTATACTCACTCTGAAATAAAATTCTTCATTCCACTTAGGATCTAAAGTCTGAAAGAAGAAATAGCAGCACTTAATATACGAATATGATGATTTTCTTTTCAAAACAAAAAGCACAACTATTCTCAAACAATACACAAATACTCTTTTTAAATGTCAGAAAAATAAAAAAATGTCAAAAACACTCAAGCAGCATCCGTGGGCAGAGGAAAAGAGTCATCATTTCAGGTTAAGGGAGCTTGCAGTTTAACTACTTGATGGTACCCAGAGTTAATCCTTCATTACAACTAGAAAAGAAAGATTTCTTTTAATTCCCGGTAATCATTATACACAAAGTCACCAGGGCCCATTCTATTGATTGCAACATTATTGTCCCAGTTTTTCAAGAAATCCTATTTTATTTTTCTATCATAACTTCACTTTATAGTCAATAGTAAAGCCATGTGATCATTTGGAAGGCAGAGTAATTGATTAGAGTTCCTCTGCCAAGCTGGGAGGTGTAAAAATGAGGTATGTCATGGGTGGAAGGATAAGTTACACCCTGGCTAGTTTTGTAAATGAGCTCACAGGAAAATTTAGGGGGGAAAATAGGCAAGTATACACAAATATAAAATGAAAATACACAAAACAAGCTACCTTAATTTCCAGTAATCAAAATTGTTTTTGGTAAAATGCCTTCCCTTACATTCACAAAATGAATGCAATGCTTTCTTGCAAACTTTGGTTAATATCAATGGAAAAATTACTACATTTACCTTATTAACTAAGTAACCAGCAGCTATCCTTAAAAAAAATTCAACACAGGTCCTCAACGTACCATCAAACTGTTAAACTGCAAGCTCCCTTGAGCAGTCAAACCATGACTCATGAAAACTGTAGTCTCTTCCATATGGATAGTTATCGCAAGACCTTTAAAGCAAGCTCCAAACAGAAGTAGTAAATTGGCAAGATGGAGATGGGTGATCGTACTAAGGTTGGGCCCAAATCCAAGAGATGTCATAAATAATGATTCTGGATGAGAGGCAGAAAGCTTTGATCCAAGCTTACGTTTCCTGTATTAAACACAACATTGAATTTTTGGCAGCATATTTGAATGAGTGGAAAATGGAACGGCCTCTGAAAGGGGTTTTAATTTTAATTCATCATTCAACATTTCCCACCATATCTGAACGGCAGTGTGTTTGGGAATCACTAAAGTTTATTTTTGATTGGGTCATTTAAAATTTGAGTGACTAAGATCCTTATGAAGTTCACCTAAACCAAAACACTCGGCTAAAATTTGTACCATAATTATGGGACACTGGTAAGCTATCAAATAATCTACATCTGTTATAGTGGTGGCCCACGACATAGTGTAATTACACTAAATTAAACTAGTTTCTTTAGCTTCTTTTATATATAATTTCCAATCTTCTGAAAACTTTAACATTAATTTAGCATCTATATCTTATAGGGTGTCCATTCAACTATTTGGAAAGCAAAAGTAGGGGTGAAAAGTAGTCTTCAGCCTGGTTGTCAAATGTCTGCTACGGACTTGATCCCAGGAGAGCCAGCCCTCACCTGATCACCATACAGGATACACCTCGGGTTCCTGTCTCACTCCCTCTTTCTCCTGTATACTGGCCATCTCCCCTCTCAGTCCTGATGCAGGGTTTTGACCCCAAACATCCACAATTCCTTTCCTCCCATAGATGCTGCTTGACCCAATGAGTTTCTCCAGCAGATTGCTGATCGGCACAGATGTAGAGTAACAAATAAAAAATATGGGATGCTGATCAGTACCAAGGGCTCTGGCAAATTTCCCCATCTTGAATCAGGAGTGTTAGAACCACAATATAGCTTTCACAGCCAGATTACTTATAGGAAATCGAAGTCTAGGGAAGATTCTGGATCAAACTCACTTCAATGGGCAGTTTAAACATGTTATGTCCTTTGGTTTATGCAAGCAGGATTGCATATCATCTGTGTGGATACATGTGAAAGGACATTCAGCTCAGTGTATTTACACCAGGAACAGTGGACAATAGTCTTTGAATGTTTGATCCACTGGGTATTGTGGACACTTGTAATTTTAATAGCACCACCTTTTTTGGGTCACTTATTTTGAAGACCATGTTCCAACTGCAGAAACATTTTGCACCTACCCACCTTCTTGATAGTTTTGGTTTGAACACTGGTGACTTCTCCTTTTATTGGATCATATAGAGACACTTTAGCATATGGATCACTGAAAAAAGGATAGAAAAAGATGAAAACTTCTGATACACAGGCAGCAGATTGCACAGTTCTTTATGTTGTAGATAATAAATTTCTGCGAGATCCTAAAATACCAACTCTATAATGATTTTAATCCAAATCATGGTGAAAGTTTTGTACAGGCTGCTGTGGGAGGCGGGGGAAGAGATTATGGAGCCTCTGATGAAGATCTTTGCATCGTCAATGGAGACGGGAGAGGTCCCGGAAGGTTGGAGGGTTGCGGATGTTGTTCCCTTATTCAAGAAAGGGAGTAGGGATAGCCCAGGGAATTATAGACCGGTGAGTCTTACCTCAGTGGTTGGTAAGCTGATGGAGAAGATCCTGAGAGGCAGGATTTATGACCATTTGGAGAGGTATAATATGATTAGGAATAGTCAGCATGGCTTTGTTAAGGGCAGGTCCTGCCTTACGAGCCTGATTGAATTTTTTGAGGATGTGACTAAACACATCAACGAAGTGAGAGCAGTAGATGTAGTGTATATGGATTTCAGCAAGGCATTTGATAAGGTACCCCATGCGAGGCTTACGGAGAAGGTGAGGAGACATGGGATCCAAGGGGACATTGCAGCGTGGATCCAGAACTGGCTGGCCCACAGAAGGCAAAGAATGGTTGTTGAAGGGTTATATTCTGAGTGGAGGTCGGTGACCAGTGGTGTACCTCAGGGATCTGTACTGGGACCCCTACTCTTTGTGATTTTTATATACGACCTGGATGAGGAAGTGGAGGGGTGGGTTAGTAAGTTTGCGGATGACACGAAGGTTGGGGGTGTTGTGGATAGTTTGGAGGGCTGTCAGAGGTTACAGAGGGACTTAGATAGGATGCAGAGTTGGGCTGAGAAGTGGCAGATGCAGTTCAACCCAGATAAGTGTGAAGTGGTTCATTTTGGTAGGTCAAATATGATGGCAGAATATAGTGTTAATGGTAGGACTCTTGGCAGTGTGGAGGTTCAGAGGGATCTTGGGCTCCCAGTCCATAGGACATTCAAAGCAGCTGTGCAGGTTGACTCTGTGGTTAAGAAGGCATATGGTGTATTGTCCTTCATCAATCGGGGAATTGAATTTAGGAGCCAAGAGGTATTGTTGCAGCTATATAGGTCCCTGATCAGACCTCACTTGGAGTACTGTGCTCAGTTCTGGTCGCCTCACTACAGGAAGGATGTGGAAGCCATAGAAAGGGTGCAGAGGAGATTTACAAGGATGCTGCCTGGAATGCAGAGCATGCCTTATGAAAACAGGTTGAGGGAACTCGGCCTTTTCTCCTTGGAGAGACGGAGGATGAGGGGGGACCTGATAGAGGTATATAAGATGATGAGAGGTATTGATAGGGTAGATAGTCAGAGGCTTTTCCCCAGGGCTGAAATGGTGGCCACAAGAGGACATAGGTTTAAGGTGCTGGGGAATAGGTATCGAGGAGATGTCAGGGGCTTTTTTTACTCAGAGAGTGGTGACTGCGTGGAATGGGCTGCCGGCAACAGTGGTGGAGGCGGATACAATAGGCTAATTTAAGAGACTGTTGGATAGGTACATGGAGCTGAGAAAAATAGAGGGCTATGGGTAAGCCTAGTAATTTCTAGGGTAGGGACATGTTTGGCACAGCTTTGTGGGCTGAAGGTCCTGAATTGTGCTGTAGTTTTTCTATGTTTCTAGATAAGGACTTTTCAATTGCAATGACATGTTTCTCCAAGCATGGAAAACTCAGTGTGCACAGAACAATAAATATTCATCCTTCTGCATTAATGGGTGGACATGCTGTAAATACCGTTCTCCATCACACTTCAATTATTTAACTGAATCTTATAATTAAACTCTTGTGTGTCCCAATTACAAGCAATGTGTTGGCAACTCAAAATTTAGTATATACCTCTGGTTTGCATGGAGATTGAATTCAAAGTTGTTTGGTCTATAGGAAACAGTAACACTTTACTTTGAAAGTTATACTTAAAAATGTTCTCTTACACAGATCTCCATTCCATGTAACTCATCAGATAATACAATAACTGGCACACAGACTAATCTGCTCTAGTAGAGTAATATGGTGCAATGAATTGGAAGAGGCAAATTCTAACCCTAACTTTTGCTGACATCCTTACAGATGGTAACATTTATCAGAAGCACAGGAGACACATGCACCTACACTTGAACCATTTTCACAAGCTGTGTTTTATTTGTTCCTATAAATTATATGTCTGGAAATGTTTTAATTTCAGCATTTATAGCAAATTCATGTCCCAATAAAAACTTCCTCTGCTCTATGCATCTTAAATCCCCAATAATTCTTTTCGCACCAGCATGAAATTTTCCACTGTTCTTACCAGCCAATGTGATCATTTCTCTCATTTGGCCTTTTTAATTAAACTAAGCAGTTAAACTAAGGATTACACGGGGTTGACTAGTAGAGTGGCTCCATGTCCATTTGGAACAGAATCAATAACACTCTCCAGGATACTGAAGAATAGACAGCAAGTTAAATCAATCAAGTGCGCCAGGTACAATTCTTCAAGAATACACACTCAAGATGCCTTGTTTTATATACATAACAACACAGGCCTCCAAGGTAAGGAGGACTTTGCAAGGTTTTTTGCCCAGATTAGATCTCCACAGAGGAATACAACAGTGTGCAATCTATAACGTGCATTCATAAAGATTCAAATGGTAACAGTAAACTCTGGAATTTCAAATAAACAATGTACATCTCAGAATATTTTAAAGCCACACATGTCCTGCCCAATATCCCAGCTACCAACTGGAAGTCAGTGAACAGAAAATTCCAGAGGCTACTAAGATTTATTACAGCCAATGCAGCTGACATCTCTAGAGTTTCTTGTACACTAACATGGCCAATTCAAACACTGAAACACAGTGCCCACATGACAAAAAAAACAAGGAAAGTGAACCAGAAACATCTGGTATCATTCTCATTACTGTAAACTGAATTCAGTTTTAATAGTTTGAAGACTAGAGTGAATGTTGAAAAGGAAATACACTGAGCCACCTTCAGGACCCAGACAAAACAACTCTCAGAAAATCCCACTTACTTCCCAGTGCAAATGACTGCAGAACTAATTTGGTAATAATTGGTAATGGTTTTAAAATTATTCTACTGGAAGTAAATTTTCATCACTCAGATCAACCCAAATGTAATCTAACTGCAGCAAGAGGCAAAAGAAAATAAGCCTTGATAGCAGGAGAAAAGAGTTACACCAACAGTTAATGTTTAAAAGATAAGTTCTCAGGTTCATGGATAGGAAAGGTTTCGAGGGATCATGGGCCAAATGCAGGCAAATGGGACTAGCTCAGAAAAACACTTTGGTTGGCATGGACAAGTTGGGTCAAAGGGCCCGTCTCCATGACTGGTGGCTACTCCCCAGGTAGTATCACATTCATGCAGATACAAAGGTGAAAGTTTGATGGAGAACTATCCCTGGTAGCAAATCTCAAATGCATGGATGGGAATGATGTAAACAAAATATAGCCCCATAGAAATGCCAGAAAAAGATTAAAAGCAATTGGAGACCTAAGACGGACATCCTCAGGAGCAGAGAGCAGCCTGGTTTTGGCTTACTTTAAATTCATTTACAAGGTCTTTTATAAATTTCACAATTTTAAATGTAAACGGCGAATGGTTTTTCAAAAGCTCTCTGCACCTGAAGGTGGCTCAATAAAATAGAATTCTTTGAGGCTGTTGAGATGGTTGAACAGGTAGAATTAAAGCCTATTTTATAACGTGAATACATCACCTTGGCATTCAGCATACAGGACTAATGTATATAAAAAGTAATTGTAGGCAATACACGAATTCTGAAACAACATTCTCACAATGCCCTGGGCTGCATGTTGCCCACAAAGATTAAGCAAACTGTGGCACACATCACCTTTTTCAAGTTAGTTGGTGTCAGGCATCTGATAAAGGGGAATTCCAGTGTCCAGCAACAGTGATATCATTAAGCTGGCTAACTTAAAGTTGATGGAAGCATTTTGAATTTTTTTGATGAATGTAGATTCCACATAAAAGAAACTAGGTTTCATCCAGGACCAGGGAGTTCACTGAGCAGTACTCAGTGTTTAGTCTTCCATTAAAATCTCACTGTAAGACTAGTTTGAAATAGCCAAGATTTTCATCAATTCAATTATTTCTCTTGTTGTAGTGAGAAGATTACACAATGTATGGAGGAGGGGTAAATTTACTGTCAGCAATTTAAGGATTACCATGTTAAATTACACATGCACCAAAATCCCAAAATTGCTGATAATTCCACAGTGCAACCATGAAGATTACTGAATTTTACCACTAAAACAAGCAATGTTTCTATGTTAAAATTCCCTGCCAATTACATTGGTGCACTTTAACAGGAAAGATTCTTAATGTTGAACATATAATCATTTCAGCTTGATTCTACTTTAACAATTACAGAATACTCTTATTTGGAAAAACACGAATGACTGCCGGGCACTTGAATTTTAAATAATTAAGCTGGAACTGATTAAAGTCCCAAATAATAACTTGTAAGCTTGTAAAATATTTAAATAGTCTTTTCAACATTTTTCAGAAAATGTGAAAATGGTGGGCAAAGAAAACAATGACCAGTTGAAATGTCTCAAATAGCATTTCTCCAAAATATTTACAAAATTATATATGGAAGAATTTATAATTATGCCCAGTGTCAGCAGAGATGCGTCTTTTAGTCTCCATAAATAACACAGAAATCATCAGATGTTCCCAAAAACCAGTTTTGTCAAAATGCACACAGTCAATTCTAAGCTAAAAGGCTACAACTTTGGGTCCCAGAGCAAAGCAGGGGAACAAGAATTTACTGCTTATTTCCATCTCTTTAGCCACCAACGCAATACTTAACTTCTTACCCATGTAAAGATTTTCTCAGCACTTCCAACCAAGGGCAGGTTCCCATCTGTTTTCAACTACCCCCATACTTTACATACTTAACATAATACAATGTCTCAATGCACTTTATCAACAAAGTCTAACAGTAAGCCACTTAGGAGATATTGAAAGCCTATGACATAGTTTTAAAGAGAAGAAACTGAGAGGGAATTTTAGGGAGGGAATTCCAGGGCTTTGAGATTCAAATATTGAAAGCATTGTTATAGGCGATGCGGAGATTAAAATAACCATAGAACCACAGAACCATACAGCACAAAACAGGCCCTTCGGCCCATCATGTTGTCCACCCTCACACTACCTAACCCCTTCCTCCTGCATATCCCCCCATCCCACACTCCTCCATATCCCTATCCAACAAGCTCTTGAACCTGTTCAATGTATCTGCCTCCACCACCACCCCAGGCAGTGCATTCCATGCACCAAAATCAGGTGTAAAAACACAATGAACAGAAGAGGTATATCATTCAACCCCTGAACATGTTCCACCTTGTGAAGCGGGCACGGCTGATCAATGCCCCAAGTATACACAAACACTTACCTCCCCAATTATTCAGGTTACGCAAGAAATCAGAACTGTTTGACCACTAATTTTTCAAGATTGTGGAGTTGTAGGGATGGTGAGGAGTGAAATCATAGAGGGCTTTGAATAAAAAAGTAATAAAAAGTTACCCATTGCTGATTCAGATCCAACATAGGTCAGAAAACACAGGGATTGTGGATGACATTTTCTATTTTCTGCTCTCCTTTACATAAGCACAAGGGTAGACTATCAGTCAGTGGTTCCGTAGGAAACTGTCAGCTATGACCTGTTCACAGTGCCAGCTAGAGGAAAGTCACATTCAGCTTATTTTGGACTTGTTCATTCTTGGCTAAACATGGATATCCAAAACAACCTGGAGGGCAGATGCCAGCTCATCAAACAGCAGCTCTGCCAATGGCCTCACCATTGTGACCACCGGTGAAGCACTCATATGCCAAGAGGATATACCATGTGCATTATGCATGGGGGTACTTAGCCTTATACCAGGTATGGCTGGTGAATGGATTCACCATTACTGTGGCAAAAAAGCTAAGTGCAAGTTTTAAGTATTTTAACTGCTTTTAATTTTAAGCATTTTGCGGTGTTTTAATGAAATTTTGATTTAGAAATAGCTCAGAAACTTTTGACACCAGTGAGTTGTTAATGGGCAGAGCCTCAACAGTACACCTGCTGGGATATACTTGCCTCTCAGAACACCCTCCACCTCCTGAGATCCCCTTCAGGTGTAGATCACCTGGTCAATTGACCTTTTGCATCCACAAAATGCAAGTGCTAGAGAGGCAGGCAGCCTGGCTGGTTAGTCTGGGCAGCAGGCAGGGTCCAGCGTGATCAAGCCCCATGCTTTGGGGAAACTCAACTCGCTTCAGAGGGAGCTGACATTTTACTAGTCTCTGCTGGAAGTACACATTAAAAAATCTTTGACACAGGCACCAAACCTGCAAGAATATCACTTGTCTACCAGCATGTGGCACACAACGCGAGACCAGGCAAAAAAATATACAAGAGTTTACTAGTTTAACTCATAAACCCAGTGGCACTCCCATTAAACTAATAGGAATTAAAATAATCCCCATCTCACTGGACTGTAACACCATTAAAAACAGCTGGCTCATTGTTCCAAGTCTATGTACATTGCAAAGTCAGACTAATGCTTACTGCCTCAGTATATACACAGTAGTTCACAAATGGTGTATAATAGGAATCATTTATAAAGAAATGGTATGACATTCCAGGATTAATGAGCAACCACACGGTAAACACAGGAAGAGAGAAATGGTAGCTTGCTATCCTATAAGAGGATAAAGCATTCACCATGTACATAACTCTTCAACCAATCAACACCAAAGCTTTGAGGACCCTGTTGATTCTAATTTTGCACAATTACACTAGTCATAGATTTGGTTAGGTAATTTATTTTGTTCATGGTTGCTTATTTTGCCAGGGTTGTGGTTTGCAGAGATTGATTTCATTGTTTAGCAGTTTGGCAGTAAATTGTTCTGTCACATGATGGTTGCTGAACAAGCTCCAGGCAACACAAGGTTTCATCATCTTCCTGTGTATCAAAATTCTATAACAATATGAGCTCAATGTCTGAAAGAGAGAATTTGCCAAAAAAAGGCACAAGAGCATTAAAAACTGCTTACCTTAAAATAAACTAAATAAAAATGCACTATTGTGATTCTGCTTGTGCACTAAGAGGGCGTAGGTTATGGTGACCATGGCTCTGGGGAGTGCTGTTCTGCGAGTTTGAAACAGTAAACCATTGTATTCATTCATTGCTTTCTGTTGTACCTACAACCATTTCAAGCCCAGAATCAGTAGAAACATAGTGAAAAGAACAGCATCCAAAGCAACTACTAAAACTACTTCCAGATTTCTGCTCCCCTCTCCTGTTCACTTATATTGTGACTTAGACCCATGTCCCCAAACTAGATCCCAGCTGACATTTACAATTATCAAGAACCCCCAAACTAGGGAAGTGGGCCAAGGAATGGCAGATGAAATTTAACTCAGACAAGTGTGAATTGTTGCATTTTGGCAAATTAAACCAGGGCAGGACTTGCACAGTAAATGGCAGTTGTAGAACAGAGAGACCCAGGGTACGAGTACCTAGTTCTCTGAAAGTGGCAACACAGGTAGATGAGGTGGTGAAGAACGGCTATTGCATGCGTGCAAAGTCAAGGCAAGAGTTGGGATGTCATGTTACAACTGTACAAGACATGGGTGAGACAACACATGGGGTAATGTATGTACTTCTGGTTGCCATGCTCAAATAAGGATGTGATTAAGCTGGACAGGGTGCAAAAAAGAGATTCACAAGAATGTTATCAGGACTGGAGGTATTGAGTTACAAGGAGAGGCTGGGGATTTTTCCCTGGAGCAAAGGAGGCTGAGGGGTGACCTTACAGAGGTGTACAAAATCATGAGGGGCATTGATAAGGAGAATGGTCATAGTCATTTTCCCAGGGTAGGAGAGTCTGAAATTAGAGGGCATAGGTTAAAGGTAAGAAGGGATCCCAGGGGCAACCTTTTCCACACAGAAGGTAGTGGGTAGATGGAACAAGCTGTCAGAGGAAGTGGTGGAGGCGGGTACAATTACAATATTTAAAAGATATTCAGACAGGTACATGGATAGGAAAGGTTTAGACGGATATGGGCCAAATGCAGGCAAACGGGACTAGCCCAGGTAGGCAATTTGGTCAGCACAGGTGAGTTGGGCCAAAGGACCTCTTTGTGCTGTATAACTCGATGACTCTATTGAGCTCTCAGTTTCCCACTTCCCAGTCATGACACACAGTACTTACTATGACTCAGACTATAATGCTGAATTCTGCACTGCTCAATCCATGATGGTAACAAGGTAAGGGACATTATTTAAATCAAGCACGTCTGACCAGATCTGCATGGATATACCTGAGACTTAAGAGTCTGAAAGGCATAGAGGACTAAAACTAGGTAATAAAAGCAGATCAGGCACAGGCAGTTGGAGAAAAAGCCACATTACTTTGATCTCCAATGACATTGCACCTGCGTTAACCCATTGTTTTCATGTAGGCTTGCCACCTTTAACTGCTCAAGTAGTCTCTTTAGCCTGGCTGGTTGCTTTATGGCCTCATCCAAGAATCATGACTAGATACTCCACGAGATCAATTAAAGTTTAACCACTGCTGCTCAGAGAACTTTGGCAACTATTTGTAAATTTGCACTTCCACCCTTTGGGAAGAGGCCAAGATTGCAAAACTGGGAGGCAGTTACTGCCTTTCACAATGTTTTTTAAAAAATTCACGCAATTATGTGTTGCTGTATGATGATGAATGTCTTCTCTCAGAGGGTAGTGAACCTCTGGAATTCCTACCCCCAAGGGCAAATTAGATATATTTAAGGTGGAGATGGACAAAAAGTTGAAAGAAAGATCGATGAATTGGTGGTTATGGGGAACTGCCATAGAAAAGGAGTTGAGGCCAGCGTAGATCAGACATGATCGAACTGAACATGGGGCAGGCTTAAGTGGCCTGGTGGCCTACTTCTGCTCCTATTTTCTTGTGAAGATAAGAATTAATGAAGCACAACTGGTGCCACAGATGCAGAAAGCTTTATGTCAAGAAGATCAGCTTTTATATTTCAACACTGGAGGCCTTCCAGCCAAATGACTCATGGGAACTTTAATCTGAATTCCCAAGATAAGGTGCAGTTTCTCTAGTTAATATTTCCTAAATATTTAAAGAAATTATAAACAAAATCTGCTGGAAACATGAAGGAGAAACAGAACATGCTGGAAACATCTAGCAGTTTGATTCCCTGAGAGAAAAAGTCCAGATAGAATGAGTCAGGCAGATGAAACACCTTTTAGTTAGCAAGCAAGGACAAGCAAAATAAACAAAGGTGCAAACAGCAAGAGTTCAAGGAGTTCACCAGATGCCCAAAAGAAACCTGGCAAGTTCAAACACCTAACTACAGATTTCAGAAGACTGGGAAGAAATAGTCTGCAGTTTTGGACATTATTGAATCATATAGCCACAGAAACAGGCCCTTTGGCCCACCTCAACATCAATCTATACTAATCCCATTTGCCTGCATTAGGCCCATATCCCTCCACACCTTTCCTGACTAAGTAATGTCCAAGTGCATCTTAAATGTTGCAATTGTATCTGCTTCTACCACTTCTGGCAGCTCATTTCAGATCACCACCACCCTCCGTGTAGAAAAACCTGCCCATCAGATCTCGTTTTAATTTCTCCCCTCTCACCTTGAACCTATGCCCTCTAGTTCTAGACTCCCCTGCCCTTGGAAAAAGATTCCAATTTTCGATCCCATCTCTGCCCCTCATAATTTTATAAACCTCCAAGGTCAGCCCTCAGCTTCCTACATTCCAGTGTAACCCAGCCCATTCCAGTGTAACCCAGCCTATCCAATCTCTCCCTATAACTACAACCCTCCATTCCAGGCAACCTCCTGGTGAATCTCTCCTGCACTCATCTCTATTGCTACACATCCATCCTGTAATGTGGTAACCAGAACTGTACAAAATACTCCAAACGCAATCTAACCAATATTATGTACAGCTGCAACAGATCATCCAAACTCATACTCAAATGCCTTGGCCGATAAAGGTAAGCATACTAAATGCCTTTTTCACTACCCTAACCACCTGTGTCGCCACTTTCAGTGAGCTATGGACTTGCACCCAAAGGTCTCGCTGCAAATCAATTCTCCTAAGGTCCTTGTCATTTACTCCATTTGTCCTACCAGAATTTGACCTCCATAAGTTAAAATAATATTGCTGTTTCACTGTCACGTGATCCTCAGGTTTTTCCTCCAACTGCAGAACAGAAACCAGTTTGCCCATTATGACATTTCAGATTTCTCTGCAGTGGACTGACAGAGGCTGACAGACTCCCACCTCTCTCACTGTCCCAAATTACAGTTACTGAATTTAGCCAAGTATCTGATGGTCAGTACCGTGAGCCAATGCACAGAATCAGATTTCAAATATCCTTTCACAACTACTACACAGTGAATGAGCAAGTCTGCAGCTCCCCACACTGGGGCTCTCTGGAATCGAGACCGTACATTTCAAAAACTCTTGAAACCTGTTTTGTATTTTTAATGGTCTTTATAAACCTCCTTCACTTAGCAGTAAAAATTCTTTATTTCTCCCAAAAGAACACCAATAACCATTGAACCATTCAAGCAAGAAACAAAAGCAATGAAATTAAGCACAGGCATTTAAGCTACAAATTAATAATGGGTCATAGTTCCTTACAAAATATTGACTATTATGTCAGTAATTAATGCAGAACAAGCTTTCAAATATTTCCCCTCTCCCATATGATTAACACTTCCTCAAGAAAGAGAGTATATTTTTAATGATGGTCAAAGGATGTTTATTCTAACAGGGAGGTTCTATGTTCTCCTTTGTATTGAATTTATCAATTGGAAATCAAGAACTATATTTAATCAATGTCAAAAGTGCAATACCATAACAATATTTCATTTTCTATTCAGATATATGGAGGGGGATGTAGCTTTTGCCCTATCTGAAAGGCAAAAATCTGATACATTTATAAATATGCAAACCATGATTAAGTTGCTCCTGAACATAACTTCATTCAGTTATAACGCTTCGCTTTAGAGAAAATTATAACAATGGAAAATTAAACAACCACTACCATCAAAAATACAAATTAGGTAGTTTTTCATCATAAGCATTAGTATTAATAAACTGTTTTCAATACGAGTGGTTTATTTCTGTGCAATTTTACCAGCAGATGTGGTCATTGACTGTAATCATCCCACTTAACCAATTATAGACAACTAATTTACAAACTTGGTTTCATACTTAAACAGCTGCACAGTTTCAGCTTTGTAGTGGAGAGGTCAGACAGGGATGGATCCTCCAGGCACACTGAGGCAGCCCTCATCTTAATCCTACATTTCTGTCAGAACCCTGATTCTTTTTTGAGTGTTTCTTGGCCACATCACCTGATTTTGTACCTATTGACTTTAAGTCGACTCAAAACATTGAACATCTTAATCTAAGTTTTGTTTTCAGCCTTGAATGTTAATAATTTCCATACAAATTTCCTGCCATATTTTAATACCTGTGGTCAATCTACAGACTATGTATTGTGGCAACTGATGCCACATCAAAATCTGGACAACAGTTCACATGAACACATCATCAATGCTTCATTGTGGTCCTCTTCACAGATCAGCACATTCCCAATTTTTAACACCCATTTGTTGCGGTGCAGAAGTCAGGAACACACTGGATATTACAGGCCAGACCATCTGACCTCCCTCTCTGCCCCAGACTCAGCATCAAGTCCAGAGGAACAGCTGAATGATGCCAAGCGGAGGGGTTGGATTCTCTTTGTGTCCAGGACCTCGACTATATGGCCTGACCCCATTCACCTGGTTTGACAAGGTAAATGGATTTTTATGACATGTTAATTAATATTTTATTACTGCCAGGGAAATTCATGTCAAATACACACGGTAGCACGGCGGTTAGCGCGACACTATTACAGCGCCAGCGATTGGGGTTCGATTCCCGTCACTGTCTGTAAGGAGTATGTACGTTCCCCCATGTCTGCGTGGGTTTCCTCCGGGTGATCTGGTTTCCTCCCACATTGCAAAGACGTACGTGTAAGTTAATTTGGGTTTAAAATGGGCAGCGCAGACTCGTTGGGCCGGAAGGGCCTGTTATCACGCTGTAAATAAAATTTAAAAAAAAAATTTAAATTTAAATTTAATTTATTTAAATCTCCCACCCACCACGCTCTTCCTGTGTTTTTAGTGGAGCTGCAAAGGATTGGAATATAAACTTACTAAGAGCCATTTACGATTTTGGGATGTTCTATTCTGCTTGGAAATCAATGCTTTTCTTTTCTTAATTTTTTTTTAAAAAATCTGATCTCATGCAGACCAATCGTTGAGAAACACTACACTGCAGCATTACTAACCAGTCACCAGTAACTTGTCACTGCTAATCAATTCATCTAAACAGATGCACACACCAGGAAGTAAACAAATGCAATTGTTGGTACAATGGTAACGTTTAATTTTTTTCAAAAGGCAAATAAAAGTAAGCTGCAGACACCAGGAAACAATTCATAAATAAACTAACATCAAGCACATGAACACATCAGTAAATCAGGGGAGGAACAGATAACTGAAACGAGAAAGCCTTCCAATATTTGCATCCACTGGCTCCACAACTACCTATTGAACCATGGCTTTCACTAATATTTTACTTCACAGACACCATAAGCATCTATGTAATCTCTGCAAGTCACACAAGCATCTCTACAGAGAATTTTCATCCTTCATCACTGAAGTTCACTGAGAACCCAAGCTCTATGGCTCTCAAATCACTCCTCCTTTCTGCATGTTTCTCCTTCAAGATGCTCCTTAGAATCTTCTCTAAACAAACCTGTCAGAACAATTCATTTTATTGTTCAGTATCAAACTTTGTTTAACAACACTCCTTTGAACCACTAGAACAACTTTTACTGTGTTAAAACTATACAAATTCAAATGTGATGTAAAGGGAGGATCTGGCACATGCATAATAAGCTGCGACATTTGGCTTACCAGTGCTCTTAACTTGAAAAGCACAAGATCAGTCACTTCATATGACCACAAGACCATAAGACATAGGAGCAGAATTAGGCCATTCGGTCCATTAGGTCTACTCTGCCATTTGGTAATGGCTGATTTATTTTTCCCTCTCAACCCCATTCTCCTGCCTTCTCCCTGTAACCTTTGACACCTTCACTAATCAAGAACATATCAACCTCCGCTTTAAATATACCCAGTGACTTGGCCTCCACAGCCGTCTGTGGCAATGAATTCCACAGATCATCACCCACTAGCTAAAGAAATTCCTCCTCATCTCTGTTCTAAAGGGACGGCCTTCTATTCTGAGGCTGTGCCCTCTGGTCCGAGACTCTCCCACTACTGGAAACATCTTCTCCACGTCCACTCTATCCAGGCCTTTCAATATTCGGTAGGTTTCAAATGGATCCCCCCCTCATCCTTCTAAACTCCAGCGAGTACAGGCCCAGTGCCATCAAACTCTCCTCGTGTGTTAACCCTTTCATTCGCAGGTTCATCTTGTAAACCTCCCCTGGACCCTCTCCACATCCTCCTTAGGCCCTTATATCATACAAATAGATAGAAGATTAAACTTAGAGATCAATTCAGTCTACAAGGTGATAAAAGTCTCCCTAAACTTTTACACAGACAGCAAAGTAGATTTTCGTTACAGAACATGAACATTCATGGACAAAGACTTCAGCCTACAGAATGGCACAAGCCTGAGAAAAATGAACATAAAATACTCTTTGACTGAATCAAGCAGGAATAAGATTTCAAAATTTCTCCCAATACACTGTAATTTTCCACTCTGTTCCCTTCCTCTTACAAGTGCCAAGATTTTCAACCATTGTTATATATTGGTACCAATGACATAGGTAGAAGAATTGAGGTTCTGCAACATGAGTTTAGGGAGCAGGCAGCCATTTAAAGATAAGGAACAAAGGCTGTAATCTCTGGATTGTTCTGATGCCACCAGTTAATGAGTGTAGGAATAGAAGGATAGGTCTGACAAATGTGTGGCTGAAGGGATGGTGCAGGAGGGTGGGCTTTAGGTTCCTGGATCATTGGGACCATTTCTGGGGAAGGTGGGACCTGTACAAAAGGGACGGGTTGCACCTAATGGGGAGGTTTTCTAGTGGTGTTGGGGAAAGACTAAACTGAGTTGGCAAGGGAAGGGGACTTAGACTAAATGTTCAGATGGAGAGGTACAGACACCTAGAGGAGAAAAAGTTGGCAGTGCAAGAGAGTAAATACACAAGGGGGAAATACAAAGTAAATTGCATCTATCTTAATGCAAGGAATCTAACTAGTAGACAAGATAAGATTTCTTTATTAGTCACGTGTACATCGAAGCACACGGTGAAATGCATCTTTTACACAGAGCGTTCGGGGGGGGGGGGGGCAGCCCGCAAGTGTCGCCACACTTCTGGCACCAACAAAGCATGCCCACAACTCCAAACCCGTACGTCTTTGGAATGTGGGAGGAAACTGGAGCACACGGATGAAACCCATGCAGACACAGGGAGAACATACAAACTCCTTACAGACAGTGACTGGAATTGAACCCAGGTCGCTGGCACTGTAAAGCGTTACGCTAACCGCTACACTATCATGCCTGTAGGTAAGTAGATGAACTCAAAGCTTTAATGAACACATGGGATGATGACATTGTTGCCATCACTGAGATGTGGTTGAAGGATGGACAGGACTAGCAAATCAATACCCCAGGGTACAGAATTTTCAGGTGAGGCAAAGGGAGAGTTAAAGGGGAGGAGGTATTGCACTGTTAGTCAAGGAATGCATTACTCCAGTATTGAGGGAGAATATTCTAGAAGGCTCCTCAAATGAGGCCACATGGCTAGAGATCAGGAACAAGAAGGGTGCTGTCACTTTGCTGGGGGTGTATTACAGCCCACCTAATGGTCAACAGGAGAGAGGGGAGAAGGTATGTAGGGAGGTATCAGAGTGATGAAATAAAAGCAGGGTTATAGGAGAGGGGGATTTCAATCTCCAAATGTTAACTGGGATTGCCTCGGCACAAAAGGCTCAGAGGGAGTGGGGTATTTGAGCTGTGTCCAGGAGACATTATCGACTCAGCATGCATATAGACCAATCAGAGAAGGAGCATTACTGGACCTTGTCTTGGGGAAGGTAGCTGGTCAGGTGGAGGGAGTGTCATTGGGGGAGCATTTTAGAGATGGTGGCCATAACTTCCATATTTCAAAGTGGTAATGGAAAATGATAGGGATGGACCAGGAATAAAGGTCTTAAACTGTGGAAAGGACAATTTCAATAAAATAAGACAGGACCTGGTAAAGATAGACTGAGGCCATCTACTTGCAGGTAAGTCTATGTCAGCACAGTAGGAAGCATTCAAAAGTAAAAATAATGAGTTCAGGACCATCACATTCCTGCAAGTGTGGAAGCCAGAGGTAACACATACAGGGAACCCTGTACGTCGAGGGATATCAAGGGTTGGATAAAGAGAAAAGGGGAAGCATAGCATATGACAGGTATAGGGAACTAAGGATGGGGGAGGCCTGTCAAGAGTACGAACAGTACAAGGAGACACTTTAAAAAAAAAATTAGGAGGGCAAAAAGGGGACACAAAATATCACTGGCAGACAGGTTTAAGGTAAATCAGAAGGAGTCATACGTATATTAAGAACAAAAGAATAACCACTGAAAGAACAAGGCCATTAGGGACATCAGGGGCAATCTGTGTGTGGAGCCAGAAGGTATAGGTGAGGTTCTAAATGAAAATGGT
Organism: Pristis pectinata; assembly: GCF_009764475.1. Classification (NCBI taxonomy): domain Eukaryota; kingdom Metazoa; phylum Chordata; class Chondrichthyes; order Rhinopristiformes; family Pristidae; genus Pristis; species Pristis pectinata. The sequence continues at coordinate 28,574,051 of NC_067432.1, read as the reverse complement.
TCCATCGGTATTCATAAAGGAAATTGTAGTTGGTGAATTCGACGACAGGGAAGGAAATTCTAATGCAAGTCTTCATAAATAAAGAGGAGGTCCTCGATGCCTTCACAGGCTTAAAAGTGGATAAATCCCCAAGGGCCAGATGAGATTTAATCGGCTGCTATGGGAGGCAAGAGAAGAGAATGCTGTGGTTCTGGCTGAGATTTTTAAATCTTCCCCGGCCACAAGTGAGATACCAGATGACTGGAGGACGGCAAATGTGGTCCCCTGTTCAAGAACAGCATCAGGGAAAAGCCTGCTAATTACAGACCTGTGAGTCAAACATCAGTGGTGGGGAGGTTATTGGAAAAAAATTCTGGAGGCAGGAGGCACGATCAGTAAGTTTGCAGATTACAAAGATTGGTGAAGTTGTTGACAGTGTAGCGGGTAGTCTTGGGCTATAGTGGGGGCTGAGAAGTAGCAGATGAAGTTTAATCCTGATAAATGTGAGGTGACCCTCAAACCACACCTAAGACTATCTAACCCCTTCCTCCCACATATCCCTCTATCTTAAATTCCTCCATATGCTTATCTAACAATCTCTTGAACTTGACCAACGTATCAGCCTCCACCACCACCCCAGGCAGCACATTCCATGCACCAACCACTTCCTGGGTGAAAAACCTCCCTCTGACATCTCCCTTGAACTTCCCACCTATTATCTTAAAGCCATGTCCTCTTGATTTAATCATTGGTGCCCTGGGAAAGAGGCGCTGGCTGTCTACTCTATCTATTCCTCTCAGTATCTTGTATACCTCTGTCATATCTCCCCTCATCCTCCTCCTCTCCAATGAGTAAAGCCCTAGCTCCTTTAGTCTCTCTTCATAATCCATACTCTCTAATCCAGGCAGCATCCTGGTAGATCTCCTCTGCACCCTTTCCAACGCCTCCACATCCTTCCTATAATGAGGTGACCAGAACTGGACACAGTACTCCAAGTGTGGTCGAACCAGAGTTTTGTAAAGCTGCATCATTACTTCACGGCTCTTAAACTCGATCCTACGACTTACGAAAGATAACATCCCATAAGCTTTCTTAACTACCCTATCTACCTGTGAGGTGACTTTCAGTGATCTGTAGATATGAACCCCCAGATCCCTCTGCTCCACGCTCCCCAGAATCCTGCCAAGTACTCCACCTTAGAGTTTGTCTTTCCAAAGTGTACTACCTCACACTTCTCTGGATTGAACTCCATCTGCCACTTGTCAGCCCAGCTCTGCATCCTATCAATATCCTTCTGTAAGCTTCGACAGCCCTTCACACTATCCACACCACCACCGATCTTTGTGTCATCTGCAAACTTGCTAACCCAGCCTTCCACCCCCTCATCTAAGTCATTAATAAATATCACAAAAAGTAGAGGTCCCAGAACCGATCCCTGTGGGACACCACTAGTCATAGCCCTCCAATCCAAATGCACTCCCTCTACCACAACCCTCTGCTTTCTACAGGCAAGCCAATTCTGAATCCACACTGCCAAGCCTCCCTGGATCCCTTGCCCTCTGACCTTCTGAAGAAGCCTACCATGTGGACCCTTGTCAAATGCCTTACTAAAATCCATGTAGACCACATCTACTGCACTACCCTCATCAATCATGAACCCTATCAGGCTTGTGAGGCAAGATCTTCCCTTCACAAAGCCATGCTGGCTGTCCCTAATCAGTCCATGATTCTCTAAATGCTCATAGATCCTATTTCTTAGAATCCTTTCTAACAGCTTGCCCACCACAGATGTAAGGCTCACTGGTCTGTAATCCCCTGGACTATCCCTACTAGCTTTTTTGAATAAGGGGACAACATTCGCCACCCTCCAATCCTCCGGTACCATCCCCGTGGACAACGAGGACTCAAAGATCCTAACCAATGGTTCAGCAATCTCCTCCCTCACCTCACGAAGCAGCCTGGGGAATATTCCGTCAGGCCCCGGGGACTTATCTGTCCTAATATTTTCTAACAACTCCAACACATCCTCTCTCTTGATATCTACATACTCTAGACACTGTCCTCAGCGTCATCAAGACCCCTCTCCTTGGTGAATACTAAAGTATTCATTGAGAACCTCACCCACTTCCACAGCTTCCAGGCACATCCTCCCACTTTTGTCTTTAATCGGACCTACCTTTACTCTAGCCATCCTTCTGCTCTTCATGTACGAGTAAAAAGTCTTGGGATTCTCCTTAACCCTACTCTCCAAAGCCTTTTCATGTCCCCTTCTTGCTCTCCTCAGCCCTTTCTTAAGTTCCTTCCTTGCTACTCTATATTCCTCACGAGCCCTGTCTGATCCTTGCTGCTTACACCTTATGTATGCTGCCTTCTTCTTCCTAACTAGTTGTTCCACCTTTCTCGTCACCCACGGTTCCTTCAGATAAAAGCAGGGAGGTTATACTCCAACTTTATACAACAGTGGTCAGATCTCAGCTGCAGTACTGCGTGCAGTTCCAGTCACCACACGAGAGGAAGGACATGACAGCACTGTGGAGGGTGCAGAGGGGATTCACCAGATGGTGCCGGGGATGGAGTGTTTTAGTTAAGAGGAGAGTGTGGAGAGGCTCGGTCTGTTCTCCCTGGAGAGGAGGAGGTAAAGAGGAGTCATGATTGAGATACATAAAATTACAAAGGTATAAATAGGATAAACTACAGCAAATTTTTCCCCTTATCGGAGATGAATAAAACTAGAGGATGTAGATTTTGGGTCAGGGGCAAGAGATTTAGAAGGGGACTTGAGGAGGACCTTTTTCACCCTGAGAGTGGCGAGTATGTGGAAATGCACCACTGGAGAAAGTGGTGGAAGCAGAGTCACTGACAGCATTTAAGTGGTGCCTGGACAAGCACATAAATTGCTCAGGCATAGAAGGCTCAGGGCCAAGTGCTGGAACATGGAATTAATTAATGCCCACTGGTTGGTTTGGAAATGATGGGCTGAATGGCCTGTTTTCATGACATACGACTGTATGACTTTTTACAGTAGGGAAAAAAAATTCATCGAACAGATCAAAATCTACTGGCAACACAATTCTATGAGATCCTGGTTCAAACTTAGAAATGTTCCATGGCATTTCCTGGTTTCTCAGCTCTCCTAATCACAGGGTTGTAGATGGAATGGAGGGCAGTGAGACCGACAATTGGCCTTTTGTTTTTTGGAGATTACTAGCCGTACCTGCACCGGAAATGCCAAGGGCATCAAATGGCACAGATGCCATCTAGAGAATCAACCAGCAGCAATAAAGATGTCAATATCTCCTGGAAACGTTAGGAAGCTCACAGAAAACTAAAAGCATTTTGCACAAAACATCCTACAGTGCTAAAAAAGGTCAAACTGAGTGACTTGTTTGCCTTTCATAAACACATGTAATAGGAAGAGAAAGGGTGGAGACAATCCCTTGAGCCTGCTCTATCAATATAATCAAGACTGGTTCTGTAATTTGTCTACTTTCCGTCAACCCTCATTTCCTTGATCCCTTTAATGTCCAAAATTCTAACAGTTTCACAGAACTAAACAAAGAAAATGAGCAAAATAAAAAGTATTGTTTAATGTATTTAATCCCTTGGAGCTTTTTAAATGAGCTCGGCCAATTCTATTTCTAATTGAAATATTTAATAATTTCTAAAAATGAATTATTTCATATTTAAAAACTGTAAATCTCCAAATGTCAGAGATGTTTTCAAACATTAATGTCTGCCAAAGCTGAGTGGGCCCTGCCGGCCATCAAAGCTGTCAAGAGCATTGGGGGACTGAGCTCCTTCAGTGTACTGTTGGAGACTCTACCACACTAAGGCCATGCTGGCAGAGCCCGAGACACTGCAGGCCAGCAAGAATGACCCTACACATTTGGACCTGGTAAACATGACAGGCACTAACAACAGACGGTGGATCTGAGCCCATGAAGTGCTTCGAGAGGCTGGTCATGGCACGCATTAACTCCAGCCTCCCAGACAACCTCAACCCACTCCAGTTCATCTCCCGCCAAAACAGGTCTACAGCGGACACCATCTCCCTGGCCCTACACTCATCTCTGGAGCATCTGGACAGCAAAGACACCTACATTAGACTATTGTTCATTGACTACAGCTCTGCCTTCAATACTATAATTCCAAGCAAATGCATCACAAAACTCTGAGACCTGATACTCAACACCTCCCTCTGCAATTGGATCCTTGACTTCCTCACCAACAGACGGCAATCAGTGAGGATAGGCAGCAACACCTCCACCACGATTATTCTCAACACTGGTGCCTCACAAGGCTGTGTCCTCAGCCCTCTACTCTACTCCCTATACACTCATGACTGCGTGGCCAGATTCTGCTCTAACTCCATCTACAAGTTTGCAGACAATACCACCGTGGTGGGCTGTATCTCAAATAACAATAAGCTGGAGTACAGGAAGGAGATGGGGAGCTTAGTGACATAGTGTCATAACAACCTTTCCCTCAATGTCAGCAAAACAAATGAGCTGGTCATTGACTTCAGGAAGGGGGGATGGTGCACATGCTCTCGTTGACATCAATGGTGCTGAGGTCAAGAGGGTTGAGAGCTTCAAGTTCCTAGGAGTTAACATCATCAACTGCCTCATCTGGTCCAACCACAGTCAAGAAAGTTCACCAGCACCTCTACTTCCTCAGGAGGCTAAAGAAATCTGGCATGTCACCATTGACCCTCACCAATCTTTATCGATGCAGCATAGAAAGCATCCTATCTGGATGAATCATGGTTTGGTATGGAAACTGCTCAGCCCAGGACCACAAGAAACTGCAGAGAGTTGTGGACACAACTCAGCACATCACGGAAACCAGCCTCCCCTCCATGGACTCTAATGTCTACACTTCTCGCTGCCTCGGTAAAGCAGCCAACATAATCGAAGACCCCACCCACCTGGGTCATTCTCTCTTCTCCCCTCTCCCATCAAGCAGAAAATACAAAAGCCTGAAAGAACATACCACCAGGCTCAAGCTCAGCTTCTATCCCCTGTTATAAGACTACTGAACAGTTCCCTAGTACGATAAGATGGACTCTTGACCTCACAATCTACCTCATCATGACCTTGCACCTTACTGTATACCTGCACTGCACTTTCTCTGTAGCTATAACACTTTACCCTGCATTCTGTGTTGTTTTACCTTGCACTACCTCAATGCACTGTGTAATGAATTGACCTGTACGATCAGTATGCAAGGCAAGTTTTTCCACTGTACCTCGGTACAAGTGACAATAATAAACCAATTCCAAGATGAACTCGATCTCCCAATCTACCTCATCGTGGCCCTTACACTTTGACTACCTGCACTGCACTCTCTCTGTAACTGTAACACTATATTCTGCATTCTTTTCCTTTTTTACTTCCTCAATGTACTTAAGTAATGGAATGATCTGTCTGGATGGCTCGCAAATAAAAGCTTTTCACTGTATCTCAGTACATGTGACAATAATAAACCAATTACCAATACCAAGATTTGGCCAGTTTCAAATAAGAGGGGGCAATAAGCTGCAACAGTGAAGAGGTGCTCAGTTGGCAGCTCAGGGTTGAGTAGGATGCCAAGGTAGAGTGTGTGCCATAGCATTTTCTAATAGGGCCATGCACACTACTGTCCAGCATTTATCATCAATTCCAAACTATTCCCCATGCCTTTTCAATGGACATTTATCATTTATCCATATTGTCATAGGTTTCAAATCACCTACAGGCCAGTCCAAGTTAGGACAGCAGACTTCCTTCCACTGAGTTTTTAATGATACTCCAGTTTCATAGCTACAATTACTGATACAAGCAGTTTATTCCAGATTTATTTAATTACTTCATATTGAATTGCCCAGTCCTCACGCTGAGATTACAACTTGTATTTTATGTGTCTCAACAACAGTGCCTGTAACCACTAACCCACTGCATCCTGTTGTGGCTTCGATACAAGAAGTGACATTAGAAGTTGTTTTTCACTTGTAACTTGATATCAGGCAAGCAGTGGAGGTAAATCAGGAAGATTAGAAGTTCCAAGGACATAGTCAGTATTTCAAGGAAGGTGGGAGGTAAGTTGAAGGCTTATCTGTAGAAATATTACCACATTGAATAAAGAAGTAAATCTATGAAACATGCTCCACAGGGAGATGGTATAAAAATATTGAGGACACAGAATAATAATTCTGAACATGACATATACTAAGTGCAGCAGCCCACTAGGAACAATGATGTTGGGCCAATGCTTGAAAATTGTTTCACCACTCGTGGGTTTTCCAAGATTACATCCAAGTCTGTTATAGACACAGAAAGATCACTAAAATTAATCACCACCACTGACTAAATATGACTTGTACCAGAACGATGTCATTAAACTGGAGAGGCTACAAAAAGATTTACAAGGATATTACTGGGGCTGGAGGGCTTGGGTTATAAGGAGGCGTTGGGACTTTTTTTCCCTGCAGCATAGGAGGCTGGGGTGTGACATTATAACGTCATGAGGGGCATAGATAAGGTGAATAGCCAAAGTCTTTTCCCCAGGGTAGGGACGTCTAAAACTAGAAGGCATAGGTTTAAAGTGAGAGGGGAAAGATATAAAAGGGACACGAGGGACAACTTCCACACTGAGGGTGGTGGGTATAAAGAACGAGCTGCCAGAGGAAGTGATAGAGGTGGATGCAATTATGACATTTAAAAGGCATTTGGACGATTACATTGGATAAGAAAGGTTTGGAGGGATATGGGCCAAACACAGGCAAATGGGGCTGGCTCAGTGAGGCAACTTGGTCGGCATGGACGAGGGGGGCTGAGGGGCTGTATGACTGTAGAAGAGGAACTAGATGGTCCCAAGTCTGTATTCATCTGTGAAGCTTATTCAGCTGAGAATTTAACTAAGGTTTATTTCTTGCATTAAGATAGCACACAGAGAATAACCATCCAACATAAAAATCACTACAAATATGGTCCACATTTTAAAGGTTAGTCAAGAAAGTGAACAGACCCACTACTTCCAGTACAGTAAAACTCCAATAATCAGGCATACCAAGGATTTTTGTGGTGTTGGACTAGCAGATTTACGGGACTATTCTATATTATGTGTACGTGCCAATACACTTTTAATTCATTTTTTTTTAAATACCTAAAATGTTCCACAGTAGAACAATAAATTGTCCAGGAAACTAGGTGAGTTGAAAGGGAGTGCTGGAATCAGCACCCAGTGAACCAGATGCCAAACCATTGGTATTTCGAAATAGTTGGATAGTGGATCATCAGAACTTAACCGTAGTTTAATGCTACAGTTAAAATTTACAAAGAAAAAATGATCAGAGTCAATGAGAGAAAATAAAATCACATTCAAACACAGTCTCTTCACCTGTTTCAGTTCTGGGATGTGGAGAACAGGAAAGCGTTTCTCAGTAAATGTAAAGGGAACAGTTGAAACGTTTGCTTCCAGTTTAATATCAAATCATACAATTGTTACTGCACTGAAGCAGGTTCATCAAGTTTATGCTAGTTCCTCTATAACATCAAGCTTTACTCCATATCCAATTCTCCTAGTCAACCCCAGTAATATTTGCTTGGACAATATGGCGGGTTTTCAAGCCTGTGTCTCTGCCATGCATCTAGTCTAGACCTGTCTGATTGAAAAATGTAGCTGTATTTAGACCTGCACAATGCCAACCTTGAAAGAGTTAAGAAAGCATCAGTCTCTATCTATGACATCTAGAATGCTTTAAAGAGTAATAGCTTGTTATTTTCTCTAACTAACACTTCCTGGTATTCAAGGGTGTCTCACAATGACTAATCCAGGAAACTGGCTCACCCACATTATTTAAACAACGTTGTGCCTCAGATTCACATAAGAGGGGAAGGGACATGCAATGTTAGTCCCGTGACATTATAATAATGTTTTATTACAACATTGTGGAATAACAACTTTTAAAGCTCGCGTAACTCATGTATTCAAAGTGCAACTTTCAAAAATGGCCCACAATTTTTTTTAAATTTCATTTTCAGGATCTGGATGTTGCTGGCAAGGCCAGAATTAACGGCCCAGCCTTTACTGTCCTTAAGAAAGTAGTTGGGTCATGGACACTGATGCTAGGAACTCCAGTGATGTCCTGGGGCTGGGTGATTAACATGCTACAATCATAACTGTATTACTTTCTGCAAGGTATTACCCCAGCCACTGGAGTGTTCTCCCTTTGATATCTATTAACTTTAATTCTATAAGGCATCTTTGTGCCACATTCCATCAAATGCTGCCTTGACATCTATGGCAGTCACTCTCACCACATCTATGGTATTCAGTCCTTGCCTAATGTTTGGACCAAGGTTATTATGAGGTCTGGATCCAAGTAGTCCCAGCATCAGTGAGGAGGTTACTGGTGAGTAAGTGTCACTTGATAGCACCGTCAATGACACCTTCCAACACTTTGCTGATGATTGAAAGTAGAATGATCGGGTAATAATTAGCTGGAATGAATTTGTCCTGTTTTTCGTAGGATATATCTGGGCAATATTTTTACATTGCCATGTAGATGCCAGTGTTCTAACTGTACTGGTACAGAGCTAGAGGCACAGCTGGTTATGGAGCCTTCCACACTACAGCTAGAATATTGTCCAGGTCTTTGCTGCATCTTTTTCTCTCATCTTGATATCATATGCTGTGAATCAAGTTAGACAGAGACTCTGTGATTGTAGGGACTTCCAGGAACATACTGAGGTGGATCATGCACTCAGCACATCTGGCTGAACATGGTTACAAATGCTTCATTCTTCCATTCAGCACTCCAACTCTGGTCCCTGCCACCACTGAGGATGGGGATGTTCTTGAAGCGATCTCCTCCTCCCCCCATTAGTTGTTTAATTGTCCTTCACTATTCACGACTAGACGCAGCAAGACTGCAGAACTTCGATTTGCACCACTTGTTGGAAGATCACTTAGGTCTATCCATTGTGTGCTGCCCAGCACCCTTTTGATTCAGTATTGCAGCTTGACTAGGCAAGCACCTTGTCATTTTGGGTATGCCTGGTGCTGCTCCCAGTATGTCTTTCTATACCCTTCATTAAATTAGTGTTGATCCTCTGGTTCAATAGTAAAGGTAGAGTGAGGGTCATGCCAGGCCATGGGGTTACAGACTTGCAGTGGTGTGCATTTCTGCTGCTGCTGATGGATCATGGTGCCTCTTAGATGCCTAGATCCATCCTGAGTTTGTCCCATTTAGCACATTTGTAGTGTGACAGTTTACAATGAAGTCTGAAGATATGACTTCTGTCTCCACAAGGGCCTGGTGACAGTCACTTCTACCAATGTTATCACTGAGAGATGCAACTGGACAGGTCAATTAGGTTTATCCCTGGTGGTGGTTCCCTCAACAATCTGGCAGATATGTCCTTCAGGACTTGACTAGTTCAGCCAATGGTGGTGCTATCAAACCATTCTTAGTGATGACATTGGTCCCCCAGCCAGAGTACAGTCTGTGGCCTTGCTCCCTTCAGTGCTTTGTCCAGTATCGCTCGACATGGAGGAACACCGATTCATCAGCCAAGGGAGAATGCAAGGTGGTAATCAGAAGGATTCCTTGCTCATTCTTGACCTGACACTATGAGATATCGTGGGGTCTGGAGTCGATACTAATGACTGGAAGGATTACTCCTTCCTGTCTGTAAATTACTGTGGGTTAAAACACGCCCAGATCATTGCAATGGGGGAGTCTGGCACACTATCTGCAAGACCACATCAGGCTGTTGTTGACTAGTCTGCGGGGCAACGTAGACACCAGCCCCCAGTTGTTTGCAAGGAGGATGCTGAATAGGCTGGGAGGAACTTGTTGTAGGTGAATTCAGTGGCCAGGTCGATGCCAGGTGGTCCATGCAGCTTAATTACCGAGCATTAGTGGTGCAACTGAGTGGGTTGCTGGGCCACTACAGACAGCACATGGGGCAAGTCTGGAGTCACATCAGCCAGCCTGGATTTTGATTTCCTCCTGAGGAACATTAGTAAACCGGATGGGGTTTTACCACAATCCAGAGGTTTTCATCACCCCTCCCCCCACCCCCCAAAACTGAATTTAAATTCCACAACTGTTGCTGTGGGATTTAAACCAGGGATTCTGGACGATCATTAGGGAATGGGAACAATCTCTCTCCCGTGCTACTTCTCAAATCTTGGTATGTTTACCTTTTTTTGAATGACAAGTGTTTACTAGTTCTACTGTTTCATGATAAAACTCCCCTCGCCACAAGTTTCCTGTCACAGAGAAATCAACTCCGGCGTTTCAGGCGCTTGCCCCCGGTCACCTATCCGTAATAGAACGGGTTCCAGGGCAGCTAAGCACCTACCTGGCTCCCAAAATATCCTTCTTCGCCAGGCCAATTCCAGCTAAAATCTTCACTCGTAGAATCCGAGATCCGTCCTGCAAACCACAAACACACAGGGAGTGAGCGGGAGCGAGGGAGGGGGGAGGAAGTCACCCTACACCGGGCAGTGGGGCACTCGCTGTGGGTCTGAAGCTGTCAAACCTCGGCAACAGGGGATGTGAGAAACACCTGACCTCGCGTAGGCCTAAACCCGGGAAGCCCCGCTGTCCCGTCCCGCTGTTCGGGAGGGAGAGTGCGGGGGATCCGGCTCCGGCCCCAGTCGCAACACTGCTGCTCCCCCCCCCAGTACAGGCAGCTCCCAGTGGGGGCAGTGAGGGGCTCCCACCCTCGACGGGGCTTGGCCGGCTCCACAACAAAGTTACCACCACTGCCCAGCTGTGTGTGGTAAATGGTGGCGTTAAACACACCGAGGGTGGAATTACCTCATCGGTGGGCAGACCGCGGACTTCGGGAAACGCTGCCATCCGTGCCTGCGCAGATTCAGCGGGGGAGGGAAGGGGGCTGCTGACCGTTCCCGGGGCTCAGTACAACCCCTTCCTCAGTACAAGTGCCGCCCCCCGCACCCAGCATCCCGCCCCAGCCCGGCCTCAGCTCCGCTCCGCTCCGCTCCCCGTTCGCGCAAAACTTCCCGAGTGGAGCCCACCCGCTCTGAAGGCGCGCTGACGTCAGCGCCCCTCCAGCCACTCAGCAGCCTCGCCCGAATCACGTGGCTCGCACTTTGATGAGACCGAATCCGAAGTAACCAAAATAAGAAAGACTGTAACAAAGAGGGAGTTCACAAGTGATACACTGTAACCCGTGTGTAAGCCCCATTGAACAGGGAAGGGTCGCCGTCTGACATACAACATGGGATTAGGAGTGGCATCAACATGAATCTTCGAAAGGGAGCCACAAGTTCCTTGTGTGAACTGTGGAAGATCTGACACTGAAACATCACTGGGTTCTGTTGCAGGATTTACAAATAAAACAGATTTTACCTCTTCAGAAGCTGATGAACGCACTGCATTTGAAATATTGCTAATAGTTTACATTTTAAGCAGTTGATCAAGATCCAGTGTGAAGCTGCCCACCGTTTTGTTGTTGTTCCCGTGTTGTAGGTAATAGTGGCATTTGTGGTGTGTCCGATTGTCCCGATTATTACAACGGGGTGAGTGGAGAGATCAGGGGCCTCCTGCAGTGCTCAGGAACCAAACAAAGGAAACCTTCCCGTCTCACCAAAGTGCCAGGCAGACGCTGGGTAAAATCCAGGTCAACGCAGTGGAAGACGCGCTTTGGTCTGCCCGAAACTCATTGGTCGCCCAGTGCAAGAAATCTGCAGCCAAATGCTCCAAGGGGGAGGACCACGTGCCGAGCTTGGTGCATTCACCACACAAGGTCAGTGGGAAAGGACCGCAGCCCCGGGTCTGGTCGCCACTGGACACTGAGGCGCTCTCAGATACTTCACTAACGCAAAGATTGAGGATGAAATATTAGTGATGTCGACGTATTGTAAGGCAATGTATTGAGTTGCTTGGCATAGTGGTTATGTGTCAGCATATAATTATATTTGCTGTATTTATTATCAATTGGGAGGGGGGGGTGAAATCTCGGATATTTTTCACCTAAATGGGAAAATGTGTCTGGTGATAGTGAATTATTTGTTAACTCAGCATCTTCCTCCTTACCTCTCTAAAATTAGAAAATTCTTTTAATTAAAAGCAAGGGTACGTGACTAAATACAAGCTTTCAGTGAAATTTACATTCTCGTTGTTGCCCAACCCCTTTCTCCAAGAGGCAACAGGCCTTCAGAAAACTATATTGCAACAACAAAGAGCAGTTGATCACATTTCTGGAAGTGGTACAGCCATAAAACTATTCACAACCAGTATCGCAGATGACATGTTACACGACAGGTGAATGCAATTGTTCCTCTTCAGTAACAATGTCTAGGTTTGTCTGCTTGTTATGCAGTCACTCATTGTCCAGCACTCACCTGAGCCCTCTAGAGTTTTGTGTTTTCAGTTCCATTATCAAAGGAGGATCAAATTTAAACATAAATGGGAAGCATCTCTTTCTGATCTTCTGAGAAGTGAACTTGAAGTATGGACAGAAAACGGATGGCTGATAGGATAGGGAACCTAGGCACATAAAACTGGGCATGTACCTTAGCTGCAAAACCAAGACCAAAGGTGCACACAGACGTCAGGGAGTGACTGGAGAAACAAAAACTGATAAGGCCATACCAACTTCTCAATATGTTTAAACTTTCTGCTAAATAAATGCTAATATTGTGATATCTTGAAAGGAATTTCTTCTTGTATATACCTTGCTTTACCGTCATGTTGCCTCTCAACAAATCAATGTTTATATTGTAACTAAATTCCATTCTTGTTTTGCTAGGAACGTATTTTAATGAGGAAAAGTATCGTTACAGCAAATTCTGGTGTGGAATGGCCAGTCTTGTCCTCACTCAAACAAAAATCAAACTAGATTAATAATATTAAGAGTAGAATATGTCTGCAATAAGCTATGAAACATCAATGTAATGAACAAACCCACTACACCACTATTTGCTTTATTTACATCAAAGTGCTTCAAAGATTCACAGCCTAACATTCATGGTTGATACACATTTTATTTTAGAAACAAAAAAGAAATTACATAAATAGATTTTCAGGCATTTCCATCAATCCTGTTGGGCATACCAAATGATGGTGGCCCCTTCCTTAAATTGCAGCAATTCATATTAAATTACAATTCTTTGTAATGGCTTGGCTCAAGAAAGATAATTACAGACTTTGATGGTGGGGTAATCATACAGTAGTGTAGTTTTGCTTCCTGAATAGGCCTTTACAACAATCCAGTTTTTGCTATTTCTGGTACAAGTTTTCTTGAAGACGAATTCAGCTTCTCAAACTGCTATAAATTAGGACTTTCCTTCACAATTAATTCAGGCCTCCGATTACCAGTCGCTGTTCCGTGTTATGAACACATCCTAGCAAGCTCTGTAAATGATCCTTAGAATTAGTTTCGTAAATGCATTGTGAAGGAAAATTGAGCCTGCACACCTTTCATGATTGATGGAGCAACAGTTACTCAGGCAGGGCATAACATTTACAGATAAATAGCCAGTGATTGCCTACCAACTAATTCATGCTTTGTCAACACCATGCCCAAATCGCAAGGCAAAACTAAACCCAGAGAAAATATTTTCTGGAGATTTAATAAAACATCAGGAACATCAGATGTACAAGTTTTTTTAAACTTAATTTTAATCCATAAATTTCTACCAGGGTAAATAAGTACAAATGGTGGTTCAAAATCAATCATTGGATTGATTGGTGGTTCAAATTCTCCTTCTCTTAAAAAAATACCCTACCTTCTGGTATTCTTAACAGTTCCTCTAAGAATAGTACCTGTGCTAATGGTGCATATTAAAACATCTTCAAGACCCAACTATTGAATGCAAAATGAAAGGCGATAAGAATAGGCAACATGCAAAGGCATCAGGAATTGTGAGGAAATGTATATTCCCAAATGTACCAAGTTGAGTTGTATTGAGTAGATTCAGAAGTGTTTGCCTGGGGGCTGGAAGAAATTAGTAAATTCTACCTTAGAAGGGCACCTGCAAAGAGATTTCACTGCCTGTTTAGGAAACAGGAAAGCAAAGTAATATTTCTAAAATGGGAGTGTAGGATAGATTCTTTCAATAAATCCACTTTTCTAATCCCTGTGGCCATTCACCAGCCAAGGAACTAAAATACTGCCTTGGCTGTAGACCCGTAATAAGGGCTAGCAACCCATGGAGACTTGAACTCACTTTTAGTTTCCTATTTCAGAGAACTTGAGCCTCTGCAGCTAGTATTCAGATCAAAATGTTTAGAAAACAGTAGTAACTACTTGTCCACAAAAGAACTGTTTAACCTACAGGACAAAATACAAATCCAATTTATTTCCAAATAGATCTGGGCAAAGCAAGACGCATTTGTAATTATGCACATTTTAGAACCTCAGTATGGAGAATCTGAGACAAGAGATTCCGCAGATGCTGGAATCTGGTATACCTACCACAAGATGCTGGAGGAACTCAGCAGGTCAGGCAGCATCTATGGAGGGAAATAAACAGTCAACGTTTCAGGTCGAGACCCTTCATCAGGACTGGAAAGGAAGAGGGAGAATCTATCATTTTCTACTTGAGGAGCCAGATTATGGGATTTGTGTTTGTGCTTTTCCATGTTACAATCTTCATGAACTGTTATTGTTCATTTTACAAATACTAATCTACAGAGAAATCTACAATTACCTTCTGGTTGCACAGGTATGTGTGTGACTGACCTCAGATGTCACCCATTTGCAGTAATTTATAGTGTGATCTTAAATTCATTGTCTAAGCTCCTGAACATAGCATCAATGTATTGCATGAAACAACCTTCCTTGCCTCATAAAAGATCATAGCATTCAATTTGCATGAGCAAAAACATTAATGTCAGAAAGTTCCTTTTTGGAAGCTATAGCAATTTGCTGTTTTATTACGTTGATGCTGTCAAACAATAAAAAGCTATTTTCCTATACTCTTACCATTGCATTAAATCAAAGTTCGCATGCCATAGGTTTTATTTTTTGACAGCATCAATGTAACAAAACCATCAATTTGGTAAGTTGCTCACAGCAACAGGGCAGAAAGGTGTTGCATATATTTTAATGTTTCTCTCTAGAGATGGTTGATTTTTGAAACATTTCCCACAACTGTAGAGTCCTGGCATTCTCTCCAATATCATAGTGAATATTCTCTTTTCAGTGTAATGCATTATCTTGTATTCCAGCTCAACATCCTTCCACTGGAGGCTATGATATTACGGTAATCCATTCAATAGGATCACAATGGTGCTTTGGTGGTCAAGTACATAATCAAAATCCAAACCGTATTCCCATTGGAGTTATCCATGAGGGTAATGATTACTGCTACAACAGCAAGCACACGAGGACACAATTTCCAGATGAGAATGTGGTACAAAATTTTTTTATTGGTTTTTGAAACCATTTACAAAACTTCAACAATATCTGTGAGCACTTTCATCAATAAGAAAAAAAAGCTAAGCTGAAATGCTACTCCAACATTACTGCACTACTGATTTTGTTTTTCAGCAGTACAACACACAAATACCATTAAAAAAAATCTACACTAAATAAAAATTGTAGTACAGGCCAGCATTACCTTGTGATGTCATAAGGATTTGGGGTTCATTGTTTGTAGTTTCACTTGATGTGTATTAGTTATGATTGCTGAAACCAAATCATTTTCAATCAGCTCACATTAATGGCAATTTATTTTGCAAAAATATATGTATAGCAAATTACTGTAGCACCTTCTTCCACAATAGTTTACCAAATACTAATTCCCCAAATCAATTGAACAAAATTGATAATATATTCAATGTTTCCAAGGTTAATTAGTAAACTTCAGAAAAGGTACGTAACTTGTAATGTGTATAATTGAGCATCCCTGGCCATTAAAGAACCAGATTCATTTCAGCAAAAAGTGGTTACTGGAATATAACTAGCACTGTACAATATAATTCAACACACATACACACTTGTGATCATTTATTAACATGGTGAAGAAAAATTGAACTTTAAATTTTCATCGTTTTAATATTCTCGTACAAGAGAATTAAGTAAAACAATTATCTCATTGAGATCAATGTACATTGCTACATAAAAATCAAAATGTCATTTTGCAATGACATTTCACCTTATGTAGAGACTCACTTTCTAAAATCAATTCAAATGAAAACTTAGTTGTGTAACAATTACCATTTGTCCTAAGAGATGTGCCAGGCCAGAAACTCCCTTTAGACATCTAGTGCAAAATATGATCAAGAATGTCCACTGAACTCAGAATTGAAGACATACCTCTATTAAAAGCATCTCCAATTATACTTAAGGTGCAAACCTATGTATAAATCTTTTGCTGAAAACTATGCAATGTTAAGTTCAGCGCTGTTTCGGCTAGACCAAGTCCATCTGTGCTCTGCTGACTGATTTTGGTCCAATGGACCAGTATTTCCACTACAATCTGAAGGTAATATGTCAGTATTAAAATAACAAATCAAAAGATCAACTTGAGAGACTACCCAAGTGAAAAGCTCTTTTTAAGTGCATTTATTAAAAGTAATCTTAAATAACTAGGGGAAAGACACAGAAATACAAATTTAAAATGTCAAATATTTTCATGAGCCTTTTAATTCACCCATTTGTTAAACCACACATGCAGGCCACTTTTAGAATCCTCTAGAAAACACTTAAAATGTCTTAAAAATTGGACAGAATTATAAAATTGGACAGCAGCAAAAACACTGCTGCATCTGATCCCATTCAATTATCTACTCAGCTAATCATTTTCAAAGGCCAATAATTATCATTTGGATAGGGTACAGGCATTTCTGACAGATGAATTTTTGTATACATTAATGAAATTTAAATACTAGAACTGTGATTTTATGCATGTTTGTATGCTCTTATTGGCCATCCTACAAAATATTTTTTGACTTAGGGTGAATCAACTGGTCAACTTAAAATAACTTGTTTAGCAATGTAATGTTAGGTTATGAACAACTGAGGCCTATGGGTTGACTGTGCACCTGAAAGACAGGTATCAGCAGGTTAAGGGACAAAAACTCTCAAGAATTAATATAATTAATAGTATCAAATAGAAATATAACTTTAAAACACTGAAATGTTGACAACCTGGGAATTTTTTGCAGTGCAGACATCAGGAAAGTAATACAAAGAAAGTCTGGTGATCCATTGAAAACAAGAATAAGCAGTTTTCACATATTGTGTATACAATAGCAGTTAATTCTTTTGTTCCATCCCTTATTTTAAAGATGAAATTACAGAGATAAGACATTTAAGTCTCCCTTCAGAAATACACCAGTGAATGGTTAAATGCAAGATATTTCAAATTCTACATCAGTGCTCATGAGAAACTGGCTGTAGATTTAAAACCAGATCCTGTTTCTCAGCTTTGCTGTTAGCAAAAAAAAGTGTGATGCCTGGCTTGGCTGGAGAAGTACATCTGGGAATGAAGGCAAAGATGATAACACAGTAATAGGAACCCAAAAAAATCCCTTAATTTTACATCTTTTCATTATTTCTGAAATTTAATTACTAACTTTCTTTCTTCTATTTTTCATGGGACGTAGACAAATTTAATCAATAACTTTTAATTATTCACAGCGTAAATGTTATTGTGTTAATCTGAAGGATATGAATGAACCACACAAGTTTTTAATGGCAATCCAGCAGTCTCAAGATTACCGTTTCTGAAACCAGCTGTAATTCCAGATTTATTTCATTACTTGAATTAAAGTTCCCAGCCTCTGTGGTGGGATTCAAACTAGTGTCTCTGGATCAACAGTCAACAACTCTGGCAGCTGATCCAGTAACTTAACTGCTGCACTTCCAGACCCTATAACTTGGCTACTTTGTTAATTCATGATTCCAACCAAGTACAGATGAAGAAAAAGTTTCAGAAATGAAATGGTCTTGCAATGTGCTTTTTACCCAATTATAAGAATTTGTATTAAATCTCACAAAAGACAAAAAGGTAGACCAAGACGATTCCTGTACTACATCTTTCCCCACTAACCAGTTGTCCAAGCTTTTCGAATGGAGGTTTGAAATGCACTGGAAGTATGACATTTTTCCACTGGTTAATATTTCTGACCTCCACAGTTAGACTCTTCATGATCAACAATTTAGCTCTGCAACTGGAATGAATATTAATACATTTGAGAAGGGTTAGTTTAAATGAAGAACATAGGATGCATATCATCACAGACAATCCAGTTATTTAAAAAAATTGAGGATAGCCAATAGACAAAATTTCACGATAGTACAATTATAACTGCCCCTTGACAATGAGATAAACAGGCAAATTCCAGTTACAACCTGGATATTATCAAGTGTCAGACTATCGTTATGGTTACCCTTAACAGTCAAAGGAGACAAAATTCAGTTCAAGCCATCTCTTACATTACTGATTTTGAAATTATGATTGCATTTCCTATAATTTACAATGGGATAATTTCTCGGAAGGCTTCTCTTGGAATATAAACTTGAAAGTATGGGCAGCATAAAATGGAGCACCCTCTTGTGGTCACAGATATGTGAAATTGTGGATGAGTGAATTTAATTCTGAATGTGGCACTGAACTGTACAAAATCAAGCAAATTTTGGATTCAGGGTACTTATTTGTGCTGAAACAGCCACTCTCAGTTTTGTTGGTAAGAACACTTAAAAATATTCAGTTCTCCAATAGGAGTCAGTGATAAATTGCAGTTATAACAGTCACAATTCA
This sequence comes from Pristis pectinata, assembly GCF_009764475.1. Lineage (NCBI taxonomy): Eukaryota > Metazoa > Chordata > Chondrichthyes > Rhinopristiformes > Pristidae > Pristis > Pristis pectinata. The sequence goes on along the minus strand of NC_067432.1, from coordinate 28,555,343 downwards.
AGGATTCTGAAACTAATTCAATACTCACCCAATAGAAGCACATTTTACATTGTGCCTGCACCAGTTCACTAAAAGCGCAATCCACAAAACCAATGTCTGTATGGTTTCACACTTCCATCTGAAATGTTTTCTTAATTACATATTTTTATCCATGTTGCTTCTAAAAATCACATCACTTCCAGATAGGAAGTTCCAAGCTCTTCAATGAATTGCATGATTTTTAGTAAAACAGGCCAACCATCCTGTCTAGTTTGGTTTACTCCTTCACATGGGTAAGTCTTTACACAAATCAGAATTCTCCCCTCACTTCTAAGTTTTGATGATAAGCTACAGAAAAAGACTATTGAAGGTGACTGACCTTGCATTAGGTGAGAATGGCCAAGTCAGAATAGAAAGTGGATCAACTTAAAGCTTGTTTCAGGATCACATTGCATTTTACTACTAAACAATGTGGGAAGGTGTATAGTCTTTAAAAGAAAGCTCCAAAAGGCCAGGCAGTAAATAAAAAGGCAAGTAAGTTGCATCAGGGCCCAGTTAAAAATCAATCCTCTTTATTAGATTAAAAGTGAATCAAATTTAAAGAAAATAATCCCATTAGGAAGAAGCCTTTGTATCAGTACCCTTCCATCTTTTCTTTCAACCCACTTCTTTTGCCTGTTGTGTTGTTGAACTGTCAGAAGTGTCTTTTCCATTGACAAGTGCTATATTTGGGACAAAAGTAAGGTACTTCTGGATATTTTCATACATCTTATTTTCTGTGGGGAAACCTCTTAAATCAACCTCGTAAAAATTAAATTATGTAAAAAATATTTAATAGGAATTTTTTTTTAAATAAACCAGTATTAATTGTTTTTACCATGAGGAGGTAGTAACTGATTTTTCCCAAACACTGTATATTCATTTAGGAAGGATACAAAGGATACAAAGTTCCACCTAACCTAGTTCATGTTTAATTCTTGCTTGTACTCTTTTAACATCGTTGTTAATCTGCTTACACAGGTTAACCTTGCTGATAAAGTACCTTAGGGGAATTTAGAATGAACAGATTGTATAATGAAAACTCCTCAAGGGAGAAAAGAACTAGCATTATATACTAATATGCACACTTTACCAAAATCACTGAGGTGCTGAATGCCTTCATGTTAAAAGGCAAACATCACACTGCTGACAACAGATAATTCTGCATTCTTATTGTTGTATCTCAAGACTTTGCTATTATTTTATCCTTCATAGACAGTTTCAGGCATCAAATTTAGAGTAAAATGCCAAATAGTTCGAGTAATATCATGAAAAAGGATTGCATCGCACAGTTCCCACTGATATCACTGGAGGGGTTCTTTAGTGCTGATATAATGCCAAGTTCTATATGCCTCCAATAAGAAAATGTAGTTGAGACACAACAATAGGTCTATAAATATTGCTGCTTGTTATGGAAAATTCAATAAAACATTAAATTGCATTCATCATTTTAATGTGCAAACAACAGTCTTCACATTCACAGTGACTAGTTTTAAAGAGCCACAATGAAGCAGTAAGAAACATGAAGTTGCATCTTAAAAGATGATGGGCTAAAATTACAGGCAAGTAAATCAAATGGTTGAAGTCAGGAGCACAAAAGATGATTTAATGGACTAATAGACCTAAACTGAGCAGGACCTCTTCTTACCTCTAGTTATCTAAGCACTGTTGATTTCAAAGAGGCTCTAACTGCATTTATAGTTTACTGCAGCAATCTACCTACTGACAGCAGCCCAGCTTGCAAATGTACCTAATTTCATAAATGGATGGAACACACACATACACACAGATGTACCTGCAGTAAACTATGCAGGATGATTCAAATGCTGGCACCTAAAATGAAATTATGGACACAAGATTAATAGAACTTCAGTATGGAGAACAGTTACGTTTTTTTTCTGGAATACACTTGTTCAGGAACAAATGTTTTTCTTAAGGCAGGCACATCTATTAGGCCAAATATAATGAATCAGAAAATGAAATGTGTGCTATATATTTAACAGTACTCTGACTTAACCCAACATTTCAACTGTAGGATGATCTTTACTTTCCATCCAGTCAAAACCTGAAGACTGCATGGAATTCATGGACTCATTACAGATCTGCTGGAATACTGCATCATCATTTAGTTCCTCCAGTGTAGCATCAACATCTTGCCCCTGTTGTTTACTTGGGTCAAACAACAGATTTGTGTCTAAAGTGCTCAGATCATTTATGCTGCCTGAAAGTTCAGCAGGTAACCTGAGATCACTGGAGAAATCAGAGGCAACATTTAGATCTGATGATACTTGACCAACCACTTGCTGGTTTGGCTGTAGGCTATCTTCAGCCAGAAAGTCTTTGACTGTACTATTGAAATCCAATGATTGCACTCTGGATTCTGTTTGTGCTTGATTATCCTCAGAAATATAACCCATCTGATCATTATTGATGTGTTTTGTTACATAACTTGGCTTCTGGAATTCAAAGACAGAAGAGCTTGGATTAATCACTGGTTGTTGGTTGGCACTACCAAAAGAAGATGTTGTCTCTAGTATCTGAGTAAGATTCATTCTTGCTGTATAATTGGAGGGCAAGTTGTTTATCCCTAAGCCCCTCACTGCATCATCACCTTCAGAATCAAGTTTACTTAACAATACATTTGTAATTTTTTTAGTGTTGGTTTGCTTCTGGTAAGATGGGAACGTGGTCTGCATCATCACAGACAAGGGGACAGACTGGCTTCGTTGAGCTATGCTGTTGGCACTATTATCTGAAATATTATTAACAAATGTATTGTGAACCTCGGGTGTCATTGGACTTCCAAAAGGTGCCAAACTTGTTCTTGGCAGATTAATCACTGGACCAACTGTGCTTCCGCTAAGATTACGTTGACGAACAGCAGGACTGACACTGCGACACCTAAAATTATTGATCAATGAATGTACTCCTTTGTTGTCAAGAGGTGCTGGAACTGCAAATCCCTCCTGCTTATTGCCATTAGCTACTGAGGCTGCCTGGTGTGGTATGGGTGAAACTGGAGTAACACGGCCCAACTGAGCATCATGATGTCTGGGCTGTAACTGCACAGCATTATGGTGATATGACTGCATTGTTTGTCCAGCAACTGCAAAGGCATGTGGTTTTCTAAAGGGATCCTCTGTGAGTTTCTGATAACTAGGAAGAATACCAACACCACTGGTCGACACTGCTGAATTGCTTATTCCAGTGTTGTATCCATTATTCATCCATTCAATTTTTGTTTTGTCTGGGTGAGTGGCCATTGGCCTTTGCATTGGTTTAACAGGGCTGCTGGAAATTACACTAGCATCCTGGTAGGCCAGACTGGAGCTTATTGGAGTAAAAGCAAAAGGGTTCCGGCACTCAACAGGGCTCGGGGGCACACTACTACTACAGTTTGAATGAGGTGTACCAATCGGTGTATGTCTGCTGCTGCCGAGAGCACTATCAACAGGTGTAGTTTGAGCCATTCTGGAGCTAGGACTAGAACATGTTTGGGAGCCAATCATTTCTGATGTAGGTGTTGGATTGGGTGTTGGAGTTGGTGTTGGAGTCGGAGTTGGGGTTGGAGTGCCACTGCTATGGATTGGATGATAGAATTGCCCAGTTTGATGAGATGACATCAGTGTATTCTGACTTCCCGCAGAGTGACCATGAGCGGGTAATCCCAACCCAGATCCATAATCAACATTCAGGGACATTTGCTCTTCAAATAACACCAACTCTTCTACAATACTATCCTGTGTGAGATCATCATCAAACTGAAAGTAGTTCTCATTGGTTTGTGAACTTGAAGCAGTGAGATCCATCAAATTATCCTGCAGAGGTAATTGGTTTGACAATTGTATTTGATTGTGTCCTTGCAGCTGAACCGAATTAGAACCTTGGAGTTGGTTTTGAACGTGCATTTGTTGATCATAAGACTGCTGATCCAACCCATTACATTGTGCTGGCTCCCACACAGATTCTTGAAAATCAATGGTCCCTGAATTCTCTATTACACTAGCATTTACAGCTGGCTGCCTTTCCGCATTAGTCAAAAAACATTGGTGGTTTTTCTTGATATGCTGTATGTCAGTATGATCAGCCATCAGCTTTGTACTTGTGTTGTTTCCCTGCAAAGTAAATGAGCCCCCTTCCAAGTCTGCAGTTTTGTTTTCCTGAAAGGCGGGCGTTTGCTCTGTAGCAGTCTGAACGCAATCCAGGGTGACCACTTGAATATCGGTTGAAGGGTTGGCTAATATACGGGTTATCCCTGTCGTATTCAGTTTAACAGTAATTTTACTAGGTGTCTGAACCACTCCTGGTGTTTTCTCATTTTTTACTAGTACACCTGCAGAGAGTTTTGGAGGTGTCACTGCTGCAGTGGCAGAGCAGGTCTTCTGATGTTCTGCACCATCCAAAGTAGGTTCTAAAACCAGTGCTTTCTTCACAGGTGGCACCAGTGGTTCAGATACAGAATTCGAGGGAGACCGTTTCCTTGGACTTTTTGGGCACATCCCATTGTCTTTATGAGACCTGGCAGTATCAGCATTGGATTTTGAATTAATGCTGGTGCTTGTCAAATTTGAAGTAGAGGAAACAGCAAAAGCATTTTGGTTATTTCCAACTACTGAAATGGCCAGATTTTCATTCTGTACAAACTTGCCTTCATTTTTGGTCTTTTTTCCTTCAGCTTTCTGACCATTACAGATTTTAGCTGCCTTCTCAGTAGATATTTTCCCATTTGACATCTTCACTTTTGCCGTACCTTCACTATTACTTTTCTGTCCAGATGGAGAAGAACCAGCAACTCTTCTAGGATCCTTCAAGTTTCTTGTATGATCTTGGCACTGAATCTGCTTTTCATCATTTGCTATTGCTTCCTGTTCAGATTTGATGACCTCGGCAGTAGGTGTAAGTGTGGCACTACTTGTTTTAGAGCCAACTGCAGAAAGAGAAGTTGAGCCAACCCTTACACTTGGTGCAGATTTTACTTTCTCTGCTATTCCACTATTGTTGCTTGATGATGATGTAGGTTTGGGAGATGCACCAGTACTGGGCGGGAGAGATATTGTAGTCATCTTTAACATATTCAAAGAGCTCGCATGGGAAGTTCCAGACACAACAGTTTTAATTGGACTACTACTAGCCAAAAGTACCCTGGTTGGAGAGGTAAGGGTAAGTGTGTTGGTTGAGGGTGGTTTAGGCAAGATTTGATGATAACGAGGTCTTGAGCGATCATTATGTGGACTTGCAGGGATATTCTGGATAGTCTTCTGCTGCTGTTTGACTGACTGCATATGTTGCGCAACAACCTGAACATTCAAAGGAAGGACCTTGCTCTCTGATGGACCCAATGGACTTGGTGATGTCATCATCTGTCGGCTTCTTTGCATCTAAAAAATATCATAACAATTATAAAAGAACCATGTTTAAAGAATGAACAAAGTCCTCAAAAGTAAAGCCAATGGTTTTCCTTGCACACATTAAAGGATAAACAGTTTTCCATACTATTTTCCTGTACTACACAGCACAATAATATTCTGGTGAGTAAGAAAAATGTATCCAACTAACCCAAGGTTAACCAAGTATTTCACTTCCTTCACAACTAGTTTCAAAATTAAAATCATTGTACTCTTAATTGTTTAAAGTATCTTATGAAAGCCGCATACACTGATCTCCTTTTGTGGCGCTATAAGCGCTCACTATTACTAGCTTTACTGATTATAGATTAGATTTAGATATCTTTATTAGTCACATGTACATCGAAACACAGTGAAGTGCATATTTTTTTGCATAGTGTTCTGGGGGCAGCCCACAAGTGTTGCCATGCTTCCGGTGCCAACACAGCATGCCCACAACTTCCTAACCTGTACGTCTTTGGAATGTGGGAGGAAACCCATGCAGACACGGTGAGAACGTACAAACTCCTTACAGACAGTGGCCGGAATTGAACCCGTGTCGCCGGCACTGTAAAGCATTATGCTAACCACTACACTACCGTGTATATTGCTATGAACTGACATTTATCTTGTATAATGAACTCGGGCTGAAATTGCATTGGGCTGAAATTGCATTGTCCTGTATCACAGGTAGCATAGTAACAGAAGGAATGGTGACATGGTGGTTAAGTTACCCAACTAGAGTCCAGAGACTAAAACTATTTGGTGGACATGCAACTTTGAATCTCAGGAATAAATTTGGAATAAAAAGCTACTACCTGTAATGAGTGGTCACACAGAATGAAACTCAAGTTTCAACAGAGAGCGAGTCAGAAATTTGGCAAGCTTGGGATTTGGGTGCAAGGAGAGGCCGGTGGTGGTTTGTGTTAGCTTCAGGCAGAAGGCATTTAACCTTCTTCTAATGCTTACTGAAAGCCAAGGAATTGTATTTGAAGCTTATAAAAGATGGAAAAGTGGATTAAAAAATAGTACAGACTTTAATAGATGGACTAAGTTGTTACAAAAAGAATCTATATATTATAAACAGAAACCTAAACCAATAGAATAAATCAAGAATTGACAGGAATGGCAGAGTAGGTAATGTGTTGCAACTGTAACACATGGTAGGTGATGAAAATCAGTGAAATCCTTTGCACTTCATTGGCAGTTAAGTGTATGGATCTTGAAAAGTTTTGGCTCAGGATTGTTCAGCTGGAGTTGGAATTAAAAAGGCAAAAAAAAAAAATTCACCTTCAAACTTTATTCCGGAAGACAGTCATGCCCCATATATTTGATGGGAGCTGAGATGTTGGCATGCATCAGAATTCGGAGGACGTCACCATGAGTTCAGCACACATATGGACACTGAAGGTTTTGCCTAAGAAGCATTAACCCATGTCCAGGAAGTACAACATTCTTTCGGTGTGTATGGAGAAGGCCTGGACTGCAGAAGGATGAGCAACCTGGCCACTGCAATGTGATACTGGGCCCACTTAAGTGAGAAAGTTAAAACCATCATTGCATCAGTGTACTCACAGAAATAGATTTTTTCTCTGCAGCCCAGACTGCCGGGTCTGTTGACTGTCCAATGTTAAGGTTAAGGACATCCTTTTAGGGGCTAGATAGGAGCCTGCACAAGCAAGGAGAGGATCCAGTTATCACGGTCATGGAGGAATCACTGACATAGGTAGGGCTAAACAAGAGGATCTGCTGGAGGACTTGGGGCTTAAAAAGTTGAACTACCTGAACCACGTGCAAGTTAGAATAGGGTCAAATTGGTTCAAGCGATGAATCCTTGGCACAGTGATGCACGAGAAAAGGGGAAAAGGATGTTAAATTCAAAAGGGCAAAAGCATTAAAATTTGGGAAGGAGGGCACTGTTCTTTTTGGATGGGCCTCAATGAATCATGCTGAGAGCAGTACCCTGGCAAATCAAGTAATCAGGACTGTTAGGGCTTGGCTAAATAATGAGTTGGGGAGTGGGTGGTGTTGGTGGGATTAGTTTCAGTTTAAAAAAATCTACTACGTTAAAGAGAAAGGACAAGATGATAGTGCAGCTTAGTGATACGATTAACAAGAAGCAGAGTGCAACAGGAGGGAGAGTATTGCCGCAAAAAGAGTCAAAAGTGCAAGGCAAATGATTAAATGTCAAAATTAAAGGCTCGTTATCTGAATGGATACAACAGTGAACAGATGGTATAAAGAGACATAAATGGGTATGACCTAACATTCATTACAATGATGTATCTGCAAGATGACCAAGGCTGGAAATCTGAAACAAAAAACAGAAAATGCCGGATATACTTTTGTACTTATGTATTTCCAGCATTTTCCATTTTTATTTCAGATTTCCAGCATCTGCAGATTTTTTGATTTTCAGTTGTTGAGAAATGAATATTCCCGGATTTTTGGCATTTCAGAAAGTCAGGCAGAATGGATCAGAATAAGAAATAATAAAAAGAAATCATTGCCCGCACCCTCACATTGACTACATTGCTGTATGTGGCATCAATCAAGAAACAAGGGGGTTTTGTAACAAGGTAATGCGGTAACCATAGTCATGTGTGACTTGAATTTTCACAGATTGCCTGTGCAAGTTTGATTTGCCCAGTCTTGTGGATAAATTCATGGAATACAGGCAAAACTGTTTCTTAGAGCAGTAGCTTGTTCCCTGTTCTGTCCAAGTGTAGCAGTTAGCCTAACACTATTACAGCACCAGCAACCAGAGTTCAAGTCCGGCCACTATCCGTAAGGAGTTTGTACGTTCTCCCCACGTCTGCGTGGGTTTCCTCCACGTGCTCCAGTACCCTCCCACATTCCAAAGATGTACGGGTTAGGAAGTTGTGGGCATGCTATGTTGGCACCGGAAGCGTGGCGACACTTGCGGGCTGCCCCCAGAACACTCTACGCAGAAGATGCATTTGACTGTGTGTTTCGATGTACATGTCACTAATAAAGATATCTTATGTCTAGTTATGTATAATAAGACAGGAATAAATTAGTGATCTCGTGGTAAGGATCTTTTGGAAATAGAGATTACACATTTAGTTTGAGAGTGACAAACCCAAGTGTGAAAATAGGATCTGAAAACGAAATAAAGGGAATTCCATTAAGTAAGAAGGGAGAATGGGCAGAAGTGGTTTGGGAAATTACATTAAAATATTTCAGAAGATTTTTTCCCAATACCTCCCACTGCATATGATTATTCACTGGAAAGATACATGTTACAGATGATAAAAGACACTGGGAAACAGTAGCCTAATAAATAAAACAGTATCAGACCACGTCCAGATCAATGCTCAGGAAATTTTAATCAAACTGTGACTTTGAAACTGGATCTACAGTGCTGAAGCAATTAAACAGTCAGTTACCATGAGTACTTAATCCGTGACTTTGCACTTGAAAACATAAACAATTCATAATGTGGATAATGCATTTCTATTTTAGATCTTTGACTCCTCCCCACAAGCCCACCCCTCAACACTTTGTTATTCTTGACTATTCAATCTTAATACTGAACTATGAATAACTTACTTGGATAGGACTGGGAACAGTTGCCACCACTATGCCAATGGTGGGTTGTGGAGAAAGCAAAGCAGGGCTTCCATTGGGAATGTTCGCTACTCCTCCAACAGTGGAGCCCTCTATCTTCTTCACTTGTTGTTCGGCTGGAAGTGGAGATTGAAGCTTCTGTTCTTGTTGTTTTTTCAATGTATTTTGTTGAATTTTGCGCTGTAACTGTTGTTTGGCATCTACTGAAGGGGAAAGTAAAGTCTTCACCTGAGGCTGAAAAGAATTGCTTTCAGCCATAGGCACAAAAGCAGATGGTTGTTTCCCTCCTGCAACAAGAAAATTATGAACACAAAAACCGATATTTAATAAGTCAGCAAAACATTACTATCAACAGTGAGGATTATGCTGCTCTGATATGTGGGGCCTATTACTATATTTTTCACGACAGCCATTTTACCACCTGTGCTTTCAACTCCGTTTCTTGGTCTTCTTACAAGAATGGAAACCTGATGTAATAACTGTTGTAAAAAAAAACTCGGTATTCCTTTGAGCACACTAGGCTCTTGTGCATCTCCAATCTTCTCTGCAACTCAGCTGAAACACCAGCTCCATGGAGAAACTTAGCTATTTTTATAAGCAATTGGTCAGGAAATAAAAGCACAGGCTTCTGAATATTAAATTTCATAATTATTCATCTAGGAACCAGGACACAACTTGTTTTTGCCTATTGCAGTTACTAATTGCTTCTAACATTTGCACCCTTTTAGAGGCAAAACATTCAGGTGTAATTTGGCTCTTCAAGTTATTTTAATGTAACATAACAAATCACAACTACCCTCAATAAGGATGTCAGTGCCAGCAAAGGTGAACCATCCAGTTTTTGCAACCATTGTCAACATCAAACATATCAAGATATTGTATAGTCCATAAGGAGCATTCTTGCCTATATAGGTGAAGCAACATTACCCAAGCATTGAAATCTCAATATCCCTTCTACAGAGAAGAATGTCACCAACTATTTTTACAAAGTTGACAAAACAAAATACAGTAAGGAAAACAATAAGACAAAAAATTAACAAGTCAGTTGTTATATTTTATAAACAAAAGCAGATAGCTGAACAATAAATGGCTACTTTCAGTACTGCTCTTATTTTTTTCTCACATTTCTTGTGACAGAGGCCATTCAACCCTTCGAGTCTAGACCAGCTCAGAGCAGTGCCATTCCCCCCCCTGTAACCCATTCTCACATAAATGATCACATCAACTTTCCCCAGTTTTTCTATCACCCACATCAATTTGCAATAGCCAATTCACCTTACAATCAGCATGCCTTTGGGATGTGGGGGAGAAATGAGCACCTGGTCACAGGGAGAGCATGCAGACTCCACAGGATAACACTGGAGGTCCAAACTGAACCCGGGTCATTGGAGCTGTGAGACAACTGCACTACATACAATGCCACCGTGCAGTCCTTTCTGAAACCTCAATATTCTAACCTGCAGGGAGGCCTTTTTTTTTGCTAATAATGCCATGATGAACACTTAAGTGCCACTTCATGCATCTCCAGATCAGCTCTAAGATGGATCTAAAGCCTATGTTTTCAATAATGCCACAAATGGACAGGATAACTGGTGATGCCACACAGCAGCTTGGCAGTGAGGGAAATATAGAAACAACAACAAAAAAAATAGCAGGACTAAGCCATTCTGCCCTTTGAGCCTGCTCCACCACTTTGTATTATGCTGATCCACTCTCTCAACATCATACTCCTGCTCTCTCCTCATCCCCCTTGATGCTTTGTGTCTGGAAATCTATTTTCCTCCTTCTTAACTATATTTAATGACATTGGCTCCACTGCATTCTTATACAGAATGCCATAGGTTCAGTGTGGGGGAAAAAAAAATCTCATCTTAGTCTTGAGACTGTGACGCCTTGCAAAGGGAACCCCACCCCCCCCCACCCCCACATCCAGTCTGTCTAACCCTGTCATAATTTTGTACATTTCAATGAGATTTCCTCTCATTCTTCTAAACTCCAGCAAATACGGGATCATTCAACCCAACTTCTCTCCATATGACCGTCACACCATCCCCAGAATCAGTCTGTTGCTATTACAGTGCCAGCGACCTGGGTTCAATTCCAGCCACTGTCTGTAAGGAGTTTGTACGTTCTCCTCGTGTCTGCATGGGTTTCCTCCAGGTGCTCCGGTTTCCTCCCACATTCCAAAAGACATACAGGTTAGGAAGTTGAGGGTATGCTGTGTTGGCACCGGAAGCTTGGCGACACTTGCGGGCTGCCCCCAGAACACTCTATGCAAAGATGTATTTCACTGTGTTTCAATGTACATGTGACTCATAAAGATATCTTATCTTAAGGTAATGAGGGAAGTCCTCATACAAGTTGTTAAATTGTCAGTAAAAGGCATCAGATAGATGTCAGAGGTTAATAATCTTATTGAAAATGGCTTTCTTGTAATACATTAGAGCACATAATTTTTGAATGATTTGGTGTACTACATATTTCACAATGGGCTGGAATTTAATGGGAAATAATTGATAGGAAACTTGGAATTTCAACAAGAATATGGAACTTGCTGCCAAAACTCCACCAGCAAATTCCCATTTGCACGCCAGTATTGGACTCAAAGTTTAGAGGCAGAGCATGAGCTAGCTGTAACTCTCCAGAGTTACACTGGTGAATTGGTGTCAGGAACAAGCTATTCACTTGAATGGAGAGGATAGTATGAAGTCAAGGAGCAAAATAATTAGTAGTTTTATTTTAAAATATGATCTTGTTTAATGTGAATTATATTTTGAAGTTAATTCAATTCATTTTAATAGTCATTGAAAATCTCCAAATCTCGAGTGTATTTCAAGTTTGAGAGAACTGGCAAAACCTGGGGCTACAGCTTTGCTGTTTGTCAAAATTTTCTTTCCAGACATTTTGCAGGAAGGGTTTATTCTGGCCTCCCAAGTGATGATATTACATCACACAAGGCCTGACCCTATGCAAGACCTTTCCAGTTGGATCAGAATAGCATTTGCCATCAAGTTGACATTTCTGGCTCTATGACAGGTTATCCACAGTTGGCATATCTGTTAGCAAGGAGCATGGGTTGCTTGCCACTGATAGAAAGTTCTGGCCTGATATGTGTGTGTGTGTGTGTGTGTGTGTGTGTGTGTGTGTGTGTGTGTGTGTGTGTGTGTGTGTGTGTGTGTGTGTGTGTGTGTGTGTATATATATATATATATATATATATACATACATACACACACACACACACACACACATATATTTTTTTTTGAATTTTGCATCTCCCTGTGTAAGTAGGTCAAGTTAAGAAAATTTTGCATCTCGAAAGATCTACATGTGTTTAACCTGAACTGTACTTTTAAGGATACAAACAGCATCTCAAACAGAAACCAAATATACTTAGAAAAAAGTAGTAGGTAATCAAAAATTAAAAAAAATATCTAAATAGTTAAGATAGGAGTGCATCTTTTGTTTCAAGACACAAACAATCCTGCACTCCATTTTAGAATATAATTCTACTCTTGGTTATAAATTACTCTGGAGTTGCATTAAAATACAGCAGCAGCCCTCACTGATGGAATCAAAGACATACAAAGGTACAAACGCCATCAGTTCTTCATGAAATATGTCGCAAAATGTCCGTATTTGCACAGTGAGTAAAAGAACATTTAATAGCAAGACTGCTGATAGTCACTTTCAAATAATCTCGAGCCCTGGAAATTTAATTTTACAAAGTATGGAGTCCCATTTCTTCAAAAAGGTATTGCTTGATAATTTATATATTAGTATTTACTAAAATATCTTATTAACCCCAGCTTTTCCCCAATCTTTATTTCACTCCCTAAATACAAATTAATGAATACATAAAAATTCTTGAATCCTAGTTTTTTTTGTACTAACTGATCTCCCAGATGCTCCGAAGATACCATGCCGAATCAAACACTGGATACGAGCAATTCTTTGCTGTAAACCCTTTGGGAACTATGTAAGCAAACGTCAGGCAGCACAGTGGCTCAGCAGGTAGCGCTGCTGTCTCACAGTTCCAAGGACCTGGGGGGTTCGGTCCTGACTACAGGTGCCCTGTGTGGAGCTTATACGTTACCTCCATGACTACTGGGGATTGGGGGCTTTCCACTGTGTGTTCCAGTTTTCTCTCAAAGACATACTGATAGGTCAAGTGGCAACTGTAAGTTACACCTTAATGTGGGTAATTGGCAAACAAAAAAATCAAAAGGGGAGTTGATGGACATGTGTGATTAAGTTGTAGGACCATAGGGAAACAAAGAGAACAGGAATCAATCTGATGAATTTGCTCTGTGTGGGAGCTAGGGTGGACCTGATAAGACAAATCAGCCTCCTCCCGTGTTAAAGTATCTAACTCAAGGCAACTATCAGAGAGGTGAATAATGCACCCATCCTTCACAGACGATCACAAAATCTGCACCATGTACTTATCAGGAAAGGGGAGGAGCAACTCGTCTCACATGACTAGATTGTGTACCTGAACTCCCTAGACATTAAATAATGCAAGGAATACTGTATTTGACAACCTGTTTGCTTTAACCACCCTAATTTGCCAAATGATAAGCAGCAGCCATAATATATTTTTAAGATATTTAAATGGAGAAAGGCAGAAGAAATATTCTACACACGTAGCTACTCACCTGAAGGTGCACCGGCCATCACAGACAACGCAGCCACGGATTTAGTGCCAATATAGTGACTGGTAACAAGGAAACGAGCTAGATCAACCACCGAATCGAATTTGCGGATTAATACTTTCTGGGCCCACTCACAAACCAGACTGCAAGCCGCAGATCTGACCTCTTCATCAATGCTCTGCAAGTGGCCTGCACAGTCTGATCCTTCAGACTAGAAAACAATCAAATATTAGACTGTAATTATTAGTATAGTAAAAAAATACACTCATTCAAAAAAAACCTCTTGGGCTACACTCTTGCTTTCTATCAGAAAACCGTTTAAGATTGGTCCAAAGAACTGCTTAAACAACTTAAAAGTAAAATTTAGGTCAAGTTTGGAGCAACAACACAAATAATTTAATGTAAACAGTTCAATATGTGAAAAAATATTCCCTCAGAAAAGTACAACCTACATTTGATCTTGGGATAGACAGACCCAATTCTAGGTGCTAAATATCAGAGACTACAGAAGTTTGCTATGCAAAATACTGAGTAGAGAACATATACTTAAATACATAAACAAAAAAATGATAACTCATGAATACACATACATCCAAATTTCCTTCAGCAAACAAGTTTAATCACTTGATTTTTCTAATTTTATTACAAATGCAAGTAACCAGTTAACTGTCTGGCATTTCATATCAACTCCTACAACATGATAGCTTAGAAATCCTTTGGGAAGCTAACGGATGGCACCAAATGACAATTTGGAGTGAGGGAGTTGATGAAAAGTTGGCCCGACTGTAACGGTGACTCAGAACTTTCCTCATGTATGAAGAGCTCAATATACTAACAAACACATTTTACCATGCAAAGTCTAAATTACTTTTTCCTCATTCCCTAAACAAACAACATCAGAGAAGCAATACAATGGGACTTTATTCATTGGAGTGTAGGAGAATGACAGGTGATCTTATAGGGGTGTATGAAATAAGATAGGGTGAATGCGCAGTCTTTTTCCCAGGGTAAGAGAGTCTAAAACTAAAAGGGCATAGGTTTAAGGTTCAACATTTAATAGGAACCTGAGGGGCAACTTTTTCCACACAGACGGTGGTCAGTATATCGAATTAGCAGCCAGAGGAAATGGTTGAGGCAGGTACATCAGCAACATTTGAAAAGGAACTTGGACATGTACATGGATAAGAAATGTTTAGAGGGATATGGGTCCAATGAGACTAGCTTAGATAGGAATTTTGGTCAGCATGGAGTAGTTGGGTTAAAGGGCCTGTTTCTGTGCTGTATGCCTCTATGACATCATATCAATCTAGATTTAACTTAAATATTGCAGTAGGGTAGTAATAATTTTATATTTTGAAAATCCTTTGATATGAAAGATTTTGAAAACATTTTGGTTACAACTATTCACCTTGGATTTAGCATGCAGAATCAAAATCTAATTACCTTCCTTCTATAATATGAACAATGCGCATTTATGTAGTATCTATCAGGAAGAAAAATGTCCCAGGTTGCTTCATGTACAGAATCAAAGACTGGACACCCAACCACAGAAGGAAATATCAGGACTAATAATCAAAAGCTTGACATCATAAGAATTTTCTTCTTAAATTTTTTTTTATTTACAGCGTGGTAACAGGCCCTTCCGGCCCAATGAGTCCGCTCTGCCCATTTTAAACCCAAATTAACCTACCCGTACGGCTTTGCAATGTGGGAGGAAACCAGAGCATCCAGAGGAAACCCACGCAGACACAGGAGAACGTACAGACTCCTTAGAGACAGCGACGGGAATCGAACCCCGATCGCTGGCGCTGTAATAGCGTTGCGCTAACCGCTACGCTACTGTGCCGCCCACAGGAACATTAAGAGGCCACTGTCGTTTAATAAGGTTGTGGCTGCTCAAACTGCTGCTCAAAGGGTAGTGCAGTAGATGTGGTCTGCATGGATTTTAGTAAGGCGTTTGACAAGGTTCCACATGGTAGGCTTCTTCAGAAGGTCAGAGGCCAAGGGATCCAGGGAAGCTTGGCCGTGTGGATTCAAAATTGGCTTGCCTGTAGAAAGCAGAGGGTTGTGGTGGAAGGAGTGCATTCGGATTGGAGGGCTGTGACTAGTGATGTCCCACAGGGATCGGTTCTGGGACCTCTACTTTTTGTGATATTTATTAATGACTTAGATGAGGGGGTGGAAGGCTGGGTTAGCAAGTTTGCAGATGACACAAAGATTGGTGGTGTTGTGGATAGTGTGGAGGGCTGTCAAAGCTCGCAGAGGGATATTGATAGGATGCAGAGCTGGGCAGACAAGTCGCAGATGGAGTTCAATCCAGAGAAGTGTGAGGTGGTACACTTTGGAAGGACAAACTCCAAGGCAGAGTACAAGGTAAATGGCAGGATTCTGGGCAGTGTAGAAGAGCAGAGGGATCTGGGGGTTCATATCCACAGAACACTGAAAGTTGCCTCACAGGTAGATAGGGTAGTTAAGAAAGCTTATGGGATTTTAGCTTTCATAACTCAGGGGATCGAGTTTAAGAGCCGCAAAGTGATGATGCAGCTTTACAAAACTCTGGTTAGACCACACTAAGAGTACTGGTGTCCAGTTCTGGTCGCCTCATTATAGGAAGGATGTGGAGGCATTGGAAAGGGTGCAGAGGAGATTTACCAGGATGCTGCCTGGATTGGAGAGTATGGATTATGAGGAGAGACTAAAGGAGCTAGGGCTGTTCTCATTGGAGAGGAGGAGGATGAGGGGAGATGTGATAGAAGTATACAAGATATTGAGAGGAGTGGATAGAGTGGCCAGCACCTCTTTCCCAAGGCGCCAATGCTCAAAACAAGAGGACATGGCTTTAAGGTATTGGGTGGGAAGTTCAAGGGAGATGTCAGAGGGAGATTTTTCACCCAGAGAGTGGTTGGTGCATGGAATGTGCTGCCTGGGGTGGTGGTGGAGGCTGATACATTGGACAAGTTCAAGAGATTGTTAGATAAGCATATGGAGGAATTTAAGTTGGAGGGATATGTGGGCAGAAGGGGTTAGATAGTCTTAGGTGTGGGTTGAAGGGCAGCACAACATGGTGGACCGAAGGGCCTGTATTGTGCCGTATCGTTCTATGGTTCTATGGAAATTTTGCCTCATCTCACTCTTAAATGGTGATCCTCTGTTTTTAAAAAAAAGTGGGCCCTGCTTCTAGATTCTCCTACAAGGAGAAACATCCTCGTTACATCCACTCTGTTAATCCTTCTCAGGACTTGTACCTTGAATTAAATCCCTCCTCTAAATTCTATTGGATGCAAGCCTACCTTGTCCAACCTTTCCTTACAGATCAACCCATTCATTCGAGATGTTGGTCTGGTAAACTTTCTCTGAACTGTTTACAAAGCATTTACACCTGTACTTCAGTAAGGAGTTCCATATTGTACACAGTTCTACAGATGTGATCTTACCAAGAACCAATATAACTGAAGGAACTTGTCTTTACTTCTATAATGCAATTCCCCTAGCAGCAAACAATAACATTGTTAGCTTTCTTACTTACTTCTCCTGCATACTAACAGTTTGCAAATCATGCTGTAGAATACCCAAATCCCTCTGCACCTCAGAGCTCTGCAATCTCTCACTATTTACAATATATGCTCCATTACTTTTCTTGCCGAAATGAAAACTTCAAATTTTCTCTCATTATAGTCCATCTGTTTTTTTTCCAATTACTTTCCTACCTTGCTTCATAAGCTTTAAGAACGATCATATAGGACCAGAAGCATGGAGAGACAGAACATTTTTGGCAAGGAGTTCCAGAGCCTAGGATCATGGCACTGAAGCACAGGCTTTTTCCAGTTCATGACTATTAACTTTACATTCTTCAAAGATTTATATTTGGACCCATCCCATTTCTCTTCCACCTAATGGTCATTGGTGATGCCATCTTAAAACAATGTCAGGGTATCACTACCTTGCAACACATTTCTGTCGAGGTGGGACTATTAAAGAAAATGAGGACACAGAAGATGCCAAAACAGGGAATGTAAATACCTTGACACAAAGGATTGGAGGAGTATGGCCATGGATGAAAGGTCAGGAATTAAAAATGATGCCAGTAGGTGAGCCAGTGCATGTCTGTTAACCACAGGAGTGATAGGCAGATAGGACTTGGACGGTGTTGAAATAGGTGTAGCAGTTTCGGATGGGCACAAAAGTTTAGGAGGTAACAAATGCATGAGGGTTTCAGCAGCAAGAGTGAGGCAGAGGGAGTCATAGAGAAATACCACGCAGAAACAGGCCCTTCGGCCCACCGAGTCTGCACTGACCATCAACCTCCCATTTACACTAACCCTGTTATAATTCCTTTTTTTATTCTCTCCACATTCCCCTCAACTCCCCCCAGATTCTATCACTCGCCGATACACACTATATTTCCTGTGACCAATTAACCTACCAACCTCAACGGCTTTGGGATATGAGAGGAAACTGGAGCACCAGGAGAAAACCCACACAGTCACAGGGTGAACGTGCAAACTCCACACAGAGTGCATCTGAGGTCAGGATTTAACCCGGGTCTCTGGCACTGTGAGGCAGCAGCTTTATCAGTTCCACCATTGTGCCTTTCCTCAACCTGTGATGCATCCTCATCATTGCCTTACTTCCTTGCCACTCCACAGATCCCGTGATTCCCCTGAGGTTCAACCCTTGAAAATGCTGAAAATATTCAGCAGGCCAAGCAGTATCTTTGGAAGGAAATACAGTTAATGTTTGCCTCTCCCACAGATGTTGCCTGCCCTGCTGAGTACCTCCAGTATTTTGTGTTTTCACTTCAGATTTCCAGCATCTGCAGCTTTTTGTATTAGTCAGTGGGCATTATAAAAGTGTAAGTATTTATTCTTGGATGAACATCTCAGGGTTTAAACACCAAGACTATGAACAAACTAGGTCAATTTGAGATGGTTGTCAAGGAGAGGGATGAAATCGGTAGACCATGTAACAAAATTGGCAAACTGTTCAAAACAATGATTTTGCCCTTCAGAATAAGTAGCTGAAGAAAATTTCTGCTCATTTAATGGAAATTGGGCAAACATAACAAATCAAAGTAAGAGGTTGAAAGGCAGTGATGAAAAAATATACAAATGGAACCTGTCACTGAGTTTTCAGGTGGCATCAACATGGACCATCAAATAGAAGTGCAAAGGAAGGCAAATATAAATCTTTGGGAGACTCAAGGTTAACAGTGCGTGAGTGGAAGAAGCCACTACTGGATGCCCTCTGGCTTTAATTCAAAAAGGTAAAAGGGGAACCAGGAGAATGTAATCTCATTTAGGAAAATAACGGAAGTGGCTTTAGAAAAGCATGGCGAGATCAACAGTGCTTAAGCATCTGAAATTCAGTTAGGCAACAGTTCTGGTTCAAATTGCAGCTATACATGTATAAAACTGAATTCAATGAAGATATTGGTATATTATTGTCACTTGTACCGAGGTACAGCGAAAAGTTTGTCTTACAAACCGATTGTACAGGTCCATTCATTACACAGTGCAGTTACATTCAGTCAGTGCAGAGTGCATTGATGTAGTACAGGTAAAAACAATAACAGTACAGAGTAAAGTGTTACAGCTACAGAGAAAGTGCAGTGCAATAAGGTGATGGTCACCAATGAGATTTTTCCTGATTTACAAGGAAAGCTTAACCACTAAACCTGTCTATGCCAAGCTTTGAGGAGAAACCACCCTAGGCATGGGCACCAGGGCTTGAATATCTTTTTTCTGTGCCAGGTCACTCTTTGATACAATGAATGCTGAAAGGGATTTGAAAAGACTAACACATGATAGAATGGAGGCCAGTTAGGAAAACAAAAACAAATTTTCTTCTGAGATGTGCCACTGAGATGGCTTTATCAGATTAAGAATGCCAAAATGAAAATAGTTGTCTTTGAAGTTCACGGACAGCCCTTCCCTCTCTTGCATTCCTGTTTCACAGGCTAACATGATATTTCTCATTTGTTACCTTGCATCTTGAAATATGGGCAAGCCTAACAAATGGAAAGATGTTTAATCGGAAACTTCCCCAAAGCTATCTCCAAGTAACTGCATGTCTTACCCCAAAGTCTGTAAAAATCCAAGCATCCACTGTACTAATAATAAGACTTCACTAAAAATATAATTTACAGGAATTCTTGTGCATACCTGATGCATTATATGTGATTAAGCATGGATTATTCTTATATTTAAGCCAAATTACAACTGTACAGAGGCTAGTTAGGATGGATAATACAAGTGTGGAACAGAATTTTGGAAACTTTGCACTGAAGAGAACACGGCAAACAAATCTGGAGAAATTCAAATGTGGATGAGGAATATGTTAATGGTGGATACAAAGATAGGAACATTACCTTTAAGGTGGAAAGGTGGAAAATGGCAGTTGCACACACAACATTCTTTCCAACAGTGAAAGAAAAGATAGTTATGGTTATGATCATAGGAAGTCCTTACCCCTTCAGTAGTTTTGTGAAAATCCAGGCTTGGTAGTGATGGCATGTGAACAAAAGCCTTTTTCCTCAGACCACTATAGCAATATGTTTCAGGTAGTTAAGGCTAATTTTTTATTTTATAACTAAACAGCCTGCTGAATGAACCATAGAACTACAGAACACTACAGCACAGAAAACAGGCCATTCGGCCCTTCTAGTCTGTGCCGAAACGTTATCCCACTAGTCCTATTTACCTGCACCCCATTCATAACCCTCCAGACCACTCCAGTCAATTCATGCAAACATTAAAAAAAATTACAAAAACTGCTAGCTTAGCCAAGTAAAATTAAGTTTGTCAGAAAGAAAAAAAAATTATAAAATAACCATAAATTAATAATGTTGGTTGTGTAAGCTTTCCTGAACTATCCCAATTCTTTTCAACCCAACACAAAAAGTTAACTTGTGGACATTATATGCCTTCACAGAGAAAAACAAATCAAGATTTTGTAATTTTATGAACCAAGTGAAAGGAATATGTAACAATGCCTTTAAGTTACCAAAATTTAAATAATGTGTTGAACACTGATTTTCAACCGTATATTTGATTTTCTTCTCAATAACCTAGGTTATATTTATGAATCCAAATCATCAACCTACTTCAACTCCTCTGTCAATTCAGAACCAAATTTTAAGTGTTTCAGTTTCAAACATACCCAAGTTCAAATACAAATGTATGATGTTCATTTTCCCAACATCACTATCAAAACAAAACAGTAATCAGTTTTCCACATATGGCTTTCTAGTCTTTCAATAAAACAAGCAACAATGTGCTGTTGTGTGTTTATAGACGTAAAACTATTAAGAACTGTGCCAAAATTTCTCAAGTTCATTTCATACAGGACTGTGATATGGCACAAGCTTGGACTGGATTTGAACAACAGTCGAAATTCAGAAATTAAATGCTAACCCTACGGTACCAATCCACTTACACAACTGTAAATGGATCTAGAAACAGCCAACAATCACATATTCAATGATAAAATTTTGTTAGTAACAGGAGAGGCAAATTCAAAGAGCAGATTGCTAAGGTAAAACTAAAGTGTTTCTTAAATCTTACATATTCTACTGTGAGGACATAACTACATTATTTTCATCTTGTCCATTTTGCACACAGTAGTTTCAACAGGGAGTAAACCCACTGTTCCAGAGAGAGCGAGAGAACTTTAGTTTAACTCATTCTCAAACCTGCAATTATGGGTGCCAAAATCCAAATAAATTTGAGGCGGCGGCACTGAAATAAATACATATATGCACATGAATGCATTGCTTAATGATTATCTGGGGCAGCAGGGAAAACTGTGCTCCTGCTGGCCCCGATAACTCTATGCGTACTCCATTATAAATGGCACATTTTGCAGCAAAGAGTTCAAGTCAATTCCAAAACTCAGGATGAACAAGTTATAAAATGTAATTTGTACTAAATTTACATTACCATGGTAGGAAATAAGTATTTACACCTAAAATAGCTTATACCTGATGTACAACTGATACCATTAAAAGGAAACCAAAACAAAAATGTTGCAAGCATCAAATTTCTGTTTAACGTGACCTGCATTTAATAGAACCTAAAGTATAGAATGAGCAATTGAAGTAAAATACCCCGATATCAAGGCTTAATCACAGATATAGGAGTTGTTATAGGAGTCATTTGTGATAAAGTATTTACTGTATTCAGAAGTGACTATCCTTTATAAAAAGGTTTATCAATATGAAGACACTACAAGCCAAAATGAACAATGAGCTTGAAAACTTTGAAGCAACTACAAAGGATATTTAGATTTGCCTCTTGTGCCTAGACGCCGGGCCTTCATATTTGGAAAGACGTTCTTCATGATCTTCCCAAAATCAGCTGCACTTAAAGAGTTGTATCCAAGATTGTCGCAATAACCTCTGGAAAACAAAAATGGAATTTTATTTGGTTACAGGGCAATTTTAGAACCCGCATTCTCACTCCTTCAGATATTAAACAATTCCCCTCTTCAGTAGTTGCCATTCCTCTTTCTGTGTGGCTCAGTTACTAATGACCAGGGGATCAACAACAGAATCATAGAACCATAGAACAATATGGCACAACACAGGCCCTTCAGCCCACCATGTTGTGCCGCCCTTCAAACCACACCTAAGACTATCTAACCCCTTCCTCCCACATACCCCTCTAACTTAAATTCCTCCACATGCTTATCTAACAATCTCTTGAACTTGTCCAATGTATCAGCCTCCGCCACCACCCCAGGCAGCGATGTCATTGTATTGTCATTACCAACAAGTTCATCTTTTTTTTTAAAAAAAGGCTCAGTCAAACTGATAACTTGCTGGGACAAACCACACTCATTCATTCATATGTATCTGTAGTAAATAATATAAATGCACTGAAACACACCACCAGAATGAACTTTAATTCATTGTCTGAAAGAATAACTGTGGGGAAAAAAAAACTGTGCTCTTGTATCAAAAGGACCAAGCAATTGTTTTTAATAGGTTACATTTTGCTTTAGGTAATTTCGGAAACAGTTCACCATAAGCAACGTGTGGTTAAGGCAATGGGCACTGAACTTGCTTCCAGAATTCAACAGTGGACTTCAGCTCCAATTGCAATGCATGAAATCTGACACTGAAGTAACAAATATTGAAGTAATAAATGTCCATCAGTTTCATTTTAATTCAAGATTTTGCCTATTGAATTTTAATACAAAATCCACCATCTGGCCCATTAATTCAATTAATGGATTAATGAAAATGGCAGGTTTAAATATCATCTGTTGCATTATAATTCAAATTTTTTCCCAGATTATATATTGTACCACCAAATACATAAACTACATTTAAAAACATATTCTTTAAATTAAAAGCCAGTGATATTAAAGGGAAAATTATTAATTCCATGATTTTTTTTTAATGAAAATGATCAGCATTAACAAAATTAGATTTGGCTGATTCATGTGCATTTGAGTGAGAAATGGTAAAGCTAACCAATGTGAAACACCACTTGAACATTCCTCAAGTCTGGCCAAAACCATACTGGAAAGTTAAAATGTCTAAAGAAAAAAGTTCCGTAGTGATGAAATGTTAAAGATTTAACATAAATTCATATTAACACATTGAGATCCCCTAATTTAAAGCTCATATTTACCAGCTGTGTAACAAAATACTTAAGTCAGTTTACAATATTTTTAAATCATTTACAGGGGAAAAAGATAAAATGGAATTGTTTATTCTTTAAACGAAGTACCACACTGTCACACAATTCAACAAACTCACAGCCTCACATATTCACAGTACACCTGACAATTATGAGAAGCAAAACACAAAGTACGGCAATGCACGTATGATTAGTGCTCATTGCCCACCACTTACAACAAACCAATTTAAACAACAGCCAGAACTGGGGTCCACAGTGCTTGTACATTTCCTGCTCTCTTCAAACTTGCTGGGTTCACTGGAAAAATTATACTACTGTAATAACATGTTAAAAAAAGTGAAATAAAAGTGTGCTTGGTATTAATAGCAATAACATCTGATACTCTGGAAAGTCTACTAGTACAGCACTACCAAAAGGTCTCAAGAGTGCTGGATTATCGGCGTTTTACAATGAATCTGGTTTTGCCTTGTCCAAATCTAAGGTGGCTATAATTAATGTCATATGTTACCTTAATTTTGTACTTCATTACCAATTGTAGAATGGTGTGCTTCTTCAGTATATGCAAGTGATGAAATATGTGTATGCTTGATAATTTAGTCTTGAGTAATGCCCAAGGAAAAAAAAATCAAAGAAACTATTATGCTGGAAATCGAAAAAAACAGGAAATACTAGAAATACTCAGTAGGTCACGTCGCATCTGCAGGAAGAGAAACAGAGTTAATGCTTCAGGTTGAAGGATACAAAAGAAGTTTGCTAACCCACAGGGAAGGTCGGAGAGGGTAAACAAGGGTAACCATGGGGAAAAGCTGTAAACAAGGTTGTCTGGTCAATGAGTGAATGGGAGCAATTAGAGAGTAAGGACATAGACCAAAACACATAGACCACAGAATGTAGGGGTTGCAAAATGCAGAGCAGGAAGACATGCTTGGCAGGTCAGACTGGGCATGTCCTCTAGTCCCAGATGAATAGAAAATAAAAAAAGGGGGAAAAACCCAAACAGGCTGAGCCAATATCACAGAAGGACGACTGATGCAGCAATGCCGTCCATTTTATTTTAGAAAAACTTCAACCTCCCCAAACAATTAAAATTTGCCAACATCCAAACACCACATTTAACACTTTTGTTTTTAAACAAATATTATGATGTCCGGTCTCTAGGCAATCCTGTGTTAAATGTCCATATCTGAATTCCAACCATTAGGTTTATTCTTAACAATTGAAGAATAAAGTTAATACAAAATAAAACTGTGATAATCCACTATTTGACCATTCGGAAATGCTGATGGTTTGGCATCACTCAGTAAAGATGCTACCTTCCAACCCACCGGGGCCCAGCTCATGCTATGCTGACCAGTGTCCCCTTTGGGTTCACTGTATAATTTATTATAAAGATGTTTAGTATGTAACTTCTAAAAAGTGATTTGAAAATGCTTTGGGTATTAATAGGGACTAACAACCAATAGTGAGGACAATCTGCTAGTCCAGCACCAGAGCTCCAAGCAGGCCAGATTATCAATGTTTTACTGTAGCACCTTTTGTGTACTTAAAATGCCCTCGAGCATTTAATAACCAATGAACTGCTAAAATCTGTAGTCCAAGACCATGATGTGCAGTCTATGATTATTAGCCTTTGTAGATTATTAACCAATTTGCACGTGCAACCAACATATTAACTATCATGCCCACTAATACCAAGGGATGAACAATGTTAGAGGGTGGACTAATATTTGACAGCCTTTACTCTCTCAACCAAGAATACTAAAACAGTAAGACAACAGAATTTTTTTTTGAAAATCAGCACCATAATGCAAAAACTGTTGAGCAGTTACAATAATTGAACATGTACAGTTTGAAATTTAGTTACGGTTGCCTCAAACTGGCCTTTTTAAATTACAATTCATTTAACGTATACACTTAAATGCTCTTGATGACCACCATGGTCATCAAATATCCTTTTACAGGTATTTGGGGCTATGACAAAATATAACAGAAACTAATACAGAGATTTTATAGTAAGTATTCAAGATATTTGGGAGTGTTTTACATTTGAATTTACATTTGAATTTACAGTCAGTTACCAAAACAAGAAAAGTTGAAGAGATTTACTCAAGGTGGCTGCTATCACAGTATTGGGAAAGTCATTTGCATTTTGGCATAAAGTGGCCATGACATTAGCAGAAAATCCCAATGCTCACAGTTGGTTACAATTCTGGTGGGGGAAAACACGAGTTGTATTTAAATTCCAGTTCCCTTGTGGAAAGACAGCATGAACAAATACTCAATTGAAGAGCAAAAAACTGCAGATGCTGAAGATGAGGCTATATCACCTTTGCTTGTCTTGTAAATTTTCTATGATTCTATCTGAAACAAACAAAACATTCTAAAAAAACTCAGCAGATGTGTCTGCATCTGTGGACACAAATAATCAAGCTCCAAGGAAGAAGATTCCATATACATGATATTTCTATCAGTGGAAGAAATGCAAGGTAACAAATAAAACTTGTTTTACAAACTAAGACAAACATTCACTAAAACTGAAATTGTGTTCTTATACTTCCATTGTATGCCGAACAAGATCCAGTGGATCAAATAAAGAAGTGCTTATCACCCAGATTCTCCCCACTGGAATCAGAGCCAAAATTAATTGTTTTAAATTCAGATTGCCACCATGAGCTCCGACGTTATTATTCTTATTCCAGACTGAACTGAATACACAAATCGACATTCTAGGATTCTTCCATGAACAGAAAATGCAATGGCTTTTTGTGCCACAAAGACTCTTAATAAACTTGCTAAAAATTTGCAGCCAGTTACAATGCTGTTTTAAGGATACAGTGCAGCTGGAAACCATTTCATGCGAGTGATTTATGGCTGTGCTTTAGGCATTCCTGGACAAACTTTTCCCACTTTTAACTACCAAAAATGTTTAAACCTCAAAAGTCATCCCATCAAAAGATTGTCCGCAAATCTTGCTGTTAACAAAGTCATTGTTGTAAACATTCACTGTGATGTTCTCTAGGCCAGTGCAAGTGCTTACCAAATGACCTTGCACAAAATTTTTTACAACTATTATCAGTCAGGTACTGCTGCCATTTCTTCTCTATATATAGCAAAGATCACATTACAGGAAAGATATGACTACACGGGAAAGAGTACAGAGATTTATGAAGATGTTGTCAGCAGTGGAAAATTGCAGTAGGGACTAAAAAGTTGGATAAGCAGGGGTTATTTTCATTGGAAATGAGGCTGAAGGGAGGCAATTATAAAATAAATGGCTTGGATAGAATAAATAGGAATGATCTACCTCCTTCAGCAGATCAGTAAAAAATCAGGGTGCAAAGTTTAAGGCAGTTGGTTGAGGGATTAGAGGAGAAATGGGATTTTTTTTTAATCACCTGGAGTGTGACAGGGGGCTGAAAGAGGTGGAACAGACAAAAACCCTCACCACATTTAAACAGTACTTGAAGAGCCATGACCTGCAGGGTTATGGACCAAGGGGAACTCTTTTTTGACAATGGTCACCTTCTGTATTCTAAATTTTCTACGATTCTACCAACCTATAGAATAAAGTAACTTAAACATTGCTGAACGTTAGAGATATGTAGTGGGCAGGTAATCTTTTAACAAACTCATCTGCTTTCAAACACAACTACCTTGTATAAATAATAACAAATACCCCGATTTTAAAAGTAAAATGCAATGGATGCTGGAAATTTGAAATAAAACCAGAAAATACTAGATATACTTAGTAGGTCAGACAGTATCTGTGGAGGGAAAAACAGAATTAATATTTTACATTGACAACCTGACTTGGAGGACTTGAGTTATGAGACTGGATAGATTGGGACTGTTTTCTCAGGAGCAAAGGAGGCTGAGGGGTTACCTTCTAGAGGTTTAAAAAAATCATGAGAGAGGTAGATAGGGTAGATAGTTACAGTCTTTTTCCCATGGTAGGCAAGTCTAAAACTAGAAGACCTAAAATTAATCTGAAAGGAAAAAGATTTAAAGGAGATCTGAGGGGCAACTTCCCCCCCCCCCCCCTCCCCTGCCCCCACACACACACACACACACACACACACAGAGGGTCTTTTTTCAAAGGTTAAATGACATTTGGGCAGGTACATGGATAGAAAAAGTTTAGAAAGATATGGGCCAAACACAGGCAAATAGGACCAGCTTAGATAGGCATCTTAGTCAGTGTAGACAAGTTGGGTCAAAGGGCCTGTTTCATGCTGTGTAACTCTCTGATTCCATGACTCTATTTTGTGCTTTAATTTTCAAGATAGTTTTATTTTTTTTCCCAATTTCAGACCTTGAATTCACCAGAGGCTGAATCATGATCTATACCAAGTTGCTGGACTCCAGCATCTAGTGCACCAAAAAGATTTGCCCTCCATAGCTGGGCAGTCTTACGCTGTGGTTCTGTGGAGGCCAATGTGATTCAAAGTGTTAGAGCTATATCTTGCTAAATGAAAAATATCCCCTTTAAAAAAATATGCTATTTGCCTCCAGGGGTATTGCATTCTTTTTAAGCTGTACCCAAATTACTTTACAACTCCTCACATCGTCACATAAGTGTTCTATGGACAGAAGATGCGATATCCTGAAAATTTGGTCGTCGTTTTAACAATGTGGAATTACTGCTACTAGTCGAAGTCTAAATATAACAAAAGGAATCAAGACTAGTTCAAATCATTGCTCTTTCATGTCCCCACCCTCTGTATTTCTGTTTTCATAACCATGATTAGATTAACAAATAAACAATATTTGTCAAAAGAAACTGCAATATAAGCTATTATGGTTCTGATCCATGATGTTAAAAGAACAATAGAAACAATCTCAGAGAGAAAAAAGATTCAAATTGGAACACGTTAATTTTTAAAAATTCAACTTATCCTCAATTTATGTTATTTTCCAACAAGCAAAGTCTATTAAAATGATGTAAAATTGTGGAACATTTATATAGAGCTAAAATTACGTATATTGAAAAAGAAAGCTCTTTGCTAAATCATCACTTAAAAATTACAAATGCTTAAATTACGTTTGTAAATATATATATTTCTCGTGGTTATTTAGGCTTTCTAATGCAATACCTACTTGTATTCATCATAAACCTCTTGTTTGGGCAGTGAAGTATCTGGGTGGTCCTCCAAGTGATTTCGGATCCAGTTACATGCATGCATTTGTTGGGTGCGACTGGATGACAAAGAGCTTGGATTGCTGCAAACAATGAAAAAATGTTAGCGTGGTTACAACATGAAAATTAAACAAGCTGCACAGTGGACATTTTCTAGTTTTAGTAGATCATTACTAAAAAAAACGTTACTATTAAATCTATCCTTTTGAAATTTGTGAAGTTAATTAATTTATGAATAAATTAATTAGGCAACTTTCCATATTGAAATTTGTGGTTAATTAATAATTAATTAGGCAACTTTCCATATATCATTTCAATCATTTCTGACAACAAAGGTTTCTGAAAATTGTGTTAATAGTTTTAATATTTTAATTCGTTTTCCTTGCTCCAATTGTTAATAAATCAGGAAAGACCAGTCAAATAATTTTTTTTAAACAGTTACCTATTTTAATATTTAAAAGCTTACTTGTAATTATATTCCTCAATATTTATTGTGGCCCACAAAATAGATTGAAAACATATGTCGTTATGCAGCTAGTTAAGCTGCTAGAAGTAAAATGAAAGCTCAAAAGGAACAGATTTTCAAACCCTAACCCAACACAAAACACGAGGAAAATCATATTGAATGTTTCCAACCGCATTGAAAATGTTGACGAATGATGTAATAAATCTAGTGTACCTACAGTAAAGCTTGCTTCCAATCTGAATAGAAATGTGGTATCAGTATTACTGCTATGTAACTGTACAGCACAGAGAAATAGGCCATTTGACCAAAAAGATGTATTTGGTACCGAGCCTCCCACAACCTTTCTTCAGCTAATCCAATGTATCTCTCATGCCTTACCCCCTCATATGTATCTGGCTTCCTCTTCAGTGCAATATTATTTGCCTCAACTGCAGCTTGAGGTGACAAGTTCCACATCATAAACTGTGTAAAGTAGTATTTCCTGAATTCCCTAGTGGATTATTTGTGATAATCTTTTATTTATGACCCCTAGCTCCATACTATTTTTTGCTCTCATAGTAAAACACCTCCTGTCAAACCGTTTCAATCCACTTTTAATGGGATGACTTGCACCTCTTCTATTTTCTGGAAGATGTACAACACATTCCATTAATTATTATTTCAGACTGATAATAATTTGCACATTTCAATTATAGGTAACACCTGGAGCCAAGCCAGAGCTACATGTGGACAGTAAACTTGAAGCAGCTTGCCATTTAAACATATGAAAATGATCAAGCTACTAGATTTCAAAACTGCTACTTACAGCTGTATCATTTGTTAAATGAAGCCAATAATGCAGTGCTTTTGATAAAGTTGCTTCAACTTGTTAATTGATACAAAGTCGACATGGTGATGCAGCGTAGAGCCTAAGAGGAGAACTCACCCCGTTTTTTTTTCTCGTTTGTCTGCCTATTACCCCCATGCAGTTTGCCATTTGGGCAAACAACCTATTCAACTATTAGAGGAGAATGAACGGTAAGCATTTTCTTCCATTATTATGGCCTCCAGAACTGTCTATCACCAAAAAGAGGAAGTCTATCTAAATTTATCAATACTATTTTCAAGCAACCTCTAAGGCTGTAAGACCATGAAGGCTTCCCATCTGATACAATTTCCCTTCCTTCCAACAGCAGCAAGAATGAGATTAGAAACTTAACAGTGAATCTTCTATCACATTAATCAAAGACACCAAGGGTGCTTCAACCTGTAGTATTAAGCTGAATCCCCCTTTGCCCTGAAAATTGGTTCAGTGTTCAACACTTCAATAGCAAAATGATAAAAGGTAGACTGCAAAATTAATTACTAATGTAAAACTCTGACAAACTTAAGTTTCTCTCATAATGAGCAGAGCCCAGAAAGGTTAGTTATTCACTTGTGGATCCTACAAATATCGCAACCTGAAAAATATAGGCTGCTAAAGTTAAGCTTCTAAGGTACTACTCCAACATGCCTGAAACCATGTAACATTTACTTGTCGAACAAAACAAGATGATTAAATGGTGTACTACTTTTCCATTTGACTGGCATTTCAACTCTTCATATCAGCACATTTATAACAAAATCACTGATTTCTCTTTGAAGTTTAATTAACTTGATAGCATTTGTTGCTGCTTATTTTTTCACAACTAGTTACTATTTATAAACATATAGTTCCTTGAAAAGCTAAATAAAGAGTAACAGAATATCCATGTTGGCTTTACCTTTTGTTTCCATTGCTGGGACCAGAAGGCAACTGAAGGTAGAGGTAGAGTTTTTCTAGGTCTGTAAACTTCATCACTTCTTGCTGAAAGCAAAAAATAAAAATTCATTGTAAGTACAAATATCCTTTAGAAAGTAAGTGGCACAGACAAGTGAAGTGCAAAGCAAATCTTACACTTCCAATCTAGGTGTTAAATCAAATTAATATCAATCACACCTGCAATGGAAAACACAAAGCTAAAGATGAGCAATATTTTGACATTGTGGTATCTGCCTCTCTGAAAACAGTGCATTCCACCCACCCCTCATTTCCCAGTTTCTTTTACCAAACATCACAAATCTGTATTCTGGTTATCAGTTTCCTGTCAATGAGAATGGTTCCTCTCCATCAACTCTGTCAAAATCCTATGTTATTTTGAATGCCTTAATTACATCAGCCCCTTGCCCCCAGCACGTAAACATCTTTACTCCAAAAGGGAAACACACTCGGCTTCACGTCACTCTGAAGGCATGCGCTCCCAGTTAAATCTGCTAAAATTTTCTCTGCACCATGTCCAAAACCATCATTTCTAAAATGCAATGCCTAAAGCTGAACAAAATATTCAAACTAAAGCCCAACCTCTATTTTGCAAAGTTTTAATTTGACTTTCTTGATTTTGTACTTTATTTATAAAGCTAAGAATTCTGTATTTTATCATTGTTAATTCTACATCCTGGAATTCACTCAAATTCATCTCTGCTGTTAGCAAATCTTACCAATTTTTCAAATGTTCCACTACTAATGTTTAAATGATATGATTAAATTCTAGTATTACATTTGTCAAAGACAGGAGTCATGTAATTTGGAAAGCATCTGGGAGATGCACATATTCCAGATGGAGATCATGGGTTTGGTGGGTTAGTGTCAGCAAATGCAAAATGTGAAGATGATGACAAAAATAGGGCAAGACTTGTTTTTGGAAAAATAAACAGTATGGATAAGGCTAAAGATACGAAGAGAAATTAGAAGAATTTCAAATGTAGAAGTCAACTGCTAGGAATGGAGGGTAAAATTCAACAGAATAATGGGAGAAAAAAAAGAGAACATAGGTAAGGTAGAACAAATTG
Organism: Pristis pectinata; assembly: GCF_009764475.1. Taxonomy (NCBI): domain Eukaryota; kingdom Metazoa; phylum Chordata; class Chondrichthyes; order Rhinopristiformes; family Pristidae; genus Pristis; species Pristis pectinata. The sequence continues at coordinate 28,523,602 of NC_067432.1, read as the reverse complement.
TGAGGGCAAGGAAAATAAAGAAAATAATCTTTGACAAGGAAAAAAAAGAGCGAGGTTACTTGCACAAGATGCCAATCACAGTATTTCCCACAATACTATGCTATTGCAGAAAATGTGCTTTCAAACTATACCTTAATGTTACACTCAGAAGCACAGGTGATGAACTTCTATAAGGCTATCACTTTGAAATATGTTCTCCATTAACTTCATGAGTAACACGCATTTCGATCAGTTTAACAACTTAATCTTTACTATGGGTAATCTAAATTTCTAGTTATATTAAAATAGCTGCCTATTTTTAATCCATTTAAGATTTTATTTATCCAAGTCTTTTGATGAAGGAACTATTAAAAAGTGTTTAAGAATAGAGTATACCTAATCACAAGACAGCTGAGAAAAACTAGCATTTATATAATGCATTTCACAATCTCCAGATGTCTCAAAGCCGTTTACAGCCAAAGAAGTAATTCGTAAAATGTGTAGTCACTGTTGCAGTGCATGAAACACAGCAGCCAATTTACACGTAGCTGGATCCCATTAAAAGCAGTGTGGTAATAACCAGATAATCACTTTTAGTTGGGCAGTTTATTGGTGAAACCTCAGCTAGACTTCAAGATCGTGACTTTCCCACTACTGAAAACATCACAACACCTACCCTGTCGATCTCCCTTTGGATCTTATCCATTTGAATAAGGTCAATTGACATTCTTCTAAACTCCAAGGACTAGAGGCCCAAAGGCCCAAACTATTTACTCTCTCTTGGTAGGACAACCCTCTCATCCCAGGAGTTACCCTGGTGAATCTCCCTTTACAATGCCTCCAGTGTTACTGAATCTTTTTTTTAGGACCTAAACTATACATAGTATTCAAGGTGAAGCCTCACCAACACCCTGTACAATTATAACAAAAACTCCCTATTTTTAAACCCTATTGCATTGAAGGTCAAAATGCCATTTGCCTTCTTTGTTGGACCTGCCTGCCACCTTTTTGTGATTCACGCACTCAAACAATTAGATCCTTTGTACTTCACTCACTTGCATTCTAAATCCATTTAAATAATAATCTGCCTTTTGATTTCTGTTACCGAAGTGTATGACCTCACACTTACATTAAACTCCACTTGCCCACTCATTCAATCTATCTATATCCAGTTGCAGAATCATAGTACCCTTAATCACAACATGCCCTTCTGCTTATTTTCATATTTATCTGCAAATTTGGAAATCTTACCTACTGTTCTTTCCTCCAGGTCATTAATGTAAATAGTGAACAATTGCAGGCCAAGAACTGATACGTGTGGTACTCCACTAGTTACCTCCCTCAATTCTGAAAAGGACCCACTTATTCCAACTCTGTCTTCTATAAGACAGCCACTTTTCAATCCACTCTAACACACTTCCTCTGATACCCAGAAGTCCAAGTCAATAGTTCCCTGAAAGTGGCAACACAAATAGATTAGATGGTGAAGGCAGCATGTGGCATGTTTGCCTTCATAGGTCGGGGCACAGAACATAGTGGTTAGGACATTATGTTGCAACTTTACAAAACACTGGTTAGACAGCATTTGGAGTACTGTGTGTTGTTCTGGTTGCCACACTAATAGGAAGGATGCAATTGCACTGGAGAAGGTACAGAGGAGATTCAGCAGGATGTTGCTTTGATTGGAGGACTTCAGTTATGGGAAGAGATTGGATAAGCTAGGCTTGTTATCCCTGGAGTGAAGGAGGGTGAGGTGACCTGCTTGAGGTATAGAAGATCATGAAAAGCAGAGACAGCATAGTCAGTAAAAAAATCTTTTTCCCCATAGTAAGGAGCATCATAACAAGCGGACACAGGTTTAAGGAGACAGGAAGAAATTTTAAAGGGGATCTGAGGGGCAAGTTCTTTTACACAGAGAGTGGTTGATATTTGGAATGCAGTGCCAGAAGTGGTGGAATGAGCTATTGTTACTACGTTTAAGAGACACTTAGACAAATGTAAAACCATCTGTACGAACAGTATGCAAGACAAGTTTTTCACTGTACCTCGGTACAAGTGACAATAATAAACCAATGCCAAATATTTAAATAGACAAGGACGTGATGGGCTGAAGGGCACATTTCCGTGCTGTACTACTCTATAAATCAAAACCAATAGGGATAAGCAAACCACTACAAAAGAGTCACAACCATCACCATTTTTCAGTATATACAGCCACAATTCTACCCGAGCAGAACCTACCCATCCCATCTTTGCATCTCCACTACATCTAAACACAAACCTTGGTCCACTACAAAATATCAGTGCTCTACCCACAATCCACCAGACAGGTGGGAAGGATAGATACTGAAGATCATGCCATTTACAATAGTGAGTAAATCAGATTCTCTTAAGGGAACAGGAGTAATTCCAGTTGTCAAACATGGGTAAAGAGAGGTGAAGCTGGTGTCAACTAGAAATCCTAATGATTATAGAAGTGCTAATAAACTCCCCCACCTGGATTAACCTAACACCCACCAGCTCGTGCTCCTCTCCCTCCATCCACCCATTTCTTCTGGCTTCTGCCCTTTTTCCAGTCCTGATGAAGGGTCTCAGCTCAAAATGTCGACTGCTCATTTCCCCCATAAATGCTACCTGACCTGCTGTGTTCCTCCAGCATCTTGTGTGTGTTGGCCCATTATCGCAATACAGTTCATCTCCCAATTCACTCGCCCTGGTCATATCACCAGTAGTTTAGTGAAAAGAACAGAAAGCATTACTTACAAGGAGAGATTGGATAGGCTGAGGTTATTCTCACTGGAACACAGGAAGCTGAGGAGTGGCCCTATAGAGATTTATAAAACTTGAGGGGCATAATAGTCAAAAGTCTTTTTCTGGGCAGGGGGGGAGGGGGGAAAAGCAGAGTCTAAAACTAGAGGCATGAGTTTAAGCGAGAAGGAAGAAATTTAAAGGAGATGTGAGGGGGCAACTTATTCCACAGAGGGTAGTGGGTACACAGAACAAGCTGCCAGAGGAGGTGATGGAGGCAGATACAATTACAATGTTTAAAAAGCATTTGTACAGGTTCTTGAATAGGAAAGGCAGAGGGATATGGGCCTAATGCAAGCAAATGGGATTAGCGAAGATAGGCAACATGGTCAGCATGGACAAGTTAGGCCAAAGGGCTTGTTTTTGTGCTGTACAATTCAAAGATTCTATTCAAAATGAATTACAAACCATGATGGTAAACAACTGAAGAACATTAAAGTTATCCTGAGATTAAATGGTACTAGCGTAATTCAACCAGTCAAACCAAATTTTCCCACTGGCAACATTTGAAATTGCTTCTCGTTCAAGCTCCAAATATAATTCTGCCAGCAAAAAAGGAAACTCCACAGCTGTAAGAGAATCAAAATCTCCATCAGACCACATGGAAGAACTCCAGGACCAAGGCAGGAATAGTGATACTGCTGAGAAGTGATCCAAGGTTCACTGAGCTCTCACATAAGTAGCTGACTCACAAAGACCAGGAGAATTGAAGTTTGATCTTCAGCCCCTGTAGAATTTATGTATCAATGGCTTGGAAGAAAGCAGGGAGTAATCTGGGGAGAAAAGGACCTGAAGAAGCAGAAGGCAAGGAGAGTCTTAAAATGATTCCTTCTCAGTAAATTGTGGTCAGGAATGCACTGCTTGACTGATTTAATAACAACTTCTGCTAAATGAAATATGTTAAACATTTGAAGGGGAAATTTTTGGGGCTTTATGGAAAGCTGGGAATGAAATTAATGGGCTAATTCTTTCAAAAGAGCCAACAAAAGTACAATGGACCAAATGGCCTCCACCTGTCACCCATAGAACTACATGTAATCTAGTAATTTACCAATATTCACAAACTAATCTTATATGGATAATGGCCACTTCAGTGAGAAATCAATGTATGATCAGAAGCCATGAAACTATACCCCTTACCTCAATGGAAGGGAAGAGTAATTCAGCAAGTTGCTAAATGAAGATCAGAGTGCTGGATTGTGTTGCAGACAAAGCATGAAAATGAATAGGCCTAAAAGACATGACAGATGTATGACTTTTCAGAATGTGTTTTTCTAGTTACAAATCTGAGGCACATTCTGAGGAATGTATGTCTCTTGTACATATTGTTTTTTGGAGGGAACAGAGGTGGGCATTTCTAGTTTGCATTTGCTACATTTTTTAAAATGTAGGGATGAGAAGTGAAGTTGGCTAGATTTAACCTACACTTAACATTACTTTCTCATCTATGGGAGGACGCATCTAAATTATACCTTAAGTGAAGTCAGACCCTAATCTAGTCTTAATATTAAACTGAATTACACTGCATAGTTGGGACTATCATTCTTTGGGGCTGCAAATCTAATTCCTAGCTAACTGTTAATAAGATTTACACCAGGGTTAGTAATCTCACTTCAATAATAGAGAAACAGAAATATTTCTCAATATCCTGATCCATTTTCTACCCTGAATGAGAAATATAAAAAAAGACAGATTAACTGGCCAACCATCTCGGTATGGTTCACAACTCTCATTGTGTTGGCTTGTAAATGAGTCAATGCACTTGAAAATCATTATTTGTATTTGAACACTTCGAGGTGATTTCAAATGTATAAAAAAGGCACAATACCAATGTTAACATAGAAATACCTTGCATCATTGCCGTGCAACCAAATAATGCTATGCACAGAAGGTTTATACAGCAACTGTAAAATACTTCATAATTTACTCACCAAAATGCAGTCCACTTTTGATTGTACAGTTTTGCTGTGGAGAGAAAGAAAATTAATACTATATTATGTTTAAATCTAAGTAAGATCATTTGAAGTATTTCTATGACATTTTGCTTAGAGATTTATCTGTGTGGTTGCATTATTAGTTTTTAAATATAAAAAACCTTGGATTTATATACAGAACTGTTTAGAGATCCCAGAAGGCCATGTTGTCTCAGCAAAACATGTGAATTAAGCAAAGAAAGGGAATACACTTCCATCATAAAAAGCATATTTTTAAAAAAATTAATCTTTAGCCCAGAGGACTGCTGAGGCTCGTCTGTCAAGTTTATTCATAGGAGTGATCAATAGATTTCTGGATACTAAAAGGAATCAAGGGATATGGGAGTAATGCAGGAAAATGGTACTGAGGTACCAGATCAACAATGATCTTGGTGAATGGCAGAACAGGTTTGTAGGACCAGATGGCCTACGTCTGCTCCTATTTCTTAACTCCAGATGTAAAGCAAACCTTGGCAAATGATTAAAATTGTCGGCAGGTTTGATGAAGATAACAGGATTGCTTCTTAGTGAGTGTAATTGCAACTGTGTTCACTAAGAACCAATATTGACATTGTCGTCAAATCTGCCAACAAGGATGGTGCTGTTGTAGTCTGGTGAACTGACCTCTGAACTGCAGTGGCCAAACATCAGCTCTTGGATACATCCACATCCCTCTGGACCATAACCCCGCCACTGAACATCAGGCCATTGGTATTCACCTTACAGTGCTCCAGAGCTGCACACCCACTTCTAATTCCTACCCAAGATCCACAATGAGGACTGCCCACGCAGACCCATTATTTCAGCCTGTTCTTGTCCCACCAACCTTGCTTCTTCCTACCTTGACTCCATCCTTTCTCATCTGGTCCAATCCTTTCCCACATACATCCATGACACTTTGGTTGCCAATTGCCATTACAAAAGTTTCCAGTTCCCTGCTCCCAACCAGTTCATCTTTACCATGGACATACAATACCTCCACACCTCTATCCGACATGAGGAGGGTCTGAGGACCCTCTGCTTCTTTGAACAGAGGAACATCCGGTTCCCCTCCATCAACAAACTCATTTACCTGCTGAACTCATCCTCATATTGAACAACTTTCCCTTCAACTCTACTCACTTTCTCCAGATCAGAGGTGTGGCTAAGGGCACCAGCATGGGCCCAAGCTGCCATTTTGTGGGATACGTAGAACAGCCCTACTTGGGCCACTCCCTCAAATTTTTTTTCCCCCTGGTACATTGACAACTGTACAGGTGCTGTTTCTTGCACCCACTCAGAACTCAGATTTTATCATTTTTGCTGCCAATTTCCACCCACCCTTCACCTTTGTCTGGTCCATTCTCTGATTCTTCCCTTCCTGGATCTCTCCATCTCGGGGGATAGGCTAGTCACAAACATCGATTACAAAGGCATAACTGCTGTCTTGATTATACTTCCTCCCACTCAGTCTCTTGTAAGGACATAATTGCATTCCCTCAGCTCCCCCACCTCCGTCACATTTGCTCCAATGACGAGATGCCTCTGAAATATCTTCCTTTTTCCTGGACTGTGGCTTTCCCTCTAGCATAGCAGACAGAGCCATTGACTGCATCTCATTTATTTCCTGCACCCCTATTCTCACCCGGTCTCCTCCTGGATGGAGCAAGAAGAGTTTCCCTGTTCTTTTCTTACACCCCACCAGCCTCCACATTCAATGGATCATCCTTTGTAAATTCTTCCAGTTCTAACAAGATATATAGATATTAAATATTTAGTAGTCACGTGTACATCAAAACACACAGTGAAATGCGTCTTTTTGCGTTACTGAGGATATGTTGTGGGCAGCCCGCAAGTGTCGCCACTCTTCTGGCACCAGAGTCGCATGTCCACAGCTCCTAACCTGTACGTCTTTGGAACGTGGGAGGAAACCCACGCAGACACGGGGAGAACGTACAAACTCCTTACAGACAGCGGCAGGAATTGAACCCAGGTCGCTGACTTTGTAATAGCGTTATGCTAACCGCTACACCACCATGATTCCACCACCAGACGCATGTTCCAAGAAAGCTCACCAGCTCCTCTACTTCCTCAGGAGGCTAAAGAAACTTGGTATGTCCCCTTTGACCCTCACCACTTTTTATCGATGCGCCATACAAAACATCCTATCCAGATGCATCACTGCTTAGTATGGCAACCTCGCTGCCCGAGACTGCAAGAAACTGCAGACAGTTGTGGATACAGCTCAGCACATCACGGACACCAGCCTCCCCTCCATGAACTCTGTCCATATCTCTCGCTGCCTTGGTGAAGCAGCCAACATAATCAAAGACCCCACCCACCCCGGACATTCTCTCTTCTCCCCCCTCCCATCAGGCAGAAGATACAAAAGCCTGAAAGCATGTACCACCAGGCTCAAGGACAGCTTCTATCCCACTGTTATAAGACTATTGAACGGTCCCCTAGTACGATAAGATGGACTCTTGACCTCACAATCTACCTCATCATGACCTTGCAACCTATGGTCTGCCTGCACTGCACTCTCTCTGTAGCTGTTACACTTCATTCTGCATTCTGTTATTGTTTTCTCATGTACTACCTCCATGCACTGATGTGATGAAACAATCTGTATAGATGGCATGCAAAACAAAGTTTTTCACTGTACCTTGGTACATGCGACAATAATAAAGCAATTTACCCTCTCCTTTCAGCATTTCATAAGGACCACTCCGGCTGTCACTCCCCGCCTTACAGTTTCCCCACAGAGCCCCAGGAGATGCAATACCTGTCCTTTCACCTCCCCTTTTCCCAGTATCCAAGTGCCCATTTAATAATGTCTAATACTGGTCTTTTTTGTTCTACAGTTGTACCACTGAAACCCATTTTAGCTGGTGTCATAGGGCAGACACGGTAGTGTAGCGATTAGCGTAATGCTATTACAGCGCCAGCGACCTGGGTTCAATTCCAGCCACTGTCTGTAAGGAGTTTGTACGTTCTCCACGTGACTGCATGAGCTTCCTCCAGGTGCTCCGGTTTCCTCCCACATTCCAAAGACGTACAGGTTAGGAAGTTGTGGGCATGCTATATTGGCGCCAGAAGCGTGACGACACTTGCGGGTAGCCCCCAGAACACTCTACACAAAAAGATGCATTTCACTGTGTGTTTCGATGTACATGTGACCAATAAAGATAAAGAAAGAAGATATAGTCCTTCCAGATAAAGCAGCAATTCACTTACACTTCTTCCAATCTAGTGTACTGTTTCGGTGTTCATGATGTGGTCTCCTCTAACAGGAGAAATCAAATGTAAATTGCGTGATAGCTTTGCAGCACACTTGCCTTCAGTCCACAGGAGCGCCCCCAAGCTACTGGTTGCCCGCAGCTTTAGATTCACCATCCCACCCTCACTCGGACCTGTCTCTGGCCTCCTGCACTGTTACAAGAAATTGAATGCAAGATTGAGGAACACCACCTCATCTTCCATCTGGGCAAGTTGCAGTCTTCAGGATTCAATGTCAAATTCTCCAAATTTAGATGGCTCAGTCTTCCTTCTTCTGTATCAGAAGAAGTCATTTCTACAAGTCATCATGTTTGCTCAGTTTTTCTTATTCTGTTTATATCATCTGGCATGTCCCACAGCCTCACCAGATAAAGAAACTTAAAATGCTGGCAAAAGCCTCCATGAACCCATTTGGGCTTACACTATCAGAGATATTCCCTTTGTTCTACATATTCCCCCCCCACCCCCACTGAAAACTAACTTATTTGTCTCTTTCCCAGTTCTGATAAAGGGACCCAGAACCAAAACGTTAACATTTTCTCCTTCCACAAAAGCTGCCTGACCAGCTGAGTACTTTGAGCATTTTCTGTTTTCACTTAAAATAAATTGCAATCTTCATTTGCAATAAAGATGCTGCCTGGATTGGAGAGCATGTCTTGTGAGAATAGGATGAGCGAGCTAGGGCTTCTCTCTTTGGAGCAAAGGAGGATGAGAGGTGACTTGATAGAAGTGTACAAGATAAGAGGCATAGATCGAGTGGACAAAGACCTTTTTCCCAGGGCGAAAATGACTAACACAAGGGGGCATAATTTTAAGGTGATCGGAGGAAGGTATATAGGGGATGTCAGAAGTTGTTTTTTGTTTATATACATACACACACACACACACACACACGCACACACACACACACACACACACACACACACACACAGAGTGGTGCATGTGTGGAACACACTGCCAGCAGATGCAGATAAATGAGGGACATTTAAGAGATTCTTAGATAGACACATGAAAGATAGAAAAATGGAGGGCTATGTGGGACTAAAGGGTTAGATAGATCTTAGAGTAGGATAAAACGTCATCACATCATGGGCCGAAGGGCCTGTACTGTGCTGTATTGCTCTATGTTCCAAGTTCATTTCATGAACTTTGTAAGAATTTTGTTTTGCTTGCCCTTACATTAAAGGCCTTAAACAATTTTACTAACATGATGCTGTTTTTGAGTGTCTGTGCTATGTTACTGCTCTCAACTTTATGAATTATGTTGCCTTGAAAATAATTCCTGAAGATCCCAAGGTTTGCTTATAAATACAATTCAAGAATTTGTAGAGGTTTTAGCAGATAGCCTGTTCAAAAATCTGGGGAAAATTTTAGCCATGTGCACCTAAAAGATACCTTTTCGGAAATGCTCCATTGGAAAGAAAGAGAATGGCACTTTCCATAATTTAATTATGAAAAACAATTTTTTTTTGTAGGCTAATAGATAGTGAAGATAAAGAATATACTTATTCTCATGGTCATGCCTAGTCAATTGAAATATTGAATTTTTTCATTCCCAGGATAAATTCTGCATTCTACAAAATGTCACAATTTAATATTAAAACACAGTCAATACTGGAGAAAGATAAAATACTGTTCACAAAAACAACTATCACAGAACCAACAACAAACTCGGAGCTTTTTCTCTTGGAAATATGGAACAATACACAGCTTTGCAAGGTTTCCAATACACCTTATAATTCATTCAACCTGAATTCCAAGACTCTGACAACACAAAATTATCTTGGTCAAAGCCATTTTCTTACAAATAGCTTGGTGCTCATGAGAGCCAAAGTAACACAATGAATCACACAAAATATTATAAAATGTTCCTTATATAATGTGGTATTCTTCACTGATGAAAAGTGTTTAATACTCAGATGAAATTCCTTGCTCCAAATCTTTTACAAACTGCACCCAACCATCCTCAGTGTCATTCTGTTCAATCTGCACTGCACCTCCTCCAAAGGTTTAGATAAGTTGATATCTTGCGCCCAAAGCCATAAACTGAACAACTGTTAGAGCCCCAGAATAAAAAAATTTCAGCGTGATGGATGTGAAGTCTGTTGTGTTCTGTATCTGAAACACAATAAATTTCAAACCCACTGCAATGCACCCTTTTATTCTGGCCATAGCTCTTTATAACTTCTTGCTGCCATTTGTATTGTTGTAAATCCAAGCGTACCCATAATACAATCTCCCCCTTTATCCAAGTGATTCACTTGATTAAAAAGCAGTTTCTTGCTCAGATCTCCAAGTTGCCACATTCTAACAAAAGGAAAATTGTGCCCTTATTGCTGCTTTATCATTACTCTTTCTCCCCACCTTCCATTAATTAACTAATGGTGAGCTTGTTGGTACTAAGTCAACACCGGTATTCTCATAACTGAAGGTTTTCAGAAAGATGTTTTATGCAATGGAATAACAATCCAAGCATGGAATAGGGCCCAAACTTTTATGATGTGTTCCAATTAAACACTGGAGATAACCATTTCTCTGATTTTGCTGGACAACATGCATGATATTTTCTTACAATGAAAACTGTTAATTATAAAGCAGATGCACAAAATTATATTTTGGTCTGACATTACATGGGAATAATCACAATCTTAAGGGCATGAGGTGTGGACAGGCTACTCCTGCTCCTTTATTCTTGCATTTTAAGACAAATTGGAGATGACCAAATGTCTTTGCAATCTATACTCTATTTCAATTTTTTTGAGAGACCTAACCCTCAGATACCTGAACAAGCTATGGAATGCAGCCCTACTGACCAAATCCACATTCCCCCACCCCACACACTCTCACTTTCTTGTACCCACATTGTTACCTGACCAAAAGATCAGATAATATTGAAGTTCTGATTTCTCTGTACCTTTTAACTAATTTATAAAAATATTCTGTAATTACAATTGCAGAATACTTGCATACATATTAAGAGTATAAATAATTATTCAAAACTAATTTACAAACTTATTCTGATGATTTAAATTGCCCCTCCCCAAATTATCAGGTTCTGATATTGCGGAACTTCAGCCAACACGTCATGGGAATTTCACGGTTTCCAAGTTGACAGAGATTATTGCATTATGACAAAATGTTTTATAAGATGGGGAGGGATGGAGCAAAGACTGCACCATCTTCAGAGGGAAGACTGAATAAATACTTGGAGGCAAGGAAAATATCAGACAATGGAAAGGTAAAAGGACAATGAGAAGTTCAAACAAAAGGGCTTAAGTGTGTAATGTTTTATTTGAAAATTTTAAAATTGTTTTGCAATCATTTCTATTTTCTAAGCATTACAGGATACACAAGATACAAAATTATCATCCTTAACCAGCATTTTGCCCATATTTCCCTGGAGAAAAATCTAGTAATTATTCAAATATTGGAGATAATAAAAAAAATCGCATCATGTAATTTATAGCAAATCCATTAGTTATTATGGTGATCAGTTGTTTATGTTTCCAGACTAATAATATATTTCCCAGGAAAATACCAACTTAAATTAATTATACACTGATGAATTTATCACCCCAGATACATAACAGCTGCAAAAAAAAGTGCAACAGCAACAAATGCAGAAAAAGTTTACAAATTAGGTACTTGTGGATTCTGTCTACTGTCAATCTATAAGATGGCAAATTATATTTTTTCCCTTCTTAGGGAATCTCTCATTGTCAATAATGATTTGCTTCCTTTTAGCTCTGTTCATTCCAAGGTGGCTAAAGAATCATGTAGGATCTGCAGATTTTGTTTTAAATTCCTGTTTCAGAATCTGGGCATTGCTGGCAAGGCAAGCATTTATTAACCACTGCTAGCTGCCCAAGAAGGTGATGGTGAGCTGTCTTCATGAATCATTGCAGTATTCCCGCAGTGCTGTTGGGGAAGGAGTTCCAGGATTTAGACAAGAGGTTACATATTTCCAAGTGAGCAAGTGATGGTGTTCCCATTCCCTCAAAACCTCATCCTTTTTTTGCAGCAGAGGTCGAAGGTTTGGGAGGTGCTATTGGAATGGTCAGGTGAGTAACTAGTGGTTGACTTGGTAGCTGGCACACGCTGCAGCCATCATATGGACGGAATGAATGTTCTGGATGGTAGATGGGGTACAAAGAAATGGGCTTCTGCTCTGCATGGCATCAAGCTTCTTGAGAGTTGTTTGAGCTGCATTCATTCAGGGAAGTGGAGAGTACTCCATTAACCTCCTGATTGGCACCTTGGAGACTGCAGAAAGTCTTTGGGGTTTCAAAAGGAAGTCAAAATGCAGGATACCCAGGCTCTGACCTGCCCAAACAGCCACAGCTGGTTGTGTTTAGGTTCTGGTCAAGAGCTGCTGCCAGGATGTTAATGTTGGGGGACTTAGCCATAAGATGGTCATTTAATGTCAAGAGTAGGTGATGAGACTCTCCCCTGTTGAAGGTGGTCACTGCCTGGCACTAGTCATATATTATCCCATCCTCAGATATTTCATACAGGCATGAATTGCTGAGGAAACATTGCTGAGGAGTTGCAAATGGAATTGCACATTGCCTAATCATCAGCAAACATCCCCATTTCTGCTAACATGGCAGAAGGAAGATCATTGTGCTTGACAGAACAAATGGGTGGGTTATTAAGGATCTCATCCTCTGCTGAAACTCAGGAGCAGACAGCTTGTTTCCAGCCTTAATATGAGAACAGTGGCCCAGGAGAGAATAATGCTATTGATGAGCCTACCCTCCCCATAGATTTGAAGTATTTCTTATAGACAACCTTGATTAGTACCTCTCCGACAGTTTGAGGCACCAATTTCCACATCTGTGAAGCATATAGGACAACAAGGATCAAACAAGGCCACGTGCTAGGTTTAAGGCCTTGTCTTTTAAAGTGCTTTTACAGTCAGCAAAGGCCATGCTGATTCACCGATGGTGTTGATGAATCCTGTCACAGCTGTCCACTTTCACTGAAATATGGTTGTGGCATGGATCTTCATTGCTGGTGGTAGTGGGGGGGAATCTTGATCAGCTAGGTAAAGTGGGCCAAAGAATGGCAAATGGCTTTCAATTCAGGCAAGTGCAAGGTGTGCATTTTGGGAAGTCAAACCAGAGTAAGTCTCTCACAGTAAACAGTACATAGTTCCCTGAAAGTGGGGTTACAGGTAGACAGGGTGGTGAAGCGGCATTTGGCACACTGGCCTTCATTGGTCAGGGCACTGAGTATAGAGTTGGGATGTTATGTTGCAGTTGTACAAGACATTTGTGAGGCCACACCAGGAGTATTGTGCACACTTTTAGTAACCCTGTTGGAAAGAGTAACTAGCTGGAAAGAGTACAAAAGAAAACTTACGAGAATGTCACCATGGCCTGAGAAATAGGGAGAGGATGGGCAGGCTGGATCTTTATTCCTCGGAGTGTAGGAGATTGAGGGGTGATCTTATAGAGGTGTATAAAATCATGAGGGGCATAGACAGGGTGAAAGCACAGTCTCCTCTTTCCCCCTCCCCCAGGAAAATTGAATCAAAAGCTAGAGGGAATAGGTTTAAGGTGAGAAGGGAAAGATTTAAAAGGGACCCGGGGGACAAGTTCTTCACGCAGAGGGTGGTGGGTATATGGAAAAGTTACCAGAGAAAATGGTTGAGGCAGGTACATAAAAAACATTTGAAAGACATTTGGACAGGTTCATGGATAGGAAACATTGAGAGATAAGGGCCAAATGGATCAAGCTTAGATTGGCATTTTATCCGGCATGGACAAGTTGGGCTGAAGAGCCTGTTCCATGCCATATTACTGTATGACTCTAATTAATGACAACAGGATTGCTGGGGATAGCTAATAAGAAAAAAAATTAAACCACTTAAGAGAAAAATGTCAACAGATACTAGAGGGGTATTTTCCGTTCAAGGGAGAAGCGAATATTTCGATTGCAGTCACAAAATTAGAGACCTCAATTCAAAAGACACTAAAGTTAGTCAAAACCTGATAAAAGATTTCTGCACTAAGGCTACTTAAGGGCTGCAGCAAGTACCATGTCCATTGCAAAAGTAACAGGATTGTTCAGATGTACTCCAAACCATTAAATTTGAAACAAGGAAAATTACAATGTCAACACAAGCTGCCACATCGAGCTTTACAGACTCAAAGTTCATTTAACCCAAATATCCCTGATCCTATTTAACCAGATGTTTCAAAAATGCAGTATTACCCTTGACACTCCTGAACCAGAGTCCTAACCTTCACTGCCCATCCCTCGCACGATGCTGATGGTTAAGCTTTCTTCAACACTAGTTTGATGCATTGTCCAAGATACAGTGGCATGCAAAAGTTTGGGCACCCCTGGTCAAAATTCCTGTTACTGTGAATAGCTAAGCGAGTAAAAGATGACCTGATTTTCAAAAGGCATAAAGTTAAAGATGACACATTTCTTTAATATTTTAAGCAAAATTATTTTTATTTCCATCTTTTACAGTTTCAAAATAACAAAAAAAGGAAAAGGGCCCGAAGCAAAAGTTTGGGCACCCTGTATGGTCAGTACTTAGTAACACCCCTTTTGGCAGGTATCACAGCTTGTAAATCCTCTCTGTAGCCAGCTAAGAGTCCTCCACTTCTTGTCTGGGGGATTTTCACCCATTCTTCCTTGCAAAAGGCTTCTAGTTCTGTGAGATTCTCAGGCCATCTTGCATGCACTGCTCTTCTGAGGTCTATCCACAGATTTTCATTGATGTTTAGGTCGGAGGACTGTGAGGGCCATGGCAAAACCTTCAGCTTGTGCCTCTTGAGGTGTGCTTAGGATCGTTATCCTGTTGTAGAAGCCATCCTCTTTTCATCTTCAGCGTTTTTATAGACGGTGTGATGTTTCCTTCCAGAATTTGCTGGTATTTAATTGAATTCATTCTTCCCTCTACCAGTGAAATGTTCCCCGTGCCACTGGCTGCAACACAAGCCCCAAGCATGATCGATCCACCCCCGTGCTTAACAGTTGGAGAGGTGTTCATTTCATGAAATTCTGCACCCTTTTTTCTCCAAACATACCTTTGCTCATTGCGGCCAAGAAGTTCTATATTAACTTCATCAGTCCACAGGACTTGTTTCCAAAATGCATCAGGCTTGTTTAGATGTTCCTTTACAAACTTCTGACGCTGAATTTTGTGGTGAGGACGCAGGAAAGGTTTTCTTCTGATGACTCTTCCACGAAGGTCATATTTGTGCAGGTGTCGCTGGACAGTAGAACAGTGCACCACCACTCCAGAGTCTGCTAAATCTTCCTGAAGGTCTTTTGCAGTCAAACGGGGGTTTTGATTTGCCTTTCTAGCAATCCTACAAGCAGCTCTCTTGGAAATTTGTCTTGGTCTTCCAGAACTCAACTTGACCTCCACCATTCCCGTTAACTGCCATTTCTTAATTATATTACGAACTGAGGAAATGGCTACCTGAAAATGCTTTGCTATCTTCTTATAGCCTTCTCCTGCTTTGTGGGCATCATTTATTTTAATTTTCAGAGTGCTAGGCAGCTGCTTAGAGGAGCCCATGGCTGCTGACTGTTAAGACAAAGTTTGAGGAGTCAGGGTATTTATAAAGCTTTGAAATTTCCATCACCTGGCCTTTCCTAACGATGACTGTGAACAAGTCATAGCCGTAACAAGCTAATGAAGGTCTGAGACCTTGGTAAAAGTTATCTGAGAGCTCAAATCTCTTGGGGTGCCCAAACTTTTGCATGGTGCTCCTTTCCTCTTTTCACTCTAAAATTGTACAAAAATAATACACTAATCTTGCTTAAAATGTTGAAAAGAACGTTTCATCTTTAACTTAAAGACTTTTGGAGATCAGTTCATCTTCTACTCACTTAACTATTCACAGTAACAGAAATTTGGACCAGGGATGCCCAAACTTTTGCATGCCGCTGTACTAAAATCCTCTAATGCATTCAAGCCTCAGATGCCAGGCTCCAAGACCACACCTCCCAACTCTATTCCAAATGCAATATTGGTTCTATTATGCAATCTGTTGGTTCACTTTTATATATCTACTCTGTTCATCGGCATTCATTTCAGCTCTAGTTTCAGCTCCTATTTCCCTTTCTCTTTGCGTCCTACCTTCTTATGAGTAACATCTTGTAACGAGATCCTGGGTACCTAAACATTTCATAAACATTGTCAACCATAGTGTGGTGTATTTTATGTTTTAAAACACAAATCACAAAGTTAATTTGCAGGTACAGAAATCATCCAGAAAATAAAATGTTATTACACAGGGTTGAACTTCAGGGACTTGCAAAGGCTGCACCTGGAATACTGGACACTGTTTTGGTCTTCTTAGCTGTGGAAGGATACACATGCCTGAGAGGAAGTTCAACAGAAGTTCACTACCTTGATTTTGGAGATGAGGGAATAGTCCAATGAGGGAAAGTAGGTGGACTAAGTCTATATTTCCTGGAGTTTAAATCAATGAGTGGCAAACACATTGAAACATAAAAACTCCAGAAGGAATAGATGCTGGCATCTTATTAGTTGAGCAGGGGATCTAGACTAGGGCATAAAATCACAGAATAAAAGACTGATCATTTAGTACTGAGAAGAGAAATTCCTGTAAAGCACGCTGAATCTTTAAAACCCTCTGCACTACAACTCTGTGGATATTAAGTGGTTGTGTATATTTAAGATATATCAGAAGAATTTTTTTTAAGCAACTAATGGGATCTAGGGACATGGGGATAGTGGCAGAAGTTGGAATGAAGGTGGAGGATTGGCCACCAACTTATTGAATGGCATCCTGATCATTTTATTTATACTCCAGCTTTTATTTATGCCCTTACGTGATAGTTAATCTATTTGTTGATTACGGCATGCCTGGTCTTCCTTCCTGCCTGAGCTTGTCCCAAACCAGCCATCCAACACCCTCAAACCAGACCCAGATCCTAGTTTCTTGTTTCCTTAAACAGATCCAAACCTACATTTCCTTATCCTCCAACCACGTTACAGCAGTTGGTACCACTTGTGCTGTAGTTTCAGATCCAGAACAGCAGCAACAGGAAGGCCATCTGACCCAGGGAATAGAACTTTTAATATTACAACAGCTTTCAAATAGTTGTTACCACATACTTAAACTGTCATCTTGCTTTATGCTCCTGGGTTCAAAAAAATCTCAAACCGAGCACATCAAATCTCTATGTTGCTCCTCAGTCAGAGAGAAAAAAAACTACATAGCCGTTAAAACCAGGAGGAAATTGCTCATGTTTGTCTGTTTGCTATGTAATAGCCAGAACTCAGAATTACATGGTTCTCTGACAGGCCATCTTGCTTTAGCACCAAATTAAGTTAACAAGGTTAGTCCTCTGCCATGAATTTATCATCTATTTCAGCCATTGAACAACAACATTACAGATTATTTTTATTATTATCGGCAACACTGATTGAACAGGTGAAACACATTTAACTTGCACTTTGTAGAGTACACTGCATTTACAACTCACAATGCAATCTCTTTCATGATGGAGACATCAAATGTGACTAGATAATTGCTTTGCCACATATGTCCACTGTGTTCAACAAGTTTAGATCAAAATCACTGCACCCATTTTATCCCACAAGGCAACTTAATTTGGTGCTGAAGATGCCCTGTCAGAGGTGCTTGCAATTATAAGTTCCACCTATTACATAGCAAACAAGCAAAAATGATGTTCTGGGAATGATAATTGTTGTGAGTTTCAACTTGTCATGACCCATATTTTATGTTGCATTACACCCACTTCTGTCTTGCATCACCTCTAATCACTCCTGCTTTCTGAACCTACCATGGACCTGTCTTTGTTCTTTTCTCCATTCCCTCACCTCTTATGTTCTCCTTGGCTTTGTACTTGCTTAAAACCCATTACATCTGCAATGCAAGTTCCAATGAAAAGTCAATGACTTGGAACATCGGACCAAACCCTGAATGCCAGTGGTTCCAAAGGAAACTGGTCATCAGCCATGTGTGCCTCTGAAAGTCTCAAACTTCAACACATGCCTAGACAAACAAGGAAGTCCAAGGATCGCCGAAAGTCAAATGTAGTCACAACTGACCTTTGTTCCATTGCTGGACTCACCAAATCCAGCAGTAGAACAGTAACGCACTGAGGAAAGCAGCCAGATGCACTTTACATCTGGCTCACGGGGAATGCTGGTGTAGGAATAGTGAATACATTCATTCAATCCATTTGCAACCCCATGGAAAAAAGGTATGTGCTTACTTACTTTAAATGTTATTATTTGTTAGTGTTTAAGGTGTTTTCATTAGATTTTTAAAAAACTCCCTCCCTCCAGAGACATTACCTGACTTAGTGACTGCTCCCATAAATTCATGTTGAATTCTTTTTAAAGCAGGTCCTTTGTCAGTTTTACCATTCCTCCCTTGAAGGTTTGATTAGTGTTCCAGTCTTCCTTTAAATTTCCCTATCCAATTCGTAGGATAACAGCTTTAAGTTCTGCACTTACAGCATGATTGAGATCATTAACTCTCTAGTGCCAACTTGTATTAAAAAGGGTGTGAATGCACTTACTAGCATAATCAAACAAGTTGCTATGGCACAGGGCACGTGCTGGGTGCTTAGTTCCAGTGGAAATTTGGGAAACTAGAAAAAGTTTCCCAGAACCCAAGTTCAATCCTGACCCTGGGTGCTGTCTGTCTGGAAGTTGCACTTTCTTCCTGTGACCATGTGGGTTTTTAATCCAGGTGCTCTAGTTTCTTCCTACATCCCAAGATGTGCTGAATGGTGGGATAACTAGCTACTGTAAGTTGCTATTGTGGATGAGTGGGGAGCTGATGGCATACGAGAAAGAATAGCTCACAGGGAAATAAGTGGGGAAATGGTTCCAAATGGGGAATCTTATTTATCTGCATAAGCATTCCTATACCACAGTGAGGAGTTTCTAGGTGTTAAGATCTTCATATACTGCACAAATGATATCCTACATCTGGTACAATTTGAAGAATTGACAAGTTTACACTATAACGCCACTGACTCTTTGGAGTATGTCATTTTCAATTTTCAAGGCTTCTTTTTAGCTATAATGAACAGTGCATCATCCTCTGTGCATAGAATTGCACTGTACCCTAAGTTCCCTTAATGCATTTCTCACATTTACAGTCACTTAAACTGGAAAAAAGTTCCAAAAGTATTTAGTCCATGTATTCTGTGGTATTGGGATTGTAGAAAACCATACAAGATTAATTTTAGCATTTCTAGCAAATGGCCCTTAATACTCTTTGGCAGAGTGTAAGCAAACATGCTCGGGGTCCAGTGGATCTATAACAAGGTGGGTTTGCAGGAAGGACCTGAAAGTTAGTTAGGGGTCTACCCTGTATCATTATTCTGGGATGAAAACTAGTAATCCAAGCCAGCTAAGGAAAGCATTGCAGTTTACTGCAATCTATATCACACAGCAGAGAGGAGCAAAGTAGTCTCAAGTGTCAGGTCTCCATGCAATTCCATAGACAGACTCCAGAAAACTAACATTGCTGCAACCCCAACCCCACCCCCAAAATATGGAGACAAGGTGAAGGAAAATAGTCAAGAAATATTTGTTTTACCTTTCCTTCTGCAAGTTTTCCTAAGCCAGAAGAATCCATTAGAAAGTGAACATTTCTTTTAACACTTAGGCAAAGTTCCATGAATTTTCAGAGTTACAAATTTACTATACTGCCTGTTTTGTTTTTACATAAACCATGCAACTATAATCGAGCAGCTGTTCTAACTTTGGGATCCTTCTCACCTTAAATGCATTGCAAATGAAGAAACCTATTGCACCAAACTGAGGAAAAATGGGCAAATACACCAATGTTGCAAACTTTCCTGCCAGCTGTAAAATAGTCACTACAGTACATTCACACCCCAAGTGGCAATTTCAGGGTGTAAAAAAAAGCAAAGGCACAGTTATGCTGAAGGATGATAGAAAGCCTTTAAGCCTGCCTGAATTCCCTAAGCATTGTTTATAGAGCAAGAATACCTAATATATGAGGGTCACCACGCCACCTAAATGAAATTGGTCAAATTTGGTTGCTAAGCTGAACTCAAATTTCTACATTTGAGTTCAGCTTAGCAACCAAAGCTATCCACCAACAGTCAAATGTGAGATAAACTAATTTTATCAACAGTAAGCCATTATGCAAAAAAGAGGAAATTTATTCTTTTATCAACACAGTGTTAGAATCCCAGAATTCTTTAACAGTGCATCACAGACAGCCACAACTCAAGTCAGCCCACCAAGCTTTTCTTGGGGCAGCATCATCTACTTCCTGTGAATAAGAACCAACGTGAAGATTTTCACAATAAACACGGGGAACAATTTTTAACTCTTCATGTGTAGAATCTATGTAGATATTCACCAACCAAATTACCAGAGAAACCAGAGGTTCAGAGAATTTTTTAAACAAAGCACTATTGAATATGTTCAAAAAGGACAAAACAAAATTGCTACTTTGTGCAAAAAAAAGAGCTAGTTTCTTCAATCTGGGTTGCACTGCTCCAACTAGTATCAGGTGCACAATCTGAGAAACCCTAGCAAGAGTTGGGAAAAGTGACTGCATAGACAGTAAAGAACAGATTTCAGATTTATGGAACATAATTAAGGGAATCCTTGGAGATCTACACTTGGACCTCTTACCAGGCTTAGAAGGAATATCAAAATTTACTTTAAATTCAAAGCACACAACAAACATGACAAGCCTTTAAGAGGATACAAAACACATTAGAAGAGTTAACAAGTAATGCAGGGAGACAGAAATCTAAGGATTTTTAAAAAGTTGCAGGTGTAAATTGAAAAAATTAATTTGGATTCAGGGTTTAAATACACAAAGACAAAACAATTTCAAATATGCCAATGAGTTTGGATAAGAGCCTAACAGTTGAATTGTTGCATACTCCACTACAGGAAGGATTTTAGATAGCTGGAAATAGCAAGAAACAGTTCACTAGAAAGATAGGAAGAAAGGGTGGTCATCATTATAAGGAAAGGCTTAAAATAAAGATTCTGATGATGGGTCTTGGACCCAAAAGGTTAACCTGTTTCTTTCCAAAGATAATGCCTGCCCCATTTTGCATTCTTAGCATTTTCTATTTTTATTTCAGATTCTCAGCATCTGTAGGGTTTTTTTTTGAATTTTTAAAATAAAACAGCATCAGTTTAAAAGCAACAAGGATAATAGAAATCCAACATTTTTAAATGATGAAATGCTCAAAAGGCCAGGCTGCATCTTTAGAGATATTCCTGGATTTTATCAGTCCCGATGATGGGTCACTGATTCAGATACACTTGCCTTTCTCCACAAATGATACTTCACCTAAATGTTTTCATTATTTTTTGTCTTGAAAATCAGACTTCTAACATCCATAATTTCAAACAAAAGTATTTTTCCTTTGGTCTAAAATAAAATGTTTTATGTGGAAAAAAAGAGGGAAATGGTTCCTGTCTGTTCATAACTGAACAAACGAGTAGACAGTACAATGAATTCAGGGTCAAACCACAGACAAATGAAAAGGAATTTAGGGTCCTTTATTAAAAAAAACTCAAACTAGAATGTTTTATCGAAGTGGTTACTAAGTCTAAAATCCCTGTCATTTAAAAGACGGGTGTTATTTGAAAAGAAACATTCTGAAATACTCAGTGGAAACTGATAGAAATTATTTGCAGTAACTCCAAATGAACAAGCATTGGCCAAAAGCCTTGTACATGTTACTGCTTCTATGACCCTACAAATACAAATTTTGATATCTGGCAATATCAACTAATAAATAGACAATTCCCCAATGAATACAGTTAAACCAGTTTTGCACACTTTTTTTTTAAAATCCAGAATGAAGAAACTGGTCTCTAAACCAGGAGCAAGAACATAGAGTAAGAGAAAATAACTATCTTGAAATACTAGGATGTCACAAAGTTAAACGTTCCTCATTACATGTGAACATTGCTTGACACTAAGCTCCAAAAAGTTAGTAAAAACAGAAATAAAAGATCCAGCAGCATCTGTGGGAAAAGCAGAGTTGGCATTTCAGGTCAAAGACCCTTCATCAAGTCTGATGCTGCACCATATAAATCCTGTACTCTTCATTTCTTTCACACAATTAGGCATTGTATTGACGATCATCCACCTCATTTTAAGAACCCCAGAAGATAAAATACAAAATAATTGTAGGCCATTCAGCCCCTCAGGCCTACTTCGCCATTCAATGCAACCCTGACTGATCTATCTCAGCGCCACTCTTGCATACCCCATTGCATTCTGCTAAATCTCCTCTTAACCACCCATCCCCACCTTCTGTTGCAACCTATCTTTCCACAAGCTAGGAAAGCAGATCAAGACCATATATCATTCTTTTCAAGATATTTCATTAAAACTGATCTCTAATGGAAAGTATTAACAAGTTTCAGAATGTTGATAAAGAAGAGAAAACCCTCACCACACTGTTCCAAGGAAACAATTTATCTTTGGAGCGAAGGTAGTCAAAAAAGATAGACGGTCAGATCTTTCTAAGCAACTACTAACCAAAGTCAGCTTGCCAGATAAACACTACATCCTAGTAGATATGCATGTGTTCTGTTTGCAACTTAAATTACCATAATATCTGAATTAAGAAAAACTTTGTGTTGCAGAGAACATATACTGCAAAGAATAGTTATGTCATGTGCTCATGAGATTATAACATTTCCAATGTCAGGAGAGTTTTAAAATGTACAAAATGAAATCACTGGGGAAAAGCAGGTCAGGCCACAGGTTGAAACAGGAGCCGCCTGCACATTAAATCAAAACAAAGATTACTGTAACCAGACTACCGATAAAGTTGACAACTCCACAAATGCACCAGAGAAAGCCACATGACATGGGTCTCAGGGAAATTTTTGCCAGCCAGTTTAGCAAGTTTAGTTATTTTCATAGTACCTATAATTGAAATCATTGTTTATAAAACAAGGTATGAAAGCAATTTTTTGCCTGAAAAACAAAGTACCTGTACGCACATGTGAAATTGTAATCAAAAAGACATTTCTGAGTAAACCATCCCCATGGACCAAACAGGGACAATGCAAATATTCTCAACGGTTGTGAAGTTACCTTAAAGTATACAATCATGTACCATCTTCAGAGTCACAATCAGACAATAACAATACTACCTGAGCACCTCAGCATGCCCTACAAATCCACCCTATGATTTTATCCCATGTTCTATTACTATTTTATAAAATGATAAACATGACTAAGGTTATTTTTAATGATTCCACATTGACTTGCCAATTTATCCCAGCAACTTATACTTGTTGAATGTTCAAGGTCCTTATGGGTAACTGACAATGCAACATGAAGTGTAGGAAAACAACTGTAAAAAGTACAACACATTTGAACCCAGCATTTTTTTCTACATGCTATTAATACAAAAAGGGGAAAGAATTGTTATTTTAGAGAAAACATAATGATAAACTGGTTTAGGTCAGTAATCCATAAAGGTCAAAAACATAGAATATCATATACTGCCCAGGTTAAAAATCTTACAATGCACACACTTGTTAACGTAACGCTATTACAGCGCCAGCAATTGGGGTTCAATTCCTGCCGCTGTCTGTAAGGAGTTTGTACATTCTCTGCATGGGTTTCCTCTCACATTCCAAAGACGTACAGATTAGTAGGTTAACATGGGTGTAATTGGGCAGCACGGGCGCGTTGGGCCAGAAGGGCCTGTTACTGTACTGTTTAAATAAAGTTTTAAAAAAGTCTGTCACATTGCAATTATACCTTTCACCTGTAGAGGTACTGCAGTTATCAATAATAGGAATGCATAATTAATGTACTAATAGGGTGCTAGATTTGAAATCAGGACAAGGAAAAGAATTAACCAAAAAGGAAACTAAATTACATCTCCTTTTGGAATTATTCCCCAAGAACTTTAACTCCTTCAAGGCCAAACTTAGTCCTGATTCCCTATGTACAAAACCAAACTAGATCAACCAACAATCTGTGAAATTTCCTTTGCATTTTGTGCACTCCATATTTGGCAAACACCTTTCTGTGAAAAGCAATTATGCCTGCAGGAGCACACCCACCACCAATGGGGCTTTAAAAGCTCCAGAATCTTTTGATTCCCATACAGCATCACTGGGAAAAAATATTTTGTTTGGAGTTTGGACAATGCCTCAGAAGACCACCTACTATTTCAGGCAGAAGATTATAAAAATGTTCCTACCCATTCAACCAAATGATTTTCTAACTCCATTTCTAACTTTAATAACTCTGGATCACATCAGCTGATGAACTTATCTCATCCTTTTTTTCCAGTCCTTAAATTTGCACCCTTGCTTTCCTTATTTAAATTTGCATCATGCACTTCACTTGACCATTTTCTTTCATATCCCTTATTCTTGAATAGATGACATTGCAAAAAAAATTATCTGGACCCAAATTATGCAAACATTTAAATACTTTGCACTTAAATAAATCACCCTTCAATGTGCTCATGGGACAAAAGTCCCAGTGCATGCCAATCTCCCCTCAAGTCCAAAGCCTTGACTCTGGAATTATTAAGAGTCTCTTTCCCGTCCACAAGTACATTATCAAAATGAAGTATCTAAACTCCACAACATATACACAGCAATCACGACCAAATTAATTTTTTTTCAGAATTACCTCCATGCTTGGTGGTTACACCCATAGTTTTATGTATCAAATAGCATTTGCCATCTTTCTGTCAACACGCCTACTTTCTTTGGATCTTTTTTTTGCATTAGTTCATAATGATAATAATTATCTGCAAATTCAGACATTCTAGCACAATCCTATTGTCCAAATCAACCAAAACAAAAGGAAGCTGGTTGAATGCCAATTCTTGCTAATGATAAGATGCCCAAATTCCTTATACATTACTTTATGCTGCTATCTATCATACAAGCCAATTGCCTTCGATCCCATACATTTAATGACATCCTTTACATGATGTTATTTTTCATCTTCATTAAAATAAAAACAATCTAATTTGAAAGCAGAAGAATGTAAATGTTGTGGCCTCAAAAACATTTTCTCATATTTTCTTACAACACAGGAAGACACTATTCAGCGCATCCAGTCTATGCTGGATCTCAATGCATTCCCATTAACCCTATTCTCCTACATTTTCCTGAAGCTTTGGTTAAAAAAAAAGACAAGCTGTATTTCAGTCTGGAATATGCAAGTAGAGCCAGAGCATACTAATTTATTCCCAGCCACTGTAAAAACAATGAATAGATAAATATTGCTTATTTTTAAAAACACAAATTTAACATGAAAGTTTAAGTACTGTAATTAGTTTGAATTAGACACATTTCATGGTGTCAGAGATACAAAATAACAAGAAGAATGAGCTTTGAAACTATTCTTCCTAAAACAGCTCACTTTATAAGAGCAAGATAGGCCAGAAACAACTCCAAAACTTAGCAATGCTCTACTATCGTCAGCCACTAGGTGCATTTTCAAGCAAGATGAGCTGACTAGGCCAAGAACCATCCATTTCACGTCTTGCAAACTGCTGCATCTGGCAGCCCAATCTAGAACTGGGGAAAAAAAACTTATTTCACATTCAAATGAAACAGCTTTGACAATCAAACCCATGAGAAACCAGATTACAGCCTGAACACCTTCACAAACTACTATACCAAATAGAAACTGTTAAGCCATCAATTATGGAGCCGGTTTTCATGGAATTTGGATTCAAGCTCATTGGATATTGATCACAGATGTACAGAAGACTTTGAAGTTGAGTGGAATTTATGATGAAATGTGCAAGATTAATGTCCTCGCAATCACAAATGTGCTACACTAAAGTGGAATCTTTTATGTCACTTAAAGCTGTTGGATGATCAAGGAATGTGGAAAAGCAAATCCTGGTGGGATGCACACTTTTAAAATATTAAAGTGCATCTTACTTACATATAGCACCTTCAAGATATTAAAACATCCCAAGATAATTCATGGGCATTATCAGTCAAAATTTGACACAAAGTTCCACAAGGCAATATTAAAATGGGTACTCAGAGTAAATTTTAACAAGAGGAGAGATGGGCAGGATTCAGAAGGGAATTCAACAGCTTTGGGGCTAAATAGTCTAGGGACAGACATCAACTGAGCAATGGAAATTGCTGGATGCACAGAAATCTAAAACTGAAATAATACTGATTTCATGGGTTGCTGGACGTCAAAGCACGAGGGAAGGAAGGACTTGAACACAAAATTGTTTTCTCCTTGGTAAGAAAAGATTGCATGGATGGACCAAAGTAGGGTGACCAGATTTTTGGCAAACAATAAAAATTGTTAGAAGTGCATCACAATAATTCCTCTTAGCACTTTCACACGAGTTAAAACCCCTGAAAATATAGACTATAGTCGTTTGCATCTTGCATTTTTAACATCAGTATCAAACATTTGAAGAACAAAACCATTAAACATATTTTGCCTGTAAATAACTAATCTGTTGTGACCAGAAGTGCGGACATCTGTCAGTATTTTCCAGATTAATCCTGTTTTTCTATACAAGGGCATCGTTATAAAAAAGTTAATAAGTTTGACCTTATTAATTTCTACTCAAATAAATGCTCTCGAGCGCATTTTCTTTTATACGCCCTTTGACACTGAATCGGGGGGGGAGGGGTAAAAAAACATACCAGCAATAATGCCTCAACGTCTTCTACAAAAATGCGAAAGATAAAACTTGGGTGATCTCTCACGTTTAAATACAAATTCTAGGATGGCAACGTCTTTAAATAAAGCACCGGAAAAAAATCCAACAAAAAACAGAAATATGTTATAAAAAGATGTGCCGATCAAAACAAACAAAAACACACCAAAGTAAAACCTACGTCCCAGCACACAAGCAGCAGAATATTGTTAGGCTGTGATATATGTGCTAACACTTTAATATTTTATAATATCCGGCTGAGGGGCAGGCAGGGACTTGTTTATGCAGAAGGCCCCGGTTGTGCTCACTCACCAGATGGAGTTCCTCAGCTTCTGCTGCAGTGCACTGGCTTCCGACTCTGCCAACCCCGGCACCAGGCTGGGCAGAGCCCCGCTGCCCTCCGCTCGGCGGAGCTGCTGCTCGGGCTCTCGCTCCGGCGGCGGCTGGTGCTGCTCCTCTGCCATGATGGTGATGGTGGTGCGGGCGGAGGGAGGGAGGGAGCGGGGAGAAGGGGGGAGGGTCTCCGTGAGCTGAGCGGGGGGGGGGGGGGGGGGTGACACACGCACGGTGACTAGGCCGCAGCCGCTCAGCGGCCCCTCAGGATAGAGCAGCGCCTCCCCCTTCCCTCCCTCCCTCCCTCCCTCCTCCCGCCGCCGGCCACACGCTCCTGGGTGCCGCTTCAACACAGCAGCGCGGCCCCGACCTGTGCGCAGCGGTCTCCCCGGCTCTGGTGCATCGTTGTCCCGCTCCGAGCCGCAAGATGCCTCGCTCCCCCCCACCCCCCCCTCCCGAGAGGCCTCACAGACACCCGGCTCCCGCGGCTTGGGTTGTGTGAACCGAATCGGAGGGGTTTTTGGGCGAGTTGTGTGTCTCCCGTGTGTTAGAGCCCGTACCCGGAGCGGGGGCCATGCACACGGGCTGTGTGCGGAGCCCTCCTCAGACGGGAGGAGGAGCGCAGCCGGGCGAACACCGAGCGGCGGGGCGCAGGCGCAGTCCGCCGGAGGGGAGGGAGCAGAGGGGAGGGGGAGTAGGAGCAGGGGGGGGGTTAGGGGTGGGGAGAGGTGGGTGGGAAGGGGGGAAGGGGGTAAGGGGTGGGGGAGAGGGCGATAGGGGAGGGGAGGGGTGAGGAGGGAGTGAGAGGAGGAGGAGGTGAGGAGGGAGGGGTGAGAGGAGGAGGAGGAGGGAGGGGTAAGGAGAGGGGGAGAAGGAGGAGGGAGGGGCTTGGGTTGGGGAGGGGGAGGAGGAGGGAGGGCTTGGGGGTGGGGGTGGGGATGGGGGGAGGAGGGGGGGTGGGGATGGGGGAGGAGGGGTGGGGGGAGGGGGGGTGGGGATGGGGGAGGGGGATGGGGGTGGGGGGGTGGGGATGGGGGAGGAGGGATGGGGGGAGGGGGAGGGGGATGGGGATGGGGGAGGGGGAGGGGGATGGGGGTGGGGGGTGGGGATGGGGGAGGAGGGATGGGGGGAGGGGGGAGTGGGGATGGGGGATGGGGAGGGGGGGATGGGGGGATGGGGATGGGGGGGTGGGGGGGTGGGGATGGGGAGGAGGGATGGGGGAGGGGGATGGGGGGTGGGATGGGGGGATGGGGAGGGGGGGATGGGGGGATGGGGAGGGGGATGGGGGGGTGGGGATGGGGGGGTGGGGGGGTGGGGATGGGGAGGGAGGGGGTGGGGATGGGGGGATGGGGGGGGTGGGGATGGGGGGATGGGGGGAGGGGGGTGGGGATGGGGGGAGGAGGGGGTGGGGGTGGGGATGGGGGGAGGGGGGTGGGGATGGGGGAGGGGGGAGGGGGGTGGGGATGGGGGGAGGAGGGAGGGGGGTGGGGATGGGGGGGAGGAGGGGGGTGGGGATGGGGATGGGGGGAGGAGGGTGGGGGGTGGGGATGGGGGAGGAGGGAGGGGGTGGGGATGGGGGAGGAGGGGGGTGGGGATGGGGGGAGCAGGGAGGGGATTGGGGCAGAGGAGGAGGAGGAGGGTGGGGGCAGGAGGGAGGGAGGGGCTGGTGCTGAGGGAGGGAAGCTGCTGTTAAGGGAGAGCCATACAGCCACAAAACAGGCCCTTCAGCCCAACTGGTCCATGATGACCAAGATGCCCCATCCATGCTAGTCCCATTTGCCAGCATTTGGCCCATAACCTTGTAAACTTTTCCTATCCATGTACCTGTCCAACTGTCTTTTAAAAGATGTTACTGTACCTGCCTCAACCACTTCCTCTGGCAGCTCATTGCACAGACATATCACCCTTTGTGTAAAAAAAAATTGCCCCTTAAGTTCCTATTAAATCTTTCTCCTCTCACCTTAAACCTATGCCCTCTAGTTCTTGATTCCCCAACCCTGGGAAAAAGACTGTGCGCATTCACTCTTTCTATGCCCCTCATGATTTTATTACACTTCTTTAGGATCACCCCTCAATCTTCTACACTGCAAGTAATAAAGTCCAAGCCTGTCCAGCCTCTCCCTATAACTCAGTCCCTCAAGTCCTGCAACATCCTTATCAATTTTTTCTGCATTCTTTCTCGCTTACTAACATCTTTCTTTTGCAGGGTGACCAAAACTGAACACAATACTCCAAGTGCAGCCTCACCAATGTCTTGTACAAGTGCACCATGACCTCCTAACTTTTATACTCAATACCCTGACTGATGAAGGCCAGCAAGCTAAAAGCCGCCTTCACCACCCTGTCTACCTGTGACTGCATTTTCAGGGAACCATGTACCTGAACTCCCAGGTCCCTCTGTCCTACAACACTCCCCAGGGCTTTGCTGTTCACTGTGAGAGTCCTGCCTTGATTTGACTTTCCAAAATGCAACACCTCACATTTATCTGAATCAGACTCCACTCCTCAGCCCACTTACCTACCTGATCAAGATGACCCTGTAATTTTTGATAACCTTCTTCTCTGTCCACTATACCACCAATTTAAGTGTCATCTGCAAACTTATTGACCATGCCTTGTACATTCTTATCCAAATCATTGATGTAGATGACAAATAACAGGGAGGGGTGCTGGGGCTGAGGGAGAGGGCTCAGGCTGAGGGAGGAGGAGGAGGAAGAGGGAGGGGGGCTGAGTTAGGGGTGTTGGGGGAGAGGGAGGGGCAGGGGAAGGCTGAGGAAGTTGGGCTAGGGCTGAGGGAGTGTGGGAGCACTCCCGGGGACTCCTGAATGAAGCCCAGCCGGGCTGTGAGCACGAGACACAAGAGACTGTGCACAAGTAAGCAGTGTTATTGCACAAACAACACAGGCTTTCAATGATTAAAAAAATAATTTATTAAAGTTATGATTGCATGCATCTGAGCACTAAAATATTCAACAGGATTGGAGTCATAGAGTTGTATGGCACAGAAGTGGGCCCTTTGCCCCTCCACCCACCCCGCATCCCTGCCAACCTTTTTCCCCACTACACTAATCCAATCCAATTTGCCCACATTAGGACTGTATCCTATGCCTTACCTATTTAAGCGTCAGTATAAATGCCTCATAAGTGTAGCAATTGTGTCTGATTCCACCACCTCCTTTGGCAGTGAGTTTCAGATGTCAACCACTCTCTGTGTGTAAAAAAAAAATTTGCCTTAAATCCTTTTTAAAACTCATTCCTCTCACCTTAAACCTCTGCCCTCTTGTTTTTGATATACCTGCCATGGGGAAAAGATTCTGACTATCTACCACATCTGTGCCTCTTACAATGTTATATACCTCTATCAGCGTCAGTCTCCTTCGCTCCAGGGAAAACACGCTCAGCCCATTCAATCTCTCCCCATAACTGAAGTCCTCCCATCCAGGCAATATCCCCTGCACTCTCTCCAGTGTGATCATGTTCCTTTTTCATGTGGGAACCAGAACTGCTCACAATATTGCAAGTGTGATTAAGCTAGTGTTTTATGAAGTTGCTACATAATGTCCCAACTTTTGTATTCTAAGCCCCGGCCTATGAAGGCAAACACCAACGTTCTGCCTAACTTTCCATCTGATCTGTATCCTACTGTAGCCTAAGACAACCTTCCTCAACACCACCAGCTTCTGTGTCATCTGCACACTTACTAATCATACCTCCTACACTTACATCCAAGTTGTTAATATATATTACAAGGGTCCCAGCAGTGAACTCTGCACTACACCGCTGGTCACAGATTTCCAATCAGAAAAGCATCCTTCCACTATTACCCTCTGCCTTTTATCACCAAGCCAATTTTGGACCCAATCAGCCAGATCACCTTGAAACCTATGTGCCTTAACCTTCTAGACCAGCTTACTATGTGGGACCTTGTCAAATGCCTTACTAATCCCAAGTTATGGATTCACAAAGCACCAATCAGTCCATCATGCCAGTCCCTACTCCTTGAAATTAAGGTCCATTTCAACTGGATTGATTGTCCCTCTAGCACTTTAGTTGGGCCTTGGTTGCCAATGTTTGATCTTTTATGCACAGTATCATGTTGATTCTGCAGTATGCAATAAATGTTACCTTGGAACAATTTTGGTGAGATCAATGCACATATGACACACCCACACAAACCTTATATATAGCTTTTATACTTTCGTAATTTTGTTACTACTTTGCAGAAGTTACAGTTTCATAGATAAAATTGTGCTCCAATGGCTCAAAAGAATTTGTTGTCCACATGGAAACCTTAACAATAAATATAATTAAACAATTCAACTGCAGTTATCATACTCTAACTGCAACTTTATTTTCCAAATATGTACTCTAGCAAAAACTTTTATGTACAATAAAGTGAAAGATACCTAATATGAAATATATACAAGATGGTTTTCCAGATCAGTGTGTGGAGGAACCAACTGGAAAAAAAAGTTAGTTAAGAGCTAACATTGTTCAATGAAAAAGAATTAATTCATAAACTTGTAAAGGGTTCTTCAGGTAAGAGTGACCATAATAAGATAGAATTTTACAGTGAGTTCTAAGGTGATGTAGTTCAATATGAAGTTGGAACCTTGAATCTAAACAAAGGAAACAATGAAAGTACAAGGGCCATGTTTGGGAAACTACACTGCAAGGTACCAGGGGCTAGCATTTAGAGAAATGATTCACAAAGAAGTCCCTTAAGAAACAAAATAAAAACTGGAAAAGTGGTCAGTTGGTGGCTGACAGGAGAAACTAAATCAAAGCAAGGTTTAAAAAGTTGTCAGAAATAGCAGCAGGCCTGAGGATTGGGCATACTTTAGAACTCAGCAAAGGAGGACCAAGAAATTGATAAAGGTATGAGGGTAAACCGGTGAGAAATGGGCCATAAGGGCTTCTGTTAAAAAATGGAAAAGTCTAATGTGGGCCACTCAACAGACAGACAGGAATAAGAAAAGGGCAGAGAAATTTTTAAATACTACTAAGAGTCTTCATTCACAGAAGACACAAAAAGCCTATCAGAAATGTAAGAGAACTGAGAGTTTACTGAGAACAAGGAACTGAAGGCAATGAGTAAAAAAAAATTACAAGAGAAATTGGTGAGACTGAAAGCCAATAAATTCTAAGGACTCAATGATCTACATCCTAGAGTTCTGAAATAAATGGATATTGAGAGAGTAGAACCATTGGGTGGCATCTTTCAAAATTCTATAGATTCTGCAACTGTTCCTACAGACAGGAGGGTAGTAAATATAACCCCTCTGTTTAAGAAAGTAAGGAGACAGAAAACAGCAAACTACTAACATGTTAGCCCAACATCAATAGTAGGGAAAATGCTAGGTTCTGTGGTAGAGTATATAATAACAGAAAACTGAGGAAGATTGAGTAGACTCAGGAAGGACTTATCAAAGAGAAATCACATTTGACTAATCTATCAAAGTTATAGAGTCATAGCTCACAGAAACAGGCGTTTTGGCCCAATGAGTCCACACTGGCCATCAGGCTCCCATTGACTCTGATTCTACATGAACACCATTTTATTCTCCCTACATTTCCATCAGCTCTCCCAAGATTCTAACACTCACCTTTTCAGTGGATGTGATTAGATTAACTACCTTGAATTTGATGAATGGTGAGAGACCAGATAGTGCGACTGCAGAAGTAGCAGGTACAAGGATCCAGAGGGTACTTCTGAAGGACACTCAGCCTGTGCCCTTGTTCAATAGGCTAGGGATGTGCAAACTGTTGATGTAGAAATGATAGGGGATAGCATAATTATGGGAATAGACACTGTTCTCTGTAGCAAAGACAAAGAGTCCCAAAGACTATTCTGTCTGCCTGATGCCAGGATTAATGTTATCTCTACCGGGCTGGAGAAGCACATGCAGTGGTGGGGGGGGGGGGGGGGGGGGGATCCAGTTGCCATGGTTCACACAGTGACTGGTGACATAGGTAGAACTAGAAAGGACATTCTGCTGGGAGATTATGAGCAGCTTGGGACAAAATTAAAAAGCAAAACCTCAAGGGTGATCATCTCTGGATTAATACCTGAGCCACATGCAAATCAGCATAGGGTGAATAATATTACAGAAGTAAATGTGTGGCTCAAAGCTTGGTATGGGAGAAATGGGGTTCCATTTATGGGGTACTGATACCAGTACTGAGGAAGGAGAGAGCTATTCCATTGGATCGGGCTTCATCTGAACCATCCTGGGCAAAGTGTCCTGGCAAATTGCATAAATAGGGTTTTACACAGGTCTTTAAAGTAATTGGGCAGGGGAGTTAGTTCTGATGATGGGAAGTTTTAATGAATCAAAAGGAATTGAGAGAGCAGTGGCAGAGGATGGTGAGGGGGAGAATGAAAAGCAAAGTATGAAAGAAGGGGCAGAAAATATAAGCAAATGTGTGCAGCAGGAAGAGAATCCAGAGTAAGTAAAATTGTAAAAAGTCAAAGCTTAACACTCTTTATCTGAATGCATGCAGGTGGGTGGCACCAATAGTGATATATGACTATGATCTACTGGTTATTATAGGGACGTTGTTGCTATGTGACCAGGACTGGGAACGCAATATTTCAGGTTATCCAATGTTCCCAAAGAACAGGTATCAAGGGAATGAGGGCAGGGTAGCACTGTTAATCAAGGAAGGTATCAGAACAGTGCTAAGTAGTGATGTAAAAGCACTGGATAGTCCTGGGGAATCCATTTGGGTGGAAATAATGAATAGCAGGGGAAAGTAGACATGAATGGGAGTTGTCTACAGGCCTCCATAGTGGAAGGGTATGTTGTGATGAGGATATTGTGACTCTGCAACAGGACATAGATAGGTTGAGTGGGTGAAAGCTTGGCAAATAGAGTTTAATGTGGGAAAGTGCGAGGTCATGCACTTCGGTGAGAGGAATCAAAAAGCTAAATATTACCTTAATCAAGAGATTGCAAATGAGTGAAGTATACAGGGATCTGAAGCACAAGAAGTTAACTGACAGAAAGCAAGGAGTGGGAATAAAGAGGTCTTTCTCAGATGGCGAGGTTGTGTCTAATAGGGTATCACAGATATTGGTGCTTAGGGCCCAGCTACCCATAATCTATATTAATGATTTTCTTGAAGGGACCAGATGTCATATATCCAAGTTTGCTGGGGATGTAAAACTAGGTATGGTTGTGAGCAGGATGTACAGAGGTTTCAAGGATATATTATCAAGCTAAATGAGTTGGCAAAGACATGCCTGATGGAATATAATGTGGAAAAAAGTGAGGTCATCCACTGCTGCATAAAACAGAAAAGCAGAGTATTTTTTAAATAGGGACAAATAGGGAAATATTGATTTGCCCTTCTTGGCCTATGCTATGATAAGATTTAAATACAGGGTTAGAGATGTCTTACTGTAATTATATAGGGCCTTGGTGAGACCATACCTGGACGACTATATAAAGCTTTGGTCTTCTTACGGAAAAAAGAGGCTATAATTTCTTTGAAGGTAGTGAGTAGGGGCAAGAAGTTTCAACAGATTAGTTCCTGGGATGATGGGCTTGCTTTATGAGATTGAGTAGATTTGACCTGTATTCTCTAGAGATTAGAAGAGTGAGAGGTGACGTCATTGAAACTTACAGGGTTCTTACAGACTCAACAGGTGGTGCTGGCCTTTGTTTTTGATGGCTGAGGAGCTTGGAACCAAGGATCGTAAAGTAAGGTGTTGGCCATTTAGGATTGAGATGAGGAGAATTTTCTTCACTGAGAGAGAGCAGTGAATATTTGGAAATCTCTACCCTGGAAGGGTGCAGGAGGTCTAAAGATTAATTTAACTCAAAACAGAGATCAATGATTTCTCGATATGAATGAAAACAAGGATCTGGGGAGATGATTGGCAGAGCAAACTTGAAGGGCCAGATGGCTTTCTCTTCATCTTGATATGTCCTTGTGTTCATCAATTCTTCCTCTCCAGCCCAGGGCCTGTGATGTTAATTAAAACACCTTTGTCACCATTCTGACTAAAATCAGCTGTAAGAGCAGACTGGATTTCAAAGTTAGGCTCTCCTAGATCTGAAGCTCATTGATTAATAAATCAGTGAAGGGCCACTAAATCAGCCGTGTTTCTCATTCAGACAAAACTGAAGAAACACATTGGAAGCACTGTGCAGGTAAGTCAGCATTTGTGCAGGGAATAGGCTTAGTTTATATATTGGATGAGGACTTTACCAATCGATTTCATAATTAAAAAGATCCCAGGTCACCACTCATTTTCTCTTTGTCCTGGGGACAAAATGCAGCCAGTTCAACATCTCCCTATAGGTATATATTTTAACTTGTACATCATCCTCATAAATCCTTCTGCTGCTTCTTTGACTGGGTCTGCACCATCCCCTCAGATCACACACTACACTATTTTCCTCCAAAGTCATTCCTTCAAATGAGTGGGACTGCCTGTGCTGTAACTATTCGGTCAGTGTCTGAGAATCGTCTGCAATGCATCTCTTACTTTACCCATACAGCACTGCCTCTGGAGTTCTGTAAGTTTCCTACCTCTCAGCTACATAACTGCCCCTCTGCAACATCATCCGCAAACATGGTATCAGGTTCTTCAATGTATATTGACAACACCCTGTCTACCTTACCAAATCTGGAGGGATAGTACACCATGGCCTTTCTATTATCAGATCATTTGTCCCAATCCTGTCCTGGATGAACCAAAATTTCCTCCAATTAAACATTGATAAGACTGAAGCCATCAGCCACCATCTCAGGCTGAACCAGTCAGTCTGTGGCCTTAGTTTCTTATTCGACAGTAATCTTAGTTTTCAACTGCATAGCCATTCACCAAGTGGGCTGGTTCTGTATTATCCACTCTATAGTTCTTTACCATGCTTTGCAGCAGTCATGACTGTTTAATTTTAGCTCGACAAACCCTTCAAACCTCTGCAAACTGCATTTATCCAAATCTTGCTTTTGAGGCATTCTCTCCACCACTCTGTTGGTGGCTGTGGCTTTTACCATCTGGTTTATAAGTACTGGAATTCTCTTGCCGAATCTGTCAACCTCTCTTTTTTTACTTGAAAGTGATCCTTAAAACCCACCTAATGTCTCAATATTTTACTAATTACGTGCATGTGCCTTAGGATATTTGTAATATATCGTTGGAAGCTGATATTGTTTTAGATTTTCACCGTCTGAAAATGTT
Source organism: Pristis pectinata (assembly GCF_009764475.1). NCBI lineage: Eukaryota > Metazoa > Chordata > Chondrichthyes > Rhinopristiformes > Pristidae > Pristis > Pristis pectinata. The sequence continues at coordinate 28,487,377 of NC_067432.1, read as the reverse complement.
TGTTTTTAGTCAATAAGTATTCGTAACACTTTTTAAGCTTTTCTACCTCATAAAAAATATTTAAGTTCCTATCAGTAGATTTACAAAGCAGCAAGAAAATGCAATAGAGACACATTTTGTACAGTCATGTCATGTTATGTGGCTTGTAATCCAGAGGTACTGTATGGAATAATTGAGGAATTATCACCAGAGAAGTTTAGGAATTTAAAAGCAGTGCATATACTTTTGGAAATGGAAGAACTCATCTCAATAAAAAGTATCATAAAATTATTGGATGGTCATTAAAAACCAAACTGTTTCACGTAAGCATTTTAGTGAATGAAAATTAGTGGTTTTCTCTAGACTGGCTGATGTGTGATTGCAGACCAAAATTGTGTCTGACTCTTAATGGGCATCTAAAGTGGTCTGGAAAGTCACCCAATTTGTATCAAACCACAACTATGTAGATCGCAGCTCTTTAAGGACGTCACCAACTGACCTCTATTTGGGGTGGCTAAGGCAACAAGGGTGAATAAATGCTCACACCTTGAGACATAATTTTTAAAAGAGCTCTGCCTTTTTATAGAAGGCAATAATTGATTCATCATAAATTTCCTTCACTTTTAATAGAGCATTAACTTTGTTGCCAGCAAGGAGAGCCACAAGTTGGCTCTGCTCCTTGTTACAGTTCTTCTGCAGCATCAATCGTGGTGAATGTATCCATAGGAAACAGTGCAAAGAAGTCCCCAGGAAAATCTGCACTTCCAGATTAGTATGTAATCAAGTAGCTCTTTGGTGTTTTGAAGACACATTTCCCTGAGTTTGCACTGAGGCGAGAACTGTATGGGGGCAGACCAGCAAAGCCATAGACCTTTCCCATCCAGTAACCATTAGTGTATTAAGGGATCAAATGTGTGCATGTATGTGTATAATATATTAATATTCTCCCTTCAAACGTGGAGAGGTCAAACTTAATTCTTTCTGCACTCCCCTATTACTTTAGGCCTAGGTGGCAAGGATGCAAACTCAATATAAGGTATCAAGGTCATTCAGAGAGTTTTGTTGAAAGTGCTGTTTTGGCTCTCTGCAGAAGCCTTGTATCTGAATCTGGATATTGTGGGATTAATCCTCTTCCAGGCCATGAACATATAATCCAGGCTGGCAATCATTTGAAGCAGAGGCATTACTGCATTTTGGAGGTCCTATCACTTAGATGCAGATTTCCTCTCCCACTATTTCTGGAAGAAGTTAAAAAGATCTACTACTTGAATAGAAGCACGGGCTTCTCTTGTTGCCTTCTGAAAAAATATTGTCATTCATTCTTTTGCTGTTTCTGGGAATATGTTGTGTGCAAAACAGCTGCGGTATTTCCCTGTATAACCACAGTCATTCTACTTCTAATTCATAGCATTGGATTGTCCTTTTTGGCATACCCACATAAGAAACAGTGCTCACTCATGTGAGGAAGCAAAGAGGAAAAGATAATCCCGAAAATCAAGAACTACCAATCTTACAGCATTCCTACACCTCTGTCAGCAGTGCGAAAGGAACTTCTGAGCCCAGGTTGGTCTAATCAGCCACCTCAGTCCACATCGCAACACTATAGACTAGATGTCATGACCTTACTCAAGAACTAGTGACCAATAGCAACATAGTATGATAAACAATAGTGTCTTGAAGTTTTTCTAAGAGCAAGCTAAATGTAAATCTTTTTGAGCTGAAATCTGATGACTCCAACAGAATTTTCAAGAAACTTTGTAAAAAGGAGGGTTTGCATTCCAGAAAGGAAGCAAGTGTAGTTACCTTATTGGATCACCTAAATTCATTTTGCTAAACAGCTGTGCAGGTGGCAGCAGGACAGTGTCAGCACTCTCTTCACAGCCAAATGATGGAGACTTCCAAGATTTCTGACATCTGAATCTGTTGTACAAGTGGGTCTCAACAGTTCTGATTTTGAGAAAGGTTTATTGCCTTGGAAGATGTATGCATCTTCAAATTAACCAAGCAGCAACTCAAATTGGTTACTTTATGAACCATTAAGAAAAATTGTGGAAAAACTTGGATCTACAAATTTATATGTCTATTTTTCAGATATTATTCATCTCCCAAAAGCTACTTCAAAAAGCTCTTAAATAATTGTGAATTTGTTTTAGTAACAGTTCCAAAATGGCACCAGCAAAGCTCTCTTGTGAAACATAATTCTATTTCAGGAACATTGTGCTTTAGGGGTTGAATTTCCGGCATTATGGCACCTTTCCTCACAGATAAGCAAATCTTCGGTAGTAACTAAACACAAGTGCCACTTCTCTCAGAGTCAAAGTCACACTGACTCTCAGAAATCTTATCTCAGAATCCTTGCAGGCTGTCTTTGCTGAATTATGGCTATCTTTGCTGAATTTGCCATCAAAGTGGGGATGCGCCTATTTTTAAAGTTTTACTATTGCATTTACACTTGGAAGGTACATTTGACCACAGTCCAAAGCTCTCAAAAACACAGACATTGGCAGTTACTTCCCTTACCTCCCTGGCAACTTCCAGTGATGAGTGCCATCTCTTTTGTCAAATGACTTCCTCCTGTTTTCCAGTTTACTTCTGATCTAAAGACTTTTTTGCAGGATTTATTCTGACGCTGTGCAGGAAAGCATCTGGTGATATGACGACTGGTTTCCCAGTTTGGGTCAATCTACTCAAGATTTGTTTGGCAGACAGTTGGGTACATGCTTGTCATGATTGCAGGAGAGATGTGCCTGTTCCTTACATAATGCTCAGTTTTTGTTTTCAGTATTATTAAATACTGGCCTTTCTGAGAGAGAATCGTACCAGATGTGACTGATGAATATTATTAAAAGTCTCACCAGAAATGAAGTCTGAACATTACATCACTTTTGACATCATTTGGCCAAGGTGGATACGAGGAAAACAGTTAGGATACAAAATCCTCGCACTGGAAGGCCCATCTGATATCAACTCATGCAGAAATCTGCACAAAACTGGTCAATGTCTTGCTAACGTGACTTCAACCAGTGAAATCCTGTTTTTCGGGCACTGTACAAACAAATTTCTAGGCTTTAAATTCTTTACTAATATATATTCCAAGAAGATAAAGGATGCTTTGTGGTGAGAAGTATAGTGGGGAGAATACAAAATTAAAATAAAACAAGAAAGTGATCTAATTATTCATAAAACATTAAAACACTTTATCTGCATTTACCTCCTGCCAAAGTTTTCATTACAGTGTCTACATTTATAACGGTTACAGTATCATACTGTAATTTTACCTTTTCTTTTCCCCACTGGAGATATTGCAACATCAGCAATGCTAAGGCAGATTAACTATGTTCCATCGAAAGCTGATATCTAAGCATTTCTGTTTGGATTTTCATAAGAAAATGTCCATACTTGCTTTCTGGAGTGACCCTCAAAGTTGGTGGCAGTATTGCTGCTTCTGCAAGATGAAGGGCTCAAGCCGTACTCTACCTAGAGGAGGGTAGAATATAGTCTTCACACATTAATTGTTATTGTGTCAGGACAGATTGGTCACTGGTTCAGTGGATCAATCCCACCACCGAGTCTGAAGAATCGATGTAAGCCCTGATAAAGATGGCCCGGCAGAGTAAAAGATAAAAGCCTCAATGGGCATTCAGTAGTGGCACTAGTGCCAGTTGCTCGGGCTTGACCCACTTATTGTTGTTGCAGACATCCTAAGAAAAGTTACTCCAATCTTTTAACAAGGTTAAAACCTCTGGTATGCTTCCCTAGCAAATGGGTCAAGAGGCATACATTACTAGGCAGAAGACCCATTTAAGTTGCATCAGTCTTTGGAACATTAATACTATGAGCTGCATTTTATACCTGGTCTCAGCATGTATTTTATCCACCCTCAGCATGTATTTTGTCATCTAAATTAGGTGCAAAGCAACTTCATGCATGGTTTAGCATCACCTTAGAGTAAAGCTACCATTGCAATACTTTGACTGTGAATATCTAGCTTCTGAATTCAGCAGTTTTTCTGTCCTTCCTACAAGTTTTGTGAGGCCTGACTTTCCTGTTCTCTTTTCACTTGCCACTAAAGTAACTGTGAGGATAAGAATCCCTTTGGGTACTCACTGTGAGTTAAGTGAGGAGGCCGAGAAAGGTTCAAAATCTTTACTTAGAGCACTTTTAACAACACCGCCCCTCCCACAGTCCAAGACCAATATTAGCTTCACTGCCACTATAGATGCCATGACCAAGCTCTGCCTACTCTGTCTTTATCTCTCACTGCCTTGGTGAAGCAGCCAGCATAATCAAAGACCCAAACCACCCGGGCCATTCTCTCTTCTCTCCTCTTCCATCGGGTAGAAGATACAGGAGCCTGATGGCACGTACCACCAGACTCAAGGACAGCTTCTACCCCACTGTGATAAGACTATTGAATGGTTTCCTTATATGATGAGATGGACTCTGACCTCACGATCAGAGGTCGTGACCTTGCACCTTATTGCACTGCACTTCCTCTGTAGCTGTGACATTTTACTCTGTACTGTTGTTTTACCTGTACTACATCAATGCACTTTGTACTAACTGTGTAATGAATTGACCTGTACGAACAGTATGCAAGACAATAATAAACCAATATCAATACCAATACTTGATTATTCAAGGACTGATATTTTTGTGGTTGTGAAGGCCACAATACCATGTAGTTCTGATTTGGTTGGATTCTTCTGGTCCTCTCCTTTGCCAGAATGCACAGTTTATTCATCTATATAGAGCAACTGAGTAACACTCCATTTCCCAGAGGAAACACCTTTATGAATTTTAAAGGTAAATAAATATAACTGGAGGAGCTCAAAACACTTGACAACAAGAAGGTTTTCCAAAATTTTTAAGACATAATTTTAATTTTAAGACAATATTTCTCAGTGATTACTGCAGATCCAAATATCATCCTTAATACCTACATAAATGGGATTTGCACCACTTTGTACATTTTTGGCTGGTTGTCTTCCAAAGGAACCTGATCTTAAATGTTTATGTTATAATCTAAGAAGCTCTCAGAGCTCATCTTCTGTGCAACAGTCCGTGGCACACACATCTCTTGGGGATCCTTAGAGAATAAGTAAACATTTTTTTCGGAAAGCATGGCTGATAATCCAGATTGCAGTAATGGCTGATGACTCTATAAAACAGAAAAAGTGCAAATATGACACTCTTCCTCTGACAATGAAATACTGTGAAACATATCATAAGGAGGACAAAGCTATCACCCTGTTACTTAAGGAGGCTGTTGGGGCACCACCCAAGAAAAGTATTCAAAATGCCAGCTCCTGTGATATACTGGATAGTGCTTCTGTGCAGTGTGGAATAAAAACGCAGCATGGTTTTATACTTTCTGATTTAGAAACTTTGTAAACATTGGAAAGGGAACATAGTAGTAATAAACACTTCACCTGGACAGAATTGAATAATTTAAACTGTGATGATAATTATTACCTGGAATACCAGACTTTGACTAACTACAATATTTTAACAGAAGAATATCAGTTTTAACAAAACTACCACTCATGCTTCTTCCAATTGCATTAATAATACTTGATAAAGCACCAGATTGTTATGGTGTCCCTTGTCTCTATTTAGGGAATATTACTTGACTTCAAGTTAATCTTTGTGTGCGTCAGAATCTGAAACATATTGAAATAAAAACAAGATTAAATAATATAGAAGCAAAGCATCGTACTAGGCTATTTTTAGTTGTTAATCTTGGGCTGGTTGATATCTCTGGGAAGAATGTTGCTGGTTCAGGCCATAACAAGCCCTTTGTAATACCGTCATTGTCTGTCCTTGGCATTGATGCTTCTATTAAAAGTCAATGAATCCAGATTTCCCCACCATTTATTTTGGAATCAGTTTCTTCAGATTTGTTTTCTTGAGTCCATATTGGAACATCCTTTACCAGATAATTGGCTACAAATGTTCTTACTCTTATATTATTTAAGACAATGCATGGGACCAATGTAAAACTGCTAATAGATATTCTCCCATCTTGTGGATCATAGTACTTAACCACCTGATCGAGTCATATGTCCCTACCTACCCTTTGATTTGTAATGCAAGTCCTTTTTTGTTCACTAGACTGTCTTGCAAAGACAATACTATTTGCTAAAGTATCTTTGGTCTTAAGGTTATAATGGTGGATGGTGATGGATGTATATTTCTCTCTGTTGGTTAATAATTGAAGAAGATCTAACTTCATTCTTCAATAGACTTGGAGAAGAGTTTAAAATTAAACTTTTGCTCCCAATTTTTGTTGGCTATTCATAAAGGGACTATCATGTCCCTCAGGAAACAAATACCTCTGGCATCTCTTATATCCTTCTTTCCACAATCTTAAATAGGAAAACTCAAGAAGGAATCCTGAGTCAGGCCTGAAATTCATATTCATTGTCCATTAGAAATTGGACCAAACTAAGGAGGCAATTAAGAGTCGACCACATTGCCACAGTCATATTTAGGCCAGATGTTACATTACCCTTCCATCCATGAAGAACTTATATCATCCAGATGTGTCTTTATGACAATCCAATAGTTACTGTTCCTGAAACTTTTTTGGTAATTCCAGATGACATATAATCACAGCTGCCTTGGTGGTATTTAGACTCACGATCAACAACCCAGACCTTTGAAATGCTGCTCGAGTAACTAAACCAGCCTGCTACCATGCCACTCATTCCTGAGTTAAATGCAGAAAAATAGACTGGTAATAGGCTCAAAAAATAGTGCTAAAAACTTTCTGATAGATATTTTATTGTTTTATACATACAGCCAAATGGACTTTACTTCACATGGTTTGTGGCACTTTTAAATGATGCAACCATGCAAACACTGGGGGATGAACATTCCAGCAGGAATTTCTACTGTTTAACCATGTAGAAAAAAGTGAGTTGTCTTGCACACAATTAGATTCAGGAAGCCTTTATTTGCTTCCCTGGATTATCAGGACAGATTATTCGGCTATAATTAATAATAACCTTAAAGGGGTGGCATGGTAGTGTAGCAGTTAGCATAACACTATTACAACACAAGCGACTGGGGTTCAATTCCCGTTGCTGTCTGTAAGGAGTTTGTACGTTCTCCCCGTGTCTGCGTGGGTTTCCTCTGGCTGTTCCAGTTTCCTCCCACATTCCAAAGACGTGCGGGTAGGTTAACATGGGTCTAAATGGGTGGCGTGAACTCCTTTTGGCCGGAAGTTCCTGTTACCATGCTGTAAATAAAGTTGAAAGTAAAGAATTAAAGGAAGGAACTAGTTTGGCAAAAGAAACTGTTAATATTTTCCATGACTGCAATAAACAAAACATAATAGATCATGTTTATGTTTCAACTTCCATTTATCAATTTTTTATGAGCAACACTTTCATTCCTCGAAGATACGAATGTTTTGATAAGTGATCTCTCTTTACTTACTGTCTCCAACACAATCCATCTCAAATTAAAATCTGATTTTTGAGATTCCAAAGGTCAACAGGCATTACACATCTAAGATGGAACTGTTGAGGTAAACCTTTTGCCCTGGGAATTGAATTTAAGCAATGCACGTTAAGTGATTAACCTCAAGGGCATGCAACCAAACTCTGTAAATGCCATTGTCTGTAAACACAATCTAATTAGAATGTTTCTGATTGGTACCTCAAGTTTATGAAATGATAAAGAGTATAGATTTGCAACAAGGAAGTTAAGAAGAGCTTTTTGTTTGTTATTGCCAGCTCCGTCACACCTGTCATAGATTCATAGAGTTATAACGGCATGTATTATGGATGTTCTAAAAGGCTTTGTTTTACATATAACCTGATAACCTTCTTTCAATTCAGCTGGCCTAGTTGATTCAGAATTGGGTGTCTCTTCAAAAGAACAAGTCAAATGTTGTACTTTACTTTCATCTTGCATGTTAAAAGCTTGCTTCCTTCCATGGAATTACTGTGGTTTATTTCCCCATATTATGAGGCTCATTCACTTCTATTTGTTTTTATATCATAGTAGTGAAACAAACCTCCATGAGAGTTGCACATCTACCTTATCATTCAATTGAAAGAAATGCTCCAGGACTATACAATATTATTATTGTTACATTCATAACATTGTTTAGTACTATATTTACAATTGTAGTATATGACCCACTGCTCTCTGTGTTGCTGAAACATTGACTTATGTAGAACTTACCAGAAACTGGCTGCCTCTGTAGAGTAAGCACAGAGAAGAAAAATGCGACCTGGTTCTCTGCAAGTTCTTTGTATAAATAAGTATCTTTGTTAGTTTAAATATCCAACTATCCTGCACTTAAAAAGTGGATAAGAAAGAGACTGAGAAATGGTATAGGAAGTGCTGGTTGATGAAACAATGAAATTTGGACTCTGCCTAAATTTGAATATTGAATGCCAGACATGATCCTTTACAATTGAGGTAAAACATTAATGTACAGCTAGGCACCGTGTTATTCCATTGGGATTACATACAATGGAGTAAAATTGATGCCCCAGTTGTTGGATTTCCCTTTCTCTAAAGAATGAAGGCAGCGGAAAGAGATCTTTATCCTGTACATTGAACTGGCTATGGCAGATAAACCAGAACAGGTTTCTATGTCATTAATCACAAGGGGGAAGAACTGTACTAAATCATAAAGTCATCAAATGGAAAATGCATTATCTGGATTACAAGCAAATTGCACTCTTGTGAAGAAACAGTTGACCAATACAGTTTCTTCACACTCAATATGATATTCCTTAATTGGAGCTAAGATTGTTAGCAGAATACTTGTAGTTTTGCGGGGCTTAGGACCTGCTTATCAGAGATGAGATTATATGTGGGTTTTGAGAATCTAGCCTGAGGGAACAGCTACCATATGAGACCAAGTTAATGCTAGAGAAATGCCTTACAGACATGGAAAGCTGTAAAGCTATCCAAAGTGAATTGGAAATGTTAGACAGCCAACAGAAGAGATATGTGCGGTGAAGCATGAGACATTAGGTTTAACAGGGAATGTACTGCCAAGGTTACTTAGCTGTTGCAAGCATTTTCAATGCCAACAAGACCGTATGTATAACTAAACTTGCCAGAAGTTGGCTGCCACTGTGGAGTAAGTTCTTTCAAATAATATACCTTTGTTAGTTTAAATAAATTCCTATCCTCCAATAACTTAGAGAATAGAGTCATAGAGTACTACAGCTCAGAAACAGGCCCTTCGGCCCAACTAGTCCATGCCGGCCTGGTTTTCTGCCTAGTCCCATCTACCTGCACCCAGACCATATCCCTCCATACCTCTCTCATCCATGTACCTGACCAAACTTCTCTTAAATGTTACAATTGAACCTGCATCCACCACTTCTGCTGGCAGCTCGTTCCACACTCGCACCACCCTCTGAGTGAAGTAGTTCCCCCTCAGATTCCCCTTAAATATTTCACCTTTCACCCTAAACCTATGACCTCTAGTAATAGCCTCACCCAACCTAAGGGGAAAAAGCCTGCATGCATTCACCCTATCTATACCCCTCTAATTTTGTATACCTCTATAAGATCTCCCCTCATTCTCATTTTGGATCATTGGGATCTCTTCTGGGGAAGGTGGGACCTGTACAGAGAAGACGGGTTACACCCGAAACTGAGGGGGGCCAATATCCTTGCAGCCAGGTTTGCTAGGGTGGTTCGGGAGGGTTTAAACTAGATTGCGAGGGGGATGGTAACCAGAGGGGTAGGTCAGAGGAAGAAGGGGATGGGGAAAAGTCATATCTAACAGGTAGAGAGGCTTTGAGGAAGGAGAAGCAGAGTACAGGGCATAAAAGTAGAAAGATGGATGGGCTAAAGTGCATTTACTTAAATGCAAGAAGCATCAGGAATAAGGGTGATGAACTGAGAGCTTGGATAAGTACATGGGACTACGATATTGTGGCTATTACAGAGACATGGCTGACACCAGGGCAAGAATGTTCCCAAATATTGATTGGCACCTGCTTAGTGCCAAAGGTTCAGACGGGGCAGAGTTTGTTAAGTGTGTCCAGGACGGATTCCTGTCACAGTATGTTGACAGGCCGACTAGAGGGGCTGCCATATTAGATCTAGTTTTAGGTAATGAACCAGGTCAGGTGACAGATTTCTCGGTGGGTGAGCACTTGGGGGACAGTGACCACTGCTCCATAACCTTTGGCATTGTCATGGACAGGGATAGGAGCAAAGAGGACGGGAAGATATTTAATTGGGGAAAGGTGAATTATGAGGCTATAAGGTGAGAACTTGGGAGTGTAAATTGGGCTGACATTTTTGAAGGGAAATGTACTATGGAGATGTGGTCGATGTTCAGGGATCTCTTGCAGGATGTTAGGGATAAATTTGTCCCAGTGAGGCAGAGAAAGAATGGCAGGGTGAAGGGACCATGGGTGACAAGAGAGGTGGAACAACTAGTTAGGAAGAAGAAGGCAGCATACATAAGGTGTAAGCAGCAAGGATCAGATAGGGCTCATGAGGAATATAGAGTAGCAAGGAAGGAACTTAAGAAGGGGCTGAGGGGAGCAAGAAGGGGACATGAAAAGTCTTTAGCAAGTAGGGTTAAGGAAAATCCCAAGGCTTTTTTCTCGTACGTGAAGAGCAGAAGGATGGCTAGAGTAAAGGTAGGTCCGATTAAAGACAAAGGTGGGAGGATGTGCCTGGAAGCTGTGAAGTGTGTGAGGTTCTCAATGAATACTTCTCTTCAGTATTCACCAAGGAGAGGGGTCTTGATGATGCTGAGAATAGTGTAGGTGAGGGTAATGTTCTGGAGTATGTAGATATCAAGAGAGAGGATGTGTTGGAGTTGTTAGAAAATATTAGAACAGATAAGTCCCCGGGGCCTGACTGAATATTCCCCAGGCTGCTTCATGAGGCAAGGGAGGAGATTGCTGAACCGTTGGCTAGGATCTTTGCGTCCTCGTTGTCCACGGGAATGGTACCGGAGGATTGGAGGGTGGCGAATGTTGTCTCCTTATTCAAAAAAGGTAGTAGGGATAGTCCAGGGAATTACAGGCCAGTGAGCCTTACATCTATGGTGGGTAAGCTGTTAGAAAGGATTCTAAGAGATAGGATCTATGAGCATTTAGAGAATCATGGACTGATTAGGGACAGCCAGCGTGGCTTTGTGAAGGGAAGATCTTGCCTCACAAGCCTGATAGGGTTCTTTGAGGAGATGACCAGGAAGATTGATGAGGGTAGTGCAGTAGATGTGGTCTACATGGATTTTAGTAAGGTGTTTGACAAGGTTCCACATGGTAGGGTTCTTCAGAAGGTCAGAGGGCAAGGGATCCAGGGAGGCTTGGCCGTGTAGATTCAGAATTGGCTTGCCTGTAGCAAGCAGAGGGTTGTGGTGGAGGGAGTGCATTCAGATTGGAGGGCTGTGACCAGTGATGTCCCACAGGGATCGGTTCTGGGACCTCTAATTTTTGTGATATTTATTAATGACTCAGATGAGGAGGTGGAAGGGTGGGTTAGCAAGTTTGCAGATGACACAAAGATCGGTGGTGTAGTGGATAGTGTGGAGGGTTGTCAAAGCTTACAGAGGGATATTGATAGGATGCAGAGCTGGGCTGAGAAGTGGCAGATGGAGTTTAATCCAGAGAAGTGCGAGGTGGTACATTTTGGAAGGACAAACTCCAAGGCGGAGTACAAGGTTAATGGCAGGATTCTGGGGAGTGTGGAGGAGCAGAGGAATCTGGGGGTTCATATCCACAGATCACTGAAAGCTGCCTCACAGGTGGATAGGGTAGTTAAGAAAGCTTATGGGATGTTAGCTTTCATAAGTCATGGGATCGAGTTTAAGAGCCGCAAAGTAATGATGCAACTTTACAAAACTCTGGTTAGACCACACTTAGAGTACTATGTCCAGTTCTGGTCGCCTCATTATCGGAAGGATGTGGAGGCGTTGGAGAGGGTGCAGAGGAGGTTTACTAGGATGCTGCCTGGATTAGAGAGTATGGATTATGAGGAGAGGCTAAAGGAGCTAGGGCTTTACTCATTGGAGAGAAGGAGGATGAGAGGAGATATGATAGAGGTGTACAAAATATTAAGAGGAATAGATAGAGTAGACAGCCAGCGCCTCTTCCCCAGGGCACCAATGCTCAATACAAGAGGGCATGGCTTTAAGGTAATGGGTGGGAAGTTCAAGGGAGACATCAGAGGGAGGTTTTTCACCCAGAGAGTTTTTGGAGCATGGAATGTGCTGCCTGGGGTGGTGGTGGAGGCTGATACGTTGGTCAAGTTCAAGAGATTGTTAGATAAGCTTATGGAGGAATTTAAAATAGAGGGATATATGGGAGGAAGGGGTTAGATAGTCTTAGGTGTGGTTTGAAGGCCGGCACAACATGGTGGGCCGAAGGGCCTGTATTGTGCCGTATTGTTCTTGTATGTGCCTCCTTCTTTTTCTTTAACAGGACCTCAATATCCCTCGATAACCAAGGTTCCCTAAACCTGTTAGCCTTGCCTTTTATTCTAACAGGAACATACAGATTCTGTACTCTCAGTATTTCATTTCTGAAGGCCTCCCACTTACCAAGCACCTCTTTGCTGGAAAACAACCTATCCACCTGCACACCTGCCAGATCCATTCTGATGCCATTAAAATTGACCTTCCTCAAGTTCAGAATCTTAACCCTAGGACCAGTCCTATCCTTCTCACAATTATCTTGAAACTAATGGAATTATGATCATGAGATCCAAAGTGTTTCCCTACACTCACTTCTATCACCCGCCGTCTCGTCCCCTATGAGGAGATCCAGTATCACGCTCTCTCTAGTTGGCACCTCTACATATTGATTAAAGAAACTCTCCTGAACACATTTGATGAACTCTGTCTCATCCAATCCCTTTACAGTATGGGAGTCCCAGTCAATATGTGGAAAGTTAAAATCACCTACTCTCACAAATTTATATTTCCTACAACTGTCTGCTATCTGTCTACAAATTTTCACCTCTTTATCCCACTGACTATTGGGAGGTCTATAATATAATCCCATTAACATGGGCATCCCTTTTTTTATTCCTCAGTTCCACCCCAATTGCTTCGGTAGTCAAGCCCCCCAGTATGTCCTCTCTGAGCACTTCTGTGACACTTTCCCTGATGAGTAATGCCACCCCTCCCCCTTTAATACCTCCCCCCTATCAGGTCTAAAACACCGGAACACCGGAACATTGAGCTTCCAGGCCTGTCCCTCCTGCGACCAAGTCTCACTACTGGCTACAACATCATAATTCTATGTACAGATCCATGCTCTAAGTTCATCTGCCTTACCTACAATATTCCTTGCATTGAAATCGATGCAACTCAAAACATTAGTCCCACCATGCTCAACCTTTTGGTTTCCATCTTTGCCTGTAGTTTTAACATCTACTTTCCCCACAGCCTCTGCTGCACTTGCTGCCCTGCCACTCTGGCTCCCGCCCCCCTACAACTCCAGTTTAAACCCTTCCCCCTTCCACTGCCCCCACCACTCCCAAGCAGCACTAGCTAACCTTCCTGCAAGCATATTGGTCCTCCTCCAGTTCAGGCGCAAACCTGAATGGATGAGAGACAATACTGAAATGGTTGTTACTATAAGTTTAGCACATTTTGTTCTGTGCTACTCATTTTTCTTCTATTTGTATTTTATTCTTGTAACAAAATATTGTTTAGATTTAACCTGAAATAAAAGTCAGAGAAAGCAATGAATTTTCTGACCACTGGAGAGTACAGCTGTATATAATGAAGAACCTTTATGACTTCCAGTGGAGAACACTTCAATTGAAGAGCACTATTAGCCCTGATGTGTGTTCTTCTTGTAATGGCATACCTAAAATGGTAAATATCAGTTCATAAAGGAATCAGAGCAGATCACAGAATTTGTGATTCACTTTGAAGATGAATAAAGCAAGGTGAGAAAGAACCTGAACTATAAGGTCAAGTCACTTTAGAATATTCTCATATAACTCATGAGCAGGAAGTAAGAATGATTTGCATTTCTAATAACTTTCATGAACTCAGGTCATTCAAAAAGACTTCATAGTAAATAAAGTACATTTGAAAAGTAGTCACAGTTGTGATGTGGGAAATGCAGCAGGCAATCAACACATATCAATGATCCACAGGAGCTGACGTGATGACAAAATAAACATATTTTAAGTGATATTGGCTGAGGGATAAATATTGACCAGAGACAAGAATTCTTTGGCTTTGCAGAATCGTACTATGGGAACTTTCACATCCATTTGAGGAGGCAGATGCCAGGCTTACCGACTGTGGAAACTGTCAAAGAGCTTGTAATGTATCTGACTTTCACAAACATTGGAAAATATTCAAAACTCATTAAAGCTAATCATATCACAAACAAATTATAAGTATCTTTCTTAGCTATTAAATAGATATCATTTAATTTGTTCAAAAACTGTAAATTATCTGAAACTTAGATGTTTCTGTTGCATCCTCTACTCTCCACTTAAATAGAGTTGCTGTAGTCTTATCATTTCTAACCTGGAGCAAATAAAGCGCCCAAACTTTCCAGTGTAACTACTGGGACAGAGAAGGAAAAGCTGCCTGTCTAGTGCTGGACTTCATAAGCAGTGCAAAGGCAACACAGATTGAATGTAAGCAAAGTAGACCTCTCAGAAAGTTCCAGATTTTTGCTTTTGTGCAAGTGACCCTCAGTAGTGATTTGGATTGTCAGCCTGGCCCTTCACCAAAGGCATTTGTGCATCACACTTCCCGGCTGAGATCAACAGATTCTGACAAGTTGACAATAACTGGAGGATTATCTGACAGTTCAATCACCCTGACTTGTTACCCATGGCCCCTACCCCTCGCACTTAATTGGACCAGATGTGGAGGACTAAACAAGATGACCGTGCAGCCCATGAGTCAGGTAACCTGGCATAGCATGGCCTCAATGTCGACTAATCCTCAGGTCAGTGTAGCACTGAGGCCCCAATGCTGACAGGTTTTGATAGAGGAAAGGCTTGGGTGGGGACAGGCAGGGAGTGAAGCCTGTCAGAGCTGGGAGACCAACTATTAAAATTGCTGTAAACAGTTTAAAAACTAAAAAAATGATTTAAACATTTTAAACACATCAAAACATGAGAAAGTAAAGTAAAATAAGAAAAAATGATCAATTCCAGGTCAGGAATACAAATAATTGGAATTGTTATCTTATACTGGGCATGGCTGATGAAGGAATACAGAAATGGATTCTCCAAAGAAATGCTGCAGAATTCCTGCACATCTGGGCTGAGCCTCTGGATTGCATGTACAGGTATTGTTCACACATCTCACCTTTCAGGAGTGGGGCGTCAGCTGTACACTGGCTCAAGCCTAGTCACCGTAGAGTCCTTACAACTACCCCACTCATTGGGGGCAAGCAGTCCAAAGCCATCAGCAGCACAATCTGGCACATTGTCTTAATGAATGGCGAACCAGATTTAGAGATCCTATTCCTGCTATTTTCTGATGAGAACTATGTAAAATTATTTCTTTTCCCTTTTCCTGAAGTAAATTTGTTACTGTTTTCTGTATCCATTGCTAATTACAGAATGTTGATGAGTAAAATAAATATGTTAATGAATTTCTTGCTCCTTAAATTATCAAAAATATATTAAACTAACCTTCTTTCTCATGATAATTCTCCCTCCCTACTTCTGTTCTGTTAGCTGGGAGTATATGGAGAATAAATCAGGAAACATTGTACTTTAGGAACTGAACCAGCTATGAAAATAACTTGTGTGCTGCCAAACCTTATAAAAACAAATTACTGTATGATCAGCCAATATGTTAAATCCTTGTCATTTCTATTCAATTTCAGATTATGTATCCCTCCGATCTTAGTATAACTCCCTGAACAAAATGCAGAGCGCCCGAACAATGGTGTTCATCTGCTCTCCACAACTTTGGCTAGTCGTAAAGGAGAATGACTTGGGACTCTAGTAAATGCCTGTAGATGATGTTTGAGAAGTGGCAAGGTATCATTCCATAGATAAATGTATCTGTAAGATAGTACTTATGTCAGTCCATTTGTTACACCAATAATACATTATGAATTCTTACTTCAAATTCAGACAGCACACCCTTAAGACATGGTTAAGGAATGAATCGAGATTAATCCCTAAATAAATGTACAGGACTTTTCACACCTATTGCCGTTGTGGCTCACTCAAATCCCCCAAGAAGCCTGTCGCATGTTCCAGATGTCTGTTTATTCCATGAAATTAATGAATAAAACTCCACTGCTACAAACATTGAATAATAACACTTCCTAAAATATTTTTTGTAACTTAAAATATGCTTTTTATATATATGTTTTCAATCATTATATCCTATTTTATGCAATCATTTCATTGCTGAATGATATCACTTATACTGGTAATGGAAAGAATATTATTTTTAAACAATGATAGCGAATCTCCTGTGGCTTTGCTTATAGCTGGAAAATAATGATGTCTCTCTTCCTTGAGTGCTTTATCTCGGGTGACAACATGGTACAGCACTGCAGGAATGACGCATTGCCCTTCATATGAAACATTAAATTGAGGCTTTGTCTGTCTGTTTCAGTTATTTAAGGGGATGCTTGGATCCTGTGGGGATACTCAACGTGGAGCAATGAATTCTCTCATTGTTCTGATGAACCTCCCTTCCTTAATCAACATCTTGCTTTCGCAGCATGGCATTTGCCAAAATAACAACATTATACTTCAAAGTAATTTATTTCACAAGAAGCTCTTTGACGCAATTCAAAATGAGAGGATGCTAATCCAGATCTTTCTGAAACTATTTCTCTACCATTCTGTGATTCTATTTTATGTCCTCCTTTCTGTCATCATGTTTGTATCCTGCTCTTGTTTACTCTCTCTCTGCATTGTTATTATGCATTTAATATTTGTGTGCTCTCTGGGGTAACTTTAGACCAACTCACTTGGTGGGAAACTAATTGGATTAGATCCATTTGTATTGGTTGAAGGAATGGCAAGAAAAGGGGAGCTCACACTTTTACAGAGGACCTGTACCCCACTGCCAATGCCTAATGGGTATGACTCCATACTTCTTCCTAACTGTGGAAGAACAGGCTGCTGACAATAGGATTAAAGAAGTGACACAGCACTGACCCACTGTGTCTGTGCCAACTCCTACGAGAGCAACTCCATCAGTCCCATTCCCCCTCCCTCTCCCCATAACCAGAAATTTATTCACTCTCAAGTGCTGATCCAGTAAGTGCTGAAGCTACTGATGGATTCTGTTCCTAACACCCTTGCAATAAATTTCAGATCCTAACTAATCTTCACTGTCAACGACAGCGCCTATTTAAGTGTCTGCATCTGCAAACTTACTAACCATGCCTTGTACATTCTCATCCAAGTCATAGATGACAAATAGCAATGGGCCTAGCCCTGGGGAAAACCACTAGTCACGGTCCTCCAGTCCAAAAAACAGCATTCCACCATCACCCTCAATTTCCTATGATCAAGCCAATTGTGTATCCAATTAGCTAGCTCGCTCTCCCTGGATGCCATGTGATCTAACTTTCCATAGCAGCCTACCATGTGGAACCTTTTCAGGCCTTACTGAAGTCCATATAGATTGCGTCTACCACCCCGCTCTCATGGACCTTTTGTGCTGACTGTCCCTAATCAACCCCTGTCTTTCCAATTGCTTGTATATCTTATCCCTCAGAATCCCCTCTAGTAACTTACCCACCACAGATGTTAGGCTTACTTGTCTATAGTTCCCAGGTTTTTCTTTGCAGCCCTTCTTGATAGCACAACATTAGCTATTCTCCAGTTTTCCGACACCTCCATCTTTTTGCAGAAATCCTCATCCCAGAATCATTCTAGTAAATCTTTTCCAAATTTTCTGTAGGAACTTTGCACCTTTCCTAAAGTGTAGCAACCAGAATGGGATCCAATACAACAATGGCCCAATTACATTGATTCAACACTGCCTTGCTGCTTCTTTACTCCACTCTCCTACTTATGAAACTATATGATCCCTTAATCTTTACTAAGCACTCTCTCAAAATGCCCTTTCACTTTCAAGGATTAACATATATTTTCACCAAGGTCCCTCTACTCTTGCACAACTTTAATCAGAATCAGAATGAGAATCAGGTTTATTATCACTGACATATGTCATGAAATTTGTTGTTTTGTGGTAGCAGTACAGTGCAAGACATGAAAATCACCAGAAGCCACTAAATAAACAAATAAATAGTGCAAAAAAGGAATAACAAGGTAGTGTTCATGGACTGTTCAGAAATCTGATGGCAGAGGGGAAGAAGCTGTTTCTAAAACATTGAGTGTGGGTCTTCAGGCTCCTGTAACTCCTTCTTGGTGGTAGTAACGTGTAGAGGGCATGTCCTGGATGATGAGGATCTTTAATGATGGATGCTGCCTTCTTGAGGCACCACCTCTTGAAGATGTCCTCGATGGCGGGGAGGGTTGTGCCCATGATGGAGCTGGCTGAGTCTACAATCTTCTGCAGCCTCCTTTGATCCTGTGCATTGGAGCCTCCATACCAGGCCATGATGCAACCACTGTACATATGTAGAAATTTGCAACAGTCTTTGGTGTCATACCAAATCTTTTAGAACTGTACCATTCAGTATCTGTTGTCCTTTCGGATTCTTTCTGCCAAGGTACACACCTCACTGCACTAAATCTCGCCTACCATTTGTCTGCCTATCCAGCCAGCCCATGTCCCCCTGCAGTCCGTCACTATCCTCCACACCTCCAAAATTTGTGCTATTTGGATTCTGGAAATTTTATCTACCAGTTGGAATTGGTTTATTATTGTCACATGTACCAAGGTACAGTGAAAAACTTGTCTTGCATACTGTTCGTACAGATCAATTCATTACATAGCGCATTGAGGTAGTACAAGGTAAAATAACAGAATACAGAATAAAGTGTCACAGCAACAGGGAAGTGCAGTGCAGGTAGACAATAAGGTGCAAGGTCACAATGAGGTAGATTGTGAGGTCAAGAGTCCATTTTATCGTACTAGGGAACTGTTCAATAATCTTATAACAGTGGGATAGAAGTTGTTCTTGAGCCTGGTGCTACGTGCTTTCAGACTTTTGTGTCTTTTGCCTGATGGGAGAAGGGAGAAGAGAGAATGTCCGGGGTGGGTGGGGTCTTCGATTATGCTAGCTGCTTTACCGAGGCAGCGAGAAGTATAGACAGGGAAGGGTTTTTTCCGTAATGTGCTGTGTAACATACAAATAACTAAGTAATTATTGTACATCAACAAAAACGTGGTTCCAGTATTAACCACTGGAACACCACCACCCACCATTCCCAATTGGAAAAACCACCATGTACAACCACTCTCTGTCCTTGACTTCTAAGCCAATTTCTCGTCTGTGCTGCTAGTAACCATATAATTCCAGTGTACCTCCTCCTTATCGATCTTCACACTTTCCTCCCTACCTTTCGTTCCACTGAGATTTTGGCAACGATGGCAGACACCTTCAAAGCCCTTTTCCATACTTTAAAATTCAGTTTTGGAATTGGAGTATTGCTGGCAAGACCAGCATTTATCACCCATCACTAACTACCCTTGAGTAGGTGGCGATGAGCCACATTTTAAACTACAACAGTTCCTCAAGAGAAGATGCTCTCACAGTGCTGTTGGCAGGGAGTTCCAGGATTTAGACCCAAAACAATCAAGGACTAATCAACTTGGAAGGGAACCTGCAGGTGGTGATGTTCTCATGTACCTGCTGCCCTTGTCCTTCTTGATACTAGAGGTTGCAGGTTTGGGAGGTGTAGTTGGAGTAGTCTGGGTTAGTAACTGCAGGGCATTTTGTGGATAGTAAACACTATGGCTACTCTGTTGGAGGGAGTGCCAGTCAAGTGACCAGTTTTGACCTGGATGGTGTTGAACTTCTTGAGAGTGGTTGGTTTTGCGCTCATCCAAGCAAGTGAAGGGTATTCCATCAAACTCCTGATTTGTAGTTCGTAGATGGTAGAAAGGCTTTGGAATTTCAGGAGCTGAGTCATTCACAGCATGATGACCAGCATCTGACCTGCTCTTGTGGCAATGGTATTTACATAGCTGGTTCAGTTGAAATTCTGGTCAATAAGAGTTCTAGGAAATTAATAGTGGGGTCTTATCAACGGCAATGCTGTTAAATGTCAAGGGTAGAAGGCTGGACTCTCTCATCAGAGATAGTCATCACCTGACACTTTTATGACACAGATGTTACTTGCCATTCATCAGCATATGTTTGCATAATTCTGAGGCTTGCTGCATATAGCTGTGGGATGCTTCAGTAGCTGAGGAATTACAAATAGAATTGAACATTGTATAATTATGAGAGAACATCCTCAGTTCTGACCTTAAGATGGAAGGAAGGTCATTGATGAAGCAGCCGAAGATGCTTGGGCCTTGGACACTGCCCCAGGGATTTCCTGCAGTGATGTGCAGGCGTTGGGATGGTTGACCTCTGACAACTATAGCCATCTTGCAACTATAGTCATAGTGCAAGGTATGACTCCAACCACTGGAGTGCTTTCCCTTTGATGGCCATTGCCTTCACTTTTACTAGGGTACCTTGTGGCCACACTCAGTCCAATGCCACCTTGATGTCAAGAGCAGGCACTCTCACCTTTACATCTTGAATTCAACTTGCCACAAAATCTGTCCAAAGTGGAAGTCTGTACCTCTAAAGCAGAAACTAGGTTTGAGCTCATTCCAAAGGCCACTTTTGCAAACAGCTGAAGTGGCTACGACATGGTATGACCAATAGAGCTGACTGAATGCAATTAGGGCCTCAATGTCTGGGAGAGGACATTGAGTTTATTTATCCTTTCAGGGGTTTGGAGAATTTTGAAGACTGGTGACATCTCTCCAGTGCTTTGAGATGCCTGCTGCAAGGTAATCCATGTTTCTGAAGCAAATGGGAGGGCCAGGGAACTGCTGCCCAGTTAACCAAAGCTTTAAGCTTTTGAAACGTAAACACTTTTTTCTCTCAGTCAGTCAAAGGCTGTGCTGGCAATGGTCAATCTCATTATCTATGTATGCCTTCACTGAGAGAAGACGCATAGGATGTAGAAAGTGGTCCATATTTTTGAGGCTCCTGTTGTGGACCTTTATTGTTGGTAGGTGGCGGTGTACAGTTAGGTGATGGACCTTTGTTTTGCAGATGTTAAGTACATGCTCTCATATGTGTCAGTGAACAAAACTATGACCTGGAGCTTATCTTTTGAATGTGGACACACAGAAGCATTGTCTGTGTACTGCAGCTCAGTGACTGAAGTTGGGTGACTTGGTTCTGGAGTGGAAGTGGTGAAGGTTGAAATGTTTCTCATTTTTCCCTGTAGATTGTTGGAGGTAAGGAGAAGCTGTGCATCAAGAAAAATTGAGAAAAGTGTTGGGGCAACAATGAAGCTTGGCTGGACATCAGTCTGAACCGAGACTGCACTTTACAGTCATAGAAGAAATGGAGAAGTGGTGAAACAGTGTATTGAGACTTGGATCAATAAACTCACCCACCCATTTGGAAATATTTGTCCAAGTTGCAGAAGTCTGGCAATACCAGATCAGCTTCATCAGCCATCTTCAGACCCAAAGATGAAGCATTCATACTTGACCATGAGAGAATGGCATGAATTGATTAATTAATGGAACTATAAGGATATAAACAACAGGCTAACAACTGATATTTCCCAGAGTGGAATGCAATTAGAAATGGTATCCACAGCATTCAGCCACTTTGGAAGTTGGACCAGACACTTACTGTCATGCATCGTCCTGGTGTGGCTCAGCCAGCTTCTGCATCAGACGCACATTTGAAGATGTTATTCCCCAGATAACCCTTGTTTAGATTTCTGCCAGGAAAAATTAGGTCACATTGTTCTGAAGCATGCCTGTTGTTAGGCACACACATCCCAACCAGGTTTTAACAGCTTTGCTTGTTCTGCAGCACCATGATACAAAGGGGGGCCTCTCTTTGCAGGTCCCTGCCTGATGCATGAACATTAATTCAGACAAGTCCCCATTAATTTATATACTTACCAGTTCTCCTTTCTGCACTGCAGAGATCTCAGCTTTAAAATTCACGATGATGACTGGTGCAGAAAATGGAGAAATCTTTGTCATTGCTGCAATGCGTTTGACATATGAATCTTCAAATGAATTATCCATCAGACCAGTTTTATTTAGTCTGGTCAGTTATCAGATATGGCTTTATTGAATGTGACTTTGTAAACTCCCAAAGAGATATACAAATTGAAATTGAAAACATGTGAAATACAAGCAAATTTGATTTATGCAGTTGATTATATTGTTAAGTAAGCATTACACAACTGATCATGAGAGCTGGTAGTTATTATTAAAGTTCCTTGGCCTATATAATCCCAAATTCTTTCCCTTCTTTTCCATGATTTTAAATTCTCCCTTGTTAAGATGACACAGGGACACAATGCTGACACATTCTACAGTTCTCTACGCTCTGAGCCAATAGGGAAATGAAATGCGTTTCCAAAGCCACTCACAAAGTTTCCTAATAGAATTCTTCTGGGCTCACTTCACTGAACAGTGCTTCATGGCTTGGAAACTCATCAAGGATGAATCCCCTGCACATGTGTGGCAATCCCTGAACATACCAGAAACAATGACCAAAGTACGGCAGGGAAGGGCAATGGGAGATTCCTTAGTGGGTAACCTAAATGCTGTTTGCAATATCTTCATTTCACTTTTCTTCCTCACCTTTGAGAGTCAAAGTCACAACTTCAGTCATGTATCAGGGGGAGCCACATGAGAACAAGTATGCCTCCAAAAACACAACACTATGTTGTGATCCTGGGACGGGTTCTGAATCTCCTCGCCTGGGCATGTCCTGCACTTCTGCCTGATTCCTTTAAGTCAACAGTTTTGAAGGCCGGTGGAAGCTCTATTCCCTCATGGCAACGCTGAGAACATTACCACAACGCCAGGATCTACAATCTGCCACTCCCAAGGGAATTTGAGGCTCTTCCACTGTATGTTTACTGAAGTTAAAGAGTCTTTAGAGACTTTATGGAAGTACCAAGGAAATCTGGTATCAAATTTCATTGACTACCTTGTTGCCCGTGCATTTAACAACTTTGATGCCATCAGTGGCTCTTTTAAGGGAAGGTAGAAAATGAAAGATTGAGCAGATCCCAAGGTAGAAACTAGAAGGATCAATCAAAATCTGATCAACCAAAATATTGGATACCACTGGTTCCTGCCCCCATGTTTTGGTTCTAAGAAAGTGTTTTATCCAACCTAACCGTTTTATCAAAGCTTAAAGTCTCCACCAAAAAAAAAGTTGCTTTCAAAAAAACAACCTCAGAGTAATTTGCTCGAACTTTCCAAAAAGTTATCCTCGTCCTCATTTCAGTTCATGGTTTACTGGAATTCAGAAAACTCCCACATCCTTGCAGAAAACAGAGAAGCTGTAAGCAGGGGGTTGAAGAAAAGGCAAAACATATGGTTCAATTGTTTCAGTTATCTGGGGGAAAGGAAAAAGAAAGTCTGTGAGCTATTGCTGCATTATGTTTCTTCACAAATGTCAGCTTGCCCAACCTCCGCACCAGTCCTTGCCACAAGGGTCTCACACTAGCTTTAGGCCTTAAAAAAGACAATAGCTGCCTTTTCATTCATTGTAACGGCAATTTTTTTGTCTAAGCTCTAAAGGGATTGATAGAATTACAGAAACAACAATCACCTCTGAACTAGTGTGCAATAATTTATATCATGTATGTTCTAGAATCAGCAAGTACTTTTATTAACTTGCATTTCTTACTTCAAAAACAGAAATATAGTTTAACTTAAAAAATACTTAATAAAATTCTAAAGCAAGTATTTTATCCATTATGCATGCATGTTGTGGCTAAGTTTGTGATCCCCTACCAGAACTAAGATGTAAGCCTAGAAACTGGGTCCATTAGTGCCAAATTTTTATACACGAATCGTGCATTAAAATGATTTAACCCAGGTTAGACCACACTAGCGATCAGATCTAAATGAAATTGATACCATCCAGAAACTGGCCTGGGCATTTCCACACTTATGGGCTGTATGATTGTACATCAGAGAGTGCTGCTGCCTCACAGCTCTAGAGATCCATGTCAAATTCTGATCTTGAGTGCTGTCTATGTGGAGCCTACACGTTGTTCCTGTGACCCTGTGGATTTCTACCGGATGCCCCAGTTTCTTCTCTAAAGACTTGCTGGTAGGTTAATTGGCTACTATAAATTATCCCTTAGTGTAGCTAAGCGGCAAAAAGAATTAAAAGAGAGTTATTGGGCATGTGAGAAGAAATAGGTTGCAGGGCTAGAAGGGAAAATTAGAGAGGAATAGCACTGATAAGATTGCTCTGTTGGGAGTCAACCTAGATGTGTCGGGCTGAATGGCCTCCTAGTGTGCAATTGACATAAGCACGTCTGATGTTTACCAGCATCAGTCGTGCACCCACAGACATTGATGCACCTCATGATGTCACAGGTCACATGTAATGTTTCCTCACCTTCCAGCATAAACTGGAGCAACATCTGATTCTGTTGAACAGTCACAGTACAACAGAACTGACAGAGTGTGCTTATATGAGGGAATGCTTTTTCTACACTCAGCTGCTGAGATATTCATTCAGTGGTGATGATCCCAGTAGCCCTGAACTACTGGAGTTGTGGTGCAAAACCAGAAAATGCTGGAAGAAGTTCGCCAGTCAAGCAGCATCTGCGGAAAGAGAAACCAGTTAACATTTCATATCAGGGACCCTTTATCATTTGAGTGACCGTGAGCTTCCAGTTGCCTGCCATTTTAATTCACCATCTCACTCCCACTCTGACCTCTCTGTCTGTGACCTCCTTCCTGCACTGTTACAATGTGGCCCAGCATAAGCTCGAGCAACAACACCTCATTTCTTGTCTGGGCAGGTGGCAGCCTGCAGGACTCAATAATGAATTCTCTGACTTCAGATTACTTGCTCTTTCTTTCTATCAGTTTGTATCAACACTGACCATTTGTGGTCACTATTCCTCCAAACCTTTTTTCTTTCATTTGTATACTCTGCCTGCTCAGCATGTTCCAGAAGGCCAGACTGTAAAACATCAGAAGATTCCTGATAGTGAAAATGATGCTTCTGGGAAGGACACGGGATGCGTTCGTCCCTGGAGAGACAAAACTGCTGGACATTTATCATGGACAGCACTATCTGGAGGAATGGATCCTGGGGAACAAGATTTGGCAGGGAATCCTACACTTCCCTGCCAAATCTGCTCCCATGATGAGGCTTTCCACTCCAGGACATTCGCAATGCTTTTTGCTTTTCTAACCAGGGCCTCCACCCCCACCCCGACTGTGGTCGAGAGAGCTCGCACCTGCATCACTGCCATTTCCCGCACCTCCGCTCTCACTTCACCTGTCACAGGCTTAACAGGGATAGGGTCCTCCTTGTCCTCACATTTCATCCCATCAGCTTATGTATCCAACATATTATTCCCTGCCACTTCTGCCATCTCCAACGGGACCCCACTACCAAACATATGTTCCCCTCCCCACCCTTTCTGCCTTTTGCAGGGACTGCTCTCTCCGTGACTCCCTAGTTCACTTCTCCCCTCCCACCCATCCACTCCCAGCCCGGGAACTTTCCACTGCCCCCCGTCATAGGTGCAACACCTGCCCCTACACCACCTCCATCCAGGGACCCAAACAGTCCTTTCAGGTGAGACAGAGATTCACCTGTACCTCCCTTAATATCATCGACTGCATTCGGTGCTCCAAGTGTGACCAATGTAGGTGAGACCAAATGCAGACTAGGTGACCATTTCACAGAACACCTGCGCTCTGTCCGTAACCGCGATCTGCATCTTCCCGGTGCCAGTCACTTCAACTCCCCCTCCCAAACTATCACTGATATGTCAGCCCTCGGCCTCCTCCACTGCCAGGAGAATTCCAAGCGCAAACTGGAGGAACAGCACCTCATTTTCCTAGCATATAATTTATGATTTAGCACATGAAATGCATCTCTCTATCGGGGAGTCCCTTATTCCCTGTGCGGGCAATGATTTTTGCCTCTGCTTTTCCCAGAGGTAAAGCTGATAGTGTTCTGCAGGGACTTCCTCATCCTTCTCTTTCTATTTTTCTGTTGATCTTCACCCTATGCCTCACGTCTAGGTCATCATGCTGCTCCTGAGGTGGCACCTGCTCTTGCTTTTAAATTGCTTGTTTGTGCAGAATGCAGTACACAGTGATGGTCTTCACACCTGAGAAACAAAGGACTGCAGGTGCTGGAATCTAGATGAAAAACACGATGATGCCGGAGGAACTCAGTAGGCCGGGCAGCATCCGTGGAGAAAAGCAGGCGGTCAACGTTTCGGGTCAGGACCCTTCTTCAGGACTGAAGATAGGAAAAGGGGAAGCCCAATATATAGGAGGGAAAAGCAGAGCAGTGATAGGTGGACAAAAGAGGGGAGGCGGGTTGGGCACAGGGAGGTGACAGGTAGATGCAGGTAAGAGATAGTGATAGGCAGGTGAGGGGGAGGAGGAGAGAGCAGATCCCCCGGGGGATAAGTAAAAGGTAAGAAGAGAGAGAAAAAAAGGCTAGGAACGGGAAGATGAGAAGAAGCATGGTGGGTGGGGTTTTGTGGGGGGTGGGGTGGGGATTGCATAGATTGTCATTAACCAGAAAGACAGCCCTGATAACACATTGTCCTTTGCACATAACATATCCCTGATCCATTTAGAGAAATGGCTTGCCTGGGCCGTCCTTAGTTTGCCTTGATATATCTTGTGAAGGTATGGTTTATTTTTTCATTGCTCAAATGAGTGAAGGTTTCCTCATTTGAAGGAGACAATTGGAGTCACCTCCTGCCTCCTTCCTATCGCAGACCTAGGTGGTTTTCAGGCTACCTCCCTTCTGCTGTTTATCTCAACGTTAAGAACTCGGGTCTCTTTCACAAGATCCTGGGGCACTTTTCCTCTCCCCTGCAGCCTCTCTCTCTCTTTGCGACAGTCATACTGTGTGTGATTGAGGTGAGTAATTAGGAAGCATCCAGCTTGTGTCTGCTGCCATGGAGAATGTGACTTTAAGGCTTGATGTCCCTCTCAGAGAGATTGCAGAAAATTATTGGAAGCTGCATCCAATTGAGCATGGTCCTGTAGGGAATCATACAGATCTCAGTTTAGCATGATTCTCGTGGTAAAATATCGTATTTCTGTGACTAATCTACTCTTTTGCCAACTTCCTGGTTTGGCTTGGGAGATCCAATTAGAGTCATGGAGATGTACAACCTGGAAACAGGCCAGTCGGCCCATCGCATCCATGCTGACCAGTGGGCACCCATCCACACAAATCCCATCTCCAGCACTTGGCCCATACCCGTCCATGCCCAAGTGTTTCAGGTGCTCACTTAGAGACCCAAGTGCTGTCAGCGACCCCACTTCCACTACTCTCTTGGACAGTGCATCCCAGCTACTCAGCACTCTCTAAGTGAAAAGGTCCTCCTCATATCCCCTTAGAGTCTCTTCTCCCTTATCCTAGATCTATGTCCTTTTGTTTTGTCTCCCTCTGATATGGGGAGAGATTTCCTGCAGCCTACCCCATCTACACCTCTCATAATTTTATATACTGCAATTGTGTCCCCTCCTATCCTCCTTTTTCAAGGAAGAACAGACCTAGCTTCTCCAGTCTCTACTCAACACCTTGGTGAATCTCCTCTGCACCCTCTCTAACATCATCACATCCTTCCTATCGTGTGGTGCCCAGAACTGTGTGCAGTATTCCAGTTGAGGCCTAACCAAAGTTTTATATAGTTGGAGCATAACCTCCCTGGAGAATAACTTCTGTACTTCTTTATTCAATGCTCTGACGATGAAAGCCTGTATCCCACATGCCTTCCTAACCACATTATCCACCTTCAAGAATCTTTGGACTTGCACACCAAGGTCCCTCTGTTCACCAATGTTCCCTAAGACCCTATCATTCACAGTGTATGTCCTGGCATCATTAGTACTCCCGGAATGCGTCACCTCACATTTCTCTGGATTGAACTCCATCTGCCGTTTCTCAGCCCATATCACCAACACATCAATATCACTCTGTAGCCTAAGACTATGCTCCGCACTATCCATGACTCTGCAAACTTTGTGTCATATGTGAACTTACTGATCACGCCTCCTACATACACATCCAAATCATTCACATACTGTATAATACAAACAGCAAGGGTCCCAGCACTGATCCCTGTGTGACACCACTAATAACAGGCATCCAATCACTAAAACAACCCTCTGCCATCACCTTCTGTCTCCTATTGCCGAACTAATTTTGGATTTTGTTTGCCAAATTGCCCTGGATCACATGGGCCCTTACCTATTGGACCAATCTCCCATGTAGGGCCTTGTCAAAAGTTGTACTGAAGTCCAAGTAAAACACATTCACTGTTCTCCCCTCATCGATACACATTGTTACCTCTTCAAAAAAAATTCAATCAGATTGGTCAGACAGGATCTGCTCTCGACAAAGCCATATCGGCAGTCTCTGAGCAGATCCTGTCATCCGAAGTAATCATTAATCCTGTCCCCCAGCATTTTCTCCAATAAATTCCCTACTGTTGAAGCTCTGCTCACAGGTTTCAAATTCCTTGGCTTTTCTCTGCTGCCCTTCTTGAAAAAGGGGACCATATTTCCTATCCTCCAGTCAACAAGAACTCTCTTGTGCCCAACAAGGATTTAAAAATCTCAGTTAAAGCCCCAGCAATGGGGCAGAAGCCAGAAATGAGAAGGTCGGGGGAGGAGCACAGCCTGACAGGTGACAGGTGAGTCCAGGTGAGGGGGGGAAGGTAGGTAGGTGGGGGGGGGTGAATGAAAGGGAGTGATGTAAGAAGCTGAGAGGCGATAGGTGGAAGAGGCAAAGGGTTGAAGAAGAAGGAACCCGGTAGGAGGGGGTTTTGCTGGAATCTGGAGTAACACACACAAAATGCTGGAGGAACTCAGCAGGTCAGGCAGCATCTATGGTTTTACTGGAATCGGTGAGACCCGATACAGATTAGGTGACTGGTTCGTCGAGAACCTTCGCTCCGTCCGCCGCAACAGCCAGGACCTTCCGGTGGCCACCCACTTCAATTCCACATCCCATTCCCATACTGACATGTCTATTCACGGCCTCCTCTACTGCCACGTTGAGGCCAGGCGCAGGTTGGAGGAACAACACCTCATATTCCGCCTTGGGAGTCTCCAATCTGATGGCTTCAACATCGATTTCTCCAACTTCCAGTAACTCCACCCCTTCTTTTTTCTTCCCCTGCCCCCACTTCTTTGTCTTCCATTATTCCTATGGCTCCTTTCCCCCACCTTGAGGACCCGACCTGACCATCTCCTCTTCTTCCCCTCCCCCATCCTTTATTCCATGGTTCACTGCCCTCTTCTGCCGGATTCCTT
Source organism: Pristis pectinata (assembly GCF_009764475.1). Taxonomy (NCBI): domain Eukaryota; kingdom Metazoa; phylum Chordata; class Chondrichthyes; order Rhinopristiformes; family Pristidae; genus Pristis; species Pristis pectinata. The sequence continues at coordinate 28,457,985 of NC_067432.1, read as the reverse complement.
CTTCTTCAGCCTTTTGCCTCTTCTACCTATCACCTCTCAGCTTATTATACCTTTTCCCCCACCCATCTACCTTCCCCCCTCACCTGAACTCACCTATCACCTGAACTCACCTGTCCCCTGCCTGCGTGTGCTCCTCCCCCTCCCCCTACCTTCTTATTCTGGCTTCTGCCCTCTTCCTTTCCAGTACTGATGAAGGGTCTGAGCCTGAAACGTCAACTGTTTATTTCCCTCCATGGATGCTGCCTGACTTGTTGAGTTCCTCCAGCACCTTGTGTGTATTGCTCCAGATTCCAGCATCTGCAGAATTCTTTGTGTCTCCATGATGCTCCCGGTCAACCTTGGCCTGCCCTTAGCCCTTAGGTCCTGTTTTATTTTAATTAAATTGGCCTTCCACCAATTTAAGACATTCATTTCTGGCCCATCCTTATCTTTTTCCATAACCATTTTGAAATCTATGGATTATTGTCACTATTCCCAAAGTGATCCCTCACTGACACTCTCTCCACTTGACCAGCTTCATTCCCCAAGAAAATGTCCACTAGTTCTCCTTCCTGTTGGTCTATCTTCATACTGTGTCAAACTCTCTTGAACACATTTCAAAACTTTCACCCTCCTCTAAGCCTTTTAACATGCCATTGTGTGAGTATAACACACCAAAAAAGGATAAACTGCAATTTCTAGGCATCTCTCTATATGACTCACACAAACGGGATTTTGCCCTGCACATTAACAACAAATATTCTTACAAAAAGTAAATTTAATTAGCTAAAAGCACATTTTTTTGGAAGGGACCATCAAAACAGAGCCATGAATCTTTGGAATTTTATCACAAGAATTAGTGAGTAGTGAAGAGGATATAAAAGACTTCAAGCAGATACAGGCAAGCTAAGGAGTGGATAGGAACAATTCAGATGGAATATAATGTTGAAAAATGTGAAATCATTAACTTATTGCACAAAACCAAAAAACAGAGTATATTTCAGAGTCATACAGCAGTGAAACAAGCTCTTGTACCCACTGAGTCCATGCTGACCATCAAATACCCATTTATGCTAATCCTACATTGATCCCTTTTTATTCTCACTACATTCCCATCAATTCCCTCAGATTCTACCACTTATCTACACACGTGTCTTTGGGATGTGGGAGGAAACCGGATGAATTCCATGTGGTCACAGAGGAAATGTGCAAACTCCATGTAGACAATACCCAGGTCACTGGAGCTGTGAGGCAGAAGCTCTATTAGCTGTGCCACTGTGCCGCCCTTTATATAAAACTCAATAGTGAATGTTGGCAGGCTCTTTGACTTAGGTGAACTTCACAGATTATCCCAACTTTGACTCTCAAAACCACTTTTCAGTAGAAATCTGTGAGGATCTGGACAGATTTTCTACTCCATTTCTGGACTGGGAACTCTAGTGCCTCTAGTGATAACTTGCAAACTTCAGCTGAAATTATTTCGTTCCAAACTTAGTGCTGTTATAGGATGTGACTGTCTCCATGCCCATTGTGCAGAATAATAGTGTAGTATATGTTGCTTATGCATGTTATTAATGTTTGTGCAGACTACAAAATGCCATTTGTCTTCCATTGCCTTACATGCATATCAAAATATTTTAGCAAGTAAACCAAGGAATGGAAAAGCACGATTCATGAGGTCCATTGCCCAACTCATCATCTCCCATCCTCTCTAACCTATATGGGCTGCAGAAATATCAATGGATCTTAAACAAAGAACAGACATTATCTGCCCAGCCTTCAAAACATTAATCAACATCAGTAAATTAACAGTCTGTGTTGTCAAACTTGAAGCCATCCACAAACATGAGCAGGTAGCTGTTAGATAATATTATTACTAACATAATTTTAATTACGATCTGTTTTATATTACCTCTGGTGGGATCAAAGAAAAATTACACCACAGGAGATAGCGTTCAATCCACTGAGCTCCTGCCTGCTTTCGTGGAGACAATTCCCATTTTCCAGCTCGTTCCCTCCAGCTATGCAAATATTTCCCTTCAGGAAATATGCAACTTCCTTTTGAAAGACGTGATTAAACCTTACATCTAGTGCATTCTAAATTTCAACAGCACAGAGAAGATGTTCGTCGTGTCCCCTCTGGTTCTCTTACCAGTGATCTGAAATTTGTGCACCCCCGATTCTCAATGGGAACAGTTCATGATCTGTCAAGATGTTAAGCATCCCTCTGAGGGATTAACAGGCGAGATGTTGTTTACTCCAGCAGAGGACTGAGAACCACGGGTGAGGGGTTGAAAGACAGCTGAGATAAGGGAAACATTTCTTTGCCCTGAATTTTCTATCTCAGTAGGTTGTAGATGTTTGGTCTTTTAATAAAGTCAAAGCTGAGCGGTAACACTTGGGGCGGGAAGGTATCTGCAGCTCCTGGGGATGGGGAGGGAAGGCAGGCACAGGACCAGCATCAGGGCCGACATAACCACCTTACGTTCTCCCCTCTGCTCCAAAATCCTGACTCCTCCGCCCCAGGGTTTTGTTGTTAAATCCCTTCTGACGGGCTTTCACCCGGTGCCACCGCCACCACCCACAGGCCGGCGAGCAGCACACACCCACCAGTAACGCCCCCCGCCCTCCCACCTGCTGCAAACCTCGCGATGTTTCCGCAGCACGTCACCCTGGAAACCAGGCGACGGGGACGCGATGGAGTGCCGGCGGTCGGCGGGCTCGGTGAGGGGCGGCGGGGCGGCGGGGCGGCGGGGCGGTCGGCAATGGGGGTCTTCGCTGGGAGTGAGAGGCTCGCATTTCACTCCCTGATGTGTTCAGGCCGGTTTACCGGAGCAGAGTGAGTGGAATCTGCCCGGAGGAAGGGGCCTGATGACAGGCCCGGGGGACGTGGGCTTCAGTGTCAGAGCCTTCCCTTCCAGTGGGCTGGCCTGTGACTCACATCCGTGGGCTTCAACTGCCTCTGGTTGTTGCGGGGCTAAAGTTTGCCATCTGGGCACTGGCTAAACATGGTTTCATGTGCATTACGTTTTTATTCATTGCCAGTTATAACAGGTGATCAATGTAGACGCATGGCCACAACAGCTGGGCCTTCAGCAGATTATAATTATATAAAATAAAGACGAGCACAGGCTGATAGGCACCAGAAAATACTTGAGATTATTTTCTCTCATGACAATGACACTTATTTTTGGTGAATACTCGTATTTATGTCGTAATGTTGGGTCATTAAGTGAATCATATCAAAAACATCTATTGAACCCTCCTGAAAGAAAGAACAGATGACTTAAGTTTCATAAAATATGTTTCGTGTTCTAAAGTGGTTTGCAGTCATTGAGATGCTCTTGAAACTTAAACCTGACGGAAACTTCGGTCTCCAGCCGCTGACCCCATTCCCCTTCCTGGCAATTGTAAGAAACTTCAATCAGGTTGTTCACAACAGTGATATCATATTTCACCTAAGATGAGCTTCAGTGCATTATATATCTGCCATCACAAAGACACATAGTTTATTTCTACCTTGTTTCTTTGTTGTGCCTCAGCTCTATTGCTGAAGCACTCATTCATGCTTTTGTTACCTCGAGACGTCTATTTATTGCAATTTTGGCTGGCCTCCTTTATTGCAAAAAGCAAAGGTCATCCAAAACCCTGCTGCCTGCATCCTAATTCTCACTGAAGTATAGATGCAGTAGGCAATTAGGAAGGCAAATAATATGTTGGCCTTCAGTGGAAGAGGATTTGAGTGCAAGAATGAAGATATTTTCTTACAATTATATAGAGCCTTGATCAGACTGCACTTGGGGTAATGTGTACACATTTCGTTTCCTTACCTAAAAAAAAGTACTGTTTTGGAGGGAGTGCAGTGAAGATTCACAAGACTGGCTTCTTGGATGATGGGTCTATTGTATGAAGGGAGAGTTAGCAGATGAGATTATTAGTTTGACACAATATTGTGGGCTGAAGAGCCTGTTCCTGTGCTGTACTGTTCTATGTTCTGCTAGCCCTCTGCACAGTTTAGAAGAATGAGGGGTGACCTAAAATTCTTAGGGCTGGACAGGGTAGCTATGGAGAGAATGTTTTTCCTGGCTGTGGAGTCTAGAACTAGGCTTCACAGTCTCAGAACAAAGAGGCTGGCCATTTAGGACTGAAATGGGGAAAGATTTCTTCGCTTTGAAATTCTATATCCTGGATTATTGCGGAGGCTTAGTTAATGATTGCATTCAAAACTGAGATAGATAACTTCAAGGGATATGTGGATAGGGCAGGAAAATGGTATCGAGGTAGATGAATCATTATCTTGTTACTTCTCCTGTTTCTTAGGTTCTTCCACTTGCTGGTCTACATTGGCTCCCAATAAACAAATGTCTTATATAATTCTTATTTTATTGGCCTCACACCTGTTATCTTCAGCTACACCATTCCCTGTAATTTCCATGTGAATTACCTTCTGCAGTCCTCTAATTCTATTCTCTTTATCACTTCATTGTTTCCCTGTAATTTCCATGTGAATTACCTTCTGCAGTCCTCTAATTCTATTCTCTTTATCACTTCATTGTTGGAAGCTGTGCCTTGAGTTGCTAAGGCCCTAAACTCTGGAATTCTCTCCCTAAATCTCTCCGCCTTTCATTTTTTCCTTTCTTCTTTATGCCATTCCCTAAAACCGACCTTTGATCAAGTTTTATTGTCATCTGTCCTGATATCAGCTAACATACTTAAGAATTTTTTTTATTTAATGGTACAAATGTTTTGGAATGCTTTGTACCTAAAGGACATTGCATGAATGAAAGTTAAGAGTCATAGAGCAATACAGCATGGATACAGGCCCTTCAGCCCACGGTGCCCACCCAGCTAGTCCCAATTTCCTGCGTTCGGCCCATATCCCTCTAAGCCCCACCTGTCCATGTAGCTATCCAATTGCTTCTTAAATGATACTATTGTACCTGCCTCAACCACTTCCTCTGGCAGCTCATTTTATATACTCACCACCCTCCATGGAAAAAGTTGCCCCTCAGGTCCCTTTTAACTCTTTCCACTCTCACCCTGAATTAAAAATGTGTTGGAGTATTAAAAAAATATCCAGTAGTCCAGCACCACCAAGGTCCTGAGCCTGCCAGATTACCGGAGTTTTACTGTATAATAAACATGAAATGTATTTAAGTAGGATGTGAGTAGTATATTCCGCATGTTCAGACCATAGATTGTTGTAACAGACTGGTACAAATTGAACCTAACAGCATGTTTGCTAATTACTTGTTTCAGTGTTTTCCTGATTGTGTTTCATCAATCTATTTCTGATTTTGCCACTGGTACAAAAGAAAGTTCTATTATAATTTCTAAATTTTTTTTGTATTGGTTTTGGGTTCTTTTAAATCCAGACAAAGAAAGCTCTGTCTACTAGATCTGGCTCCCTTCCATCAGCTTCAACAAAGAAAGCTCCTCCAGATTTACTTGCGAAAGAAGAAGAGTACAAGTATGAACATTTTCCACATTAATTTATATGTTGTATGTAGTAATTCATAGTCTGACATTTTTCCAGTATGAATGTGCAATCAATACTGTGTAAGAAATGAAAATATTTTTAATGAAACATTTGATATTTAATTAGGAAATTAAATGCAGAACTGGAAGCAAAAACAGCTGAACTGGTCCGGCAAGCTGAAGAAGTTATGGTGAGTTTAGCTGACGAGTGAAGGATAATATTTCAAATTGCTGTCATTGTAGGAAAATTTCTTTGCTTTTTTTCTGACAAATTTCTTTCTCCCTGTGTTAGTGGGAGTGAACCAATGCCGAATGTGTCAATGCTATCGATTCAATAACATGTATGATCAGCAATGTGGAAAAGTCCTGTCCAGCTTCTGATCTGATTGAGGCTTTGAAATTTATTGAAGTGCAAATTTACTATTAGGAGTCTTTGCAACATTGAGTTTTTGGATTACTGAACAATTGCTCAATAACAAGTTAATATTCACATCATTGGACTTAAGTCATGCTTTAAAATGTGCTGGTAAGGTAGTGCCTCCAAATACCGATTCATGGCATAAACAGTATATGCTTTTTGCCTTTTTAACTCCTGTGCATTACATTACTAATACTTCAAAGCATTAGATGGTGGCAAGGCTAGGCAATTTTAACCTTTAGGGGATTAAAAATTTAAATTGTTTATTCTAATCCCTTTGTACACATCTTATGATAGTTTTATAGTGGTGGTTTGCATGACTTATCTGTCTCAAGTTTGAGAGCCAGGACTGTTAATTATATTTAAATCATGTTTTAATTTGGGATTTAAATTTAACATTGGCAAGAAAGGTTTACCAAGGTTTGATGTATCTGCCAGCTAAATGTAGACAATGACCATGAGATAGTGCATAATTTGTGCATTTTATTAGCTACCTGTAAGAGGTGGAGGAGCAAAAGTGCTCTTTTGGCCACTTAAGCAAGCTTTCTGCTTTGAATACCTGATGTTTTCCTTCTCCACCCCTTCTGCAATACCAAGCTTTATTCCCCATTGATCTCTTCCTCCCTACCGCCCCCAAATTCATTCTCAGGCAGGGAGGACAATTAATCACATTTGCTTGTTAATTGAAACATGAGCAGTATTGGCAAAGTATTCAGAACTCTCTCTGGATCTGAATTTTTACAGCAGTAACATTTCAGCAGTTGTGTAGATTTTAGAACATTGAACATGGAACTTTGTCCAGTCCCTTCCCACCTACAACCAGGACATCTCGCATGCTCTCCACCATCTTAACAACTTTCAGTTCCCTGACCCTCACCACCTCTTCTTTTCTTCAACCATAGAACAGTACAGCACATGAACAACCCTTTGGTATATGATGTCAATCCAAATTAATCCCATCTGCCTGCACATGATTTATACCCCTCCATTCCCTGCCTGTTCATGTGTCTGTCTAAATGCCTCTTAAATGCTTCTACCACTTCCCCGGTAGCATGTTAAAGGTACCTACCACTCTCTGACTTAAAAAAAACTTCCCTCTCAAATCTTCTTTAAACTTCCCCCCCTCACTTTAAAAGACTCGACAATCTACGCTATCTATGCCTTTCATAATTTTCTATGCTTCTATCAGGTTGCCCCTCAGCCTCTCACACTCCAGAGAAAACAATCCAAGTTTGTCTAATCTCTCCTTATAGCTAATGCTCTCCAATCTAGGCAACATCTTGGTAAACATCTTCTGCATCCTCTTCAAAGCTTCCATATCCGTCCTGTAATGCAGTGACCAGAAATGCACACAGTACATCTAACCAAAGTTTTATACAACTGCAACATGACTTCTCGAATTTTATACCTAACACCCTGACCGATGAAGGCAAGTCTGCCATACACCACCTTTACCAACCTATCTATATTTCATATTCACATTGATGACAGCAGCTCTCTTCCCCTGTGTTCCTGCCAGTCAGAACATCAAATGGCTCTATCTGCTGTAAAGGCCTGAATATTTTAATGACAGAAGATAGTAGTAAGAAAATTCTTTAAACCTTTAGGGCTGGAAATTTTACTGTACCTAAGCTGGTGCTTCAAAGGGGCACTACAAGGAGGTCCTATGCTAGGTTTGTCCAAGGTCCCCATCACCAAAATTCCGCTGTGCACAAAATCTGAGGTGTCACATGTAAGAAATCAAGTCTTGCAGGCTCTTTCCACCAGTAGGTCTGCCATTGCAAGGGGTGGAAGGTTGAACCAAGAGGGGATTGAGTCAGCTAAAGAGGGGAAGATGTAGGGGTCTGTTAATGGTGCAGCAGCTGGTGGTTAGGGATTGAGTAGAGAATGAAAAAAGCAATGCATTGTCAGTTTATGGGGAAGGGGGTGAGTGGGGGTTGATGGTGAGAGTAAACAAAGGAGCATCTCTTTAAGTAGGAGCCAGCAGGTCACATTAGGTTCCTTGTAAATAATGCTCTGGAAGGCCTCAACCTATCCATTAAGGCTTGCAAGGTCCATGCTGTTTGCACAAAAGAATTTGGTGCAAGTGGTGACAAAATATGCGTATCAGTGGCTGCTGTGTTTACATGCATCTTCCAGCCAGTGGACCCAAAGCAAATTTTTAGAAGTCCACGACCGACACAATTACAGTTCTGTAAGGCAAGTCTAGGAGGGATATATTATGTTCAAAACATTTTATTTAGTCATCCCCATGCAGCAATAGAATATGCTTTTTATATGAAATAAGATTTAACATTTTCTTTTCTTGCTACTGCTTTGGTATTTCAAACAAAATTTGCAACTCCTCAAATAAAGAAGCAGTCCACATGCAAATGCAGCAAGACCTGGACGATATTCAGGCCTGGGCTGATAGGTGGCAAGTAACATCTGTGCCACACAAGTGCCAGGCAATGACAATATCCAACATGAGAAGATCCAGCTATCACCCCTGACATTTAATCGCATCATTGAATCCCCCTCTATCAATATCTTGGGGGTTGCCATTGACCAGAAACTGAGATACAAGAGTGGGTCAGAGGCTAAGAATGCTGTGGCAAGTAATGTGCCTCCTAACTGTCCAAAGCCTGTCCACCATCCAGAAGGTTCAATTGAGGAATGTGACGGAATACTGTCCACTTGCCTAGATGAGTGCAGCTTCAACCACACTCAAGAAGCTTGACATCATCCAGGACATAGCAGCCCACTTGATAGACACCCCATCCACAACCATTCACTCACACCACCACCAATGCACGGTAGCAGCAGTTTGTACCATATACAGGATACATTGCATCAACTCACCAAAATTCCTTAGACAGCACCTTCCAAACCCATCACCTCTACCAGCTAGAAGGACAAGGGCAACAAAAGCATGAGAAAACCACTGCCTGGAAGTTGTCCTCTAAGCACCATCCTGACTTGGAAATATATTGCTGTTTCTTCACCATTGCTGGGTCAAAATCTTGGAACTCCCTGCCGAACAGCATTGTGGGTATACCCACACCTCAAAGATGGCAGCAGTTCAAGAAAGCAGTTAACCGCCACCTTCTCAAGGGCAATTAGGGATGGGTCAGCCTGCATAGCTCACATACTTTGAATGAATAAAAAAGAATTATCTGTTCTACTTTTCCTTTTCCTTTTACTTAAACCATTTAGATATAGCTTGACTTTTCTTATCTATTCTCTAGCTTTTCAACATTCATGCTTAGAATTAGGTTTTGATGGTTATTTTTTGATGATCATTACAATGATCTACAGTTAACTGAATAGCTCTCAATAGTTGAATCTCTGTGTTTAGAAGGGACAAGAGGAAATACTGTCTCAATCAAGACCACAGTATGAAATAACTGAACCAGTGGACAAAGAGAAACTGAGGTATGTAATTAACCTCTGAACAAATGGATTGTTGTGAAGGAATATTATGCTTTATATAAATGATTCATGCATGATGACACCTAGAACCCTTTGTCAAGCAGCATTCTGTCATCCCTCTCAATTTAAACAGCATGTGTTCTGTTTTCAGTTCTCTCCACCAAAGCCAATAACTTTACATTTCCATCTATTATGTATTTTCTTTCTAAAGTATGCCCATTCACATAACCTTTCTATATTCCTTACGGAGTCTTCGTTCTTAAACTTGCTTTTCCACCTATCTTTGCCTTGTAAGGAATTCTGGCTATAACACACTGGTCCCATGGTTGTAATGTGCACAGTATTCTGGTGTTAATCTAATTTTGGTCTTGCAGTAATTCAGTATTGTTTTCTTGAATTTGTATTTGCATATAAATAGAAAACCAATGATTTGTTTGTCTGGTTCTGTTAATGCCCTTTGTATTTGTATAGCAAGATGCCTTGTCCTAAAAATTCAATTGCATAGCATTGCCAACTTCAATGCCACTTTTGGAATGTTTCCAGGGAAACAAGTACACCTATCTTGGGAATTACCATCATCAGTCAATTCCTGGGCAACCACAGTTTTCATTGTGCAGCACTAGACTGAGACAGCATTAGTTTATCCCCATCATTTTTCTATCCTGAGGCCCTTCACCATAGTACCAGAAAAGCTGCCCACCCACTGATCTCACAGCACACCCTGCCCCAACAGCCCAAACGCTCCTCTCCCATTTTCTCCAATTGGGGCAGGCTTCAATCTCCTAGTGCCCCAATAGCCACAGGCTTCAGCCCTCATTACTGACCAATCAATATCTCTTGCCCTGGCACTGATCCTGAACCTCAACTTCAAACCAGCACACAATAATTCTAGGTCCTATTACTATCCTACTATTTAAATTTATTTTCTTTCTGACTCTTATTCTTGATATTTTTTAGTGTTGAGTTGCAGCTACCCTTCTGGGTCAACCTGCAATTCCTCCTGCATAATTTCATACCCTTGGCCACAATTGGACAATAATTGGGTGTTCTCAGCAAATTTTATTATAATAGCGTTAATTCTTAGTTCCTTGTCATTTGTATTTATAACAAGAAAGTGCAGCCCCAATGCAGACCTTTGTGGAACACTACACCGTTATTTTCCATTCCTGCCCTTTTGCTTTCTGGCCTCCAAGAATCTCTTTATTCTTTTGACTGCAATCCTCTTCACTTCGTGGGCCATTACCATTGCAGTGACTCTTTGATGATATTAATTAAATAATTTTTGAAAATTCATTTTACTTATACTTTTTTTTAACAATTATGTTGTGGAATTCTTCAATGTTTGACCTGGCATTTTAAAAATTTGTACTGACTGCTTTCATAATTCTCTGATGCTTCGTAATTGGCCAATATTTGCTTTCGATTCCTTGGTTATTCCTATGACCTTTTTTAAAGAGGTGTCTTGTTTGCCACACTCAAGTCAGAGGTTGATTTCCCCCCCCCCCAGTTTCTCGCAGGATCTTTGTACACATTTAGCCTTCAGTGATTTCTCTACCTTAAGTTTGTATCCTTCATTTTATTTTACTTTTGTAAATAATAGCCTTCACTAACTGCTCTACACCCACTTCACCAATTTCCACTTCCTCTGGCAACTGAGACAAAATATTTGCATTGTTTTTCTACCACTTCGTTATTCTCTTTTAGAAGCTTTCCTCCTCCATCTCGCTATGACTCACCTAATGCTATGAAAACAGTACCCAACTCATTTGTGGTTTTGTACCACCATATGGGTCACGCATATTTATGTGAACTTTTTATGTGCTAATATCTTTCTCCAGTGGCGAGACATTATTCAAAAAACTAACTTAATTCTGAATAATATTGCTGGAATGTTGTCAGAGTAGACAGGTAATGAAGTTGGTATTTTCCCAGTTTTTAAAAAAAGTTTATATTTCTAGCAAAAGCTTGTTTACATTAATTAATAAGTTCTAATGTTTGAAAACAATGATAAATGTGTAGGAGGAACTAATAGATTAAGAGCATGTGACAAATTATAAAGTTCGTTATAATTCTTTTAATATAGCAATTAACCACATGAGATTGTACTGCCATCTTCTGTTTAGACAAATCATTAGTTAATCTGCAAAATGTACTGCTTCTAGTGAAAGCAATTACAAGGTTTAAGGTGTTGAAACAAAGATGTTTTATGCTTATAATTCTCCAGCCATTAATGTGGCGATATCACAATTGTGCTCAGTGCAGCTGTTTCGTAAAGGGTCAATGCATCCGCATGGTGAGGGAGGGAAGTTAGAGGAAAATGGCAACCATGTTCACAACTAGTTTCAGAAGAGAACTGTTTGGAAGATAATGATTTGATGTGTTGGGGAGCCCAGAGAAGGAAAAGGAAGATAAAGCCTACAAAAAAGCATCTACACCTTCAAGGGAGTTACATTTAATAGAATTTCTATCAATTCTTGCCTACATTTTTTTCTTCCATTGTCTTCATTTTGAAACTGCTTATCAGCACAGATTTCTCTTTAGGTTAGATCATAAATTAAAAGAGTTTATTGTGACCACTGTTTAAAAAAAATGCTGGTTTATGTTTTGTTAATAGGAGGTGACATCTGAATGTAGAAAGCCAGATGGTGGTTATATTTTCCACCTCCTGAGATAAAGACTTAATTTCTACATGATGCAGTCCAATTATGATCTGATTTAAAGCATTCAAAACAAGGATAGTGATTTTAGATTAAATAGTAACATTAACTCAAAAATAAACAGTGGCCCTAAAGTTGAGAATTAAGTATTTGAGGTATCAAGTTGTTGAATAATTTAAAACAGTGATATGTAGATAACTGTGTATGTGTATTGGCAACTTGCATTTAACAGTATTCCTCCAATGGAGGACTGAAGCTAAAAGAATGAGTCACAAATGATGTTCATTTAGCATCTGGATGAGATTATTTGCCCTGTATATTTAATGTTGTTAAAAAGGTGAACTAATAAGAAAATATGTATTAATATACTGCTTTTTCTTCCCCAGAGAATTTTTTTCTTTTGATGGATCATCTTTTGAAAATAAAGTAAAAAAGGTACCACCATAACTGAAAAATCTAAGCTTGCATTTATCATTCATCATATTTAATTTATTTGGTCACAAATGTAATTTAACCCAAGAGCTGTCTTGGGTAGAACTTTAAAGCTAACTGACAATTAACAGCATGAAATATGATTAAAGGTTTAGAGAAACTTAAAACGTTTGCAGAAACTGACTGAAAATCTGATAATTTTTTTTTCTTGTGCTTCTCTTTTACAAAATTAACCTTGGTAAATAACAGGAAAAGACTATCTAGTCCATTTATATTTGGGGTGACCATATGCATCATTTACTCAACCATGATGTCTCTTGGGAGAGGCACAATTTTAATTAGTTTAGGAAAAATTGGGAGCTGCTATTCTAACCACCAAAAGCTTTGCTTGATGGTATTAGAGATTACAGCTGGCTATTACTAATTATCATTCCAACAAACTGATAACTTAAGTCAGGATGTAGCATAGAAACATCATACATTGTTACTTATCAAATGCACAGCATCAGTGCCTGAAGTTTAACACTTTTTCTCTTGTCTTGGAATCCCTTCTTGCTTAGCCTCTCTCTACTTCCAGAAGCTTTTCCAGTTTTACAACTCCCTTTTCTGAGCTCTCAGTTCTTCATGTGCAACTTCATTTCACCGTTGGCCTTTACCTTGATCTGCTTCTCTACACTTCCCTCCCTATCTACATCTTCTTTAAACTTCTTCCTTGAAATGTATCTCCTTGATCAAGGCTTTGTTTCCTCTTTCTAATCTCTTCACATAGGAGGCTACTTCAGCCCATCAAGACTATGCTGGCTCACAGAGCGATCCCATTCCCCATGAATTTTCCTGTAAACTATTCTTACTGCATTCCCATCAACTGCACCCCGCTCCCTCCCCAGATACACACCAGAGGTAATTTACAGCTGCCAATTAACCTACAAACTATAGGTCTTTTGGAATATGGGAGAAAACAAGAGCACCCGGGAGAAACTCAAACATTCATAGGGAGAACGTGTAAGCTCCACACAGACAGCAATGGTCAGGATTGAACTTGGGTCACTTGAGCCACAAGACAGCAGCTCTACTTGCTGTGCCAGTGTTCTGCTAGTCCTATCTATTTTCTGTGTGTCTTCAGTTAGTGCCTTAAAAGGCTCTGAATAAATATGAGTTTTCTAAATGGACATTTTCTAATTTCAGCCAGGTTTGGCTGGCATATGGAGGAAAGGAAACTGTTGACCTACCAAAGTAGGAGAAAAATAATTTATAAAAATAGGAAGCAAAAAAAACAAGCTGTGCAAGCATTCTAATGTGCCTGTGTGTTGCTCTATTTTTAACTGAAATGTGAATACATATAGCACATGCAAACTCCTTCACTCAATTATTATACAATTTTTATCTTTCTTATTGAGTAACCAGTGCAACTATGGAGAAAAATATAATTTCAGATTTATATATTTGCTGTCCCCAAATGTTTAAAAAGTTATCAGGATCCCAGTACTGAAGTTCTAACAATTTGCTTTTATGCCAAATTGTGAAACAAAACTTTTGATTTGTTCTTCTTGCCTTCTCCCCACTGCAAAAGTAATTCATTGTGTATAAATCAACGTGACGCATCCTGAATGATGTCTTAAGTCCTATACAGATGCAAGATAGTTTGTTCACTTCTTCCTGAAGCATTTAATAGAGGTGCAGCCCTCTGCTATTGATTTAATTGGCTAAATTTATGTGTTAATGTGAATGTGGAATAATTTTATACTTTGCAACACAAGTTTGCAGTTAATAAGAACTTGTCACCATTTTTATTATTTTTTAGCCCAAGAATATGGACGAAAACTTGCATTTCTATAGCCCTCAGAATATCCCAATATGCTTCACTATCAATGAGTAATGCTGAATTGTATATACAGTTGTACTGTATAATAGTACAAACAGCATCCAATTTATGCAAGGCAAGATTCTGTTACCACCAATGAGAAAATAATCTAATATTTTATTTTGGTAATAATAATTGAGGGATAAGTAACAGCTGAGACTTTCTTATGCTTATTAATAATGCTGTCCAGGGATCTTCTGTCACTTCAGGGAACACATGAGGCCTCACTTTAATAGTTTAATGCTTCGTTCCAAAGATGTAACAGCACAGGACTTCCCAAGTGCTACATTGGAGGGCTGGCTAAGACCCTGGAGTGGAAGTTGAAGTCATAACTTTGCAGCTCAGATGCAAGAGGGTTACTAATTGTAAAATATCTTCTGTTACACCTTCTGGAAAAAAAGCAGGTGTTGTTAACCTCATATCTTCCTAATTTATTTGATTCGTTACATGACTGAATTCCAAGGAACATCATGGTATTCGTGATTTTAAAATTAATCAGTATTTAGAACTTTTAATATACTAAAAAGAAGGAAACTAGTTTGACCGCTGCAAGAGTAATGGTAAAAGTGTCACGTTACAATATGGTTCTGGCAAATGCCAATCACTGTACACGTTAACAATCCACCAATCAATGCAATGTTTTGTTTTATAAAGTGACTTCTCCCTTTGCAAGTTTCAGGTAACAACCAAAGATAATATTACGTAACTTGAAATAAAAAATGTCCAAATTCTGCATCTGATGACATGGTATTTTGTGGGTTGAGCAGGAAATATATAACAATGTATTGATTGGTCATATATCATAGATTATTTATGTTAATTGTACCAGTAAATGTTGATGTTCATTACCTCTAACATTTAGGATTTGTACATGTTATGAAGATAAACAAATGATCTATTTATCACATTTATAAATTCCATCTTATGTTGCAATTTTTCCTAAATTCCTAAAGTACATGTGATTTAATAACAAAAAAGCTCCTATGAAGTATTCCATGTAAATGTGCTATTTATAAAAAATGGAAATTTGGTGATCAGTAAGGCATATCATTTGCTCTGCTTTAAATCCAGCACTTGTACTTTATGACAATATGACTATAATTTATACATTAACTACTGAATGACGGATGTGAAAATTTATGAGTGGTTATGATAGGGCACCATGAATTCTAAACAGGATTATCTGCTGCTCTTTGGATATATAAAGTACTCAAATTTCTCCATGAATAAACTAGACAGCTAAGCATTTAAAACTCCAAAGTCAACATGCTTTCAATAGCTCTGTTAAAATACTGATGTGTATCCTATGCTGTTACTTAAATAAAGATGAGGTACGTTGCATTATAGTGGCATAAATAAAAATGCCTTTGCTCATTGATAGCATTGCATGTGAAGTACATTTTAGTGAAGTTAGGAAACATCTAATATTTTTATATGTTACATTGCATGTTGTGAAAATAGGCATTTTTTACATTTGAAGGTATTGATTAATATGCAATGGACTTTAAGTGTTAAATATCTAATATTAAAACAGTTTATGTATAACAATTGTAATTACAGTATCCAGTTGTAAATCTAAATATGTTAATTACAATTATGTATCAACTATGTGGGGCAGCTTGGTGGTGTAGCAGTTAGAACTGACCCTCGCAGCTCTAACAACCTAGGTTCAATTTCTGACCTCGGGTGCTGTCTGTGTGGAATTTGCATGATTTTCTCATGACTGTGCAGGTTTCTGCATTTCCTCCCACATGTCAAAGGCATGCTGGGTGGCTAATTGACTTCTATAAAGTTACCTCTAGTATATGTAAGCGGCAAAAAGAATCAAAGAGGAATTATTAAGCATGTGAAAGAGAATAAGTTGCATGGTTGCAGTGGAACAAACTTACCTTGTTGATAGCTGATATGGTCCCATTAGGCTAAATAGCCTCCTGTGTCATAATTAGTAAGTATCAACAACTAGAATTATAAATATAGGAATCTACTAAGTTATTATTTCTCTTATATAGCCATCAAACATTGTATATGGGAGTTTTTGTACAAGGGATACCAACTAGTTTAATTTTGTATTTACTTTTAAATGCAATTGTTTTCTCACTTTTAGTTTTTCCATTCATTAAAACACAATCCACAAATAAAGGCATCAACCTTAAAAAGCAATCAAATCAGTGATTCTTTAAAGAGACTTCTAAGAAATGCCTTTGTGTCTTCAATGAATCCAGTATAAAAATAATAATTGGAACATGTTTAAATTTTAAAATAGAACCACTAAGCATAGACATTCCATGTTTAAAACATATTGTTCTTCTCAACAGCTAGGTCCCTCTTGTAAATGCCTCTATATTGTTTTCTTCAACTTGAAAACTTGAATCAGCCCAATGTACTGCAAGCGTCCATACCTCCA
Source organism: Pristis pectinata (assembly GCF_009764475.1). Classification (NCBI taxonomy): domain Eukaryota; kingdom Metazoa; phylum Chordata; class Chondrichthyes; order Rhinopristiformes; family Pristidae; genus Pristis; species Pristis pectinata. The sequence continues at coordinate 28,441,345 of NC_067432.1, read as the reverse complement.
TGATCATGATGTTTGATGGCCTTGGTGCACAGACTTTTTGCTTGTTGTCTTTTTATATGTATGGAGTTCACACCATGATTTCCAAGCTTGATTTCTAATTCTAATCTTGCTGTGAATGACTTAGTTTAAAGTTAACAGGAAATTTTAACTTTTTTTGTCAATCATTGATGCTTTATAAAATGGCTTGCTCTATTGAAAGTCATCTACTTGTATTGTTGGGAATGGTGTCTACTTTTGGTTGGTTAACTTATTTAATTGTTTTTTGTTCTCACCCATTATATCTGTAAGTCTCAGGCTTCCAGGCTTCAAATGATTTTTCATGGCATTTTCTAACATTAAAAATCCTAATCAGAAAACTGCAGATACTGGAAATCTGAAATAAAAATAGAAAATGCTGGAAAAGGCAGAGATATAAATATACCATATTGGTGAAAAATGTGATTTATGCAAACGTTTGGCTGGAAGATGAATATTGTGACATGCCTGCAATGCCAACTTGGTTCCAAAGTCAGGAAAAAACAAAAGAGGCTGTATTTATTGCTAGGCATTGGGATGGGGATGGAGAGAGGGAAGAAATAAAGCTAAGTAAACTGTCTTGCTGTCTTACAAGGAATCAGAACACTTTGTAAATAATGGAAGAGTAAATTGGATGATTCCTGTGACATGGGCAAAAGGTGGACGGGCCCCTCCAGATGGTCAAAGTATGGCCTGAGCTCATTTGTAATGATAATTCTCAAATAACAGGTTGCTTAGAAACCCTCTCCTTCCTGAATTGTTTGTTTGAGACCTGTACTGTCAGCCAATTTCAGAGTTTTGTAGCCTTGGCAGAAACAAAGGGACATAATCAAATTTGCTGATGCATGTTGTATAGTGATCTGAGAGGAACAAAACACAGAGGGAGGTAGAATAACAAAATATTTTTTCACAAATTTAGGAAAAACATTGTATTGCTGCATCTGTAAGTCTTTCAAAATACTTTTGGATGCAAGGATTTATTCTCACTAAGATAACATGTATTTTGGAAAATATCTGCATCAAATGATTGTGTGTGCAAGACTTATAAAAATGTACACTTAACATCATCCAGGAAGATGACGGCTCCCATCTATCAGCTAAACCTTTTACTTGCTCTAACGCAGCGCAATCACATTTATCTATTACATTTGTACTGCAGGTGGTCTATCTACCTATTGGTGCAAAAAGCTCTCCTAGATGCATTTTAAAAATTCCACTGCATCTAATCCTTTCACATCAAAGTGATCCCAGTTAATGTTGGGGAATTGAACTTCCCTGCTACTATAATCCTGTTCCTTCTACACCTCTCTGTGACTTTCCTATATATCTGTCCTCTCAACTCCTGCTGAGAGACCAGTAGTATAATCCTAGCAAAGTGATTGCCTGTTTTTTTGATTGCAAAGCTCAACTCATATGGTATCATTTGAAGAGCCTCTGAGACATCCTCCCTCATTACCGCAGTGATGGACTCCTTAATCAATAATGCAATACCCCCTCCTCTTTTACATCTCCCTCCCAGCACATCTGAAACTTCAAAATGAAATTATTTAACAGCATTAATGTGCTTTTGCACCACTTATTTTCCACAGTTCTCCTCAAGGAGACTTTCCTATGTGGAGTTTTTGGGCTTTCTGAATGTATTTGGTTTTGTACACAGCTAGTTAGACATTGATATTAACTGTTCTGTGACATTAATTACCTTTTGTTCTAAATTGTGTGCTGCAGAACAAAAGTAAGGTTGGATTGAGGAACATAGAGCAAAGCAGACCATGTTCAGCAAACAAAGGAAAGAAAACTACAAGGTAAAGTTTTCTACACATCTATACCATAAGTCTAATTTAGCACTGAGTGTTCAAAAAAACCTGAGAAGCAAGATGTTATTATCAGCGCCGTATATTGAGGCTTACACATAACTTATAACCACACAATGTTAAAAGTTACCTATTTTTATTTAACATCCATATAGCTTTGTGCAAACTAGACTTGAGATGCCAGGATTGAGTGTGGAATTGTAATGGTTGCAAATCATTTAGGCTCAGGAGTAGACCATTTAGCCCTTTAAGTCTGTCCTGCCAATCTGTAACATCATTGCTGATCTGTGATTTAACTCCACATACCACATTTTCCCTCTACCCCTTCATACTTTTGGTTAACAAAAATCTATCTAGTATCAATTGCAGTTGCAGAAAAAAATTCCAAGTTTCTACCACCCTCTGCAGTTGGCAGAGTTCCCCAATTTCACTTTTGAACAGCCTAGCTCTAATATTATTATACCCTTTCATCCTCGATTTCCCCAAATCTGTCTACACCATTGGTTGCTCTTAGTATCTCAAAAACTTTTAGTACTTGAAAGTAACTTACCTGGAAATTAAGTGCAATTTTATTAACACTACATGCCTAAGGCTCATTTATTTCTGGAGTGAAGTACAATTTTGATCACTTCTGAGTTGATTTACACTTAAAATTCATTACCATTCACTTTTGTGCTGAGATGGCACCATTCCTCATTCAACATTTGGAGTGTTGCCCAAAAAAGTAGTTTGTTGTGCTAAGGAGTACCAGTCAGTCACTCTGGAACAACTGTGTTTTCTTTGCACTCCTTCCTCTGCAATAGTTCTATTTAAAGCAGGTCCCAGCCCAGCATTGACAACCTGACCCAGGCAAACCTTCTTTAACTTTGTAACAATTATTTCCTTCTTTAAATTGACGTAGTTCAATTGTAACCTGCTTTTGCAGTTGACTATTTAATAGGAGGTAAATCTGGGCTCAAACAGGAAAATAAGTGATTGTAAAATGAATACTCTGTCTTTGCAGACTAATTATAAACACTTGTAAGATACAAAAACCCTACATGCTCTTGTTTGAACACCTCTGGCTTGTAGGAAGTTAGTATCAATAATATGTATTGTAGCAAGAGAATTATTCATTAAACACTGCTGCAAGTATATTCCAAATATAGCAATTTACACATGGCTTTATTTTGTTCTACAGCCCTTGTAAAGCAAACCTTCCTTTGAAAAGGGTGCATTGAATTTGGGAAGTCTAAAGGGAAATATGAAATGAGTTTGGGTTAATTTGTCAAAATGTTTCTGACTAGCCAATTATGATTTTATTTAAATAAGTGAAAATTGTGCTGATGCACATCTGTTTTCATTCTATAAATCCGAATCAGACTGAGTACAAATTGGATTATAATTTACATTCTTAGACTGTTTTCATACATATTTTGTACTCCTTAAATAATTTAATGATTGAGCCAATATGGTTTGAGGTGCAATATTTTCTGAACTTTAAACGTTGTACCCAAGTGAGCATTACTTGATTACTTTTGAATGTTATTTATTTATTAACAATTTGTATTTTGGTGTGTTCTATTTTTAAATATACCAGTTTCAGCAGAGCAAATTCTTTTCTGAACTGAAAGTAGGAAAATAAGTATCTTTTTTTTAAAAATCTTAGCGCTAAACATAAAAGTATTGAATTACACGTGGCCGATGATGTTGCAGTTCCAGAAGATTTTTCCAATTTCTCCCTTGCAAAGACAATTAGCACAATTGAAGATCAGCTGGAGGATGGAACTCCTGCTGATGTAGAAGATGTGGTAATGCCCAGCATGGGCAATGAGATGAGCACAGGTGGGTCTGAACTCATTTCTCTGCTCTTTATGTTGTAAAATTCAGTTCTTAAAAGCTGCATCATTGTTAAGAAATAAAGAATTTTTCATGGAGTACATTGATCAAAAGCACTTCAGTTACTAATGCTGATAGGAAGCATTTAGATAAAATGCAAATATTATGGCATAAATTTAATTTTAAATTTTGCGGAATGTAGAACTTGGGTCGTAATTTATGGATTTAAGAAAGCTTGTAAACTGATTTCATGGGTTTAAGTAAACAATTTAAGTTTTGGATTAATTGATATTGCAACTGTATATCACCAATGTTAATTGGAAGTGAGAAGGATTAATTTGTAGCTGTTGAGTTGGTAACATTGGAAAACACATTTTGCAAATGTAATTGCTTTGATATCTGTGAATTTAAAAACAGTTATCTTTCTATTTTGAGGGTATAAAAACATTAGAAGTGATAGCAGAAGTGATAGATTGAAGAAGTTCATCTGATTAAATAAGATCACAGCCTTAGCTATAAAACCATGGCTGATTTGATCTTTGGCCATTTTCCAGTCCTATCTCTATAAATCTTGATTCCTCGGGAGCTTCTCATTGTCCTTCTTTTACTTCTACATAGGTTCTCTTAGGTTCCTTCTCATAATGGCATTAAATGTTTGCTGGTCCACAGTGATTCCACAAGCAAAGTATAATTCCTCATTTAAGTGTTGTTTTTTGATCTTGCACCCACACCAAAACCTGATCCTGCCATCACGCAGTATCCACCTAACCTTTTTATTTTACCTCGACCTAACTAAAGAAAATTGAGTCACATACTAGTTCGTCATTGTTGCCAATTGAAATCCAGCTGGTTCAGTACAGGCTCAGACACTTGGACCTAGATACTTGGCTGCACAGATGAATCATTTCAGCTGAATGGTGAGGCCCAAGGTGCACCTGATTTGGATTTAATTACCATGGAGTTACAGTCAGCTTTCTGGCAAAGTGTAAGTGCTGAAATGGGCAATTGTGTTGTAGGGTGCGATGTGACTGAATTTCTAGGCTCTAAAATTTCTAGGCTTCCATCATTTCATGTTCTTACTTTGCTTCAGTTGGATTGATGAAATTAGATTGAAATTAAGATGCTCATCTAAATTGAATCACTTGTTTTTAAACTTCTTCCCCAAATGGCATAAAACATGGTAAGAAAAATCATAATTTCTATTAAAACTAAAACTTGTGGATGTTACTGGAAATTTCTTGGGACATCTATTTAGTAAAAATAATTAATTTAAAGATCGTAATGAATCTGTAAGTTTTTGAAAAAACATTTAAGCCAGGAATCTTCATGCTAATTAATAGAAAAATAACTTGCAGGCAAAAATGCAGAATCAGAAAGGTTAGCATTCCATCAGATGCTCACATAATGATTTCCATTTTGTCATAACTACTTGTGTGGGTGATGGTTAGTTCCACAAGGTGAAAACACCAAAATCTTGGATCTTGTGTAGAGGAGCCTTACCAGGATGTCACTTGGAATGGAGTGTTATGGTTGTAAGGAGAGTCTGGATAGGCTGGGTTTTCCATGGAGCGGAGGAGGCTGAGGTATATAAAATTATGAGGCGATAGATAAGGTAGGTAGTAATAATCTTTTTCCCATAGTGGGGTTGTCAAAAACAAGAAGTCATAGGTTTAAGGTGAGAGTAGGAGGTTCAGAGGGGAGCTGAAGAGGAATTCTTTTCACACAGAGGATAGTTGGAGTCTGGAATGCACTGCCTGAAGAGGTGGTGGAGGTAGATACTCCCTCCACATTTAATAAGCATCTAGACAAGTACTTGATTCACCAAGGCATAGGACTATGGACCTAACTCAGGTAAATGGACTTAGTGTAGGTAGGTACACTGGGCAGTGTGGACATGGTGAACCAAAGAGTATGTTTCTGTGCTGTACTCTGACTCTATTTATAATATGTACTGTGTAATTCAGTAGTTTTAGATAAGGTTGGTGGACTATTAATATCATTTTCTGTAATATCAGGTCCAGATTTACTGCTGTTTGATGTCCTGGCAGCTGATCCATCCTTGCAGGCTGCACTGCATGCCCTAAATAAAGTTTGCAAATTTGCATAATCTGAAGATAATATAACAAAACAATTGTGTGTATGGGTAGGTCATTTCCAGCACAAGCATGTGCTGATGACAACCAGAGTTTTGTGACCATTCCAGAACACATTTTGGGGTGGTTTTCCCATTTGAGGGTGATAGTTGCTGTTTCTAGCAACAGTTTTGAAATTGAAATGAGGTGAGACAAATGTCAAGTTAAAGAAAAGCATAGAGCTAACATGTTCATTATAGAAGAATATTGATTGAAATTCTTGATTTTTTTTTTGGTTTGCATCAGTTAAGCCCACCTTAACAATCATTAATGCACACGCATGCAGGGTCTCAACCTGAAACATCGACCATCCCTTTGCCTCCACAGATGCTGCCTGACTGCAGAGTTACCCTTAGCAGTTTGTTTTTTGTTCTGGATTTCAGCATGCAGTCTCTTATGTCTCCATGCATTTGATTTGAATGTTTTTCCTCTGTGTTTTCAAAATTTTGAGTACATCATAGAGCTTGTTGTTTGTGGTGACTCTGCCAAAGGAAACATTGGTATCAGTGTCCCTGGGTTGGAGAAACAAGCAATCAAGGCATCCATTTCATGATAGATATTAAGCAAACTTCATTGGAAATGCACTAATGTGGATGTTGAATGGGGACAGGATGGCCCGTTCTGGTTCAGCTGAATGAGCTGAACCTGAACGAGCACCTGTAAGACAACAATGAAAGCCAGTTATCCCTAGAGTAGCGGGAGACCTGGAATTTCAGCTCAGTTGCACTTTTGATTTGTGCTATTCCTCACTATCGGTTCAACAATTACAAAGGATCACACAATTTTTAATGGAAAGTGCATCCAGCACAGGTTGAATTTCCACATGATTTAAAAACTATTGCAAAATAATTGTACAAGTAGGTGCTACCCAAAAGCCTGGACATGCTCCCACCGTGAATTAATCACATTGGGAGTCTCCATTAACTGCATTTATTTATAGGCTTTCAGAAGACTCCAAATATTTAGCTGGAACTTTTGGGTGCAAGGCAACTAATAGGTATGTTTTGAAAGGTGTCCATTGAACTTTTTAATTTTACTTACTTAACCTCTAATCCAAATAGAAAATAGTTTTGTATGATTTTAAATTATTTTTCAGTAATTTGACATCATGTTACTCATAGGTGAAAGATTGACCCTAAATTAAAATCAAGTTCAAGTTCAAGTTATACTTTATTGTCATTCACCCATATGCTGTAAAAACAGATGGAGGAATGAAATGTTGTTTCCCCCCGACTCTCACAACAGAGGACATATATAGAACAGAGAACATACAATAAACACGGACAGAAAAATTGTGCAAGCACCAGTAGTGCAAAAAATGATATATACAGGATACAAAATTAGTGCAAGGTTAGTGCAAAACAGAATTGGACAAAGAAAATAGAGAACTCAGTGTATTGCACTAAGTGTATAAACATGTTCAGCAGCAGCCAAAGTTTTTATGCGCCGTTGTGCAAACCAGGGCTTTTGACGTGCCATTTGTCTGAGACTGTCTCCAGGGTATTCAGGAGCCTGACAGCCTGGAGGAAAAACTGTTGTACAGTCTAGTAGTTCTGGTCCGGATGCTCCAGTACTGCTTGCCAGACTGCAGTGGGACAAATAGGTCGTGGGAGGGATAAGAGGGGTCATCTATGATTCTGCAGGCCTTGCGGGTGCATTGTGTGTTGTAAATGTCCAGGATGGAGGGAAGAGGTACTCCAATGATCATTCCAGCTGTGCTCGCAATTCTCTGCAGAGTCTTGCGATCTGAGGTGTTACAGTTGCCATACCAGGCAGAGATTCAGCTGGTCGGGACACTCACAATGGTACCCCTGTAGAATGTGGTGAGGGTGGGGGAGGGCAGGTTTGCTCTCTCCAGCTGCCGTAGGAAGTGGAGATGCTGCTGTGCCTTCTTGGTGAGGGAGGAGGTGTTGGTTGACCAGGACAGGTCGTCTGCTATATGTATTCCCAAGAACTTTTAGCAGCTGACTCTCTGTACAATGGTGCCATTGATGCACAGCACAGGGGTGAGTGGTCAGCCTGGGCCTTTCTAAAATCCACAATCATCTCCTTTGTTTTGTCCACATTCAAGGAGAGATTGTTGACTGAACACCAGTCCACCAGCCTCTCCACCTCCTCTCTATAAGCTGTTTCATCACTCCTGCTGATGAGGCTCACCACTGTTGTATCATCAGCGAACTTGATGATATGGTTGGAACTTGAGTTGGTAGAAGCAGTCATGGGTCAGCAACGTGAACAGCATTGGACTGAGCACACAGCCCTGGGGGGTTCCAGTGCTCAGCCTGGTGATGTTTGAGGTGGTATTTCCAATGTGAACTGACTGTGGCCTTTCAGAGAGGAAGTCCAGAATCCAGTTGCAGGTGGAGGTGCTAAGGCCCAGCAGGTGCAGCTTCCTTATGAGGTTCTGTGGGATGATAGTGTTGAAGGCAGAGCTGAAGTCTATGAAGAGCATCCTGATGTAAGTGTCCTTTTGATCGAGGTGAGACAGGGCCAGGTGGAGGGCAGAGGACACTGCATCTTCGGTTGACCGATTGGGGCAGTATGCAAACTGGAGGGGGGGTGGGGGGAGGAGAATGGATTTGATGTGTTGCAGGACTAGCCTCTCGAAGCACTTCGTGATGATTGGTGTCAGTGTCATGGGGCGGTAGTCATTTAGATAGGTTACTTTAGAGGTGAACTTTAATGGACTCTGCACCTGTTACTTCTGATGCAGGCAGCATGTCAGCATTGTGCAGCCTGCTAATTACTCTGATTTCAGCACGAAGCCAATACAGACCATCCTGCTGAATGATTATGTACCTCAGCGTGGGACTAATATTGTGAGAGTGAGGTGTTGGTGAAATGAGCTTGAACGTAAGCACACACGAAAATAGGAGCAGGAATAGGCCACTTGGCCCCTCAAGCCTGCCCCGCCATTCAATATGATCATGGCTGATCTATGCTGGCCTCAACTCCTCTTCTGTGCCAGTTCCCCATACCTCTCAATTCTTCAATCTTTCAAATGTTTATCTATCTCCACATTAACCTATCTAATGATCTGGCATCCACCACCCTTGCGGGCAGGGAATTCGAGAGATTCACTACCCTCTGAGAGAAGAAATTTCTATGCACCTCAGTTTCAAATGGTTCATGCTTTATTTGGTAGCTACGTCCCATTGTTTGTGACTCTCCCATTCATGAAAATATCTCAACATCTATCCAGACAAGCTCTCTTAGGATCTAACACATTTGAATAAGGTCAACCCTCATTCTTCTAAACTCAAAGGAATATAGACCCAAGCTGTCTAGCCTCTCTTGGTAGGTCAATCTTATTATCCTAGGGAATTTTTTAGGTAAGGGACCAAAACTCTGTACTGTATTCCAGGTGTGACCTCACCAACACCCTGTACAACTGTAACAAAACATCCCCATTCTTAAGCTCCCAGGCCCTTCACAATAAGGCCAACATGATGTTTGCTTTCTTAACTACTTGTTGGAACTGCCTGCTAACTTTTATGTGATTCATGTACTAGAACATCTAGATCCCTCTAAATCTCACTCATTTGCAGTTTCTCCATTTGGCTAACAATCTGCTTTTTGATTTCTCTTACCAAAGAACATGACCTCATACTTACCCAGATTAAACTCCATTTTGCCAGGTTTTCACCCAATCACTCAATCTGTCTATATCCTGATGCAGAATAACAATGTTCTCATCATAACGTGTCTTTACACCTATTTTTGAATCATTGGCAAATTTGGAAACGTTACATTTCATTCCCTCCTCCAGGTCATTAATATAAATAGTATACAATTGACGGTCAAGAAATGATCCCTGGATGCTCCACTAGTTACATCCCTCCAGCCCAAAAAATTACCCATTTATTCCAACCTTTTGTTTTCTATGTGACAGCCAGTTTTCAGTCCATGCTAACACACTTCTTCCAAAACCTTGGGCTCTTAATATATGTACCAGACTTTTATGTGGCCTCTTTTCAATCTAAATACTTTACATCTACAGGTTCCCCTCTATCAGCACTCCCTGTTATATCCTCAAAGAATCTGAGCAAATTCGTCAAACATGATTTACCTTTCATAAAACCACATTGACTAGGTTTGATCACTTTCAGCTTTCCAAAATAATTAGTTATTTTTGTATTATTGACTTTATTATCTGGCGAACAATAGATGTTAAACTAACTGGCCTATGGACCCTGCCTTCTGTCTTCCTTTTTGAACAAGGGAGTCCCATTGGCTGTTTTCCAGCCTTCTGGTATGGTCCTGGAATTTGGTGAGTTTTGAAAGTTTTCAACCAATGGGTCCACTCCCTCTGCAGCCACTTCCTTTAAAATCCTTGTGTGCAGACTATCAGGTACCAGTGATTTGTCTGCCTTTAGCCCTGTGAGTTTCTCTAATATATTATCCCTTGTGATTGGGATTTTTTTCAAACTAGGCCCCCCCCCCCCCCCCCCCCCACCGCCATTATTTGAAATTAGCCCATCTGTTATCTTAGGGATATTTGCAGTGTCCTCCTCTGTGAAGACTGGTGTAAAAAATTAATTTGACATATCTTTGTTTCCTATTATTAATTCACCAACCTTGTTCTCCAGAGGTCCCAGACCAATCTTAGTCGTTTTGTTTACTGTATGCTTTGATATTACACACAAGTTATCTGTCAAAATCAATTTTCTCCCTTCTTAAGAGCTTCTTAGTCTTTTCCTGCTGGATCTTAAAAACTTCCCAGTCCTCTGGCCTACCACCAGCTCTTGCCACTTTGTATGCCCTACTTTTCAGTTTAATATTACCATTGGATCCATTGATATATAAATAGGAGGAAGGATCTCTGGAGAACGAGGCTGGTGGATTAAGAAGTAGAAGAACCTTCCTGAAAATCAAAATACATTGAGTTTTATATCCTTCAGATACAATGATAATAATGATCATACATGACAGGTGATTGACAGCCCATGAATGTGGTCTTGAGCATTTCTGGGGAGGCTCGATAGCCAGTTAGCTGTCTGGGACTTCCCACAGTCCTTCTGAGAGAGGGCCCCACTTGGTAGTTGGTTTCAATAGTGCCAAATTCCTTTAACCCTAAAATGTACAGCGGCTCTAATGTTTGGCCCATTCATTTCTTCTTTATTTCCTTTGAATGACTGTTTTCAGCCACCTAGTACACTTCACACTTGCTGTATGTTCATGTATTGTACACTACCCCTTATCCTGAATTTTGATGGATCTCTTAAAGGATTGATTGGACTTCAGTCAACACAGACTTTTGTCTTAACTATCTCACCTCGGCCCATTATGTTCCCTGCACATTTGGCCAACCGTCCCTGAATGCCTCATGGTCATGCCTCATTTGCTCTGTCCCAATATTGAATAAATATACATGTACACGTTGAGCATACTGTGGTTAGTTTCCAAAACTGCTAGTGACAAGTGGCTGTGGTCTTAGTAAACACCACAGCTGCTGTTGTAATAGAGTCTTTGTTTACATAACTGCACCCTGTGATTTTAAAGCCTATCACTGCTTGTAAGTATCAAAAATAGACTGCAGCTCTACCACATAATATAGACATTCAACGGAAGTAGTTTGAAGGCTGTTTTTTTTTCTGATATTAGTGTTTTTTATCCTAACTTGTATCCTCGGATTATAGCTCCCTATTCCCTAACAATCTCCAGAAAAGGTAGACAAGGCCAGCGAATGCACCTTCAGATGCCATATACCACCAATTGGACTACTTGCTTCAACAACTGCGTCACACCTACCTGCCTATAGCCTATGTCAGTCATACTATTCAACCACATCCTCTAGTGTACTAAGCACTGCTGCAAGCTTTGCACCAATTGCATGTGTTGCCAGCTATTCAACAATGACCACACATGGCCTAAGCACCTAACTTGAGTGTCACTAGCTCAATTTTTTTGCAGTACAAACAGCAATTAATGTCAATTGATAATCTTATGTCTGAGATTGATAACTTTTTAGTAACCAAAGTTACCAAGGGAAATGGAGCAAAGACACTTGCTCCATGGGATTAGGTCACAAATATAACATGATTTCATTGAAAGGAGGAACATGCTACTTCTATCTTCTTTCTATGTTTTACACGGCAGAGCACAACTGAAGCGAGTAGCAGTGAACCAACTGGGACAGCTGCACATCCTTACTCCCATAGAAAACACTGTGGTCACTATCTTTGGAGTGGCTATATCTGAGGTTGTCATCATGCAGGTCTTAAATTATAGAATAAAATGGTACCTCATTCCTATTTGTTCTCACATTCCTCTTTGCACTCCCCCCCCCCCCCCCCCCCATTGCACAATCCCTTTTGATTGAGAAGCTACAGAGAGTGGAAGCATGCAGAATCAGGCTTAGTATCACTGACCTATGTCATGAAATGTGTTGTTCTGCAGTAGCAGCACAGTGCAAGACATAAAGACATAAAAATTACTATAAGTTACAAAAATAAATACATTGTGCAAAAGAGGAATAACGAGGTAGTGTTCATGGGTTCGTGGACCGTTCAGAAATCTGATGGCGGAGGGGAAGAAGCTGTTCCTGAACCATTGAGTGTGGGTCTTCAGGCTCCTGTACCTCCTCCCCGATGGTAGTAACGTGAAGAGGGCATGTCCCGGATGGTGAGGGTCCTTAGTGATGGATGCCGCCTTCTTGGTGCACCGCTTCTTGAAGGAGTCCTCAATGTCGGGGAGGGTGGTGCCCATGATGGAGCTGGCTGAATCTACAACCCTCTGCAGCCTCTTGCTCGTTGGAGCCGCCATACCAGACGGAGACACAACCAGTCAAAATGCTCACCACCGAACATCTGTAGAAATTTACAAGAGTCTTTGGTGACATACCAAATCTCCTCAAACTCCTAATGAAGTAGAGCCGCTGGGGTGCCTTCTTCATGATTGCATCAATGTGTTGGTCCCAGGATAGATCCCCTGAGATGTTGACATCCAGGACCTTGAAGCTACTCATCCTTTCCACCACTGACCCATCAATGAAGACTGGTGTGTGTTCTCCCTACTTCCCCTTCCTGAAGTCCACAATCAATTCCTTGGTCTTGCTGATGTTGAGTGCAAGGTTGTTGCGACACCACTCAACCAGCCGATCTATCTCACTCCTGTATGCCTCCTCGTTGCCATCTGTGTCCTGTACGCCTCCTTGTTGATTCTGTCAACAATGGTGGTGTCATCGGCAAATTTATAGATGGTGTTTGAGCTGTGCCTAGCCACACAGTCATGAGTGTAGAGAGAGTAGAGCAGTGGGGTAAGCACGCATCCTTGAGGTGTGCCTGTGTTGATTGTTAGCGAGGAGGAGATGTTACTACCGACCTGCACTGACTGTCTCCCGATAATGATGTTGAAGATCCAATTGCAGAGGGGGGTACAGAGGCCCAGGTTTTGTAGCTTGTTGATTACTGAGGGGATGATGGTGTTGAATGCTGAGCTGCAATTGATAAACAGCAGCCTGACATATGTATTGCTGTTGTCTAGGTGCTCCAAAGCCGAATGGAGAACCAGTGCAATTGCGTCCGCTGTAGACCTGTTGTGGTGGTAGGTGAATCGCAGCGGCTTCAGGTACTTGTTCAGGCAGGAGTTAATTCTAGCCATGACCAACCTCTCAAAGCACTTCATCACAGTAGATGTGAGTGTCACAGTAGAGTAAATGCGATAGTCGTTGAGGCAGATCACCTTGATTTGAAACAATGTTCACTAAATGACTTGAAACAATGTTGCTTATTGCAGTATCTGGCTGCAGATTTCAGCTGTAGTAGTTGTAAAGAGGAGTATTTATAACTCCCTAGGGAGCTGCACACAAAGAGTTGCCTCTGCAGCGCCATCTTTTGAACACCTCCACCAGCAACCCCAATTGTCCTCTAATATATCCAAGGACTGCAACTGGCCAGGCGTTGGTGGAAAAACAACGTAGAAGTGATGAAGAAACACCATTACTCAATTTCACATTTGGAAGCATTGTCAGATACTGGTTTTACATTTAATTTAGAGGACATTTTAGAGGTGGGATTGCACACAAGTCACTAGGTAGGTCTGGGTCAAGACTACAGCAGGCACCAGTTCAGTGAACAGCGGGGTCACCTGTTGCATTGAACACAAGATAAGTACTTTGATAGGGCAATCTGGTGAAGAGGGCAGTTGGATATGCACAATGAGATTTGGTACATTGGCAGGTTTGCCAGGAAGCTTCCATGCAATATCAAGGAACAGGGAAAAGTGTATAACCAGCTTAACTTGGGACATTGCATGAGGCTTTTCCAGCATGGGAGTGGTAGCCAACTCCATTTGCACACTTCCAGACCCATTCTGCCCTTGTAGGCAGAGATCTCATCTTCCATTACGGGACAAGCAGAAGCCATGTGATGTCTGGGAGCTATCGTGTAAGCTCATATTTCCATCATGAAACCGCAACTTGCTGCAAAACAAGTTCAGACTGTTGTAAACATTACTGCAGATGCTTGTGATCAAAGGAGTTTTTGAGCACCCCAGTAACATGTAATCCAACTGCCCATTCAGATTGCTGAGTTGCCATATTATGTGTGTGGTGATGGCCTTTTGGAGCTGACCTCTTCAGGTTGTTCCTGAAACAACCTCTTCCAGGGCCTTTTTTTTTGCAGTCAGGTAGCGAGCCCAGATTGCTACCATCCATGGTGAAATGGTGCAGTCTGAAGCTGTATTTTCCTGGTCCAGATCTCCTGAAGGTTCTCATGCAAGGTCATCTACACTCTCTTCCACTGAAAGTTAGCATTTCTCCACCAACCAAACTGCAGCCACTGGGAGAGTGGTAAGACAGGCAAAGGCATTTGGAAGGTAAGCTTGAAGAAAATATTAGTGATTAGTTGACATTTGTGCGTATTCTGGATGGTTTTTTTTATAAATTTGATTTAAAATATTGTTGTATTGCATTGAATTCTATTATAGATTTGTAACTAAAGTGATGATCGGTAACAGAATAAAGGTAAGGAGTGGACTGTGGTGCCTAGGGAATTGAGGTTGTCTTTACTGGTATCACCATCAGATAAGATGATTGCAGAGTCATATCAGCAAGATGAAAAACACGATGATGCTGGGGAACTCAACAGGCCAGGCAGCATCCGTGGAGAAAAGCAGGCGGTCAACATTTCGGGTCAGGACCCTTCCTCAGGACTGAAGATAGGAAAAGGGGAAGCCCAATATATAGGAGGGAAAAGCAGAGCAAGTGATAGGTGGACAAAAGAGGGGAGGCGGGGTGGGCACAAGGTGGTGATGGGTAGATGCAGGTAAGAGATAGTGATAGGCAGGTGCAGGGGGAAGGTAGAGCAGATCCACCGGGGGAGAGAGAGGGAAAAAAGGGGCTAGGAAAGGGAAGAAGAGAAGAAGCATGGTGGGGGGGGGGGGGGAGGGGGATTACTTAAAGTGGGAGAATTCAATGTTCATGCTGTTAGGCTGCAAGGTTCCAAGACGGAAAATGAGGTGCTGTCCCTCCAGTTTGCGCTTGGAATTCTCCTGGCAGTGGAGGAAACCGAGGACTGACATATCAGTGATAGTGTGGGAGGGGGAGTTGAAGTGGCAGGCAACGGGGAGATGCAGATCGTGGTTACGGACAGAGCGCAGGTGTTCTGCGAAACGGTCACCTAGTCTGCGTTTGGTCTCACCGATGTAGAAGAGGCCACACTTGGAGCACTGAATGCAGTGGATGGTATTAAGGGAGGTGCAGGTGAATCTCTGTCTCACCTGAAAGGACTGTTTGGGTCCCTGGATGGAGGTAATGGAGGTGGTGTAGGGGCAGGTGTTGCACCTATGACGGGGGACAGTGGAAAGTTCCCGGGGTGGGATTGGGATTGGGGAGGGGGGGAGCGTGAGGAGTGAACGAGGGAGTCGCGGAGAGAGTGGTCCCTGCAAAAGGCAGAAGGGGGTGGGAGGGGAAGATATGCTTGGTGGTGAGATCCCATTGGAGATGGCGGAAGTGACGGAGAATGATGTGTTGGATACATAGGCTGGTGGGATGAAATGTGAGGACAAGGGGGACCACCGGGGACTGTCATATCAGTGATTTTGTGGGAGGGGGAGTTGGCCGAGGACTGTCATATCAGTGACTGTCATATCAGCAATGGGCTTTTTAAGTTGCTTTATCCCGTACACTTCCTGTCCCTTATGTGCTTGCTGTTTATCAGGTGCAAGGCCTGTACTTCTGTAATGGTGAAGTTGTGCAGCCTATAGCACGTCACTATGAATCATAATATTTTCACTGCCAATACTACATTGTTTCTCCAGGTGGTTCGGGAGGCAGATGAATGTTTATGTCTGCCTGCTGTCCAAATGCGTGTGGATTGCTCACTGAAGTGATGAGCCACATTGCCATTTGCATCCAGTATTCACCCTTGGGTTCATCATGGTAACCTAAACATGGAGGGTGAAGTCTGCTGAGGAATGAAGCCAATATAACTGTTGCCAGCATATTATAACATGCAAGATTTGCTGCCTATAGTCGCACATTATGTGCAGGTTCAGGAAGTGGAATCACATCTGAATTGATACTTGGCAGCAATAAAGCCGTGAGCATATTGTCAATAGCATCTACTGTTATAAGAAAATCCTCAAATTTCAGTCACCCACTACCCTCTGAGAGGGAATAAAATATAACCAGCTCTTTTGAGTGGAGAAGTCAGTGATATCCTTTATCCAGTCATTGACAGCAAACTGTGAGATGTCGCAACTGTCTTTGATTCCAGTCGGGAAGGCCCCTAATGCACAAATGTTAATGGCTATAATTATCTTGACAGCCACTGGTAAAGCAGTCTTTGTCTGATTCTGAGATGCCTACAACACATGCCAGATTTCAGTGCGGAAATCCTTAATGAAGTGCAGATGCTTAACCCTTTTATGTTTATGTAGGAGAATTGCTCCCTTAGCACCTTGGTTAGATAAGGGGTCTTGCTGAAAGCTCTTCTCTTACTTTCTCCTCAAGTTCAAATTTATTGTCATAGGCATACAGATACAGAGTATAAATGCCATGAAAATTAGCCTTATTGCAGCAGCAGCACAGTACATTGCTAACATGACTGACATAAATTAACATAAACTTAAATTAACATAAACTTAAATTAACATAAACTTAAATTAACATAAACATGCACAAAAAATAAACAACAAATTAAACACAAGGACACTGGTGCAAGTTGAGAGAGAGCAAAAGAAATGTAGTCCGAGGTAACGTTAGGGTTTTTCAGGTCGTTTCAAGAACCTGACAGCAGTGGGGAAGAAGCTTTTGTTGAATCTTGAGGTGTGGGTCTTCAGGCTCCTGTACCTCCTGCCTTATGGCAGCATTGAGAAGAGGGCATGGCCCGGATGGTGGGGGCCCTCAGTGATGGATGTCGCCTTCCTGAGACATCGCCTCTTGTAGATGTCCTCGATGGTGAGGAGAGTGGTACACGTAATGGAACTGGCTGAGTCCACCACTCTCTGTACCCTCTTGCGTTCCTATGCATTGGAGTTTCCATACCAGGCTGTAATGCAACCAGACAGAATGCACTTCAATGTACATCTGCAGAAGTTTGTCAAGAGTCTGCAGTGACTTGCTGAATCACCATAAACTTCTAAGAAAGTAGAGATGCTGGCTCACCTTCATGGTTGCGTCTATATGCTGGGCCCAGGATAGGTCCTCCAAGGTGTTGACCCCAGAAATTTGAAACTGCTCACCCTTTCCACTGCAGACCCTTCAATGAGGACTGGTGCGTGTTCGCTTGACTTCCCCTTCCTACAGTCCATAATCAGTTCCATGGTTTTGCTGACGTTGAGCGCAAGGTTGTTGTTACGACACCACTCAACCAGCTGACTTATCTCACTCCTGTACATTGCTTCCTCACCATCCATGATTCTGCCAACAACAGTGGTGTCTTCTGCAAATTTGTAGATGGCTTTGGAACTATGCTTAACTACACAGTCATAGGTGTAGAGAGAGTAGAGTGGGGGGCTAATCGCACAGCCCTGAGGTGCGCCTGTGTTGATGGTCAGTGAGGAGAAGATGATGTTTCCGATCTGCACTGATTGTGGTCTCCCAATGAGGAAGTCAAGGATCCAATTGAAGAAGGAGGTAGAGAGGCCCAAGTCTTGGAGCTTGACGATAAGTTTTAAGGGGATGATAGTGTTGAATGTTGAGCTGTAGTCAACAGCCTGTCGTATGTGGTCTGTTTGTTCAGGTGGTCCAGAGCAGAGTGGAGAGCCAGCAAGATTGTGTCTGCTGTAGACCTATAGTGGTGATAGGCAAATTGAAGTGGGTCCAGGACCTTACTGAGGCAGCAGCTGATTCAAGCCATGACCAACCTCTCGAAGCAGTTCATTACGGTGGGTGTAAGTGCTACCAGATGGTAGTTGTTGAGGCAGGTACCCTGCTCTTCTTGGGCATCAGTGCAATCGGTGTAGTATAACAAGTACAACTCCCTGTTTCAACAGCTTGCCATGTTCCTTGGGCCTTCAGATTGTTCTTCCAGTTCTGCTGTTTTCCAAAGGAAATACCTACCTGCACAAGCATTTCTGAAAGCAATCAATTTATGCTGGTACCTTGATCTGGATCTTCAGCATTTACTGTGTCACATCCTGTATACTTGAGCAACTTTGAAGAACATAGGAAGTGCCAAAAGCTTGCACAATGAAAACAAAAGCCAGTAGAAATCGATCAGTGACTCTTCTGAAAGTTGCTGATGATCACTTTAAATAGTACTTGTAAAATGTCCTTCTGGTTGTTGGACATGTTCAGCTATCTGTAAGTAAAAGAGAATGTCATCTGAAATTTTCAGTTCCAAAATGTCATTAATGCCTCCATCTGTCCATCTGTGTACTTCTACCAAGCATTGGCTGCATGTGCACAAATGCCCTGTTCATTCTGGGACAAAGTTTGAGATGCCATTTTGGAAGCAAATTGGCACAGCTAATGATTAAGCATTTTTTGCCACTAAATCTTTGTGAACCCACCTTCAGCCACGTTAACCAAGTTATAGAACCATAGAACACTACAGCACAGAAAACAGGCCATTCGGCCCTTCTAGTTTGTGCCAAAACATTATTCCTCTAGTCCCATTTACCTGCACCCAGTCTCTCCAGACCCTCCAGACCTCTCCCGTCCATGTATCTATCCAATTTATTCTTAAAACTTAAGAGTGAGCCCGCATTTACTATATCAGATGGCAGCCCGTTCCACACTCCCACCACTCTTTCAGTGAAGAAGTTCCCCCTAAACCTTTCCCCTTTCACCCTAAAGCCAGGTCCTCTCGTACTTATCTCCTAACCTAGGTGGAAAGAGCCTACTTGCATTTACTCTGTCTATGCCCCTCATAATTTTGTAAACCTCTATCAAATCTCCCCTCATTCTTCTGCGCTCCGAGGAATAAAGTCCTAACCTGTTCAATCTTTCCCTGTAACTCAGCTCCTGAAGACCCGGCAACATCCTAGTAAATCTCCTCTGCACTCTTTCAATCTTACTGATATCCTTCCTATAGTTAGGTGACTAGAACTGCACACAATACTCCAAATTTGGCCTCACTTTTGCCCTTTATCATTATCAACCAGATCAAAGAAGTAAGTTTTGAAAACCTGTCTTTTAAAGGCCTACCCAATTGAGCTGGTTCGTGGCAGATATTGAATTTGGTAAAATGCAAATTAGTTTGGGCAGAAACTTTGGATGGCAGAGGAATCCTTTTCAAAGTGAGCATAATGGGCTATAATTTGCAAGTGAAATGCTGGTGGTGCTCTAAGTGGAAAATACCCAATTAAGGTTTCTGTTTGGCTCATTGATACACCATGCTGCATTTGACAGTCAAAGCTTCCTCCTGCCTTTCCTCATCTAACTTTTCTCTTTTGAATTCCGTTGAGGAGCTCCACTGATGTCTGGGCTAAGCAGGACCCCCCCCCCCCCTCCCCCAGTCAAAGTAGATTAGATCATGGCTCAACTCACTGGTAGATTGGTGGGGTTTTTAACAATCCAGGAGCTGCATTATTTGTTCTTTTGTTATGTAGAAGTCCATCAGCCATAGAAATGTCTATTTAGAAATGTAACTGCTGGCAAAGGTCTTGATTGTGGAACATCAGCAGTTTACCTTCTAAAGAAGGATGTTGTCTTTCCACAGAGCTGTTCTCCCCTTTCACCTGACCAAGATGTAGGTTTTAGGGAAGCTCCCACATCCTGGTTGCAGAGCGTTATAATGGATTAAGATGGGCTAATAAAGAATTTCCAAATAAAACTTAGATCAAGAGTTGAATTTCCATTTAGATATTAACCATTCAACTGTCTGGAGTCCTCTGCTGTCTTGGGCAAAATGAAGAAATAGCTGTATGGTAAATCTGAGGCTTAACTTGTTCTCTTCAGCAATACCCTGTGTGGATTCCCCTTTCTTCTGTTTCATTCCAATCTTACCCCATTAGGACATTGTGCAGCATCACATTCTTTGGATTTTGTAGATCTTGTTACAGAGTTAGTAGTTATGTATACTGGATGTGCAAATTAGTTTGAGGCAATCATTTATTAATATCCAGCATTACAATGTGAACAGCTAGAGAACCAATGTAGGCGTGCAACTCTTCCCTGGTTGTTTCTGTAGTGAATTATAAAACCTGTTTCTGTGCTATAAAGTCATCATTTAACTCATCAACATATCCTTTTATATTTTCTCCTTTATGCATCTAGCTTTCCCTTAAATACATCTTATGAATCATCTCACTACTTTCTCCAGTAGCTAGTTCTCCATTCCATCCACTGAATAAATACGGTTCTCTTAAATTCCATTTGGATTTGTTAGTGACTATCTTTACATTTTGGCCTTCAGTTCTGGTCTTGTGGAAACATCTTCACTCCATCTCATCTGTTAAAATTCATGAATAATTTAAAAGATCATCCTCCCCTTCATCTCTTTCCTAGGAAAAAGAGCCACAATATTTTCAATCATTCTTGATAGGTATAACCTTTCACTTATAGATTATTCTGAGAAATCCTTTTTGCTTCTGTGCTAGTGCTAATGTATTTTGTTTCTTGAAATCCACTATTAGTTAGTTGCCTTCAAGAGCATAACAACAGAATTGATGCTTGAGTGGAGCAGGAAAGCAAGCCGATGTGAATAAAGGTCTCTCATTTTTCTAGCTGTTGATCTCATCCTCCTGTGTAACTGAACAGAAGGAAAGAAGTTCTATTCTTAATTTGTGAATTTGATATTAAACCATGTTACACGATAATCTGTATTTTGTAAATAACTTTCATGTATTAATGGTACATATACTGTAATGGATAATTATTTTGAAAGGCTATTGTTTGATGAATTATATTGAATTAACCATAGAATTTTTTTTAAACTCCATTACTTACTCTGAACTCAGAGGCCCAGATACGATTTCTGAAAGCAAAATTAAGAGTAATGCAGGAGGAACTGGATAGACTAGCTCATGAATACAACAAGAAGGTAAGGGTCAAATATATGGTCACCCAGAGCATATAAGTATTTATTATTAAATGGATTGCTATTACATATTTTCTCAATGCAATAATCAAATACCAATAATATCAATGTCAATGTTTAGTGCACAATGCATAGATGATTTTAAGGGAAGTAGCTGATTTGTCAATTAAGAATGAACAACCTATTTCATGATATGGTGAGGAGTGGTTTGGTTTGGGAAGATTGTTGTCATGTGGGCAGGGAATCCCACTCTAAAACCGCCAAATAAACCTAATGGATCAAACCCTAAATTATGGTTGTGAGACTTTGAATTGGGTAGGAGGTGCGAGGAACCAGAGGGTGATGAAGTGCACTGAAGGAGTATAAATCAAGGGAGAGGAATTATGGAGGATCCTTCTCAGACTTGTTGACTCAAAGAATTACTCACCATTTCTCCATGTTGACATGCAAGCCATGATCCTCAGCAACAAACTTGCCACAGACCAAATCCCAGTGCAGACTAGGGTTATGCAACGCTGCAGCATCGTACCAACCCACTCCTCAATCTATCTTTCTATAATACTGTTGTACCTCACCTCTAACAAGTTCCCTGCTGGAGTGGAATTGATCTCCACAAGTGGGAAACTGTTCATCTTTTGTCATCTCCGCTCCAGAACTAAGATTGCACCAACTTTAGTCAGAGTAATAATATGCAGAAGACAATCGTGCACACTTAGAGGCCAAGCTCCAAGCTACATTTGATTTCTTTACTGAAGTATACTTCACTGAAGCATCACATTAAACATTCAGGTGCCAAGATCATTTATTTATCTGAAACTGCTGCAGAATATTGAGCCTGACAATCAGCATCCATGATGAGACCCTTGTTGATGTGGATCACTTCCCATATTTTAGGATCCACCTCCCGGGCGGGGGCAGACATTGACGATGCCAGGACTCCCTATGGCTGCCTGTGGAAAAGTGATCATCGATCATGCCCAGCACTAAGCTCATGGTGTAACAAGCAGCAGTGATCCTTGTCCTCCAGTGCACAGAAGAGACATGGGTACCTTGTACTGTGGGCCTCAAAGCACTGGTGTCATCAATGCTGCCTCTAAATCTCCTCCAGATTGATTAATAAGATAGATAAACCTCTGCCTTGAATGTACTCAGCAACTGAGCCTCTATAGCCTCTAAGGTAGAGAATTCCAAAGTTTCATTACCAGCTGGGTAAAGAAGTTTCTTCCCATCTCTATACTGAATAGCTGACCCTTTATGATGATCCTGGGTTCTAGACACCACAGCCAGAGGAAACGTCAACACAGTCTGAATTCTACGTTTCAATAAGATTACCCCTTATTTTACTTAACTCTAGAAAATATAGGCCCAGTTTGTTTAATCTGCCACTCCAGGAATGATTCTGGTGAACCTTTGTTGCACTCCCTCTGTCACAGGCACCTCCTTTGTTGCAAGTGTATCCTTCCCTAGGCAGGGAGAGCAGCCCTGTACACACTATTCCAGGTGCAGTCTCACCAAGGCTCTATGTAGTTGCATCAGAACATCTCTACTTTTGCACTGAAATCATATTGCATTAATGGCCAACATGCCTTTTACCTTCCAGCTGCTTGCTAAACCTGCATGTTACTTCCAGGGTTACAAGGACACCCAGGTCTCCCTGAACCTCGACACCTTTCAATCTCTCACCATTTTAAAAAGTGCTCTGCCATTTTATCTTTTTACCAAGGTGGATAACCTTCCATTTTTCTACATTATGTTCCATCTGCTATGCCGTTGCCCATACACCTTCCTATTTATATGCCCTGGAGGCTCTCTGCACCTTGTTCACAGCCCAAACTGCTACCTAGATTCATATCTTCAGCATATTCCTTCCTATAACGTCAACTAACTGGTCGATCTTTCTTTTCTCCTTCCATCCTTTCTTAAATAATGGGGTTATATTTTCAGCCTTTCAGTTGGTGAGAACTGTTCTAGAATCCATGGAATTTTGGAAGATGACATATAGTGCATCTACTGTCTCCCTAGCCACCTTCATCAAAAACCATGGTTATAGGTTATCAGGTCTGAAGGGCTTAATGTCTTTTAGTCACCTCTCCTCCAATACCAGTTTTTTTTTAATATATAGCTATAGCTATATTTTTTTTGAATTTATTTACTATCACTACCATTTCTTTATTCTGCTGTATAACTTCCCCGACCCATTCTGTCAGGAACCCATAGTAACTTAAAGCTTTTTTTAAAATCCTTTTTACTTATCTACTTTACTTTTCCTTATCAATGTCTTGTTCCTTCTTTACTTAATTCTAATTTTATCTGAATCCTTGGGCTTTCTGTTTTGTTATTTGGCAATATGATGTCTTTTCCTTTGATCTAACAATCTTCAGCCTCTCTTGATAGTCGCATAGAAAACAACAGGGCAATAATTACCAGAGGTACAGTGCATACAAGCTACTTTACCAGTTCATATTTTCTTCCCTTGGAGAGTTATATATTAGTTGTAAACTCTTTCTTAATCATTTTACAGTTAGCCGTTGGTTGTTATATTTTTAACATTGATCCTAATCTACCATAGATGCCTCGCATCTCATGCCTTGGTAATTTGCTTTATTTTCATTTTGAACTAAATAACTTCCAATCTTTATGTTGTGGCGACTCACCGCACCGGCATCTAACTGGCTCCCAACATCACGAACATTGTCGGAGGCCCCGATCCAAGATGGCGCGGGGCCCTCCTTCTTCTCCATCGTTGGGCTAGGAAAGCTCGCGCGCAGGAAGGTCAGGTGACCCATGTATGACGTCAGCGCGGGAACTGTAGTGCAGGAAGCTTTCGGCTATCAAAGGCGCACCGCACCCCTGTCGTTCATTCGACTTCTGACGTCAAACAATCGACTCTGTGTCTTCATTTCATCGTGTGTAGCTAGTCACTACGTTGGTGACCCTGACGGACCCAAACATTTTTGGACCCACGATGTCTGCACAACAAGAGGTACAGGCAGTAGCCCTCAAACTGCCCACCTTCTGGACCCTCAGGCCTCGTGTCTGGTTTGACCAGGCTGAGGCCCAGTTCCAGATTCGCCAGATCACCAGGGTCGACACTAAGTACCACTACGTGGTGAGCACCCTCAACCAAGACACCGCAGCCCAGGTCAAGGATTTCATACAGGCGCCCCTGGAGGAGGAGAAGTACAAGTTCAAGACCCTCCTCCTTGAGACTTTCAGACTTTCCCGACGCGAACAGGCCTCCCACCTCCTCCACCTCGATGGGTTGGGTGACAGACCCCCCCTCTGTGCTCATGAACGAGATGTTGGCCCTGGCAGATGGCCACAAACCCTGCCTGATATTTGAGCAGCCTTTATGGAACAGTTACTCGACAACATCCACCTGCTCCTGGCGGATGCCGATTTCAGCGACCCCCTGAAGGTGGCTGCCCGGGCGGATGTCCTTTGGCGGGCGAAAAAGGAGAGCGGGGCGTCTGTCAAGCGCATTGCCATGCCACGTACCCAGCGGCCCAGCAGGCCAGACCCGGCAATCGAACGCACCCCACCCGCCACCAGGTCTGAAACACCAACCAACCAATGGTGTTTCTACCACCAGCAGTGGAGCGCGGATGTCCGCAGGTGCCGGCCACCATGCAGGTTTCCAGGAAATGCCAGAGCCAGCCACCGCTGATGGCTGCGGTGGCTGGCCACCCAAATAGCCTCTTGCATGTGTGGGGCAGGCGTTCCGGCCGTCATTTCCTGGTGGATACCGGAGCCAAAGTCAGCGTCATGCCTCCCAACAGCCACGAGACTTGCAACTGCACACCAGGACCCGTCCTCAGAGCCGCCAATGGCAGCGCCATCCGGACCTTTGGCACCCGTCTGGTGCACCTCCAGTTTGGCACCTGCAACTTTACTTGGAAATTCACCCTGGCCGCTGTTTCGCAACCACTCCTCGGGGCAGACTTCCTTTGCGCCAACAGTCTGCTGGTTGACCTGCGGGGTAAGCGTTTGGTACATGCCAGGACCTTCCAAACGTTCTCGTTGGGTGAGGCCAAGCTACCGGCCCCACACCTCGACTCCGTCACCATGTCGACCAACGAGTTCGCCAGGGTCCTGGCAGAGTTCCCGTCTGTACTAACGCCCCAGTTCTCCACCACCTTGCCTAAGCACGGCATCCAGCATCATATCCCCATCCAGGGCCCACCCCTCCACGCCCGCGCCCGGCGGCTACCCCCGGACAAGCTCCGCCTCGCGAAAGAGGAATTTAGAAGGATGGAGGAGTTGGGGATCATCCGCAGGTCGGACAGCCCATGGGCCTCTCTGCTACACATGGTCCCCAACGCAGCTGGAGGCTGGCGACCCTGCAGCGATTACCGACGCCTGAATGACATTACTACCCCGGACCGGTACCCCGTGCCGCATATTCAGGACTTCGCTGCCAACCTGCATGGGCGGTCCATTTTTTCCAGGGTTGACCTCGTCTGCGGCTATCACCAGATCCCTGTGCATCCGGACAACATTCCAAAGACGGCACTGATCACACCTTTCGGCCTCTTTGAATTTGTCCGGATGCCCTTTGGTCTCAAGAACGCTGCTCAGTCCTTCCAACGACTGATGGACGTGGTCGGGTGCGACCTTGACTTCGTCTTCATATACCTTGACGACATCTTGATCGCCAGCAGCAGCCGCCAGGAACATTTCATGCACCTCTGCCAACTCTTTTCTCGCCTGAGGGATTTCGGCCTGACCGTCAACCCAGCCAAATGCCAGTTCAGGCTTGAGACAATCGATTTCCTGGGCCATCGGATCGACAAACACGGCACCTCACCCCTGCCTGCAAAGGTCGATGCCATCCGCCACTTTGCCAGACCCACCTCCATCAAGGACCTGCAGGAATTCCTCAGTATGGTAAACTTTTATCACCGGTTCGTACCATCCGCGGCCTGCATCATGTGCCCGTTGTTTGCTCTCCTGTCGGGCGGAAGCAAGGACATTGGTTGGCTGGAGGAGGCTCACACCGCGTTCGTCAAAACCAAGCAGGCCTTGGCGGATGCGGTCATGTTGGTGCGTCCTCGTACGGATGTCCCAGCTGTCCTCATGGTCAACGCCTCCAGCACAGCAGTCAGAGGCGTTCTAGAGCAGCTTATCGAAGGGCGTTGGCAACTGCTAGTGTTTTTCAGCAGACACCTTCAACCACCAGAACTCAAATATAGCGCCTTCGACCGCAAGCTGTTGGTGTTGTACCTGCCCATCAGACACTTCTGATACTTCTTGGAGGGCAGGCCGTTTACAGCTTTCACCGACCACAAGCCGTTGACCTTCACTTTCAACAAGGTCTCAGATCCCTGGTCAGCACGGCAGCAGCGGCACTTGTCATACATCTCAGAGTACACCACTGACGTCCGCCATCTGTCCGGGAAAGAGAACGTGGTCGCGGATGCACTGTCATGGCCCACCATCTAAGTTTTGTCCTGGGGTGGATTTTGGCGCCTTGGCGGAGGCACAGCGAATGGACATGGAGATGCCCAGCAATCGCACTGCAGTCTCGGGCCTGCAACTGCAAGACCTACTGGTAGGCCCCAGGGAGCACACCCTGCTCTGCGATATCTCCACAGGTAGACCTCATCCCAGCGGCCTGGCGTCGACAGGTGTTTGATTCCATCCACGGCCTGGCACACCCATTCATCCATCCGGACAGTAGTCCGGATGGTGTCCGACAAGTTCGTCTGGCATGGCCTGCGTAAACAGGTTTCCGAATGGGCCTGGTCCTGCACTCACTGCCAAACCTCGAAAGTACAGCAGCATGTCAAGGCCCCCCTGCAGGATTTTCAACCTACCCACTGGAGGTTCAACCATATCCATGTCGACCTGGTCTGCCCCCTCCCAGTCTCCCAAGGAGCGCGGTACCTCCTCACGATTGTCGACCGTTTTACCCGCTGGCCTGAAGCCATTCCCCTCGCAGACACCTCCACCCAGTCCTGCACACGGGCCCTTTTGTCAACTTGGGTGTCCTGTTTTGGTGTCCCGGCACATATCACCTCAGACAGAGGAGCTCTGGCCTGTGGTCTGCCGTCGCCAACTTGTGGGGTTCCCGGATCCACCTCACCACCACCTATCATCGCAATCCAATGGGCTGGTGGAGAGGTTCCATCGACACCTGAAGTCGGCACTCATGGCCCGCCTTAAGGGACCCAACTGGGTGGACGAAGTCCCCGGGTCCTGCTGGGGATACGTACCGCGCCAAAGGAGGACCTGCATGCCTCGTCCGCAGAGATGGTGTACGGAACGCCCTTAGTCGTCCCGGGCGAGTTCCTACCAGCACCAGGGGGCCAGAGGAAGAACCTGCTGTGATGCTCGACCGGCTGCGCGAGTGGCTTAGAAACCTGGCCCCATTACCCACCTTGTGACATGGACAGGCCCCGGCACGTATGCCGATTTCCCTCCGAGACCGTAAGTTTGTCTTTGTCAGGAGGGGCACGCACCGAACACCACTGCAGCGGCTGTACGAAGGGCCATTCCGGGTTGTCAAGAACAATGGGTCTACATTCGTGCTGGACATTGGGGGGCGCGAGGAGGTTTTTACAATTGACTGGCTGAAGCCAGCTCATTTAGACTTGGACCAACCCGTAGTGGTCCAGCAACCGCGACGCAGGGGCAGGCCACCCAAGTCATAGTTTATTTAATTCTGGTGTTTGCAACGGTATCGCCGGTTCTTGGGGGGTGGGGGGGTTATGTGGCGACTCACCGCACCGGCATCAAACTGGCTCCCGACATCACGAACATTGTCGGAGGCCCCGATCCAAGATGGCGCGGGGCCCTCCTTCTTCTCCATCGTTGGGCTAGGAAAGCTCGCGCGCAGGAAGGTCAGGTGACCCGTGTATGACGTCAGCGCGGGAACTGTAGTGCGGGAAGCTTTTGGCTATCAAAGGCGCACTGCACCCCTGTCGTTCATTCGACTTCTGACTTCAAACAATCGACTCTATCTTCATTTCATCGTGTGTAGCTAGCCGCTACAATGTAAGATTTTGTCATATCATGATTACTGTTCCCTAAAGACCCCAGATCATCAATATTCTTCTTACACTTACCCTTTCTCCTTACAAATTAGCAGATCTAAAATAGTTTGTTCCCTTGTATGTTCCTCAACATACTGATTATAAAAGAAAAACATCTCTACTACACTCATAAATTGATTGTCCACAGTATTTCTGCTGCCTTGGTTGCCAAGTTTATATGTGAATTGAAGTCCCTCATGAAAGTTGTATTACATTTATGTATATCTCCAGCCTTCTGATTTGTACATTGCCATTACTATTTGGGGAATTGTATACACCTTCCTCCAATGTTTTCTGCCCTCTGGTATTTCTACCCAAGCTGATTCTACTTCTTGATTTTCTGACCTAAAATCCTTCTTCTCAATTGGCTTTATCCCATTCCTTAATATCAGGGCAGACACACCTCTTTTTCCATTCTATCTCTTCTTAGAGTTAAGTAACCTGAAATATTTACCTTCCAACCTTAGTCACCACATTTGCACACATTGCAACCCCATTTTGGTAATGACTATTAGATCATATCTATTTTCTACTATTTGTGCCATTAATTCACCAGCTGTGTCATCAATGCTAATTGTGTCATCAATGCTACGTGCATTCAGATAAAGACCCTTCAATTTTGTCCTTGTACCTTTTTTTCCCTGCTCGGACTCTGATTGGAGGTACCCTCTTATGTTTGTATGCACTGTACCTTCCTGACAGATACTGTTTATCATTACCCTCTGCTATCCCCCTGGTCCTTTCTCTTTAACCATCTAGATTTCCCCACACCAGAATCTCTAGTGGTCCCAGCCTGATTCAAGTGAAGCCTATTCCAATGGGACAGCTTCCTTTTTCACCTGTATTGGTTCCAGTTCCCTATGAATTGAAACCCATTTCTGCCACACAGATCTTTCAGCTATGCGTTCAGTTCTCCAATCTAATTCACCTTAAACCAATTTGCTTGTAACGATCCAGAGATGTTCACCTTTCTAGTTCTCTTTGAAAACTGGTTAGTGGGAATCCTGTGGCAACAATGAAGATTGAGAGAAAATGAAATGATACTTGAGAGACTTTGAATTAGGTTTGGCTGCTAGGTGCCAGAATGTGAAGAAGTGCTGATCCTCAATGAAATCACTGGAAGTCAGCTGGCAATAGGTAATGTAGGTACGTTTTACTCGGCTGATGTAGGGACTCTTCAAAGATTGTTGTCAGATTTGCAAACATTGCATATTTGCTGAACAGAATGAAATGTCTGTATAATCTTCCAGGGATTTTTCTCTTTAAGCAATAGAACATTATTGTTTCATGGCTTCTCATTAACTTATTGAGGACTACATTAGCCTTCGCTTTATAGAACACAGAACAGCAGAGGAATGGGCTCTTCAGCCCACGACGTCTGTGCCGAACACGATGCCAAATTAAACTAACCCCTTCTGCCTGCATGTGATCCATATCCCTCCATTCCCTGCATATTCATGTGCCTATCTGAAAGCCTCTTAAATGCCACTATCGTATCTGCCTCCACCACCACCCCTGGCAGCGCGCTCCAGGTACCTACCACTCTCTGTGTAAAAAAAATGAAAAATCTTACCCTGCACATCTCCCTTAAACTTCCCCCTTCTCACCTTAAAGCTATTCCCTATAGTATTTGGCCTTTCTACTCAGGGGAGACAGTCGGAATCTTTTTCCCAATCGATGCCTCTCCTAATTTTATAAACTTCTGTCAGGCCTCCCCTCAGCCTCCGAATCTTCAGAGAAAACAATCCAAGTTTGTCCAACCTCCCCCTATGACTAATACCTTCTAATTCAGGCAACATCCTGGTAAACCTCTTCTGCACTGTCTCAGAGCATCCACCTCCTTCCTGTAATGTGATCAGAACCGCACACAGTGCTCCAAATGTGGCCTAACCAAAGTTTTATACAGCTGCAACATGACTTCCTGACTCTTTTACACTCGGTACCCTGACCGATGAAGGCAATCATGCCGTACACTTTCTTTACCACTCTTTGTGTTGCCACTTTCAACTATGGACTTTTGGACCACAAGATCCCTCTATACATCAATGATGTTAAGAGTTCTGTCATTAACTGTATACTTTCCCCTTACATTTGACCTCCCAAAGTGCAAACCACCCCACGCTTGACCAGATTAAACTCCATCAGCCATTTCTCCACCCATATCTGTAACTTATCTACTGTATACCCTGACAACCTTCTTCACTGTCTGCAATTCCACCAATTTTCGTGTCATCAGCAAACTTACTAACCAACTCATCTACCTTTTGGTCCAGGTCATTTATATATATCACAGCACTGTGATAGAGGTCCCAGCACTGATCCCTGCGGAACACCACCGGTCACAGACCTCCAGCCAGAAAAACACCTTCCCACCACTACCCTCTGTCTTCTATGGGCAAGCCAATTCTGAATCCAAACCACCAGGTCACTGTGGCTCCCATGCATCTTAATCTTCTGGATCAGCCTACCATGAGGGACCTTGTCAAATGCCTTACTAAGATCCATGTAGACATTCATTGCCCTATCCTCATCAATCACCTTTGTCACCTTCTCAGAATAATTAGTTTTTAACAGCAGTAAATAAAAAAATTAACTTCATATGCAATCCTTATTATTCCACACATCTCAATAAACATGGAGTTATGATTTTAATGAGTAGCTTCACTGTGAAAACATCTTTGACACTATGTATTGCAGTATGTTTCTTTTGAAAGCTTCTTGAGGCAAAGTCTCTCCTCACAAGAAGAAAGCATGAGAAGTTGAAAATACTGATATAGATCTAGAATTAAGCATGAACATTTGCTATACATGCAATTAAAATAGATTAAATTGGGTAAGTGTCAGAATGGCAGATTATGACATACTCAGAAAGTGATCATGATCAGCATCTGTCTAACTGTGTTACATCTATCTCAGTTAAATTTCAACCAAGCTCTTTGTAGAAGTTTTCTTTAATTTCATATTTTGTTTGTTATTAAAGGCTTTGCTAAGAGTGCCATTTTGACCTCAACCACAAAGTTGCAATATAATGATATTACACACGTTGAGAATTCTGAAGATATCCCACATCTGGTAGATGCTATCTGGATGAAGACCAATTCTTTACACATTTGCCCAACTGACAATTTTATTTTTAACAGAGCATATATCAGTTTCAGTGGAATGGTTTATCTTGTTGAAAATATCTTGTCCCTACTCAGTGCTTAAATTCTTCCTCAGATCAATTTCAGAAAAGTTGCAAACTATGGTTTTAACAAAAATAAATGTCTCCAACCTCCTGCATCATTGGTCTACTTTTCAAGTTACTTGATAATCAATCATAATTTCAACTTTTGATCGGCCACAGCCATGACAATCATGCCCAGAATTAGTCAACACTTGCATCTGCAGAAATCCAGAACTTGCTGGCATTTACAAGGGGAAATGGCTGAAGTTGTTGCAAAGGTGCCAGAATTTCACCACAAAAAATGCCTATATTCATGCTGTAGGCTGCAACTTATGATTCTTAAAAGAATTAGTTTCATCCAACACAAACATGATATTTAACATTTGATCAGAACTCTAAAGAAAGACCATCGATATGAAATGTTAACTCTACTCCTCCCTTCAGAGAAGCTGCCTGACTTGCCGAGTATTTCCAGAACTTTCTGTTTTTAATTACTGAACTTAATGATGAATGTGGGTTGAGTGACCTTTTCAGTTGATAGATTTTGGATGGAGTTATCTATCTGATTATTTTCACAGTCTCTGCCTTTACTTCATAGGATGATGAAAATAACACATTGACGAGTCGTGTAAAGGAGGTAGAGGAAGAACGCAACAGATTACAGAAGACGACAAGCATCCAGCAGTCTCAGATTGAGAAATATAAAAGCTTGGCCGATGAGGCACAAAGGAAAAGTGATGGTTTGCAACAACAAGTATTTTCTTTGCAAAAGGTATATCTTACATTATGATGTCTAAGTAAACGCATACCTAATCCATTTATATTGTGGCATTTCTACTAAAATCGTAAATAAATTTCACCACTCCTGAGCATCCGCTGTCTACATAAGGCAGCAATTGACCGGCTTCCAAGACCCCAATGATTTGCTCATATTGGCCCTGGTGCGAAAATTGGACACTGTGCAAATGTGTAAGGCTACATGATATGTAATAGAAGAACACAGTCAACTTGGCAAACTAAATTGGGCATATAAATTGCACACTGTATTGTACTGTCTTTTCAGACTTTCCAAGTTGTTGGTTCATATGCAAAAATGTGATGGTTATTTTCCTGAGATTTGTAGACACTCCTCATGATATTTTCCAACAGTTTATTTGAATAACTTCATATGCCATCCTTATTATTCACACATCTCTTAATAAACATGGAGTTATGATTTTAATGAGTAGCATCACTGTGAAAACATCTTTGACACTATGTATTGCAGTATGTTTCTTTTGAAAGCTTCTTGAGGCAAAGTCTCTCCTCACAAGTAGAAAGCATGAGAAGTTGAAAATACTGATATAGATCTAGAATTAAGCATAAACATTTGCTATACATGCAATTAAAATAGATTAAGTTGAGTAAGTGTCAGAATGGCAGATTATGACATACTCAGAAAGTGATCATGATCAGCATCTGTCCAACTATGTTACATCTATCTCACAGTTAAATTTCAACCAAGCTCTTTGTAGAAGTTTTCTTTAATTTCATATTTTGTTTGTTATTAAAGGCTTTGCTAAGAGTGCCATTTTTACCTCAACCACAAAGTTTCAATATATTGATATCACACACATTGAGAATTCTGAAAATATCCCACATCTGGTAGATGTTATCTGGATGAAGACCTGTTTCTATATCACAGGTTCCCAGAACTCCCTGGATTTTTGTTTCTTCTCAGCTCTGATGAAGGTTTGGACCTGAAATGTTAACTGTTTCTCTTTCTGCAGATTTTGCCTGGCCTGCTGAGTATTTCCAGCATTGTACTTTTATTTTAAAGTAGGAAACTTCCATGGCTGTAAAAGATCTATTAAAGTAGAATTATGCACCTATTTGTGTTTAGACAATAAAGACAAGCTTGTATCTTTGGAAGTCAAAAAAACCAGCAGATGTTGGAAATCTGAAATAAAAATAGAAAATACTGGAAAAACTCATCAGGTTGGGCAGCATCTGCAGAAGGAGAAACAGTCAATGGTTTGGGTCTGTGAAACATTGACTCTTTCCCTTTCCACAGATGCTTTCTGACCTGCTGATTCTTTTCAAACATTTTCTCTCTTGTGTTGCATCTTTGGATAGCAGTTTTCTGTGGGAAAACTTGAAGCTTTAGACAAAGGATGGTAAATACTTAAAAAAAAGATGTGGCAAATTGTTTTTCTTTCAGAATATTGT
The DNA here is from genome assembly GCF_009764475.1 of Pristis pectinata. Lineage (NCBI taxonomy): Eukaryota > Metazoa > Chordata > Chondrichthyes > Rhinopristiformes > Pristidae > Pristis > Pristis pectinata. The sequence continues at coordinate 28,407,733 of NC_067432.1, read as the reverse complement.
GAGCCTTTGGAATTCTCTTCCTAAACTCAGAGTCTTTGAATATTTTAAAGCAGAAAGTAGAGAGATTGTTGATAAGTAAAGGGCTGAAAGGTTGCAGGGGATAGGTTGGAATGCAGAGGTGAGGTTCCAATCAGAGTAGCCACATGATCCTGTTGAATGGTTGAATAGGACTGAGAGACTGTGTGGTATACTCCTGCTCCTAATATATATATTAGTATGTATTTAGGAGCTTTTATAATGCAGTGTTGTTCTTTGTTCAACTGATTTGTATGATCATTATTTGAAATTTCAAAGAAATAGAAGTTTTAATGTTATATGGATGCGGACTACATTACACATGCTCATGGAATGTTTCCAAGGTTTCCCTTCTGATCTAATGATGCTTTTGAAGCATTGATACCAGCAGACTTCTGATTGCTCTTCATGTAAATAAGAATACAGACTGAGTTTAGTCCTTTCCTGTTCTTATCCAGTATACATGTGTAAATGTTCAATAAAGGCACTGGATACTGTCAGGAACAACAAGCCCTCTCAGATATTTCCATTCCCTGCCCAGAGGCACTGAGACCAGTGATGGTCCCCATTTGTTTCTACAGCTGACAGCACCTTACTGAGTATGAATGAGGAATCAAACCTGGAACCTTCAGGTCTATAGGCATTAGTGCTCTCATTGAGGGTTATTTATTTAGATACAATGCAATCAATACTTTTTCAATCAAAGAAAATGAAGTGTTCATAATCTAAAATTGTTTTGGAACTTATGAGAAAGATTGGATGCAAATAGTTACTAAACCACCCATAGGCAGTAAAATATAATGCTAGATCAGGAATATTACTTGATGCTGCCATCTGATGGTTAGGAATGGAAAGTTTACCATCTATTTAAGGTTTTCTGTATTTTTCCCACAGTTATAAAAAGATGGTTTGGCATTTACTTTCGTTACATAGAGCATAATGAGAAGGGTTTCCACTGAAATTTGAAACAGTAATCATATATTTTGCTGAGTTTAAAACTATGCGCGTCACTGGCAAAGTTGGCATTTATTGCCTACGAAGTAGAGATGCTAGGCTGCCTTCTGGAAATGTGGTTTGCAACTGAGGGGATTGCCAGACCACCACAAAAGCAGTGAAGGCAGAATCATGTTGGTGTGGAATTTGTGTGACATACAGGCCAGATTGGGTATGAGAGGGCACCATGAAGAAGCAGTAGGGCATGCAAAACCAAAAAAGGGACACTGGAACTAAGGGAATGCACAAATGTGATTAGTTGACCTTTATGTGGCATGATTTCATTTTTAATTTTACTTTGCAAAAATTAAAAGACAGCAGAAAACATTCATTCCATTATGTCCATGTGGATGCAGTAATGATTGGTGATGGAGGGGAACTGTTGACAGCTAAGGTACTGAGATTTCAGTTACTGTTATCACACAAAGGTGAGTTGTTCGTGGACAGCCTAGGCAGTTAAGAATTGTTTAGGACTTGTCCTCAACCCTTGCTGCTGATAAAGGCCATCATGTTATGGTGAGCTAGTCGGGTAATATGTGGGAGAACAGTACAGATCTTGAAACATGCTCTAATGAGTACTGCAGTGATGCTGCTGAGCAGTGTGGGCAGTGGAAGCATTGTGCTGATGGTCTGCTGTTTCAGATTTGCTCTGGTAACATGGCTTTTATTGTATGCATCCTACACACACCTGTTGAGCACAAGAATGTCTACTTGCGTTATCGTTGTTCTCCAGCAGACAATCTTTTGTGCTATTAATCCTCAAAGGTGTCATGACCAGTGTAACCTGTATGATTTCAGTGCCTATAGTCACACTGAAGCTGGAAAATGAGGGAGATGGATTCTCCATCAGCTGCAGTATGGTGCATTGGTGACATGCAACACCACAAAGCAGTGAACTGTATCCTGCCCCATATAAGACTGAGCAAAGAACTATATTATTAGGCATAAGGTAACTATTTTGTAATTGCTGTACTTCATCACTCACTGGTACATTGTACTAAACACATACACTACTCAGTAACAAATGGCATGAAGCATAGATGGGTGAACACATTGTGAGCCACAGATCCAGGTCTGGAATTCCTAATGCTGTAGGAAACAAGATAACAATAGGCAAACCTTCATTCCCAGCAATGCAATGGCTGCTTGCTGATCTCTGGCAAGAGACCATGAAGTGTAGTGACCTCTGAATGGTGAGCCTTCATGCCCTTCTATAAGCAAAAATGGATACCAAACAGTAAAATATTATGAGCATCTTTGGATCCAATCTGGAAGGAGCCAGACACAAGCACTCAAAGCTAACCAAGCCAAAGGCACCAATAAACTTATCATACACTATCAAGACCAAGATGGACCAGCTGATGACATGGAACTTGATCCATCTCTGCCCTACACCAGAGTTTGAAGGAAAACAAAATCTCAATGGCAATACCAAAAGCAACATCAATACCAGCAGCAGTAAATGAAATGTCTGCAGCGACAGGATAATTAAAACTCATTACCAAAACAAAATACCAACTCACCATGGTGCAAGAATGAAGATCCTGGCAGAATTGCTTCTAAACAAAGTGGAACGATATGACATACTTTTGAGAGCCCTTCCATTCCGTCTTCCTCCTTCAGCACTAGTGTTTGGTTTGCTCACATGTGCTGTACTTCAAGGAGATTGATAGTAATACAAGTGTGTGGGAACAACTGGCTTTTGGGTAAACCTTGGTGTGTCCACCAAAGGTCTAGTAGAACTGATTTGTGCAGAAGCTCTGAAGTCCACCACGACTTCTTTCAGTGATTGTTACACCCTTAAGACCTGCAACTTGAGACAATTATTAAGACAGTTGTGGATGTGTACAAACAGCTTGAAGAGATCAACAAATTTCCACCTATTTAATATTGGATGATCCTTTTTAAGTAGTGCTCTGGAAGGAAGTGTTCCTGCTGTTGAAAACAATTACTGCCACACATCACTGTTGGCTGGACTTTTGAGCTCTCTCTTGTACGCTGCTTTACATCATAATCTGCAAACTTTCTTTACACATGTGAATGCACTTAAGTCCTCACCAATATAGTCTCCAGTGTGGTTTGCCCCTACAAATATGTGTGCCAACAGGTGACGTTTTGAAGTTCTAAAAGCACTTGCAGTGCTCTTTAAAAAAAAGAGCAACCAAACAATGCCTTTAATTCCTCATCAATTGTTTTTTGTAAACAACATTCAAACTGAAGTACATGGATATGAATTTGAGATTGTAATATTGAATTAATTTTTGACAGAGCAATGTTATACTTTCATCCAATTGCAAAGACTATACAACTTGTATAGGTTTTTGGATATGCAGTATGTAAAGAAATCACATACATTTTGTACAACACCGTTCACCCCATTAGTGTCTCAAATGCTTGCACCGCCAATGAAAATATATAAACATTATGTACACATATTTAAAAAAAACTACTGTAAGAATGGTAGCGGTGAGCATAACCTGGTCTAGTGGAAGGGTTTGAATTCTCAAAAAATGGTGTCTTTCTAAATTTGGTTAAATTCACCCCTAGCAAGTTGCTCATTTGAGATTTTGGGTCATTTAATGATAAGTATTTACCACTGTTAAATCCATATATGAAAGGGCAGCATTATCAAATAGCCAAAAATCAACATGTCTACCTTTCTTGCACTGGATAATGTCACCATAAAAATGAGTCAGTAAATAGGTTCAGTGACCTGTTTTTGAGAATATATAATATATATGCAGAACTTGAGCATTTTTTGTGTGAAAGTGGTCTATTATAAATATTTATTACAACATAAATAAATGTTTTCTAATAGTTTGACATAAGTGAACATTCAGTAACTTTTCTTCTCTATATAATTGTCAACCTAGGAATTAGACAGTCAGAAAAGAGCCCAGAAGCAATTTGCTACAAACCACAGTGCCACAGAGGTTCGCCTGAACAGGGCATTAGAAGAAACTGAAAAATACAAAGCTGAACTTAATAAACTGAAGCAGAGTAATAAGGTAAGCTACAGAGAAAATGCCAATCCCACACTCAGCCATGCTTGAAGACAGTAGAGGTTAGAGAAGAGTCACTAAAGCAGTGACTTTCAACCCAAGCTTCCTGTGTGGGCCCCATTAGGAGCAAGAGATCAATGCAATTTTTTGATTGATTTTGAAACTTAGGTGGTCCCTCAGGGTTGAGGATGACTCGTTGCATTCCAGGTCTGTGTTTCCTGAGGTGACTGAAGAGGTTGATGTGAGAATAAGAAACAAAAAGAGGAAAAGGGATATTTGGCACTTTGTGCCTGCTCTGCCATTCATTAAGATCACGACTGATCTTCTATTTCAGTGCCACTTTCCTGCAATGGCCCTCGATATCTAAAAATCCATCAATCCTGTTCTTAAATGAGTTCAGTGATTGATCCTGCACAGCCCTCAAATACAGAGTTACACAAGATCACCACCCTTTGAGTTAAGGAATCTCTCTTCATTTCAGTGCTAAATGGCCAACTTCTTATTTTAACACTGTGAGCCCTGGTTCCAGATGCCACAGCCAAGGGAAACATCATCACTGCATCTACTCTGTCAAGTTCTGTTACAATTTTGTACTTTACAGTGAAATCACCCCTCAACCTTCGAACTTTTAGAGTATAGACCCAGTCTGATTAACCTCTCAAATCTGCCATCCCAGGAATCAACCTGATGAACCTCTGCTAGATTCCCTCTATTGCAACTATGTCCTTCCTTGGGTCAGGAGACTAGACCTGCACACAAGGTTTTAGATTCAGCCTTAACAGGGTTGTATATAACTGGAGCAAGACATAAAAGTAAAAGCCAACATACCACTTGCCTTCTTGGTATCATATTGAAAAGACAGGTCTTTGAAACTTTAACTCTGCTCCTCTTTCCACAGATGCTACTTGACTTGCTGGGTGTTTCCAGCACTTGGTATTTTTATTTCAGGTTTTCAGCATCTGCATTCATTAAATTTTCATTTACTTGTTGTACCTGCATGTTGACTTTGCTTCATTGCCATCTGGATTTATATCATCACCAAGTTTAGAAATGTTACATTTGACCCCTGCATCAGAAACATTAGGGGTCCCAAGCACCAATCTGTGGCACCCCACTTGTCCCAGCCTCCCAATTCAATGACCCTATTTCTACTCTGTTTTCTGTCTGTTATCCAGTCCTCAATTCACTTGTGTATCCTTCACCCCAATACTGTGCACTCTGTGATTTGTTATTTTGTTATTCTCGGTTATTTTGTTTAATAACCTCTTTCATGGCACCTTATGAAAGCCTTCTGAAATTCCAATTACATCACATGAACTAGCCCCCTCCCATTTCTATTCTGATAACCGCCTCCTCAAAAAAAATCCCAATGGATTTGTGAAACATGATTTTCCTTTCATAAGTCCATGTCAGCTCTGCCCAATCAGAGCATTTTTCGTGCGCTGTTACTACTTTCAACATTTTCTGTGCTGTTGATAATTAGACTGTGGTTCTCTTTTTTTCTCCCTTCTTTCTGAAATAGTGGGGTTACATTTACCACCTTCCTCTCTGTGGACTTTTGGAAGCCCACAACCAGTGCACCCACAGTAGCCGTAGACACTACCTTTTCTCTGGTACTAATTATTTACTAATGCTAATTTCTTTGAGGTTCTCGTTCACACAAGACCTATGATTCTCCATTTCCTGGAGATTTTCTATATCTTCTATGAAGTCCACCACAATATTTCTTTAATTTCTCTGCCATTTCTTTATTCTCCAAAGTAATTACTCCTGCCTCAGTCTATAAGGGAACCACATTAACTTTAAATAATATTTTTCTTTTTACATAACTATATAAAATTTCACAAACTGATTTTATATTTCTCACTGGAATTTTCTATTTTCTATTTCCTTTCCTCAGACTATGTCACAGGTGGGGCAGGAGGAGCTCAATGGGGCACTGGAGGTAGTGCACTTCATCTCCTGATTTCACTGGATTTCCCTGTGCTCCCAATGAAGAGTCTTGCATTCTTTTAGTTTTTAAACTTAATTTACAGTTGGAAATGCAGATTTTAGAAAAAATTAAGTTCTATTTTAGAGAGTTCCTAAGAAATATTAAGCTGGTTTGAAGTTTAGCTTGGTGGTCAGAAGCGCATGGTAACTACTGGATTAAGTTCTACACATGTTGTAACCATTTATACATTATGGTGACAATGAAATGACAAGACTTAACAGGATAGAGAAGATCAGTGCTAAAAGTTAAAAGATATTAATCATTAATCAAGTTAATAGTATTCCATAGCTCTGGGTCCCTCTACTTTTCCCTACATTGCTTAGCAGCATACAGATCCTATTCCTGGTGATCAGCAAGAAAATCAAAGGGATTGATTTCCTCATTCCTTAAGAGTGCTCTTGGCTCCTTCCAACAACTAGTTTCATTGCAACTAATTGTGAACAATGGGACTTTGGGATAACTTACCCAACTACCAGTAATTATACATTCAGAATGTATTCTAATGATTTCATAGAATCGTAGAGAATCATAAAAATCATGTAGCACAGAAACGAGCCCTTTCAGCCCACCTCATCCATGCCGATTGTGATGCCTAAATTCATTAATCCCATTTGCTTGCATTAGGTCCATATCCCTCTATGGTTTTCCTAAGTACCTGTCCAAATGTCCTAATTGTACCTGCCTCCACCACCTCCTCTGGCAGCTTGCTCCGTGTACCCTCCACCCTCTGTGTGGAAAAACTCACTCCTCACATTTCCTTTAAATTTCTCCCCCTCACCTTAAACCTGTGCCCTTTGGTTCAAGTCTCCCCTGCCCAAGCTGGTGACCATTTTAATATGTCAAGGCATCATATAGAGTTGTACAGCATAGTAATGGGGCGTTCAGCCCACCATGTCCATGTGACCTTTTAGCCCATCTACACTAGTCCCATTTGCCTGCATTAAGACTGTATCGTTCTAATGCCTTGCTTTGTTAAGTGCCTATCTCAAACATGTAGTGACAGCGCTCAACCACTGTGTGCGAACAAAACATTCCCCTCAAATTCTCTTTGAAAATCCTGCCTCTCACGTTAGAAAGACAAGGGAAAGGCCAAAATTATTGTTCAGAGATTCCTGCTCGTACCAAATTCAAAAGGATCAAGAGATGGACAGTCGTCATTGCAGTCCAGATGGAGTTGTTTAGGATTCTCTAAGATTTCCCAGTTTTAAAATGTTTCAAAGGACAGTAAAACTCTGATAATCGCAGATCCCGATAGTTGAGCATCTGGTTCACCTAGTTCCGTTTCCTATGCTTCCCTTACACTCACCGGCGCCCCGTTTCCTGCACTTCCTTTAAACTCACCAGGGCCCCTTCAGCTCCACTCCCTTTAAATTCGACAGGCCGCAGTTCCTGTGCTCCCTCTTAATTCACCGTGGCCTGTTTCTTGCACTCCCTTTAAACTTAACTGGTTCACTGGAAAATATATTATGTTGTGTAATTTCTAACAAAAAGTATTATAAGTGTTTTGGTGCATTTAATAGGAGTAAAATCCAATAATCCAGAAAATCTGTCCGTCATCTTCCCTGATGAGGGAAAGACCTTATCATTCCTTAAGAGTGCTCTTGGCTTCTTCCAACAATGAGTTCCATTGCAACTGTGAACAATGGGATTTTGGGATAACTTACCCAACTACCAATAATTATACATTCAGAATATATTCTAATGATTTTATAGAGTTGTAGAGAATCATAAAAATCATATAGCACAGAAATGGACCCTTTTGGCCCACCTCGTCCATGCTGACTGTAATACCCATCTACTTTAATCCCATTTACCTGCATTAGGTCTATATCCCTCAATGCCTTTCCTTTCCATGTACCTGTTCAAATGCCTTTTAAACATTGTAATTGTACCTGCCCCCATCACCTCCTCTGGCAGCTCGTTCCACATAACCACCACCCTCAGTGTGGAAAAACGTACCCCTCAGATCTCCTTTAAATTTCTCCCCTCTCACCTTAAACCTGTGCCCTTTAGTTCTAGACTCCACTGGCTTTGGGGGGGGGGGGGGGGGAGGGGGGGAGAAGATTCTGACTGCCCTATCTTGTAATTAGGATAATTATAATTTTATTAACTATAAGATCACCCTCCCCTCCACCCCCAACATTCCAGTGAGAATAAACCCAGCCTATACAATCTCTCTGTATAACAACCGCCCTCCATTCCAGGCAACATCCTGATGGCTCTTAAATCATCCTGTGGTGATTGTATCTGACTTCACCACCTCCTCTGGCAGTGCATTCCAGACGTCAACCACTGTGTGTGTGTAAAAAAAAACATCCCCCCCAAATTCCTTTTCAAACTCCTTCCCTTCACCTGAGGAAAACAAGGTAAAGATCAAATTATTGTTGAGATTGCCCATACCAAATTCAAAAAGATCAAGAGATGTTCAGTCATCACTGCGGTCCAGATAGAGAATCCCAATCAACTCCAAGATTTCCCAGTTTTAAAACGTTTCAAAGGACAGTAAAACTCTGATATCCGCTATCACATTGTTCACAAATCCTGATAGTTGAGCATCTGGTTCACCTAGTTCCGTTTCCCATGCTCCCTTTACACTCACCGGCGCCCCGTTTCCTGCACTTCCTTTAAACTCACCAGGGCCCCTTTAACTCCACTCCCTTTAAATTCAACAGGCCGCAGTTCCTGTGCTCCCTCTTAATTCACCAAGGTCTGTTTCTTGCACTCCCTTTAAACTCAGCTGGTTTACTGGAAAATTTATTATCTTGCATAACATCTAACAAAAAGTATTAAAATTGTGTTGGTGCATTAATAGGAATAATATCCAATAATCCAGAAATTCTGCCCATCTGGCACCACCAAAGTCCCAAGGGTGCCAGATTATTAGAGGTTTACTGTATAGAGAAAATATACATAACAAACCTGCTATTTGATAATTCCACAGAACATTTTCCCTTTAAAACAATCTGAATTTGACAAATATCAGCGTAACTTCACTCACCCATCAATTGTTTCTGTCAAGGGTTGACACTTGTGCTACAATTTGAGGTGACGTTCTTGCCCAGTAGCAACGTAAAATGTATAACAAAGCTGTAGCTGGGCTCAACTCCAGTTAAGTGTGTGTGGAACAATTGTCCAAAAGTGAAGAAAACACACTAGCTGAACATTTTTGCCAAGAGCCTGTGCTTATATTTGTGACTGGAATATATATCAGATACTCCTTTCAACCTATACTCTAGAAATGCTATCTTCTGCTTAAAGGTCATTGACCTGAAATTTTAGGTCTGTTTCTATCTCCATGAATGATACCTTTCTGCTTATTTCCAGCATCCTTGGTAACTTTGCTTTTGTGTTGTTTTTGTTCTTTATATTTTCTCTATTTTTTAGCTGCCAATTTGGTTGTGTGTCATCTGATAACCTCACACCTTAGCAGCTCATTACTTGCTAATTTTGCCAATGGTAAAGAGGTAGTTGGACTAAAGAATGCTAACACTACTCGATACTCAACACTACTCTCATAGAATACTCTAGGAACAAGGTATTTATTTGCATTATTCACTGCATTCAGGTTTGTGGCTGCTGAAAGTGCTCCATGGTAAGGTGTTTGGCTGGGCAAACCCAAGAGAAATCTAATGTAATACAGAAGCATAATTGTAAAACATGCTAATCTTTTATTATCAGGACATAACTAATCAAGAAAAACTAACAATTGATCAGCTGAAGACTGAAAACAAGAAGTTGGAAAAGCAGAAAACTGAGCTTATGACTGGCTTTAAGAAACAGATGAAGCTGATAGATATCCTAAAAAGGCAAAAGGTAAGAAGGTATGAAAATGAGAGAAGTGGTAGTTTGTAACCTTATCATTTTTGGAAAACCAAGAGTATTAAAATAATCTGGTGATTGAATGGTAATTTATAATAGCAGTAACAGATCTCAAATATGCTTTTTTTTAATTAAAGATGCACATGGAAGCTGCTAAGATGCTCTCCTTCACTGAGGAAGAATTTATTAAAGCATTGGAATGGGGAAACTGATTGGAAGAAACGACAAAGTAACAAGTCAATACTGTAAAACATATTTGAATGCAATTGCTAGTTTTCAAAATCTGTGTTCATCTTTTAATATTTAATGATTATTTTAAAGAAATAAAGATATTTTCTACCTTTATTTTTTTTTACTCTTTATCCTAGTGGTCAATTAAATATGGAATGGTTATTGGTTTTAAACCTGATTGTGTACATTCTTTGTTCTTAAATCCCAACACTTGAAATGCTACATGGGATTTCATTATTAGCCTCTAATATCTGAGTGCTTGAAGTGACCCAAATTGGCAGCAGGAAGAACTGGTTGACTTTTGTTTTACTTTTTCATTTATTCTCCTTAGAGCTCACCAGAGTTCATACTTTTCAATGCCTAATTAAACACACTTAAATTGTTACAAAGTTAAAGTATTTGAATTTTTAAATGTTACCTATCGATAAGAACTACGAAGTAGTAAATTCAACTAGAGTATCAAGCACTCTAATCCAGCACCATAGTTCTAGTCACCTTTTTACAACCAAACACAGCAAATGTTTGTTATGATGGGCTGGAAACTTGGTGACCTGGTGAGATTATTCCATTTTTAGTCCAAAGATTTACAGTTTCGTATTGCCAGTTCTTGATCACTGTTTACCATTTTCTCCATCCTGTGGCACATTTGTTGCTGGTAAGCATCACCTACACAGTAATGCTTAAGAGAGATTGATGTTGTATCAGCTAATAAAGTATTGACTTAAGTTTTGATTTCTTACAATATAACCACTCCTGCCTGAAGGATTTTCTCTCATGGCCAGTTGAAATTGGTCAAAGCTTGGCATACCTGTCATCAGCTGACATATTGGTCCTCAACTAATATATTTCAAAACTGAAATGTCACTGTCAGTCTTAGTTGTGCTTCTCTTTGCAAATTACCTGGACATGGCTACATCTCCAAATCTAACTACGGCCTGCCTGGAGAAAGACCTTCTTAACAATATCCTGAAAGAAGATGTTGTTGAAAGGGACAGCTCAAGTTAGAAGTTTCCAATCAAAAGCTCTTTCATGTATTAATTGTCACAGTGATGACTTTTAGAGGAAGCAATCTGTGTCCCACTGTAGTCTTTTTAGGAAGTCCCTTGAGATCAAGGATAACTTACTTCCACTCTGGCTCTGTGGGAACTTCAGACTCCCCCACAACTAGGGCAAGAAGTGGCAGGTGAGCAGATAGTTTGTGAGGTGGTCAAATTTCTGGAGTGAGTCAAAATGATCCAGAAATGGTGTTACTGCATTTCACTTTTAAAACATTTTCTAATTGCACAGCAAAGAAATAAACAGCCACGCAATAGAATTTCTAGGCCACTGACTACTCATGTGATGGATCCTGTTTCGTATTTGACATTCATTTATGTAGCCAATGAAGAGCTGAATTAATTTCTTAGTGTCTGCAGACTAGCATACTTGATAGATGGGAAATGATGGGAATTATCCTATGATGACAGATTATGTAGTCAAGGCCTACATTCCTTAAGGTTATTTGTTGAAAGTGAAAGCTGGAACTTCCAGTGCTGTCTAAAATGTGCCCTGGAGCAATGCAGAGAAACTGAGAATTTCAGCTGTCCCACCATATCAAAATTCAGTTCTGTCTGAGGTCTCCAAGCATATTTTTCTCCCCCTAGTATGCTGTCTGTTTCTCAGCTCCAAGGCCTGGTGGTTGGCCACTTTGCCCATTGGAGAAAAAGAATGGGCAGACACCCATAGTGGGGGAAGGGCAGAATCAGAATGGAGCGTTTGTATGTGGGAGGGATGATTGGGATCAGGGAATCAGGTGGAGTTGAGGTTTAAGATCAGGGCTGCAAGGCCTACGTTCTTTAGCTCCAAAGGACAGCTCCCATTGATTACCCTAATTTCCTCACATCACAAGAGGCCGTTTGGTTATTGAATCCAAGCTGGCTCTCAGTGTGTTTGCATTAGTCCCATTTCCCCACTCATTTTCCCTCTCTCAGATCACCTCCCCCACTCCCATCCCCCTCCTTCCATTTACCTCTACTATGGGCTAATTGACAATAGCACACTTACTAATACATCTTTGGCATGTGGGAGGAAACTGAAGCACTCGGTGAAACCCACATGGACCCAGGGAAAACATGCAAGCTCCATACAGCTGCCAAAGTCAGGCTCGAATCTGGAACCGAGGCAGCAGCTCTGCCCAATAGTTTGGGAAGATCTGCCGAAACCCTCTCTTGTACTATTGTTTTGTAAAGCATGTTAGGAGATCTGAGAAAAGGTAAATGTAGATCACCTACCTCGCACAGTTTATACCAATCTTTAAATGAAAGCATCTGCAGTATGCCATAACTCTACTACACATCTGCGCTTGGTTAATAGGTTTGTGCTTCCCTCAGATTAAAATCAACTCTTGCAACAGTTTGTGATATAGCACCACGAGAACATACAAGGCACGGCCTTTCTGCAATGTCAACATTTTTTGGACCAAATGGACATGTGGAACCAGTTACACTAAGCTCTAAAACCTAAAACATGGAAGAGGATTTAGATCCTTCAAAAGAAAATAAAGCCATGTGGGTAGGCAATGACCATGCTGCCTCTTGCTTGATCTTCTGTTACAAATTCTCCACAGGTCCAGTATGTATGTGTACGTCCTTACCATGGTGTGCTTTCAGATGAAGTAAAGTCCCAGTTTACCTAAAGACAAAATACTGCAAGTATCAGTACAGTATGTAAATTCAATGAACCTCCTTGGATTCCAGAATTTGCAGAATTTGAGAGTGCAGCAAAATTCATTAATCTATATTACACATCTTTTAAAATGCATCTTCAGTAATTAAACTTTATTTCTAATATTTATGAAAAATACCTTCAACATTCATATCAGGTACATTTTCAACTCTGCAATTAAAAGGGGATCAATACAAATTTCAGTCCAAGAGTAATTGTATGCTAGCCTGTGCAGCCATCTCAGACAAAGTTGTTGTATGAAATGAAATATGACAATGAGCTCCAGGTCTAACAATCCCACCCTTCATCTGAAGACAGGTTGGCATTTCCTTTCTTGAAATTCTCTTTGAAGGCATCATCAAACAGATCAAGCTCTTGTTCATCTTTAAAGATGCCCTATCAAAGACAAAAACAATTAGCTTAACGAGCTAAAAAATAACACAACCTTAATATTTATACAATAAACAGCATTTGGAAATAAAATTAGTTCACATCAATAGGTTTCTTGGCATTTGAATTTTAGTTATTTTGCTACCTCTCTAGTTTGAATCTTCCAGAAACACTCATATCTTCTGTAAGGATTTTGAAAGTCTCACTGAGACCCACTGGACCAAATCCCACCAACCTTGCAATTATAATCCCACCTCCTCCGTCTGTCACAAGCAGGCATGTTCTCCACACTCAAAGTCACTAGCAAGATGCTTGATTTTGACTCTATCATTGCATTTTCCTACACCGACTCCTCCCCTTGCCTATCACCCCACAACACACTTCAGCATTGTTAACTAATCCAGGCTTTTAACAGCTTTCCTTCTGTCCACCTCACACGTTGACAAAGCATTTCCTCAGATGGTTTCTCCCTCCAGAATTTGCACTAATGTATCCCATATGGCCACCATCTTCTTCTTCATGTTGCCTTGTAACATTATTTGAAACACAAGAGTAACGGAGGACACCTCTCTATCTCTCTGTAAACTGCTTTGATATCTGAATGTCTCAAACTAGACGATGGTTAATGTTTCCAAAACTCCTCCAAACTATTTTATATCTCACCTTAAATTCCATCTCCTTGTCAGACAGAGGTCAAGAACATTTATATATTGCTTAATTACACGGCTGATTTCTTCGTTTCATATCTCTCAAAATTATTTTTCCCGAACTACATCACCTGCCTATATCCTTGTTCACCTGCCAAAGCATTAACCTATAACCCTCCCACTTCTATTATTCATAAATTAATAATCCAGAATAATCGCAACCTGATGATACTTGACTACCTTCAAATTTCTCCCCCACACTAGCCCTCCTTTTGTGCAAGTACATGCTCCAGTTTCAACATTAATCTACTACCTCTTCCATCATTTAACAATTTACGGACCTAACCTTTGTAATTCCCTTGCTCATTAATTATCCCACTAAAGATATATTCTATATCTTAAAAATTAAGGAGTATTAAGTTGTTCTTTATATCTTGATATACTTGGTATCAATTTTCTGTGATCCTCAAAGTGCTTTTTATGTGATGAGAACTGTAGACTAGCATCTTCAACTCAATATTCATCTGAAATTTGAGGTTGCAGCAACAAACACATTAGTTTCCTTCAGTGTTTCTGTCCCAGTCTTTTATGGAGGAATTTCAAAGCTTTGCTTAAACTCAAAGTAATTCCTTTCCAAACTAACCTGATACAATAGAAACAGAAAGCCAGAGGAACATTTCAGTACAAATTGCAGGCTTACTGCTTCATCATTCTGGTATGTGGTGGAAAAACAATAGGTTTGTAATTGAAGACACCTATGTCAACATCAATTGTTAGAAGTTTGATCTAGGTAGTATGTAGACATAAAAGCGCAGATTCCCCATAACCAGGATTATCTCTGCAATTCATCTCATGTGTGTAGTGACAAGTTCCAGGTCTCTGGGAGAGTTTCAGATCAAATGATGCTTCAAGTTCCACTGCTACTCTCTATTAATATCTTTAGTAAACAGCAAAATCCCTGAAATACTTCAATTTAATTTCTACATTGGTAATATTTCTCTCATAACATACCTTTGGAAGGTAACCAAGTAGTTTACTGGCATGCTGTTTGAGAAGTTTCTGCCTTTCTTCCTCAATTATAGCCTTAAGAGCTGCCTCCTTCTTCTCTTCTTCCTGGCGTGCTTCAAGTTCTCGTTTCTAGTTAAAAGATATTCATTGGAATTCACTGGAAGCCATTCATGCAGAAACAAAGATTCTTGCCTTCTCTCGACTAGGTGCAGTATGCAACACTAAATCCCAACTAAATTTGGGCAAAAGTTACACTTTTTAAGTAAAATCTATATAAAACTTAGTCCCTGGTATGAATACATGTACACTTACATATGTGCATGTGCATTACAAACATGTGCATATACATTTTCTGGAAATGAAATTCAAAACTTGCCAAAAAATCAAAATTATTCAATATGAAATTTTACATGGAGCATTATTGATATGGTAGAAAATGGTAAACTGTAAATAATAATTGAATTTCAAATGCAGTTCACAACGTACTCTGTCTGCTTCAAATTGTCTGCGTCGCTCCTCAATGATTTCCTCCACAGCCCTTTTATGTTCAAGTTGTTTCATACGCCGTTTCTGTGCATTCATCTGCTCAATACGGTCATCCTCTGCAAGCTTGGCCATCATCTTTCTCCGTAACTCATCTTCCTCCTCCTTCTCTGCCTGTAGGCGCTTCTGTTTGAAAATCATTTGGTCTTGGTACGTCTGCTGCAATTCAATGCGTTGACGAATTTGCTTTTCAAAATCTGCCTGTAAAAATAAAAATTAAAATCTTACATGTATAATTGACCTTTGCTGTACAATGAAGAGTAAAAATATATGTGGTATAGTGTAATTGAGAATACTGATTCCCAGCTACATTCTCAGGTCAATCTTTTCATAGCAGACAGATAGATGTGCAACAGGCTCAATTTAATAGGCATCTTTCAGCAAAGATACAATTAATGCACCTTTTAATATTCTTGTCTCAACATACAATGCCAAAACAATGCAGCTCTTAGTAATAAACTGGCAAAAAGCCTTTCTAATACTAACGATTTCTTGTTGTCTACGAGCCTCTTCTACTTTTTCAAGGTACAATTCTTGTCGGACATTTTCCAATTCTTCACGATCATGGCGTTGCTTTTCTATTTCTGCAGCGAGCTATATTGGAAAAAAAGGCAATTATTTGTTAGATATCACTTTTTTATAATCATGACAGCCTGAGCAAACAAATTTATCCTACCTTTTGGTACAACATTTCTTTTTGCTGATCTTGTTCTCGAACTCTGGCCATCCGTTCATCTTCTCTGCTCTTTTGTGCATTTGCAAACTCCAATATTTTTCTGTTCTCTGCTTCCATTTTTTCCCGTTCCATTTGTTTCCATTCAGCTCGTTTCTTCTGGAACTCCTCAATGTACCTCTGGGTTTCCTGCATCTTCTGCATCTTCTGCTCTCTTTCACTGTACAAAAAGGATGGATTGAAATAAAAGTAGCGACAGCGATTAGTATTTTTAATATCACGAGCACAAGAATTAGGGTACACAAATGTTAGCAATTTTTGAATGAAATGTTTAGAATTCAACTACTATCACATTGCAAAAGCGAAAAGTGGTGAATATTTAATGTTTGTACAGTGGTATTATAATCATTTGTTTTATAGAAGCTGCCTTTGTGTGATGATCACTTAATACTTTAACATTACTTTCAAGATAGGGCAGAAAGACAGTTTTATGACCTAGCTTTCTACTGACTGACAACTGCGCAATCAGCAGCCATTTAGAATTCCATTAATTCTACATTTATTACAGTTTTGGAGCATTAATTAAAAGTCTAAATGGACACTGGAAAGGCCATGTGATCCACTTGTCCAATATGGATTTTTTTTTTTAAATGCTGCTTGCTAGAATATTCAAATCAATTATCTTCCTCCTGTCCTGAAGGGGCGTCTCGAGCAAAGGTATGCATGGGGCCTTGGAGTCCTCTATCTGACCATTGGCAAATACCTCATGGGCCTCCCGTTTTGACTGAACTTTCTGCTTACTATCTAGCAACTACCAAGTTCAACTGAAGCACATCAACTGCTCTCCCAACTGATATTGTTCAGTTAGCATTTTTGATAAGTTGATCGATGAGCTCATTTTACATACATCTGAAAGGACATTGAATAGAAATGTGAAATTTTGATATTAATTCATGACACTTCACAGAGGCCATTATATCCAACTGCGCCTGCTAAATGCACTGATCTTACTCATTGACCTCCAGGAGACAACTTGACAGTGCGACATTTTACTTAAACCAAAGCTCATCTTGGAAAACATTTCTGAAAGGGAAAGTAATTACTCAAGCACAGAAATGTACCCTTATATTGCACAACATTCTTTGGAGCCAGTAAATACTTGAAATAGAGTTTACCTCTGATCTTCATCATAGATCTTCCTTACAATTTCGTCTACCCTTAGTTTATCTTTTAGGAATTCATCATATGCTTCCTGTCTCCTTTGTTCATTTTCATCAACTTGCTTTTCAAGCTCCTTCTGATATTTTATGGCTCGTTCATGGCGTTTCTGTTCTTCTTTAGCCTCCTCTGCTGTGGCCTTTTCATGTTCTTTCTTCATTAACTTAGCAAGCTCAGCCTCTTGTTTCTAGTTTTAAAAAAGATAAGTATCTTGTTTCACCAGAGGTTTTGGATTCTTTTCGAGCACACCACACTTTAGTTCTTTATATTTCCAATATATGTTTTGAATCTATAACACATTTTAAGAGGCACGTTTTGCAAAAAAAAACGCATAGTTTTATACAAGTTATGTTGTTCATTTAAAAATCAAACACAAGCAAACTGACGACTTCTGTTCCTAATTTACTTGCCCTTGAAATCAATTTTCATTCAAGCAGGTTAATGTAGGTGGAAATGAGAGAGAAATTTCCAAAATAGACAGTACCTTTTAAGGAACCACTATAAAAGGTATTTCAAATTTGAATGGAAGCAGTCAGATGGTACAGGTGGGAAACGTTAGTTAAAAATAAATAACAGTTAATATGTTTAAAATGTAAGGAAAGGTATTAAGAGGGCAAGAAAGTCAGGTTAAGGACAATTATTGCAAAAAAAAGTTAATCATTAAGTATATAGGATAATTTGAACTAATACCTTTTTTAAAAAAAACAGCTAGCCAGAGATAAATAACCTTTTGGAACTGCCAGTAGTGTAAAAGGTTCATTTAAAGCAGATAACAGAAAATCATCACATACACTGAAATCAGTCTGTAGAGAATTAAAAAAAAATAGTCTTGCAATCTTTATAACTCAGTTTCAGATTTGTTTTTATTATTCACGTTAATATCCATCTTTTAAGCACAGTACTTACAATCTTCTCAAACCGATTTGCTTCTTTTTCAGCTATCTGGGCAGCTCTTTCTCTGTTCACATAAGCAGCCTTCAACTTGGCTTCCAATTCACGAAGCTCAAGGCTAATTTGGATATGTAGGAACACAAGAACAACATATTAACTAATTGCAATGAGAACGCAAGACAATAGGAGCAGGAGTAGGCTGCTTGGCCTCTCAATTCAATATTATCATGGCTAATCTACACTAGCCTCACCTCCTTTGTGCCAGTCCCCCAAAACCCCCAATATTTCAAAACATTATCTATGTCCACTTTAAATACCTCCAATGATCCAGCCTCCACAGCTCTCTAGGGTAAAGAATTCCAGAGATTCACTACCTTTTGTAAAATTTCTACACACCTCCATTTTAAATGACCAGCCCTTATCTTCTAACCATGTCCCGTCATTTGAGACTCTCTGACTAGTGGAAGCATCTCAGCACCGAGCCTGTCATGCCCCCTCAGCATCTTGCATCTCTCAATAAGGTCACCCTTCATTCTTCTAAACTTCAAGGAATACAGACCCAAATAGCTTAGCTTCTATTTGACAGGACAATCCTCTCATCCCAGGAATTAAGCTGATGAATTGCTTTTGGACTGACTCCAAAGTCTACTATATCTTTTTTAGGTAAAGGGAACAAAACTGTGCGCAGTACTCTAGGTGTGGCCTCACCAACACTCTGTACAATTGTAACAAATCTTCTCATTTTAAACTCCAACCCCTCTGTAATAAAGGCTAATTTGTCATTTCTCCTCTTAACTACTTGCTGCACCCACCTGCTAACTTTTTGTGATTCATGCACTAGAATACATAGATTCCTCTAAACTTCAACTCATGTGCCCTCTCTCCATTTAGATAATAGACATAGAAACACAGAAAACCTACAGCACAATTCAGGCCCTTCGGCCCACAAAGCTGTGCCAAACATGTCCCTGTCTTAGAAATTACTAGGCTTACCTATAGCCCTCTATTTTTCTCAGCTCCATGTACCTATCCAAAAGTCTCTTAAAAGACCCTATCGTATCTGCCTCCACCACCGTTGCCAGCAGCCCATTCCACACATTCACCACTCTCTGAGTAAAAAACTTACGCTGACATCTCCTCTATACCTACTCCCCAGCACCTTAAACCTATGTCTTCTTGTGGCAACCATTTCAGCCCTGGGAAAAAGCCTGACTATCTACCTGATCAAAGCCTCTCATCATCTTATATACCTCTATCAGGTTCCCCCTCATCCTCCGTCGCTCCAAGGAGAAAATGCCAAGTTCCCTCAACCTGCTTTCATAAGGCATGCTCCGCATTCCAGGCAGCATCCTTGTAAATCTCCTCTGCACCCTTTCTAATGGCTTCCACATCCTTCCTGTAGTAAGGTGACCAGAACTGAGCACAGTACTCCAAGTGGGGTCTGACCAGGGTTCTATATAGCTGCAGCATTACCTCTCGGCTCCCAAATTCAATTCCACGGTTGATGAAGGACAATACACCATATGCCTTCTTAACCACAGAGTCAACCTGTGCAGCTGCTTTGAACATCTTATGGACTCAGACCCCAAGATCCCACTGATCCTCCACACTGCCAAGAGTCCTACCATTAATACTATACTCTGCCATCATATTTGACCTTTAATCCACCTTTGGCTCTTCTTACTTAAGTGCATGACCTCACAGTAACCCACATCGAATCCCATTGGACAAGTTTTTGCCCAATCATTCAATCTATCTATATCCGACTGCAGGGTCACACTATCCTCATCACAACATGCCCTTCCACCATTTGCATCATTGGCAAACTCATATACCTTTCATTTCCCTCCCTCCTCCAGGTCATTCATATAAATAGTAAATAATTGAGGGCCAAGAAATGATCCCTGGAGTACCCCACTGGTTACGTCCTTCCAACCTGAAAAGGACTCATTTGTTCCAACTCTATGTTCTATGTTACAGCCAGTTTTCAATCCATTCTAGCACATTTCCTCCAATACCATGAGTTCTCAAGAGCATTGAGCATATATAATGGAGTACCTTGTCAAATACTTTTTGGAAATCAAAATACTCTACATCTACAGGTTCCCCTTTATTGACTCTCACTGTTATATTCTCAAAAAACTCAGGCAAATTTGTCAAACATGATTTATCTTTCATAAATTACATTAAGTTGCCTAATAATACCAAAACGTAACGCGTGCCTATTTGTATGTCTTTAACTAAAAATCTTTTGGTCCTGTAATGTTATATAAAGCGATGATCATGGATCACAAATTCCTATATTGAATGCTTTAAGAAAGGGCCAAGAGTTAATTACTGTAGAATTTCCAAGGTAATGTACATATTATGAATATGCAGCAGAACTCTGTTGAAGAAATCATAAACTGACAGAAAATTTGGAACAATTGGACTAATAAACTAGGTATTACAGAGGGTTTTTTTCTGGAGTTTTTGGGTGGGGATGGTTGAGGGGAGGACAGATATAAAAAAATGCACACATGCAGTATTACATTTTAGAAAATTGCTGCAAAATAATGTTGTTAAAGAATTACTTCACAGGGTGGTGGCTATCTGAAAGATGAACAGAAAAAGCTGGAAAAGCTCAGTAACAGAGAAAGTAAATAATTAAAACAATGTCAATGACTTTCCATCAGAACCAGTAACAAATTCTTCAAAAGGGAAAGGATGGCAAAAATGCTGACCGTTCGTACAACCAATTTTGCTCAGATATCAAAGTACAATTTGAAGATTTGAAGGCAACTAACAGTTGTACGGGGAGGGGAGTTAAACATAGAAGAAATGTAAAAACAGAAAATACTGGAAAAACAGTTCTGATAAAGTGCCTTTGATCTGAAATGTTAACTGATTCTCTTTCCACAGACATTGCCTGACCTGCTGTGCTTTTCCAGCATTTTGTATTTATTTCACCTTTCCAGCATCTACAACATTTTGTTTTGATTTTCAAAGAATGTGATGAAATAAAGCAAGATATCAATAAATTTGTTTACATAGTTGGTAAATTAGCTTAAATATAGAAAAATGTGAGGCAGTAAGAATGAGGGCACATTTTCTAAGAAAATTAAGTGCCTAAATCAGGTACAGGAGTAATGGGATTTGGGGTTCCCATATTTCCTTAATACACAGGAGGCCATTCAACCCATCAAGCCTATGTCAGCTCTCAGAATAGTTCCATGAAACCCATTCCACCATTTATTTATACGCATTCTCTTTGACATACCAAGCAACTCCTCCTCTTCACCTGCCACTGACCTACACTATGGGTAGTTTTCAGTAGCCAATTAACCTACCAATGTGTCCTTGGGGTGTGGGAACTCATGTAGTCACAGAGAAAACGTGCAAACTCCTCAAAGACAGCACCAGAGGTCAGGATTGAACCCAGGTCACCGGGTCTTACAGCAGCAGCACTATCTGCTGTACCACTGGATTGCCTTGATATATAATGATCAAGTAAAGAAACAGCACAAGGTAACAATATAAGAAGCAGGGCAAGCAGTAGGTTATATGGTCTCTCACTCTGCTCCACCATCCAACAGGTCCATAGCTAATTGCCTCAAATCCACTCTCCTGTCCTTCCCCATAACCTTTGACTGCCTTGTACTGCAAAAATCTGTTTATCCCGTCTCAAAATATTCAATGACCCAGCCCCTACACTTCTTTGGGCTAGCTAATTCCAAAGATTCACAACCCTAAAAGAAGAAATTGCTCCTCATCTCCATCTTAGACAGATGGCCCTTGAATCTGAAACTAATGCCCCTAGTTGTAAATCCCTCCATGAAGGGAGACATTCCCTCAGCTTCTACCCTATCAAGTCTTCTGAATCTCATAATTTAGTAAGATCACCTCAGTCTTCCAGACTCTAGAACACGAGCCCAACCTACTCTATCATTCCTCACGAGACACCCCTTCATCTAGGAATCTACCTACTGAATCTCCTCTGTACTGCCTCCAGTATAAGTCTATTCCTTTTTAAATTTAAAACGTCATCTTATCATAGGCTTGAGAGACCACGGATCTGCACTCTGGATAGAACACTGTCTATTGGATTGCATCGTCTGCTATTGATATAGAGACCCACGTGGAAGTGGCTAACAACTGTTGCATCTGCTGGACTTGACCAAAACTGTACCCAAGTTAATAAGGGCCACTTTAAAGAGAGCAAAGCATTCCAGGATTCATTATTAGAGGGAGGGATAAAATTAAAATGAAGACGTTAATGTTAAACTTGTGTGAAAACTTGAATAGGCTACACTTCTAGTTGTGTTAATATTTATTATCACCACACAATACAAAATGTAGATGCACTATATTCACTTATTGTACAATTTACTAGTTTGATGACTGATATAAGAGCTGCAACGACAGATTGTAAAGATCCATTAAAAAAGTTTTCACATGGGGGAGACTAGAACCAATAGCTGTATATTCAAGGTAATTCATGAAATAGAGAATTCAAGAGTAACTTCAAGGATGTTTAGGAAGCTGAATAAAAATGAATTTATCATCTATATCAATGATTTGGATGAGAATGTACAAGGCACGGTTGGTAAGTTTGCAGATAACACTAAGATAGGTGGTGTCATTGACAGTGAAGATGGTTATCCGGCTTTACAGAGGAATCTCGATCAGCTGGGTAAGTGGGCCAAGGAATGGCAAATGGAGTTTAATTTGGACAAGTGCGAGGTGTTGCATTTTGGGAAGACAAATGAGGGTAGGATTTACACAGTGAATGGTAGGACCCCGAGGAGTGTTGTAGAACAGAAGGACTTACGAGTACAGGTAAATGGTTCCCCGAAAGTGGCATCGCAGGTAGACAAGGTGGTGAAGGCGGTTTTTGGCATGTTGGCCTTCATCAGTCAGGGCATTGAGTATAAAAGTTGGGATGTTATGTTGCAGCTGTACAAGACGTTGGTGAGGCCGCATTTGGAATATTGTGTTCAGTTTTGGTCACCCTGCTATAGGAAAGATGCCATTAAGCTGGAAAGAGGGTAGAGGAGATTTACAAAGATGTTGCTGGGACTCAAGGGACTGAGCTATGGAGAGAGGTTGAGAAGGTTGGGACTTTTTTCATTAGAGCGTAGGAGAATGAGGGGTGATCTTATAGAGGTGTATAAAATTATGAGGGGCATAGATAGGGTGAATGCACACAGTCTTTTTCCCAGGGTTGGGGAATCAAGAACTAGAGGGTATAGGTTTAAAGTGAGATGGGAGAGATTTAGTAGGAACCCGAGTGGCAACTTTTTCACCGAGAGAATAGTCGATGTATGAAATGAGCTGCCAAAGGGAGTGGCTGAGGCAGGTACATGAACAACATTTAAAAGGCACTTGGACAAGAACAGGGGTAGGAAAGGTTTAGAGGGATATGGGCCAAATGTGGTCAAATGGGACCAGCTTAGACGGGAATCTTGGTCGGCATGGACCAGTTGGGCCAAAGGGCCTGTTTCCGTGCTAGATGACTCTATGAAGCAGAAAAGAATAGACTGATAAATACTGTTGGGGTTAGATAAAAGGATGCCTTTGTGGAGCATAAACAGTAGCCTAGACTTGTTAGACTGAATGGTCATTTCTACTTTGTAATTATATAGTGCAACAGTTTTAAGCAGGCACTGAGGCATGGAAAAGAGAGGAGGTAGATTAAAGAACATTAAGATCAGTCTGTGATCAGGTATGAAGCAGGAGTGATTAAATGACAGACAGGATGAGGCTACAAAGGATGGTAATGGAACAAGAAACAAAAGATGGGTCTAGAGGAGTTGTCAATAATAAAGCAGAACTATTGTTTTAGCCATCTGAAAATTTACATTTAAACTTACTCACAAATCAATTTGTAATTTAGTTAACCTCGCGTGTAACCACAGCTTATCTGGGGACCTGGGATTTCAATGTTTATTCTGCATTATTAGCAAAATATTTCTGGTCACTCATTTTAAAATTTATTTCTAGTGCTGCCTTTGGGACTGCCTTGGTCTTCCTTAACACACTTCAACATAATTAAAGAGCAGTATTGAGAATGTAATGAGGCAATATATAAACATGACATCTTTCTTTAACTTGCCTGTTTTCTCGGATATGCTGCCTCATTTTTTCATCTTTTAGTTTCTCATATTTTATTCTTTCTAGCTCCTTGGCTATCCTTTCCTCTTGTTCCAGCTGCTTGGCCTTCAGTACTTTTCTCTTTTCTGCCTATTACAGACAGCCATAGTCCAGAATAATTAAGCACAAGAATCATAATCAATGTAAAACAGGGTCATCAAAAGAACATTTCCAGTGATTGATCCAAGTTAACATTATAGTCTGAGAACTTGAACTACTATTAGTTTTATTCAATACAAACAAGTTAAAAACAAAACATTATGTAATTTAACCTCTTAATTAGCATTCTAATTATCAAAATCTTCCTGGTTATTTGCTAGAGTTTTCTTAGTACAAAGTCTGAAGCAGGCAACATGTTACTGCATTATGCCAATCTTCTCCTGAACAAAATAAATAAATGCAACATCTAATTTCAGACTTACGTTTTTATAATTATCTTGTTTCCCATGTCTAGATATGTTTGCATCATACCTGCAAGACTAAAGTCTTTGAGGACAACATGTTATGCATTTGAACAATCCAAATAAGGAGACAGCCAAGTAAAGGTCATCTTAATTACCTATCCTTCAAGAGACTAGATACTGTCTCATGTGATGCCAAAGAATTATGCTGATAGGATTTCAGTGGGACAACCTTCTAGAAGTTTTTATTAAATCTAATTGCATAACCAGACCATCAGTTACATAATTTGAGTATAAAAAAAATCTTGTTTTTCCACTCCAGTGGAAGTCTGCTATTTCAAAGCCCCATGCTGCTGAAAATTGTTACAGTTAACTGTCCCACAGATCACCACTCAGTCCTGCCCTGGATATCTTTCACATTGAGACAGGAAAAACTACCCATCACTGCTACAACTAAGTCCTTCTTAATTTGGTGATAATACAACAATTAAAGTCCCTCTACACACAAGACACTAAAAGGAACACTGCATCAGTGCAGACTTAAACAGTATCAATCTCAACAGCACACTTAAAAACAAACCTGCAACACCCAAATGCATAAGAACCAAATAAAAGCCCTCAAGAGGAGATAAAGGTGAACCTTCCTCAGGGCATGTCATTAATTAAACAGGGTCAACAAAAATAAGTCCTTAATACTAATAGCTGAAACCATCAAACCAGAGGAGCTAAAATAGAAACCAATTTACTCATAGATAATTTGGCCAGGACTGTAAAATGTATTAATGAGGAAGATTTGATAAAATTACCATTACTTAATACCACTATTGTTGTTACATCTAAAATAATAGTCACCATTTTTGCACCTCTTGTATGCAGGTCTAATTCTTGTGTAATAAAGGACATTATGGTAAAACATAGCAGTGATGTGTTAACACAGCAATAAAAAGATAGAAATTTGCACACCTTTAAAATTGCTTCTTCCATCATTTTTTCCTGTTCTACCTCCTGTAATACTCTTTGGAAGCGCTTTTTTGCTGCCATTTCATCAGCTCTTATTCTGGCCAATACAGTCTTTTCTTTACTCAGTTTTTCCAGAAATTCTTTATAAGTTGTGTCCTTTTGAGTAATGTTCTCTATCGCCCTATTCTGTTGAATAGCTGATAATTTAGTTGGGCAAATAGAAGCCTGCAAATGTAAAAGAAGAAAATGTACATTTTAAAATATTGATTTAGCAAAATTATGAAAATTTGTTGCATTTTTTACTTTAGCAAAACAGTCAATGTATTTTTAAGATATTCTTCAATATAAAGAAAATATTATTTTTAATTCAAATGAACAGTTAAGTACATTAAAATGCTGCCAATTCAGTTCATTTCAATCAGTCATCCATGATACATCTCAGGTGATGATGCAACTGTTCAGAAATTAATTGTTTCAGAAGTCTATGATATTTTACATGTAAGAGATTGTAAACTGGAGAGCAAAATAATTTATAAACCTCTAATCAGATTACGCAAAAGGCAGCAATAAATGGCATGAAAGGTTTAAGTTGACATAGGAAAATTAAAATGAATCATCAGTTCAGTGCTTAATTCAAGTGCATTTCAGCTTCTGTAATTGATACCCATGGTGGGGAGAGTAAGTAATTTTAACTTAATTCAACTCAATTCTGCAAAAACCTATCAGGAACATTTAAAATATGAATATTTAAAATGCCAGTGAACATTTAAAATAGCTGCCCATAGCTTTCCCACCTTCAATGTGGCCAAATACAAAGTTGAAATAGGGGTGACAAAGAAACTTACCAAAAGCCAACATGATAATCCTCAGCCAGAAAGGTTCAGCATTTTGTTTTAGGGCAAGAGAGGTATGAGTGCTCCTCTAGTGCCGAGATAAAACTCTGGGCTTCCTTCCCCATCTCCTCTGTCAGGGACTTCTCTCCTGAAGTGGGACCTTGACAGAGACTGTCAACCTAGGTCACTGGGAGTGGCTTCTGTTGCTCGATTTTCACCGCTGAACAGTGTCTTCTCAGATCATAGGAAGTACAGGTCCTCCCCAGGTTATGAATATCCGACTTTGGACAGTCCAAACATACAAACAAGCATTTGGGAGACTGACCAGATGGATGGGGATCAATATGCTGGCTACTGTGGGGCTGCAGGCAACTTCTGCCAAGTGAGAACAGGGCATTTCCACTTGCCTTCTCTCCCAACCAGCTTCCCTCACCACAACCCCCCCACCAAACCCCCAACAATCAGGGGCTGGGTCAAGCCAAGCAGAGCTGAGTCAGTGAGGCTGGCTGGCAGCCACTCTTTCCACGCCTGCTCACTCACACATCACAACTGTTCTTGTTCATTTCAGACTTGCAAGCAGTTCAGATTACAAACAGTTCTCAGGAACAGAGCCCTGTCGTAATCTGGGGACTGCCTGTATAAAGGGAAGTCTTGTTCACCTACACAAAGTCATGGCTAGACTACATCTGGAGTACAATGTGTAGTTCTGGATATCATTCTTTTGACACTGGAAGGAATGCACTGCACAACAATCAGAGCTCTGAGCATTAAATTATGAGAGATCATATAAACTCACTGGTGGATATTTTCCCCAAAATATAAACAAATTACTTGACTGGAGGCTTTTGAAAGGAATTGATAGAGTTAAGAGAAGTCCTACCTAAATTACATTATATAAATTGCAGATTCCACAGTAACTGACCTGTGACCTGAATCACAGTGGGCTAAAACATCCAACACTTTCCTGCTGCCTCTGATCTCCATCTTGGCTGCTCCTGGAACCTCTGACCTCTATGGCCACCTCTGGAGCCTACCAAGTATCCACCCAATCCAAGCCTCATCCTTCTTCCTTTCTTTCTTTTTCAATCTTTTTATTAGTTTTCAAATTAATACAGATTAATATATAACATCAATGTTTGTACATGTAATACAAAGAGATCAGGAGAACAATCATGGCATAAATAGTCATAAAGAACAATAAAATATAAAAAAATCTGTAGATCCAACGATCTCTTAATAAATGAATATAATACAAAAGAAAGGAAAGAAAAAGATTTATTATATAAATAAAAAAAGAGAAAAAAAATCCCCAAATCAATAAGAAAAATTATAAATATATCAAAGCAAACTAAACTAAACAGAAAAATTTCAAAAAAAACAAACAATAAAAAGAAAAAAAAGACTGGACTAAAATTTCCCAGTAGAAACAGAGCAATATTATGTCATCAACTCCGTTCCTCTAAATTGGAAAGTTATTGAAGAGGGATCTATATCATGTGAAAATATTGAATAAATGGACTCCAAATATCTTCAAATTTAAGCGAAGAATCAACAGGACCACTCCTAATTTTTTCCAAGTTTAAACATGATATAGTTTGAGAGAACTATTGAAAAGTAGTAGGGGGTATTGGATCCTTCCGCTTAAGCAAAATGGATCGTTTGGCCTTTAATGTAACAAAGGCAATCATACAGTAAGCAGAAGCAGATAAATGGCCAGACTCTATCCTTGGTAATCCAAAAATTGCAGTGATAGGGTGAGGATGTAAATCAATATTTAATACAGTTGAAATAATGTTAAAAATGTCTTTCCAATATATTTCCAAAAGAGGACAGGACCAAAACATATGTGTCAAAGAAGCCACATTCGATTTACATCTGTCACATATAGGATTTATACTGTGATAAAAACAAGCTAGCTTATCTTTTGACATATGGGTCCCGTGAACTACTTAAACTATCAAAGAGTGCCTGGCACACATTGAAGATGTATTAACTAAATAAAGAATTTTCTTCCAAGTCTCTGTAGGTAAAGATGTCTGGAGTTCACTTTCCCATTCATTCTTAATTTTGTCCAGTGATTCTGGATGTATTTTCATAATTAAATCATAGATTATTGCTATCAAGCTCTTCTGATAAGGATTAAGACCTAAAATTTTTTCCATATTTTCAGTTTTGTAAGGTGTCGGAAAAGAGGGTATAGTAGCTTTTAAAAAACTTCTAATCTGCAGATATCGAAAAAAGTGTGATCTAGGCAAATTGTATTTGTTAGACAATTGTTCAAAAGATGAAAAACAATTATCAATGAACAAATCACGAAAACATACTATTCCCTTCCTTTTCCATATGGAAAAAGCTGAGTCAACTCTGGATGGATGAAAGAAAAAAATTAGATTGATTGGGACTTGACAAATTAAATTTATTTAATCCAAAAAATTTATGAAATTGAAACCATATTCATATTGTATGTTTAACAATTGGGTTAATCATATGTTTACTTAATTTGGTAAGTGCAAAAGGGAGTGAAGCTCCTAAAATAGAAACTAATGAAAATTCAAGTACTGATTGGTGCTCAAGATGTACCCATTTGGGACATTGAATTACATCTGAATCTTGTATCCAAAAAATTAAATATCTGATATTAATTGCCCAATAATATAATCTAAAGTTAGGCAGGACCATACCACCATCCTTTTTTAGTTTTTGTAAATATTTCTTTCTTAACCTTGGGTTTTTATTCTGCCAAATATATGAAAGAATTTTAGAATCAATAGTGTCAAAAAAAATTTTGGGATGAAAGTTGGAATCGCTTGAAATAAATACAAAAATTTTGGTAAAAAGCCTCATCTGTTTTGCAGCTGACCCCACAATCATCACGTCCAGGGATTAGAGCAATGAATTACAGCGCACCAAGAATAAGTATCGGTAAAACTGTGATAGTTACAGAGGTAAATACTCCACATTCATCATGTAAAAGTATAAGAAGCATTATATGACTTGTGCTATTCTCCCTTGCACCTACCCCCCTCCACCACTCCTGGCGACTTTTAGGCAAATTACCACAACTAATAAAGGTAAATATCTTTCTCCAGTTTTGTTTGTCTTGTTTGTAGCCCAGTTGTCTTTTTTTTAAAAATACATCCTGAAATTTAATTAGGGTCCTTTAGTACAGAAAAACTTCTCTGCTGGCAAGTCGCCTTAAAAGAAGGACATTAAAATCAGACCTGAGCCATAGTGATAAGAATCCCTTCTCATACAAAGGATGGCAGAGAAAGTAGATGTCAGCTCAATAATTTTAAAGATGAGATTGATAGATTTTTGCTATTGAAGGACCATAAGCGACACGGGTCCTCGGCAGGTGAATGGATCTGGAACACATATCAGCTAGGATCTCTCTGAGTGACAGGGACTGAGTGGCTTACTTAATCCCTTACGTTCCCAGCTTGTTTTGCCTGCTCAAGGCCTAGTCCTTAAAAGTGTTTTCACTTCCCTGATGCCACTACCAGGCCAGCTTGCCATTTGATTTCAACCAGGATAAAAAACCAAGCAAATCCTGTCTGTAGCTACTTATGGAATGACTTTTTGAATCACAGATATGATATAGGCATCATGAAAAAGGTCATAATTTATTATCCATACTTGTAATCCAGGTATTCCAACAGTGCAGTTGAGTGGGATTTACATGATTTTGACGAGTAAAAATCCTGTAACTCCCACAAATGAAGGACAATGGTACAGTTCCAGATCTGGAAGGTGCACAATCTAGAGGAAGAACATGCAGGAAATGGTGTCCCCATGCATCTGCTGCTCTTGTCCTTCCAGGTAGTAGAGGTTCATAGAATCATAAAGTTGTACATCACAGAACATCCATGCCAACCTTTTTGCTACACTAATTCTGCCACAGACCCAGTTCTTCAGGGGTGCTAGCTATATTCTTCAGGACTCAGCCAGCTTGGTTAGCAGTTAGCGCTACCATATTGCTCAAAGACAAAGAGCACTGCTTCATCAGTGAGGGAGGAGTTTCCTTACTGATTTTTGATCCACGATTTCATAGGTCTGGGGTCATTATTGAGGACTTGCAGAGCTACTCCCTCTTGCTTGTGTACCAGTATGCAGCCACCTCTGATGGGTCTATCCTCCTGGTGGACAGGACATAGACAGGGATCGAGAAGTCTGGAATGTTGTCTGTAACATATCATTGCGAGTACAACTGTGTCAGGCTGCTGCTTGACTAGACTGTGGGATAGCCCTTCTAATTTAGACACTAGTTCCCAGAAGTTAGTGAGGGGGACTTTGCAGTCACCTGGGCTAAGAGCAACTAGGTTGATGCTGGATGGTCTTACTTTCTCTGTTTTAAAAAGGTGATAATAGCACACCTGGAGCCTGATAGGTCATTTCAGTCAACCATTTTGCTGGGTCTGGAATTATATACAGGCCAAACCAAGTAAGGATGGCAGATTTCCTCCCCTATAAGGACATTATTGCCCCCTCCCCCAAGATTCCAGATTATTAGATTCCAGAATATTGATTTTAAATTCCACAGCTGCCATGATGAGATATGAACTCAAAATCTCTGCTTGTTACATTGTTAATTCAATCTCTGGATTAATGATTTGGTGATTTAACTGCTAAATAGCACTGTTGCTACAGGCAGGCATAGACTACTTCATTAAGATTTGGCCTCGAACAATGAAAACCATATTGTTTTGTGCCAGGTATACATTTTAGAATAACAAATTATAGAAATGAGGTGTGATCTGAGATCTTCTAAGTGTTTTGAGCATTCATACCAAGTGTTTAAATGAAGCAAGTTAGGGAAAAACTTGTAGAGTCAGTCTTGAGGAACCATCATTGTAAAATTGCAGCAAAAAGGAGTTAGTTTAAGGCAAATCCCTCTCAAAGAGCTAATGGAGGAGGAAAAGCTTTGCAAGAATAAGTAGATGAGGCAGAGACTAAGTTTGGGGCAATTTAAAATAGGATAACTGTATAAATTGTAATTGGATGCCCTTGTCCCAAGTGCTGCTAAAATCGTCACCCATGTTTTTACTGGCTCCAGACTAGATTATTTCTGCAATTGCTCATCTCCTGGTCTGATTTTCTTCCAAAAATATTGGCCATATTCTATCACACATTCCCATTTGCCCTCCTGTTCTCACTGACCTACTTGTCAAAGAAAGCCTAGCTAACCCAAAATGATGTGATGTTAATAAATTAGCAGCCAGTATTCTATTTAGATACAGCTAGTTCAATCTGATCCAAATTAATCTTTGGCAGCTGCTGTAGGACTCCAGGACAGAGTTCCTTTGGGGATAAAGTACTGAATTCAGCCGCTGTTAAAACAAAATAATTGTGACAATTTTAATTCAACTTAGAGAGATGCCGCTATCTAACCAAATTTAACTAAGACCTCATTATCTTACTTTGACTATCAGCTCAAGCAGAACTCACATTATCTCACACTTAAATCCCTCCAAAGTTCAACCTTCCTCCTCTCTAGTTCCTCCATCTCTTCGACCTTTACCTTCAAAGTTTATTCTAAAGTTTGACATTTTGTGCAGCATCCATGTCAGTTTTCACCCCACCTTTGTCTTAAACTGCATAGGCCCCATATATCCTAAATTTTTTCTCAAATCCCTCACATCTCACTCTAATCCTCAAAATCCACATCTTTGACTAAACTCAGTCATCCTTTTTTTCCTGCTTGTATTATAGCATTGTGTTTGTTTAGGTGTCTTAGCAAACTCAAGAATGCAATACAATATAAAAACCTGGAATACTAAAACCCTTAATTGAAATGCCCAATATATTTGTCAACCCTTCGATGAATGAAGGTTTATCCAATATGAAGAAGCTTTAATTGGCAGGTGGATAATTGGTTCAATTCCCACTTCAGTCTGGTCTCAGGGTTACCAGTTCTGAATGCCAAATGTCAGGTGTTGGAAGTGCGTAAATGCTGGGTCAGAGCCTTGCCCTCGTCCCACTGTCCACGTCCCGTGTCCCACTGCCCACGTCCCGTGTCCCTCGTCCCACTGCCCACGTCCCTCGTCCCACTGCCCACTCCCCTTGTCCTACTGCCCACTCCCCTTGTCCCATGTTCCTTGTCCCACTGCCCACATCCCATTGCCCACGTCCCTTGCCCCACTGCCCACGTCCCGCCATTGCCCTCAGTTTAACTCTCACATGAAGGATGTGTCCCATAGGTTTGGCACTGGAGGACACAGTGGGCATTTTAAGTACCCATGCTGTGCGGGGTTATAATACGCGGGGAAGGCAACTCCACCTTTACTGTGCGTCCGCCAGCAGTAATTCTGCCAAGATGCAGAATTGCCCGGAACTGTCACCGCACCAAGCCGACACAGCCCGGGCCCGAGGGCACACTTACCATCTTTTACCGCGATAATGTGGACAATATTTTGTCAATCACAAATTTCGGCGGCGGTGGCTGAACGATCCCCGAGCGGTAACCGTTACCCTAGAAACGCGCGGCGCCTTTTTTTTCACCGTTTAGTAACAACCGCGCTGATTGGCTGCGTGCGGCATTTTAAATGCGGGTTTCCGGTGCTGCCTGGCAACGGGATTCAACAGAGGCCTAGTGCGGTGGTGAGTGTTAAACCCCTGAGCCATTAAACTGAGTGACTTCGTGTAATTTAAATATATAAACGACTGCAAGACCCACTCCAATGTAATCTAAAGAACTTCATGTGCACTTGCCGCATCTCAGAGTGTGAAGACTGCTCTGAAATCCAGTCAATGTTGGTTTGTAACCTGAGCAGCAGTCAGTTTGGAAACAACATCCCACGAATATCAAGGGTACAGGTATGGGGTTCAATGTTGGGTTAGATGGAGTGCTAAGGCATTCTGAAACACTGCTGTTTGCATCTACTTGAACAGGCACCAATTTAACTGCTCCCCAAATACCTTGTCAATAATAAAGCACTTAACCAATGCTGTATTACTGAAATCCCATAATCAATACAAACATTTGTTGTCAGCTTATCTAATTTGACATTACTCTGCCC
Organism: Pristis pectinata; assembly: GCF_009764475.1. NCBI lineage: Eukaryota > Metazoa > Chordata > Chondrichthyes > Rhinopristiformes > Pristidae > Pristis > Pristis pectinata. Next base: position 28,374,265 of record NC_067432.1, on the reverse strand, counting down.
TCTAAACTAGTAGGTCATGAATTCAATTTCCAGTCCAGGGCTTGAGTAGTTCTGAAGTCTCAGTGTAAACTAAATGAATAGAATGGAAAATTAAGTTAGTATACAAGGAGGCTTCAGAAGTGCTCAAGCCGTGAAGTGGAAACTGAATCCATGACCTGCTGACTTAGAGGACAAGGGACTGCAACGTAGACAAGTATAGTACAAGTGACACAAATGTATTATAAACTCCTTGATTGTTTGTGGGTATTAAGTTTTGGGACTTTATCAAGATTTCCCTTCCTTGTACTTTCTCAGCCCCTCTAAATTATCCTATGCATCATCAATCAGGTGATCTGCATTCATCACACTATCAGCCTTCACAAGAGGCATTTGCAGAAATACACTGATCTAACATTCAGCTATGTGTTGATAAATGACAGGTAACAGAGATTCCAGGCAATGATCATCTGCAACAAGAGACACCCTCAGCACCTACACTTATAATTCAATGATATGAACATTGCTGAATCTCCCACAATCATTGTCCTGGGGGTCACCATTGACCAGCCACATAAATGCTATGGTTATGAAAGCAGATAAGAGCTGGGTGTTTTGTGGCAAGCGACTCACCTCACGTACCCCAAAACCTTTCCACTATCTACAAGATCCAAGTCAAGTGTTTGATGGAATATTCTCACTTGCCTGAATGAGTGCAGCTCCAACAACCGTTAAGGTGCTTGACTGGCAGCCAGTCAACCACACTCAGCATTCATTCCCTCCACACCAGCACACAGTGGCCACAGTATGTACCACCCACAAAATGCACTGTGTTTAACCTGCAACCTCCAAGACCAAAAAGGACAAGGGTAGCAATGCATGGAAACATCACTGCCTGCTGGTTTCCCTCCAAGTCACACAGTGTCCTGATCTGGAAATATATTGATGTTCCTTCCCTGTTACTGGGTGTAAATCCTGGAACTCCCCACCTTACAGCACTGTAGGAGTACCTCACCAGAAGGACTGTAGTGATTCAAGAAGGCAGGTAACCATCACCTTCTCAAGGGCCATAGTGCTAGGCACTAAATGCTGATATTCCCAGCAATGCACAGATCCTGAAAATTGAATAAATAAAACAGCCAAGTGGCCTGTGAAATTACTGATAGTAGCAGAAGTGGACAAATTGACAACACAATTTACACTGTATCCAGTTTTTTTTCCTTAATGGAAAATAGAGTTTACCAAAGGAATGCATAACATGTACTACTCAGGGAACTACAGGCTGGTGAGTTTGACATCAGTGGTGGGTAAGTTACTGGAGGGAATTCTGAGGGACAGGATCTATTAATATTTGGATAGACAAGGTCTAATTAGGGAAAGTCAGCATGCTTTGTGCATTGAAAATCCTGTCTGACAAATCTTTTAGAATTTTTCAAAAAGATAACCAAGAGGATAGTGGACATTGTCTGTATGGACTTTAGCAAGGCCTTTGACAAGGTCCTGCATGGCAGGCTAGTCTGGAAGGTTAAATTGCATGGGATCCAGTGAGAGATTTAGGAAGAGTTTCTCCCCCTCTGCCATCAGTTTTCTGAATAGTCCATGAACCCATGAATACTATTTCTATTCCTTTTTTTGCACAATTTATTTATTTTGTAATTTATAGTAATTTTATGTCTTTGCACTGTACTGCTGCCGCGAAACAATTTCACAACATATGAGTCAGTGATAATAAGCCTGATTCTCAGATAGCTAATTGGAATCATAATTTGCTCGATAGTAGGAAGCAGAGAATGATGGTTGAAGGTTGTTTCTTGGACTGGAGGTTAGTGACGAGACCTTTGTTGTTTGTTATTTATATAAACGATTTGGATGTGAATGTACAAGGCATGGTTAGTAAGTTTGCGGATGATACTAAAGTAGGTGGTATCATAGACAGTGAAGAAGGTTATCAAAAATTACAGGGGGATCTTGATCAGCTGGGTAAGTGGGTTGAGCATTGGCAAATGGCTTTCAATTCAGATAAGTTGAGGTGTTGCATTTTGGGAAATTAAACCAGGGAAGGACTTGTAGAGTGAATGGTCGGGCCCTGAGGAGTGTCATGGAACAGAGAGACCTAGGAGTACAAGTGCACAGTTTGCTGAAGCTGGAGTCACAGTTATACAGGGTGGTGCAGAAGGCAGTTGGCATGCTGGCTTTCATCAGTCAAGGTATTGAATACAGAAATTGGGACGTTAAGTTGCTGTTGTATGAGACATTGATGAGACCTCACTTGGAGTATTGTGTGCAGATTTGGTTGCCCAGTTATAGGAAAGACAGCATTAAACTGGAAAGAGTGCGGAGAAGATTTACGAGGACTCGAGGGCCTGAGTTATAGGGAGAGGTTGGGCAGGCTAGGACTTTATTCCTTGGAGCATAGGAGATTGAGGTGTGACATTATAGAGGTGTATAAAATCATGAAAGGCATAGATAGAGTGAATGCACATGGTCTTTTTCTTTGGGAAGGGGAACTAAAAACTAGAGGGCATAGGTTTAAGGTGAGAGGGGAAAGATTTAAAAGTGACCTCAGGGGTAATATCTTCACTCAAAGGGTGGTTTGTATATGGAATGAGCTGCCAGAGAAAGTTGTTGAGGCAGGTACAATAACAACATTCAGAAGACATTTGGATAAGTACATGGATAGGGGGGGTTTAGAGGGATACGAGCCAAATGAGGGCAAATGGGACGGGTGTGGTGGGCACCATGGTCAGTATGGATGAGTTGGGCTGAAGGACCTGTTTCCATGCTGTATTACTCGATGATTCTATGACAATGCAGGAATATAGGATAAGTGCAGTGATTAAGTTACCAGTGTAGTAATGTACAGATTTAGACCAACAATCCAGAGACACAAGTTCAAATCAGATGTGAAATTTAAATTATTATTTCAGGTCAATGTGGTTGACACTGAACCACTTGCCTTTAACATTCAAGGTCTTTACCATCACTAAATACCCCACCATCAACGTTCTGTGTGGGTCACCATTAACCAGAAATTTATCTGGACCAGCCATATAAGGCTATAAGTGCAGGTCTGAGGTTGGATATCCTGTAGCAAGTGACCTCTCCTGAATTCCAAATTCTTTCCCATTACAAGGAGTGTGATGGAACATTCACTACTTGCCTGGATGAATGTAGCTCCAATTATGGTCATGAGGCCAGAAATCATCCAGGACAAAGCAACCTACTTCACCATTTCTGGTACTTCTTCCCTTTTTTTCCATTTCTGGGAGTGGAGGGTATGCCCAGTCTGACTGCTGGGTTGGTCTTACTGCTCTGCATTTTGCAATTCCCAAGTTCTTTTCTGTATGTTTTCACGCTAACTGCTCACATCCACTCATTGACCAGATAACCAACCTATTTACAGCTTATTCCCATGGTTACCTTTGTTTTACCCTAGGAGAGATATCCCTCTTCCCCATCCTCCCTGTAGCTTCTTTACAAGCTTCTGTTGTCTCCTTTTCAGTTCTGAGGTTCAGGGTCTCTGACCTGAAATGTTAACTCACTTTCTCTTCCCACAGATATGGCCCAACCTGCTGAGAATTTCTAGCATTTTCTGTTTTAACTCCAACTTGTTCCCAAGACATGAAATTATGATAGCTTTTATTTTCTTTACCATTCCTTCTATTCTAAATCCAAGTATGGCATTACTAAGCACTACTTCTGTTATCAGCCCTCAATCTTTTTAATGGAGACACAAGAGACTGCAGATGCTGGAATCTGGAGTAAAATACAAACGGTGGAGGAACTTAGTGGGTCAGGCAGCATCTGTGGAGGGAAATGGACAGTTGACGTTTCAGGTGGAGACCTTTCATCTGGATTGGCCTAGGTTCAGTCCCGATGAAGGGTCTCGACCCGGAAAGTTGACTATCCATTTCCCTGCACAGATGCTGCCTGACCCACTGAGTTCCTCCAGCAGGTTGTTTTTTTTTACTCAGTCTTTTTAACCTTGTTAGGGCCTCAACAGTCATCTTCATTTTTCAACTTAAAATAAAGTTACCTGTGCAGATTTGCATTTCGTTGGCTTGCAATAAATCAGAGTACAGGGGGGCAGGTTGTGGTCTATGATTCTTCTTGTGCTAAGTTGCCAGAATTATTTATGTGAGCAGAGATAAAGACCATGTGAAAATTGGGAGGGGAAAGCTGAGTTAAGATTTATAAGTGAATTCCCACTAGTCCAACCATTGACTAAAAATGTCAGAGTGTTGCATTTTGAAGGCATGACAGCTTGATAAGTGCTTATTTCATCAGACAGAAGTACACAGTGAACTGAGGAACCAAAATTAACCTAAAACAGAAAGTAATAGATCTTTTTTCAAGAAAACAATCCAGATTTCTTTTTTTTTGACAAGTAATTGATGTTTTGGGGATACCAGAATTTAATGGTTCTTATTATCTGGTTAACAGCTAATAGTCTATTAATATTATTTACTTAATGTTTTATGCTCTTATACCACTTGAGACCTGCAAACATTTTCTCATGAAGTGATGACTTGATGAATTATGCCCTTATAATAATCTGAGGGTGAATTGCTTTGAGTCTCTAAGAGATTCTTAGTAACACAGTATTAGTTTAAATATATACAGCAGTGATAATCGTGGTGGGTAGATTTCCCTTCTGTAATGTTTAAATATCAGTATGCAGTGTGGAAAATAGATAAAACTCTCAAAGCAATTATAGTCATATATTGTACATTGACTCATTTTACAATCTAAAAAACAATGAAGCTTGCAGAATAAGCTGAATTATTACAATAAACTTTGCTTTTTTAACATTAATAATGGTAATTTTTCACATGTGTTACATCTAACCCCACGGGGCATGGTTACACTAATGGTTCGAGCAAATGAATGATCACATAACATCATTCTCTTGATTTAAACTAATTGATGCTTAAAGGAACATTATTATCACAAAACAACACTCAACAAATTAAAGTAAAGTCAATTAATCTTATTGGTTTATGACTACAGTGCTGAACTGTAACTTGTGGAATGGACAGTGGCTTATTTTAAATATTAAGAAAATATTTTGTACAAAACAGGATTCCAAATGTTGTAACATTTAAAAATATCCATCTGGTAATTCAGATCAGGTTGATTATCAAATGATTTTTTTCCCCAATATATGATATCATTTTTTTATTAAATATCTTTTGTGATATGAAATTATTTCTATTTAAAGTTGAAATTAATTTAGATAATATCAGGCTTCAAGATATCATTATAACCCCTAGGAACTGTACTGCACCAAATTCAGAACTTGCATTATCAGCAGGTTAACAGTAAAGCATCATTGTGTGCTGGGATGCAGTTTTGATCCCCTCATCCATTGAGTTCTTAACCATGTAAAAATATGCTAAGTACATGTCAGGCAATGTCTTGCCTTGTAGGGTTTGGACATTAATTCACCACAGAATTCCTTCTCCATGTCCTACCATTGTTGGGTATTGTGATGTAACTAGGGAGAGGGGCTATGGAGGCAAAGAAAATCAAAGCCTCCCATCTTGCATTCAACTGTGAACATGCTGGTGCTGTTTATTATGCTTATGGGTGGCTGCAGACCTTTTGTGGGTTTTGGGCAACAACCTGCTGTTAATGAGATTATGACATGAGATCTGGGACAAGTGTGAGCAGAAAAAGCTGAACATGTCTCTTTAACCAGTGAAATACAAGAATCCTTAGATTCAGATTCAAATGAGTTTATTGTCATGTATTGATATTGGCTTATTATTGTCACTTGTACCGGGGTACAGTGAAAAACCTGTCTTGCATACCGTTCGTACAGATCAATTCATTACACAGTGCAGATACATTGAGGTAGTACAGAGTGCATTGAGGTAGTACAGGTGAAAACAATAACAGAGTACAAAGTAAAGTGTCACAGCTGCAGGGAAGGGTATTGCAGGTAGACAATAAGGCGCAAGGTCATAACAAGGTAGATTGTAAGGTCAAGAGTCCATCTTATCATATAAGGGAACTGTTCAATAGTCTTATCACAGTGGGATAGAAGCTGTCCTTGAGCCTGGTGGTATGTGCCCTCAGGCTCCTGTATCTTCTGCCTGATGGGAGAAGGTGTAATGAAATTGGATTTCATGAAATTGGAAATTGGATCAAGCAATGAAATTGCTTGATCATGTGAAGCTCACAAAGGCATATCCTAACTGAGGTTTGCAGAGCCTAAATCAGGAAATGTAAGTTAGAACATTTAACGTAGTAATGTGGAGAAAGTGAAATAAAAGAAGGACAATAGAGTAGAGAGGCAGCAGTAAAAGAGACAGATGACTTTTTAAAAACACTCATCATTTTTAAAAACCTGTAGGAATAAGATTCCACATTTGTAAGCATTAATTTTCAGCAGCAGAGAGGATCTTGAGATTTATTGTGCCTAGTAACACTTGAATGGACTAGTTTAGCTTCTTCTGCTGTGATTGGTGAATAACTAGCAGGTAACTGGCAGTTAGGCACCGGAGGCCTAAACCTTTCATCCACAATACCAAGAATAAGTAAATCTAAAAAAAACCTACTTCAAAGTCAAGACTGCCAGCAAAGTATTTGTGCAACAAAGCTTGCTGAGGAGCAGGGTTAATTGAACTTCAGTTCTGGATTTCTGCTTTTTAATGTACAGTTTGTATTCAGATGTTAGAAGTTACAGGCCAATTTTCTCCAAATTAACAATGAGCATTGGCAGCTTCTTTGTTACTTTAGCACAAAATCTGAGCAAAAATTACTTTCCAGGATATGATCCTGGAACTACATTTAGAGGACTTTTATAGTTTGTATCCAGGTCAAAACCAGTGAGTTTTATTCTGGGTCTTGTTAGCTTTAATTCAAAATGTTTTATGTATTAAATTGAAGTGTGAAGTGTAAAATGAGGAAAATGCAGAATCGATTCAGCAGGTCAGACACAGACATAGAACAGTACAGCACTGAACAGGCCATTCAGCCCACAATGTTTTGCCGATCTTGATGTCGATTTATACTAAATGTGCTCCTCCTGTGTATCGTCTATATCCCTCCATTCTCTTCATATTTGTGTGTCTGTCTAAAAGCCTCTTAAATGCCACCAAACTGCATAATTCCTCTACTACCCCAGTAACCCATTCCATGCACCTAACCCTCTGCATAAAAAAAACTTGCCCCTCACATCACCTTTAAACTTCACCCCTCTAACCTTAAAAGTATGTCCTCTGGTGTTTGACATTTCAACCTGGGGAACAGATTCTGACTGTCTACCCTATCTATGCCTCTCATAACTTTAAAAACCTCTATCAGGTCTTCCCTCAACCTCCGACACTCTAAGGAAAACAATCCAAGTTTATCCAACCTATCCTTATCGCTCATACCCTCTAATCCAAGAAAAGGTCATGTGAGGTGAAAGCCAGGAGAGATTAAATGACAAAACAAATGATGTGAAAGGTACCATTTCTATGGGTACGATTGTATTTCTTCCATCTGTTGCATTTTGGATAATATTGCCATGCAACTCATTCCAGAACATGCTCACTCAGGTAAATTTGATCCAGTGAAAGGTCATCCCTCTCAAACTTTGTTTCTGTACATGGATGCCAATGCACAAATGCACAGGTCCGAGCATTTCCAGCATCTTCTGTTTTTAATTTTATGTTTTTACCATCTATAGTATTTACTTCCATATTCATACTACATCATGACAGATGAGGTAAGGTTAGTTAACAAAAACTGGAACATTTGTCATATCATAACATTTTAAACCCAATTGTGTACAATTGGCATAGTTTCCTTTCAAATGCTCTGTTAGTTTGCAAAGTTCACCCAGGTCAAAATGATATGTAGGAAATTTGGCAGAAGCTGTAAAATGTCCCTTTACTTTATGCTTCAGCTATTATTAAGGATGATCTAAAAAACTATAATCGGTCATATAACTTGATTGAAAATGGAAGAGTAAATGTGTCTTCAGCTATTATTAAGGATGATCTAAAAAACTATAATCGGTCATATAACTTGATTGAAAATGGAAGAGTAAATGTGTCTTTGTGCATTCCATAACAAAAATATAACTTATTGTTGCAGAAAATGGTTTTTAATTATTAATATTGAAGCAGAAACAAAAGAAATGAGTACTAATTGGACATTGTACAATTAGAGAAAGCAAGCAATTTCAAATAATAACAAAAGCATTAAACACTCTAGGGTATTATTCAATGTGCCAGACGATTATTAAATCTGCACTGATCGCTGTGTACTTTTATGTCCTCGTGGAATTTTTGTGCTGTTCTAACAATGATAGATTGTACAATCACTAGAAGCAGCTGTAAAAAAAACTGGACCTAGTATCCACAGAATTAGGAAGTTTTAATTTAACTTCACTAATGCCAAAGCTCTCTATAAATTTTCCACAATGAAATCAGCAAATGAAATTTTATCAACTTCCCATTCCCAAAATCCTACTCCAACCTTAGCACACAAACTTGAAGCTATGATTTTAACCTGAATACCACTCGACATTCACTAAAGAGAGTCACCTTGCGACAGTCAGCAAACACTGGATTGAAAAAAATCCAATATCCTTCATGAGAGACTATACAATGAACAATTTTAGATTAGTAACTGTAAAAATAACATTCATTAGGAACAAAGGTCTATGTGAAACAAAACTACTAAGTGATAGAGAAAATAATCTAGGAAAGAATAGATCTTGTCCAACAAATCTCCTTGACTTTTATGAGGACACAATATCCCAACTGAGCATTAAAAGGATCCTATAATATAGTGGAAATAAATATTGAATAAAGCAAAAATGATGGGTACAATTTAGAGATATATCATGTAGTGCCCATAGATTGGGGCTAGGTCCTACTGCTTTTGATCTATTTCTACAGGTTAGAAAAATGTATTGACAATATTGAATACTGATAGTGAACTAAAGAGATGCATTAACAATGAAGGAGCATAAAGGGTACCTGAAGAATTACAAAACGTCCCAGATAAATCAAGATGGCAGACCTATGCAGACAAGTTCAACATTAGAAATAAGTTGCCAACTTCCTTAGTTAATGAGTACTTTTGTGTTAGCTTGGGAAGAGATTAGAAGAGCTCCAGGAGTTAAAGTAGACTCTACATTTGACATGTGTGTTCAGTGCAAGGCAGAGCAAAAGACAAAGGTGTATGGATCTGTGGTCAGGCAGCATTCAACTGTAATTGCTTTTCATCATATTTTAGAAAAGTTGGGGTCAACCTGATGACTGAGGCTCTGGAAGGATATCCAAGACCTGGAAGAGGAGTTATAAGACTATAGACCAAGATGACTGACTCAGGAGAAAAGATTTTAAAAACTTGTATTCAAGCCTGGAAAGTAGCAGACTGAGAGTGGCTTGTGTGGGTTTTATTTTGTCCACAGGTTTCCAAGGTATTAGGCTAAAAAAAGAAATAGCTACGTATGATTATTATTACAAGTTGTTCAAGTGGATTCTGGCTATAAATTAATAAAAGGCATGTTCAGGGCTTTGTATATTAAAGTAATGAAAACTTAAAATGCTTTGCGTTGGTTAATATAGACAAAAGTGCTGGAGGTATTCAGGGGAACAGTTGGATATGTATCTATTATGTCAAGTAGGAATTAGGGCATAAAATCATTGTTTTTTGTGCGTGTTTTATCAGTAATTATCTGTGATCTAAAGCCCCTTCGAGAGAACATTTCTGTTTTGGAAAGGAGTTGATGAATTATTGCAATTGGATCCTAATTTTGATCATATTTGAAATTAGAAGGCCATTTGTCCTCGAATACGAAGACATTACAGCAAGCAAAATTCTAACTTTATTAGATCCTCATAATAATCCAACAATTATTCTTAATTACCTTTCTAACTAAATAACTATTCAAATTGTATATTTAATTAAATCCCTACTTATTTTGCTTCTCTTAATATAAAGGATGTATTTTTTACTTGAAAATTATTCAATTGCTTTTACAATTAATACAAAATAATGCCAGGTATATTCTTTTAAAGTAAAATTTTGGCATATCTTCCATAGAGGAGTTGGATGCTGGGTGATAGCACCAGAAAATTACGTAGTTTGCATCTTTTAGTTCAAAGAGCTGGCAAATGGGAGATAAGAAATAAGACTAAACAACTGCATTCCCATTGAAATGCAGTTTTGCCATGGAATATGAAGGAAGAGCACTTTGGCATAGCCAGAGCCAGGAAGGAATTGTAGTCTTTGTGGCTGGTCCTAGTCTAGGAAATATCATAGCCCACTAAACATTTCAGAATTCTCTACAGGAAAATATTAATCAAATAAATGAGATAATGGTCAAACGTCTTTCTTAGCCCTGAGCAAATGTATACTTGCTATTATTGCCTTTTGAGTATTCTTCGGGATGGTGCAGTAAAATTAATCAGGTTGCAATGTTGTTCCTGAATTTTGAACATGTCTTCATCAATAGTCTTGTTATAGACAAAATCAGCCAGAGAACAAGGTCTTCAGAAGCAGGGGACAGTTTGGAGGCTGGAGACAAGGGGTATAGTCTGACATTTATAAACTGCCCAAATGATATGTCTTGTTAAAATTACCCATACTAATATTTTCTGCTCTACAGGTCAAATGATTTATTAGAAAATTCAGAATATTTGATGGCAAAATTGCTTCTACTTTGAAGTCAGCCAAAGGCTCATTAAATACATACCAAGGACCAGAACTTCTTCATAACAATATTGTGTCCTGCCGCAAGTGGTTTCTCCCACATTGAGAATCAGAGTTGAAGCCCCAAAATTATATATAGGTCACTACACAAGATAAAAGTAGGTAAATATGATTAGATGATTCTAAGCCTAGACTTGTGGAAGATATCAAAGGAGATAAGAAATTTCGCTATCTGTAAGAGCCTAGGAGAGCCTGAATCACAGTGAAGCAAGTGTTGATTTCAATACAGAAAGGGTGCAAGTATATAGAAGATGTACAGAATGCCATATGAGAACATTCATAAGAGTTAATCATAGCAGTATTAATAAATCAGAAAGAAGAAAGAGAAAGAGGCAGAAGCTGTGGCAGAGAGGTTTTACTTCCAAGGCTATGGAGACTAGGGATCTGGCACGTGCCACAGCAACCCCAGGAATGAAACAATTGTTGGTGCTGTCAGACGAAGCTGGTATTATGATAAATGGCTTTCAGCATTCCTGGTATAAATATGATTCCAGCACCTCACTGCTTCCTACTCTTTATTTCATATTCCTCAACCTTATTTGTTAAGGGGATGCTTCCCTGTTCATTCAGCTCTCAAATTTCTCTTGCTATTCTGTAATCACTCAAAGTTTAAGCAACCTGCCACAGATAAAATATAACACATAATTGTGCAAGGACAAGTCTAAATAATGGTAGACACTATTATATCAATCATTTTATTACTTTTCCACTAATAAAGTGCTCTCTGAAATCTAGTTAAGTTGTTCACCCAGTTAGTGTCCTCTGATCTTGCATCCCCGCCTTACTTTGAGATTATAATATTTATTGACCATGTTTATTACAAGAAGATCCACTACTATTTTATCACATATATTTTACCTTTTTGCTGATGTTCAGGTGGAGGATCCCAAGGTAGGGTGGACATAAGGTATTAGCTGTCTTTTTCTCTTTCTGTTTATTTCTGAATAAAATACTGTTTATTCACAGCAGTTCCTGTTTTTATTTCAGATCTCCGATTTTATTATTGTTAATCTCAGTATTTAACAGGTTTCGTAGGAGGTCCAGAGATACAACATTTCTCATGAGGCAAAATCACTGCCATTGTTACATTATATTTTGGTAAAAGTACCAGTCTTAAGAACGTATGTTCTGTAAAGAATCGAATAACAATACCATCCAGACTTCAATGCACATTGAAACCCAATTGAACCAAAGGGATAACGCCCTGCATTATTATCCTTTTAGTCACTGAGTATTCTATCTTCCAACCTATCTTTTTACTCTTTTCTCCTTCCTGATTTTCCCTACTTCTGTATTTGATTAAAATTTGTATATCTATAACTTTTCCAGTTCTAACGAAAAGTAATTGATTCTGTTTCTGTTTGACTCTGTTAATGACTTTTTCCAGCATGTTTCTTTTATTAAACTGTTCTGACTGATTTTGTGCATAATATTCATTAAAGAACGAAATTATTGATTGTTGTGTGCAAATAGAGTATTAATTCAATACCTGAAAATTGTACTTTTCAAACTCAATTTTTAAATCATAGTTTGCTTCTCCTAAAGAAGGATACTTTCAGTTTCATAGTATTAGTTTTTTTTATTGAAGTATCTCTTGCATTTACCTCTGAGTTGTGATTCCAAGACCAAAGTTGGCACTCAGCCAGTGAACATGCCATTTGTGCTGCTTGTTCTGCTTCACTGTGTCATTATTGCAGCAGTGAAGGACTCAATTATTTGATTTTCCTGTTGCTACCAAACTTATTTCTGCCTGACAGGTCTTTTTCCACAAACTGTTATTGTATTCTACTCAAGGACTTTTGAGGGAAGCTGTCCCCTTCCATCTCCTCAGTTGCAAGACCATTCTCCTCTCAGCCTCAGTACAAGTAACAGACTATTTATCAGAATGAAGGATGTTCTCAGGGGAAAGTAGACAGCAGGACACTGAGTGACAGCCCAACCAGTAGAGATTGATTTTAATGAAGCCTGGAATAAACAGTGAGATTAAGAGGTTGCATAGTGGGCTGACAAGTTTTTACTTCACTTTCCTCTAGAAAATTGGAGCCAGACTGTGCAGCTGATGCCTGTCTTTGCTTTATGAATGCATTTAGCTATTGCTTCTCAGTGATTGGCTACATCTTATCACCGTCCTTGGGGGAAAAAAATTAAACCTGCTGCTCCTCTGATTTATGTACTTCTTTATAATAAAATGCTTTCTATAACCAGATTAATTATGCTAGATTGCATAATTCATTTTTCAGCAAGTGCAAATTAACTACTTTTCCATTTTTCCATTGTGTTACTAAGCAAAGCTCTTGCAGATAATAAAATGTTATTTCCAACTGTTTGTTTGTCAAGCAGGATCCCAATTTAGGGGGAACTTAAAGAATTTAAGTTGGCTGCTTTTACTCTGTTTTCCCACAAATATCTTTTTAATATATTTTTTCTCTGCCCTGGGCAAGAGGCTGGTCACAAAATGATTTAAAATGCCATTCGTTTGTATAAATTGCCCACCAGGTGGCGGATATGGACTGGTTGGCAAGGCAGCTCCACAACCTCCAGATGTGATGCAGAGGCTAAACCATATTTGGGGAAGGAGGAAGATCAAATACTAGTATAAACTTGTCTGCTTCACCATTTAGTGTTAATACTGAATCTTGTGAATGTACAACTAAGCTTTGCTATGCTCAGTAGACTAAGAAAAAGTCCACTTGACTGTGTTAGGTCAATCAACAGTCTTCCATGAACTTCTTGTTAAATAAATAAGTTACTTAGTTTTGTGATGAAAACATGATTTCAAAAATAGTTTTTAATCTTTGCACATCTTGTGGAATAGCAACCAGGAAAGTAAAGTTAACTCATTGAAAATGTTATACATCAAACCCTACTGAATATTTTAGAATCTCAAATAAAAAGCACAAACATTCTTAATGAGGCAAACTGGTTAATAACACCAAATGTACAAAAGCTTGAGAACGGTTGGCACATGAATTACCATTCCCCCATTCCTCTTCCCATGGATGGAATCTTTATGAGCTATTATAATTATTTGTCATTTGAAACTCTTAATGTATCAAACAACAAATAAGAGTCATTTTTGGTAGAAGTCCTTGTCGTAGTCCTGAAACTTACAGGAAGATAGCACAAGCATTCACTGTGTCACCGCATCATGATCTGCTACGATAGATGAACCAGCATAGCCATCCCACATCCCACCTGTGATGAAAAACAACTCCTTACTGATCAATGAATTTCAAAGATTTCTGAACAGGCAATTTTTGAGTGAGATGGAACAGTTTTGTATTCAAGTTGTGTTCAAATCTACACATCAAACATGACCACAATATTTAAAAGGGGCAGTGAATTTATTTAACAGATGAGTAGCCTACTTTGGTTGTCACTGACCCAGGATGTCTCTACCTTCATTTGTGTACAGATAGCATGCTGAATTGTCCACAGTGCATCTGTGCAGGGAACAGGAAGATGATAGACGTAATTACTATATGCTTTCTGAGTATATTGTGACATGAAAAAGCTTGGGTGTGATGATCCCTGCAATTGAATATTCTTACTGACACTTACCCACCAGTCTTGTACTTAACGTGTTCTGGAAGGTTACCATCACCCATCGAATTCTACTGTGGTACAGGTTAGTGCCTTCATATAGGTTAAGGAAAAAGAGGTAAAATGTGAAAAAAAAAATTTAAACAGCAATAAAGGAACACGGGTATGTACAGCAAGAAATACCTGGTACCAGAAGTGGGGGTCTAGAAGTTCACTTTCATGACTACATATTTGCCCCCAGGAGGGGCAGGTGAAGGTTACAATACCCATGCACACAATAATGGATGTGCATTAACTTTCTTCTCCACATCTGGGAGTGCCAGATGATTATGGCCAGATTTTGCTGGGATAACATTGATGAAGCTGTCAACACTTAGTGTTAATACTGAATACATTTAACAGTATAATGTCTGTACCTGTGCACGAAGTGCATGAACCCAGAGGCTAATGATGGAGACACCCTGCTTCCTTAGGTGGCAGGCTGTAATGGTTCGGGTCAATAATCTCTGCATTGAAATTGCAGCAACTACTCACCAAATAGTTCTGCAGTAAAAGTGGCTGATAAAGTGAGGTTGCTGCATTATGGAATAATTGAGTTTTTAATAGGATAAGTGATAATTCCTGCTTAAAAATTAACATTATAGGTATAGAGTATCAGTCCCACTTAATGTTAGTGATTTCAGCAAAAAAATGGATTTTCTATTTTATTTTATTTTATTTTATGATTTATTTTCCATTTTCATTCTCTTTACTTCCTTAAATCTTATTTTTCCTGATTTATGCTTCCTGGTCTGGACTCTGCATTACTTACTGAAGGTTCTGCGGATTGGTTGAAGAACATTGGTATTTCTTGTCCCAACTTCAGATACCTTGGTTTCATGTAGAGTCCATACAGACACCAAATTAGGGGAAATCTGGATCAAACTGTAGACAACTCTCAGTGGGGTGAATGGAAAGCAGTCTCTGTCATTGTTTCTAAATACAAAAATGAGCCCATTAACTTTTGCTCTGCCTTTAATAATTTCGGAGTTTTCTAAATTTATCATCTAATCAATAAAGGACTTCAAGAGATCCTTTTCCATTTTTGGAGATGGTTTGTTTTGGTGACAGCCCCCATTTCTGTTCATGCTTTAGATTTTAAAAATCAGGGCATTTTATGTATTTTTAAAAGAAGTGTGAAGAGCAAAATAGATATGTTCTTCATGGTTTGAGTTGTGCATCATTTGTTATACAGTTTCTTCTGCTGGATTACAAACTGAGCTAAACAAATGTCTGATGGTATTGGTAGGGAAAGGTGATAGTTGGGCAGGATTAAAGACAATGCTGGTGTCAGTGTCCATTAGCAGACTCACCTATAACAAACACAAAAGAATGAGGATGCAGTGGTGATCATTGGTTCCTTTTATGACTGGCATGCAAATCATTCTGAAACAAGCTCTGGGAACCGTAGGTAAAAGAGTAAGAAATACATCATGAGTGTCTGAGAAATGAAATCTGTTTAGATGTGCAGCTACACTTTGAGAATTTCACCAGCTGTCAGCATTAAATATCCATATGGGAAAGAGAGAAGGAAAGATTTTGACAAATCTCACAGGTTAAATCTACAAGGCAGAGAAAAGGTAAATGCTCCACAAAGCATTAAAATTAATGAAGGGAGGTTTAAATTCTGCTAATATTATTTCAGACTTAATGGATTTTTCTTCTGATGATTGTGTGTCCAATTTGATTAGTATCTGCTTCCTTTCAGTCTTAATAAAAGCAAAGGCAAATCTCTTCATCGAGGGGATAGGACCCATCAATTTATTTCTGCTTGCTAGTGCTTTAATGTTCAGATTAATTAAGATTAACTCCTTTGAAATTTGTTGGTAAAAATATTTAAAATCATGCAGTATAAATCCTCCAAAGCATGCTCCAATTTTTTTTCAACTAAACAATGAAACCATTTATTCCTTTTTTGGGGAAGAAATAGTTTTTGTTTAAAATATTATATTTTACCTCAAATGCTCAAAAATAATGTTACATACACATAGCTGGCAATGTTTATTTGAAGTATGATTAATTTTGTAATATTCATCCTAAGATGTGACCTCCACTTTCATTATATCAATGTCTTGCTCAGATAGGCAGTGTCAACACCAGTAGGATTTAGGGTCATGAATCTTGAGAAAGAGGGTAATTATATCATGTGCAGGTTTGGTTCTTTGGAAAATGTTGAAGCTGATTCGCTTTGAGTTTTGAAAATAAACTCCTCTGTGATGCGTGTTCTCAAATCTCTGCATATGCCGAGTCTGTGCGAGATGCCATCACCAGCACTTGTCCAAAGAATTAAATCCCTTTAAAGCTTGTTTACAGCTAAACATTTGTCATCATGTTCCCCTGTGGTTCATGGTTGGTTGGCTTTTTTTATTGCTCTGCATAAGATTTAATTTCTTTTTGTTTATGTATGTAGTTACACATGCAGGTGCAGAGCAGAAAAATGTAGCACCCAGCTGTCGGGAACTTGCATACACATATGTAGTACACATTAAAAAAAAGGAACTGCAGACAGTCTCGTATTGAATGAAACAAATTGCAAATAGAATATGTTGTCACAAGTGAATAATCTTTAGAAACCTCAGAAGTGTCTTACAATGACAAAATGTTTGTTACTTTGCAATAGAAATATATAACCATACATGATGCATAAAATGTGATCACATGTATGACTTCATACCACATTTATTTGATTTACGATTCATGTAATGCCTGTGGCTACCATGCATAAATAATTATTATTTACAGAATAGAGGGAAATTTCAAAACCGTGCCCCGCTAGTTTAGAAAAAAGCAGAGTTGTGCATTTACATTGTGCCTTTAATAACTTAAGTACCACAGTATCCGTAGGCTTTCTAAAGCAAATAGCAGAGACAGAGCTATTAGCAGTACACTTTATTTGAAGGCAGTGAACTTTCAACTAATAGTAGTGCCGGTACTACAGTATATCAATTCAAACCACATGGTACGCTTGGTTCTAAAAGGTACACTAATATATGTATACATTACACTGTTTCCTCTTTAAAAAGTAATTAAACCCTGAAGAAGACAACAACTATATAAGAGTACAGAATGTTAACTATTCAGATACATCTGTAAATTCAGTCATTTACCACAAACCACAATATATTTTTGAAATATCCACTCCAGGCACTGAAAGTTCAGTGGATCACTTCTTCCGGTAGATTTTATACACACTGGTCTCACCCACCCTGTCCTGCAAAACTTGCTTCAATATATAGGAATTATATTCATAACTGAATACATTGAATTACATTTTCTTGACCACCATGTTCCTGGTGTCATCTGTATTCACCAAACAGTTCACATAAATATGGATAAGCTCTTATCAACTCCTACAGTAGTTTCACTTGCACATTTGCAGTCAATACATTATTGGACCATGTGAACTCAGTTGCAGTAACCTCTGCTTTGGTTCTTCAAGCTCTCTACCATTATGACTCTGCATTCACTTCATTTTGCATCCTGGTTCCCACTCTGACTCCTTGTAGATAACAAGCCTTTGTTTTCCTTCTACTTCTTTTGAAGTCACAAAGTCATCTCCTCTGCCTCTCCCTTTCTGGATCATCATCTAGGCTTTCAACTCCATCTGGACTGTTCTCAATCAGTCTTCCTGCAATAAAAATAGAAGATGCTGGAAACACTCAGCAGGTCAGGCAGCATCTAATCATTGAGTCATAGAGACCTACAGCATGGAAACAGGCCCTTCAGCCTATCAAGTCAGTGAAAACCAATAAACACCCATGTACACTAATTGAACATTAATCCCATTTTTTATTCTCTCCACATTCTCATTAGCTCTGCCCAGATTCTACCACTCATCTACACATTAGGGGCATTTGACAGTGGCCAATTAACCTACCGACCCACATGTCATTAGGATGTGGGAGTAAACCGAGGCACTCAGAGGACACCCCCAGTCACAGGAGGAATGTGCAAACTCTACACAGACAGCACTTGAGGTTGGGATTGAACCCAGCTCTACCAGCTGCAACACTGTGCTGCCAAAGTTTTGATGAGGGGTCCCAGCCTGGATTTGAAACGTTAACTGGACCCTGGTTCCACGTGCCAAACTTCAACCACTTAAAAATCTCTTCTGACAGCATCAGATTGAAATGTCCCTTAAAGGATTTCACATTGTGCTCATCTGAGACCTTGTCATAGTTTGTGGTGCTGGTAGATGCACTGCCATCCTACATGCCTCCAGCCCTCTCATCAGGAAAGATGTCATAGAACAAAACAGCACAGGAACAGGCCCTTCAGCCCATGATGTTGTGCCAACCATGATGCCAAATTAACCTAATCCCATCTGCCTGCACATGATCCATATCCCTCCATTCCCTGCATACTCATGTGCCTGACTAAATGCCTCTTAAACGTTGCTATCATATCTGCTTCCACCACTTCTCCAGGCAGCATGTTAAGACACGTACCACTCTGTGTAAAAAAAGAACTTACCTTGTAAATATCCTTTAAACTTTCCCCCTCTCACCTTAAATCTCTGCCCTCTGGTATTTGACATTTCCATGCTGGGAAAGAGACTGACTACCTACCCTATCCATGCCTCTCATCATTTTATACATTACGTCAAGTCTCCCCTCAGCCTCTGAAGCTCCAGAGAAAACAACCTAGGTTTCGCCTTGCTCTTCTCATGCATGACCACATTTCTCTGTTCCGTGTCCTCTCCTGGTGCTTCAACAACATCATTCACTATCAGGGGTTTTTCCACACATTCCACTTGCAGGACAAATGGCACTCTATCTCCTGACCTTGCTGAAGTATCTGCACCGTTACCATTCTACTTATAGAGACCTGTTCTCTATTTCCTTCGCACTGAATCACTGTCCTGCTGCTCCCTCAGGCAGCTACATCTTAGACTCAATGCCAGTGTGGTGTCTGTAGACTCTTACTGTTGATGCTTACTAGGAGCTATGAAGAGAATGTCCTTTTTTGAAGGTAGTAAATGCTTAACTAACAGCAGTGTCTGGTACAATAATGTGTCAAAAGTCATATAACATGGTACACTCAGTTTCTAAACATATTTATATACACTATAAGGATATTGGTAAAAATCTCCTGAACGTCAATATATTGCCACAGGATCCTTTGCCTCAACCTGTGAGTGTTCTTTAAGCCTCATCTAAAAGGCATCACCTCTGAGAATGTAGCATTTCCTCTGTTCTGCATCATCAGTCTAGATTTGGTGCATAAAGCTCTGTAGAGGAACTTGAACGACAACCTACTGATTCAAAAGTGGAGTATAACTATTGAACCAAGCTCAACTAGAGATGGGAAAAATCAAATGCTGGATGGACTCCCATCTGCAAAAGTATTAATGATCATTAGTACAACAACAGCACCGGAGTGCTTTTAGCATAGTGTACTGCACCAAGGCACTTCACAGGAGCACTGTCAGATAAAATTTAGCACTGAGCTATGTAAGGAGATTTTACAATAGCTGGCTAAAAGCTTTGAAGGAAGAGGTTTTTAGTGAGTGTTTTAAAAACAGATGGAGAGGTTTAGGTGTGGAATTCCAGTGACTTGACAGCTGAAGGCTTGGGCAGTAATGGTGGCTCAAAGAAAATCAAAAGGCAGAAGAGGCCTGCATTGGAGGAATGTGGAGTTTACAGAAGAAATGTAATCTGGATAACGTATATTGGTATAAAGAAGGCATTGCAAAGGAATTTTAATCATTACTAGGCTCTGCTGTTTATAGACATTGTGTACACTGAAGCTCATATGTTAGTAACTTATGCTCAGGAAAATTGTGCAAAGATCTGTTGTAAGGGTCTGTGAATCTGCCCCAAATACTAAAACAGATTAGCATATTGTAAATGCTTGGCATTGGTTATGCTTCCTTGTTATTTCCCACAGACAAGGGAACACATAAGATATATGATACAATGAACAAGAAGAGGATAGATGACACATGCAAAAACTGCAGATGCTAAAGATCCGAAATAAAAACCAAAAATGCTGGAAACACTCTGCAAAATATCCATGATAACTGACTCAAGAAATGGACACCTATTGACCTTATTTGTATATATTTTTTATCAGTCAAAAAGAAAGACCTGCTGAGTTCCTCCAGCATTTTGTCTGGTGTTGCAGTAATTCAGAAGATTTTGCTCTATTCTTGTTCTGAAGGGTATCTTGAGTTGTCATGAAGCGTACCAACATTTTATGTTTCATGTACAACAAACGCAGGATATTCAATGGTGCGTGTTCCAGAATCTAAACAGACTGAAGGTGTTTTCTTTGAATTGCTCAGATTGTTAAAGATAGTATTAAAGATAAAGGGGTCAAGCACTTGAATGACTCTTCTAACTCTTCAGAAATTACAAGCACAACATATATGAAATTGTTCCCATTATTCTACCACTTGGTTGGTGGTCTTATGTTCAAGGTAGCTGCTAATCCTGCTGCTATGTAACTTTTCACTATTACTCACAAGATAGTGACCACCCAGTTTTTCCGTCTCCTTCTGTTTTCATTCATCTCCTACGATCTACATTTCTTCCAGACAGATGATCTGTAATTAACAGACCCTGAAGACCCTGTGTCAGCCGCCACCACTACCATTTGTGGCATTCAGTCTCTCTTGGTCCTCATCACAGACATTCCCTTTGTTCTCTCTACCATCCCCCTTCTCTGCAACTTAAAACATGTTTCGTCTCTAACTTATCTCAGCTCTGTTGAAAAGTCATTAATTTGAAACATTGCCCAATCTGCTGAGTATTTCTGGCACATTCATTTGCAATGATAAAATATGTTTTTTTAAAATTTTGAGGCCATATCAAACACTCCCACATGGCATATTCTCAGAGTAAAGGTCCTCCAGCAAAAAGGATATGTACTGATAAACAGATTCAAATCTCTGCTTCTGCTAACATTTGGCCCCAATTTTCTCCCAGATTAAATTAGGATACCACGCTGTGCTTAAAACACATTGAGACATAAAATGGGAGGTCTAAAGGTCCATTTTAGATTTTCCATATAGAAGCAACTTTAACCTTTCTATAGCAGCATGGCAAAACACCTTAGTGTAGAAATTGCTGGAAATATTCAGCTAGTCAGCAGTGATCAGAGGAGAGAACGGTTAGAAATAAAACCAGTTTTAAGGTGCAGAGGAAGGTGAAGGAAGACAAGAGAACAAAAGGTTTGTGATAGGATGGAGGAAAGGAGACTCAATTGGCCAAATTAATTATTCCAGTCTAGTCACTCACATGCAACCTCAGGAGCTGCCACACCTACTCTGATACCCCCTTCCATCCAGGGCCCTAAATATTACTTCCAGATGAAGCAATATTTTGTTTGTATCTCTTCCAATTTAGTATACTCTATCCACTGCTCACAATGTGATCTCCTCTACAATGGAGGAACTACATGCAGATTGGTGAATTGGTTTATTACTGTCACATGTACTGAGGTACAGTGAAAAAAACTCGGCTTTGCATGCTATCCATACAGATCATTTCATCACATCAGTGCATTGAGGTAGTACAAGGGAAAACAATAACAGAACGCAGAATAAAGTGTTACAGTTACAGAGAAGGTGCAGTGCAGGCAGACAATAAGGTGCATCCATAATGAGGTAGATCACCTGTCACTTTAATTCTCTGTCTTCAGTTTCCCACATTGTACAAATTAGTATTGATTCACAAAACTAATGATAGATACATAAATGTAATAACACAAAGCTCCAGTTTGAAGGAATTCTCCACCAACATTTTACCCATGTGAATCAAAGACTAGCTAATCAACCTAAACCTGATGGGACCCAGCTATATGTTTCAGGTTTGGTATGAAAAATATTGTAAATCCAAAGGCTTGAGTGAGATCAGGCCAGACTAGCTCTATATAAATAAATGCACTAAGATTCATTCCTAGATATGGTAAGGCTGACTGCTGGCAAAAAGGAGTGAGTGTCCACAGGAAATGGTTCCTACTTCTCAGTGTTTGCGTTTACTGTAGAAGCTGGATGCCTAAACTGAGCTTCATGGTAATCAAAATGTTTTAAATCCTCAGACTTGGGTTGGGTTCAGATTAGACATGGTCAGGTGGGTTTTAATTTTGTACCCAAGCAGACCTCTAATATGAATGAAAAATATTAGTCCAGAAGTTACTTGTGTATGAATATGAAGTGAATTTGTCTGAAATTTCTATTTTAGTTATTTTGTATAATATAATATACAACAGAACATTGAAGAAAGGAACAAATTCATGTAAATTTTAAATTGTTTCCACACAATGTGAATTTGACCTGACCTGATTAGATTAGCTTTTGTCATATTTGCGAGGTTCAACTGCATTCTTACTGATGTTACTTAAACTTTGAACCAAAATTTATTTTCAAAACCTTATTGGTAAAAAATCAAAAGTTTTTATCCATCTTCTTCATGCTTTTTATATCATTAAAAATATGACTGTTACAAACAATGAACACCAAAAAAAATCCTAAGAGAACAAGGTGCTAATGAAATTCTACTGTGACCTAATTAATGTAGTTGTCAGCATCTCAAAGTCTAGAAAATTTACATACACATTAAGCACAGTGTGCTACTCTGTTTTTGAAGTTGTAGACATGTTGCAAATTGATTTTAATTCCAAATTTGCCTAATTAGAATCAAAAGAATAGTAAAAGCAATTAAGATTCTATTGTCTCCGCATCCTTCTATAGGAAGGGGAAAATTAGCCACAGAATTCTGATCAATGAGAATTAGTTAATGATTCTGTACATACAACCTGCATCACAACAAGTCATTTGATCAACTGGTCTATGAGGTGTTTATGCTCCACATGAATATACAGCCAACCCTTTCTTTCAAACCATTTCATTCATACTCTTTTATTCCTTTCTCCCTCATGCTTACCTAGCTTCCCCTTAAGGATGTCATTGTTTGATGCCTCAATGCCTCCACATACTCATTAATTTCCAGGTACAAGGTAGTTAAGAATATAAAGCTCATATGCAAAATCTGACACTTCACTTCAACAATGATAAGTAGCATTTTTATATAGGCTTTAACATAGTGAAACAACGTGGCATGATAATTTGTCTGACATCTAAAAAAATGTGATTCCTAGCCACATAAAAAGACGACCTAAAACTTGATCAAAGAGGTAGATTTTAATAAGATTACCAAGGGAGCAGAGCTGTGTGGAAAGTCAGAGCCAGGGTTGCAGCCTCTAAAGGAGGGAAGTCAAGAAGCCAGAACTTCAATACAGAGATCCTGCAGGTGTTGGGGTTGGAGAAGATGGCAAAGCAGGGATGAGGATCTGAATGCATCCAAAATCAAGGCATTGCTAGACCAGCAACCAAAATGGGCTATCACACATGGAATTAACAGATAGATGAGATCGGGTTTGAGTTAGGATACGGACCAGAAAATTTTGTATAAATTGAAGCTTTCAAAGGTGATAAATGGATAAGTAGTCGGGAGAGCATCTAGGATATGCAAGTCCAGAATGGAGATGAGAGAGAGCATCTTAGAGACACAAACATGATATTAAATGACATGAATAAAGTTAATTCAGGATAAAGGTAAATACAGTCTTTTGACTTAAATATTTTCAGTTTACTTTGTTAGCATAACATACAATACAATTATTTAACACCACAAAAATTAATAGGAATATCTTTGTTATCTCTGTACAATTGAGAAAAATTATAGCTTCATATTACAAAGAGTGCTTGTGATCTTTAGATGAAAGAGGAAGCCACTTTTTTACAACATTCAGAGCTGTGCCAGGAATTTTTCTATTCCACAGTCCCTTTCATTGCCAAAAGGTTCTGTCACAATTACTTGCTGGAATTATTATAAATCAAAGCAAACCATATTTACAACATCACACAGTTTATAATAATTAATACTTCTAAATGTGATCCAAAGACATAAAATTACAGACTTTCACTCCAGCAGAGGAATAAATGGACATTTCCCAGCGATGTCAATGATGAAGGACAACATCACATTTTCCTCATGCCTTAAGACTTGTGTGAGCTCTGACATGGCAACATAACTCGGGCGCCGTAACAATACAAAGATCACAATTGCAGATGCTGAACTGTGGGACACGGGAAATAAATCACTGTGCAATGTCAGAAAGATCCAATTAAGTCTGAAGGATGAGCAGGTCACATACCTAGTGTCATGGGTTAAATTATTTTCCAGTATTGCTCTACTCACAAATTGGCAATTCTATTGACATCATGTGTACACAGCACAAGATGAAAATAAATATCTACATTTTTGCTGGTGGCTTTCAGAACCCTGTGCGACAAAAATAAACAAAAGCAATTACCTGAATGTATTTCCAACACCGTGGGTCTAGCATGACATTACAGCATATAGATAATTGTAATCTTTGTAAGAGAAGCTGTCATATGTGATTAATGATGATGATCTTAGTTGAACTGAGTATAGAGTAAAGCAGTGCTTTGTAGACAGTAATATTTAGACCTTTAGATATTCCAACAAAAAACTGGAATTTGGAAGTATGTTTCTAGTTTTTTAATAATTTTGGAACTAAGAGAAAAATGTTTAAATTTTGAAATTTTTGATTCACATTTTTCAGAATATTATTATAAAATATCCTAACTAGGTAAGAAATACGAGGCATTATTTTTCTCTTGTTCTCAAGATCGATCCTCAGCCCCATACACAATAGGGTAAAATTTCTCATTTCCATCATCATGTGATGACTTGAACTGGTTGTTGTAAAATTCAAAAATCATGCAGGTTATGAGATAGATCTTGCTCATTTTCTGGCCAAACTTCAAACAAACTTGTATTTTAGTGATTAAATTTTTTGTCAATCATGTTATTTCCCATGATTCTCATTGAGAATGCATTGTAATTTTTGCCAACTTCCCTTCAGTAACACATTTGGAAGATCAAAACTACCTTGCTTGGCTTATGCCAAGAGTTCGGTATTTTCACCAGCTTCTTAATTCAACCTGAACTGGGTGATGTGCATGTCCCTTTTGAACAAGATGAATTTCAAACCATATCCCACTCACCACCAAGACAACAATAGCCCTGTTCCTGTCCCTATTTGGATTCCAATACCACCAAAAGCCTTATTCACACTTTTGTGACTTGCAGCTTTAATTTGTTAACTATCTTCCTAGTTGCCTTTCCAAAATTCCAGTTCTTCTAAAACAGTACAGATGACATTTTGTCCAATAATATTTCTGTGCATCTATTTGCCTGGGCATCCAAAGTTTCATTGTAACCCAGCTATCAAAATTCATCTGAATGTGGATCAGCGCTTGGAATTATGATCTTATTTGCTTGGAATTATGATCTTATTACAATCATGGAAGCAAAGTACAAGGCTGGCAGCTGAAACTTCCAGGGTATGGAAATTTCATGAAAGAGGAAGGGGATTCATGCAGCTGCTTAGGGACAACATAAAGGCAGTATTTTGAGGGGATATCCTGGAGGGATCATCCAATGAGGCCATATGGGTAGAATCTGAGAATAAGAGAGGGGTGATTATTTTGCTGGGGTTATATTATAGGCCTCTCAATAGTCAGCAGGAATTAGAGGAACAAGATATGTAAGCAAACCACAGAACGGTGTAAGAGCAATAGAGTTACAAGAGTTGGTGAATTTTAACTTTCCCAGTATTGACTGGGATTGCCATAGGTAGGGTGGAAGTTGTTAAGTATGTCCAAGAAAGTTTCTTGAGGCAATTTGTGGAGAGTCATACCAGAGATGGGGTAGTACTCAATTTTATGTTAGGAAATGAAACTGGGCAGGTGATGGAAGAGTCAGTGGGGGATTACTTTGAGAAGTTTCAAGGTAGTTATGGAAAGGGATAAGGTTGGTCCTCAGGTTAAGTTCTTGAATTGGGGGAAGGCTGATTTCAATAATATAAGAGAAGACCTAACAAAAGCAGATAGGGAATAGATGCTTGTGATAAAATGACAGCTGAAGATTGGGAGTCTTTTAAAAGAGATTAAGAGTTCAGGGGCAGCATGTTTCAGTAAGGATAAAAGGCAAAGATGGCAAGATGAGGAAACCTTGGATGGCAAAGGATATTGGGGTTTGATCAGTGAAAATAAAGAAACATATGGCAGGTATAGGCATTTGGATTTGAGGGACTCTCTTGAGGAATGTGGAGTATGTAGGAGAGTACTCAAGAAATAAATTAGGAGAGCATAAAGGGGCCATGAAATAATCTTGGCAGATAAGGTTACGGAAAATCTCAAGACATTCTATAAGTATATCACGAGCAAGAGGGTAGCCAGGGAAAGAGCGGGTCCCCTTAGGACCAAAGGAGTAATCTCTGTGTGGAGAGAGAGGATGTGGCCGAGGTCCTAAATGAACACTTCTCATTTGTATTCACCAAGGAGAGAGACATAGGAGATAGTGCGTCCATGAAGGGGTACATGGATAATCTACTTCAGGAGGAGGAAGTGTTAGATGTTATGGCATGTATAAGGGTGGGTAAATCCCCTGGGCCAGGTGAGATCAATCCCAGGTTGCTGTGGGAAGCAACAGAGGAGATTGCTGGGGCCTTGATGGAGATTTTTGCATCTTTGTTAGCCACAGGTAGGTTTTAGAAGACTGGAGGATAGCTAATGTTGTTCCTTTATTTAATAAGGGCAGCAGAGATAAGCCAGGTAACTATAGATCAGCGAACTTTACGTCAGTGGTAGGGAAATTATAGGAGAAAATCCTAAGGGATAGGATTTATGTACATTCGGAAAGGCAGGGCTGATCAGAGAGAGTCAGCATGGGTTTGTGCAGGGGAAAACCTGCCTCCCTAATTTGGCTGAATTTTTTGAGGAGGTAACAAAGAAGACGGGGTGGTAGACGTCATCAAGATGGACTTTAGTAGGGCAGCTGACAAGGTCCCAATGGGAGGCTGATCCAGAATGTTAAGGCACTAATGATCCAAGATGAGCTGGCTAATTGGATCCAAAACTAGCTTGGTGATCTAAGGCAGAGACTAATGGTAGAAGGTTGCAATTCTGAAGCCTGTGACCAGTAGTGCACCACAGGGATTGGTGCTGGAACCTCTGTTGTTTGTGATATATATTATTGACTTGGAAATGAATGTAGGAGGCATGATCAGTAAGTCTGTGGATGACACAAAGGTCGGTGGTGTTGTGGAAAGTGAGGAAGGTTGTCCAAAGCTACTGTGAGATATAGTTCAGATGGAAAGTTGGGCAGTGTGTTGGCAGGTGGAATTTCATCCCAACAAGTGTGTGATGATGCATTTTGGGAAGTCAGACAGGGGTAAGACATATGCTGTAAATATATGGCACTAGGGAATGGTGATGAACAGAAAGACCTTGGGGTTCAACGCCATAGTTCCCTGAAAGTGGCAACAAAGATGGATTGGGTGGTGAAGAAAGAATATGGCATGTTTGCCTTCCTAGGTTGGGGGCACAGAATATAAAAGTTGGATGTTATTGTTGCAAACTTGCAAAACACTTGTTAGACTGCGCTTGGAGTGTTGCGTGCAGTTCTGGTCACCACACTATAGGAAGGATGTGATTGTGATGGAGAGAGTGCAGATGAGATTTAGCAGGATGTTGCTTGGATTGGAGGATTTCAGTTATAGGGAGAGATTGGATAGGCTGGGTTTGTTTTCTCTGGAGCAAAGGAGGCTGAGGGGTGACCTAATAGAGGTATATAAAATTATAATAGGCATAGGTAGCGTAGATAGTCAGAATCTTATGGTAGTCATATCAAAGAGAGTTTTTGGTTTAAGGTGAGAGGAGGGAGATTTGAGGGAAAGTATTTTTGTACAAACAGAGGTTGAGATATGAAATGCACTGCCAGAGGAGGTGGTGAAATCAGATATATGTTTAAGGGAAATTTAGACAGGTACTTGAATAGGCAAGGAATAGAAGGATCCCTATTGTCGGTAAATGGGATTAATGTACATAGGTAAATAGGTTGGCATGGATGTGGTGGGCTGAAGGGACTGTTTCTGTGTGGTACAACCCCATGACACTGTAACATACTTTAATGTCCCTCACCCTTGTATCTCACCTTTTCTCCTCTGTCCAGCCTTCTCATTCTTAATGTCTGACTGTCTCACTGTCTGCAGTTCCCTCTCTAAGACATTCCTTTCCACATTCTCCCACCTCGTTTTTAAAAAACAATTTGAGAAGCTGTCTTCTCCCATCCTTTCAATCACTGCCATTACTGCTTAGTGGTGTCTTCTCTCTAAAGGTGCCCCGAAATATCTTTCATGTAAAATGTTTCTACAATACAAAAATAAACAGATCGCATTATGTACTACTATTGTGGAGATTTTTTACATACTTTTATAAAGTATTGGTTTATTATTGTCACTTGTACTGAGATACAGTGAAAAACTTGTCTTGTGTACCGTGCATACAGATCAATTCATTACACAGTGCATTGAGGTAGTACAGGGTAAAAACAATAACAGAATGCAGAGTAAAGTGTCACGGTAACAGAGGAGGTGCAGTGCAGGTAGACAATAAGGTGCAAGGTCATAACAAGGTAAATTGTGAGCTCAGGAGTCCATCTCATCATATAAGGATGTTCATGAGCCTTATAACAGTGGGATAGATACTGTCCTTGAGCCTGGTGGTATGTGCCCTCAGGCTCCTGTATCTTCTGCCTGAGGGGAGAAGGGAGAAGAGAGAATGCCCCAGGTTTTCTGCTTTACTGAGGCAGTGAAAAGTATAGACAGAGTCCATGGAGGGGAAGCTGGCTTCCGTGATATGCTGGGCTGTGTCCACAACTCTCTGCAGTTTCTTGCTGTCTCGGGCAGAGCAATTGCCATACCGAGCCATGATGCATCCAGATAGGATGCTTTCTATGGGCATCGATAAACGTTGGTGAGTGTCAAAGGGGACATGCCAAATTTCTTCAGCCTCCTGAGGAAGTAGAGGTGCTGGTGAGCTTTCTTGGCCGAGGTGTCTACATGGTTGGAGCAGGACAGGCTATTGGTGATGTTCACTCCTAGGAACTTGAAGCTCTCAACTCAACCTTCTCAACCTCAGTACCATTGATGTAGACAGGTGCATGTTTATCGCCCCACTTCTTGAAGTCATTGACCAGCTCTTTTGTTTTGCTGACATTGAGGTAAAGGTTGTTGTCATGACACCATGTCACTAAGCTCTCTATCTCCTTCCTGTACTCCGACTCATCATTATTTGAGATACGGCCGATTATGGTGGTGTCATCTGCAAACTTGTAGACAGAGTTAGAGCAGAATCTGGCCAATCATGAGTATATAGGGAGTAGAGTAGAGGGCTGAGGACGCCGCCTTATGGGGCACCATTGTTGAGAATAATTGTGGTGGAGGTGTTGCTGCCTATCCTCACTGATTGTGGCCTGTTGGTCAGGAAGTCAACGATCCAGTTGCAGAGGGAGATGTTGAGTCCCAGGTTTCGGAGTTTGCTGATGAGTTCGCTTGGAATTATAGTATTGAAGCCGGAGCTGTAGTCAATAAACAATAGTCTAATGTAGGTGTCTTTACTGTCCAGATGCTCCAGGGCTGAGTGTAGGGCCAGGGAGATGGCGTCCACTGTCGACCTGTTTTGGTGGTTAGTGAATTGCAGTGGTTCGAGGTTTTCCGGGACGTTGGAGCTATGACCAGCCTCTCAAAGCACTTCATGATGGTGGATGTCAGAGCCACCAGGCGGTAGTCATTGAGGCATGTTACCTTGTTTTTCTTGGGTATCAAAATGATAGTTCTCTTCATGAAACAGGTGGGAACCTCAGATTGAAACAGGGAAAGGTTAAATATGTCTGCAAGTACCCCCGCCAGCTGATCTGCACAATATCTGAGGACACGGCCAGGGACACAATCCGAGCCAGATGCTTTCCGCGGGTTCACTTTCCAGAAGACTGATCTTACGTCCTCAACGGTGACCACGGGTTCAGATGCATTGGAGGCTGTCAGGGTGGGTGGTGACAAACCAATCCCCTTCTGTTCAAAACGTGCATAGAATGCGTTAAGCTCATTGGGAAGGGATGCGCAGTTGTTGGTGATCTGCCCATGTTCATTTTGTAACCCGTTATAACATGTAAGCCCTGCCACAACTGATGGCTGGTCTGGGACTCTAATTTGGACTTGTTATGTCTTTTGGTATCTCTGGTAGCTTTATGGAGGTTGTATCTCGATTTCTTGTAAAGGTCAGGGTCACCTGATTTGAATGCTGCAGTCCCAGACTTCAGTCTGGAGTGGATCTCCTAGCTCATCCATGGTTTCTGGTTTGGGAACACCCGGATTGTCCTCTTTGGTACACAGTCCTCAACACACTTACTGATAAAGTCTGTGATGGTGCCGACATATTCATCTAGGCTGGCAGCTGAGTCTATCTGAACGTGGACCAGTCCACTGACTCAAAGCAGTCACGTAGAAGCTCATCTATTTCCTCAGACCAGCACTGCACAACTTTCTGTGCTGGATCCTCCCATTTCAGCTGTTTGTATCCAGAGAAAGAGCACAGCCTGGTGGTCAGATTTACCAAAGTGAGGGCTAGGGTGGCTCGGAAGGCATTTTTGATGGTTGTATAGCAATGATCAAGGGTGTTTGGGTCCCTGGTGGGACAGAAGACATGCTGATAGTACCTTGGTAACACACTCTTGATGTTGGCCTGGTTGAACTGACCTGCAATAATGAAGAGGGCCTCAGGGTATCCTGTTTCAAGGCTGTTGACCACAGAGTATAGTTCATTGAGTGCAGGCTTCATGTCCATCTGGGGTGGGATGTGGACTGCCATCAGGATAGTCTACATTAGTCTGCCATCAGTCACCAAAAGGCAGTAATAGTGAAGCAATGCAAAAGCGAATATTTTAATGGAACTAAGCTAGTTTTAGAAGGTACACAACTAATGTAATTTTATTCATCTTAATTTGATAACTAAGTTCACCAGAAACTGTCCTTTATCCTATTAGTGCAGTCATCCACTGTTCTGAAAAAAAAACTGAGAGAGTGGCATCCTACTCCGGCTTTCTGCAGAATGTTCATGTACTTTAAGTGATTTGGTGCATTTTTTTAGGCCTACCCTGTTTTATGGGATCAAGATTTTGACCAGCAGGTGTTAAAATGCTGCATTTAGTATTTTGGAAATTAGTTTCAACAATGCAGATCCCCCACTTTCTATGTTCTCTGTGGAAGAAGAAAAAGATGAAAGTAAGCTTTTTTTGCAGCAATGGCATTCTCCTCATACCTATTATGCCCTGTTTACAAGAGGCATATCAGCTTTGATAAAACAACAAATAATAGTATTTGTGAATTCTGCTTCATAAAGGAGCAAGTTGCATCATTTCCTAAATTCTGGCCTTTAGCAAACATCCACTGCAGAAACCGTGCAGCCAATCAGTGCCAAGGTCACTATATCTCTGAACCTTTACTTGTCTGGCTCATTGCTAACTGTCATAGGGAGTATCAGTAATATCAGTCAATCTGTACTTCACCAGGGAATCAAGCAGCTGACTGATGAATTGTTCACCAGGGCAAATAATTCCATTGCTTCCCCCAGCAGAATGACGGAGCAGAACAGCTCTCCCCAGTATGATTTCCCAAAGTCAATGCACTGCTAATAACATGCAGGGAGTTCTCTGAACTCCTTCAGACAATCTCAAGCCCTTCATAAACATAAAGGTTTGGACTCCATGAATGTACAGGTTATTTGTGCAGGTTTCCTGCATTTTATGGGGTATTAAAAATGAATTTATTTGATAATGCAATTAAGTGCCTTGGAACATTACAAGTGCTTTCAATGTATGTTGTTGCAGTTTGTTCTCTTCTTTTAAACTCAGCCCCACGGTAGTTTGGATACCACAATGCTACAGCAAAGAATTATGTCAGTTGAGCTTTTGGTTAATTGCTTTTCCTCTATCCTGCCCTGCTGCTACTCAAGTAAGTGTTGTAGAGCGGGTGGAGAGCATTCTGACTGGTTCCATCACCACCTGGTATGGAGTCTCCAATGCACAGAATCGCAAGAGGCTACAGAGGGTTGTAGACTCAGCCAGCTCCATCATGGGCACAATCCTCCCCACCATCGAGGACATCTTCAAGAGGAGGTACCTGAAGAAGGCGGCATCCATCACTAAGGACCCTCACTAACTGGAACACGCCCCCTTCTCATTACTACCATTAGGGAGGAGGTACAGGAGCCTGAAGACCCACACTCAATGATTCAGGAACAGCTTCTTCCCCTTCGCCATCAGATTTCTGAACAATCCATGAACCCATGAACACTACTCATATTCCTTTTTTTTGCACTATTTAGTTTTGTAATTTATAGATTTTATGTCTTTGCTGCTGCAAAACAACCAATTTCACGTCATATGTCCATGATAATAAATCTGATTCTGATTTTCACCTCACGTTTATCCTCTGGGGCAATTTTAGAAACAAAGCAATAAGTTATGTTTCAGCAAAAGTTGAAAAACTCCCTTCAAATGAAGATTTGATAAAGAACTGTGTCAGAGTGTTGACTGGGAAGCATGTGGATGAGGGAGTGAAATGATACAACAGAAGAAGAATAAAAAAAATGCAATGTTTCTGATGTGCAGATCTGCTACCATCTGAAATGAGGCCCACTCCCTCAACATTCCAGGCGTCCACAACAGCTACAAAAAGCAAACTACTGGAAGAACCTAGCAGGTCAACCAGCATCTGTGGAGGCAAAGGGATGGACCTGATGTAGGGTCTCAACCCAGAACATCAACCATTCCTTTGCTTCCACAGATGCTGCCTGACCCGCTGAGTTCTCCAGCAGGTTGTTTCTTGCTCCAGATTCCAGCATCTGTAGTCTCTTGTGTCTTCCTTCCTCGATGGCAGGTTCTGTTGCCCAATGAGTCCAAAATATGAGGTTATCCTCTAGTTTTGGTTCATTCCCTCCTACCATGAGACACTTCTTGCAAAACAAAAGTTGTGGTGAGAAAGTGGACATTTAAAGAGGTTAAAAATGAGTTAATGTTCTTTTATCTGTTTCATCACGTAATGCACAATTGGATTGTAACTGTTTTGTTCGTACTCCACTCCATACTTTCCTTATGTAATCTGTTTGTAATGCCTGTTGTAAGATTTGCCCAGTTGTAGCATGGACATCTGAAGATTGAAAAGTTTTAGGAGTTCTTAGCATGCAATCCCAATCATGTGTTACACAGCAAGAGGCATATTAAATGTCTTCATACTTGGCACAGTGCAGCTGGACTTCTTGAGATGATTAACATGTGTCCTAATTTATTCTGCGTCCTCCAGATATTAGTGACAAGATTTGTTCTGGTAGCAATCTGCTGCTAAACAGCCTGAAAACAGAGTACCCAAGAAGGCAAAGCACCCTACCTATTTGCTGTTTTTATTCCCTACAAACACCCAAGACTCAGAAGGTCATAATGCTCCCCTTCTTCCTCTAGCCAAAGGTCCTACTGCTTTGTACAGCAGCCATTATGAGCCAACTGCTTGCCATGTGTCATCTCCTACTGACTCCAAACTCCTGCAAGGATCTTATTCTTAACAAGAACTCAGAAAATCAAAGGAGATTAAACCAGCATAATATATGTGAGCTGTAAGGTTGATGAGCAACAGTCTTCATCCATTTCTCAAATTTAATTGATATCATTCTTCAGCTAATAGAGTAAACAAGGACACTAGGCATTGACCAATCTCTGTCTAGAGTAGGTAAGAAAACTACCATGTGACTTCTCTCCACTTTTGCTTTTTT
This sequence comes from Pristis pectinata, assembly GCF_009764475.1. Taxonomy (NCBI): domain Eukaryota; kingdom Metazoa; phylum Chordata; class Chondrichthyes; order Rhinopristiformes; family Pristidae; genus Pristis; species Pristis pectinata. The sequence continues at coordinate 28,340,289 of NC_067432.1, read as the reverse complement.
TCTCCTGAGAACCTACCAGCTTACATTTGCCCCCCTTGTCCGGTTTGGAAATGTGGACCAAACTGAAACTTTTCAACAGAGTCTGCTACAGAGGATGCAGCACTTCTCAAAGGCTTTCTCCGAAACAGTGTACGACTTAAATAGTGTACCAAATGTTATATTTCACCCTGTACAAACAATAGTGCTGGTGGTAGCATGCTGCTTCACAACCAAGTGCCTTTAAGTTTAGATTTCTGTCTGCTTTGTTGCCTATACTTATTGGAGGAGTTTCACTTCTTCTCCACAACAAAGAGATGCTGTTACTTCTGCAGTCAATATTATGCAAAATACCCATCCTTGTCATGAGTGATTTATTACTATGCTCTTCACTGCTGGATCTTCGGCCTCTATTCTCCCAACTGTAAGAAATATATGCATAAGCATATTTACCAACTAAACTATAAGGATGTTACTTTATGTTTGAACTGGGATTTCTTATATACAATTTCCGCACATTCCAAATCCATTGAGCAATATAAACTGCAACTGGTGCATTATCTGAAACTAGTTTTGTTCCATTAAATTATTCACTTTTCACATTGCTTTGCTTTTACTGCTTTTTAGTTATTTTATGGCAACATGGAAGGAATTTCCAAACAAGTCATGTATAATGCTATATCTTTGCTTTATTGATAATATAAATACACATTCATTTCAATGGTTGGTTACTTTTATGGCCAAAGACTGTGTATGTGGAAGAATTTAAAAAGAAAATAATTTTGGTAATCTTAGATTGATAACAAAATTCATTAAATATTTCACAATTGAATAGTTACAGTCTAGAGTTGTTATCATGTTAGATTGAATGATAATTATTCAAATAATTCTATCAAGGTTTCAAACAATATATTGACCACAAGATGGCAGAAGAACATTCAACATTACAATCATTCAAAGTTGGAGAGCAAGCTGGTTCCTTTTCAATTAAGTTATTTTTAGGTCATCTGGATCCACGTCACATTGGAGTCAGTAACTGCTGTCACCAACCTAGGGTGCAATTTAAAACGATACTTCCTTTGATAATGGATCAGGATAAATGTTCCTTATCCAAACATTTATATAAAAAAATTGGGAAATCAAAGGATCCAATCAATATACAGGTATGTTGGGAGAAACCATGAGCAGGCTGCATCCTTACACTGCTGTCATTGCAAGCCCTGATTATTATCCAGTGCTCAGTGTTGGGGTATTAAATCCGAGCGGCTGCTTGTGTACATCTGTGCCATTCCTCCTGACATGAATACATCAGCTTTATTGTCTGATATTTGATCTAATGACTTACTTTCTCTCAGCTTATAAAATCTGCCCAGCTGTTGAGCTGAACCATGCAATCTTATTAATATCAGAGTGTATTTTATGAGATTCATATACCTTGGCAATTCTTTTTCTCACATTGATACATATTGATGTGGACCACAGACAGACTGATCACAAACCTCTTGAAATGATTGTGATGAAGAACCTCTACCAAACCCACTTAGAGATATATGATACACAGATTGTCTACCATCCGGACAGTAAGAGTCCATCAGTGCCACATTGAGCTGTGATATCTTCCTGCAGGAAAAACAGAGCACAAATACACAGAATTGGAGCAAATGGATACACTGAGGGAACTGCCTACAAAAAGTCGCAATAAGACACTTTGTGCAACACTGAAAGGTTTGCATGCAGTTGATATGTGAGGATGGCCAGCTTCCACATGGGCCTAACCTGCACCTCCATATTAGGGAGGAGCTCTGCTTTTCCGAGGACTTGCTTTTCTGGTCTGAAGAGTGATGGAATCAAAATCAAGGAGGAAAGAAATGCTGGAGTCCGTGTTCTCAACACCTGGGAGAGTTGCTGTTTGATGAGACCTCGCATATCATTTATTGGAATGAATGGAGATGTGATAGACTTCACACAACGTGCTGTGTGCAGATTCATGGAGGCACGGCAACAACAGGAGGCTGCTTCTGAAAATGAGGTGCCCAATAGACCATGGATGAAGAAAGCAGCAGATTCTTCACAGATCAAGCCAGAAAGTACCTGGTGGTTGTTCATTTAGAGTTTCCTGGTGACACATTATGTAGATTGAATCATACCGTCAGCCGTCATTCACAAGCTGAAGGCCCATTTTGCCAGAAGCAGTATTCCAGCCAAAGTTGTAATAGACAACAGCAACAGTTTGATGTAGATAAGTTTGCAAAATATGTAGCCAACTGTGAATTCACTCATAAAACAGTGTTGCCGCAGTACCGCAAATCCAATGGACAGGTAAAGGATGCTGTCATAAACACACCCAAGTCATTCAGAGGGTCAACAGCAACTGTGAACAGAGAAAAATCGTGTAAGGTAAATAAACACATACACAGGTGAATACCTCAGTCTCTTGAAATAGAGACAATGCCAATGTCAGACTTCAATACTACCCATGTGGAAGAAGCTGATGAAATGGCAAATAAACAACACTGATAACAGGTGAAGTTTAACATTTCAACTGGAATAAGCAGACAGAGGAAGAAAAGTAAGTGTCCTTCTGCAACAGTCTTTGAGGAAGACTGTAGAAGAGGCTTGGGAGACTGAAGTTGATGAGGAGTTAATAGAAGAAGTATATAGAAAGTTAGATTGCGTGGAATCCAGGGAGAGCCGGTTAATTGGATACACAATTGGCTTGATGGTTGGAAGCAGAGGGTGATGGTGGAAGGTTGTTTCTCGGACTGGAGGCCTGTGACTAATGGTGTGCCTCAGGGCTCGGTGCTGGGCCTATTGTTGTTTGTCATCCATATCAATGATTTAGATAAGAATGTACAAGGCATGGTTAGTAAGTTTGCAGATGACACTAAGGTAGGTGGTATAGTGGACAGTGAAGAAGGTTATCAAAAATTACAGGGGGATCTTGATCAGCTGAGTAAGTGGGCCGAGGAACGGCAAATGGAGTTTAATTTGGATAAGTGCGAGGTGATGCCTTTTGGAAAGTCAAATCCAGGTAGGACTTTCACAGGGCCCTGGGAGTGTTGTAGAACAGAGGGACTTTGGAGTACAAGTACATGGTCCACTGAAAGTGGATTCACAGGTAGACAGGGTGGTGAAGAAGGCCTTTGGCACACTGGCCTCCATTAGTCAGGGCACTGAGTATAAAATTTGGGAGGTCAGGGTGCGGTTGTACAGGACGCTGGTGAGGCCGCACTTGGAGTATTCTGTTCAGTTTTGGTCACCCTGCTATAGGAAAGATGTTATTAAACTGGAAAGGGTGCAGAAAAGATTTACAAGGATGTTGTCAGGACTTAAGGGACTGATTTATGGGGAGAGGTTGGACAGGCTAGGACTTTATTCCTTAGAGCGTAGGAGACTGAGGAGTGATCTTCTCGAGGTGTATAAAATCATGAGGGGCATAGACAGGGTGGATGCACTCAGTCTTTTTCCCAGAGTTTGGGTATCAAGAACTAGAGGGCACAGGTTTAAGGTGAGAGGAGAAAGATTTCATAGGAACTTGAGGGACAACTTTTTTTTACGCAAAGGGTGGTATGTATGTGGAACGAGCTGCCAGAGGAAGTGGTTGAGGCAGGTACAATAACAAGTTTTAAAAGACGGTTGAACAGGGACATGGATAGGAAGGGTTTAGAAGGTTATGGGCCAAATGCTGGCAAATGGGCTAGCTTAGGATGAGGCATCGTGGTCGGCATGGACCAGTTGGATGAAGGGCCTGTTTCCGTACTGTATGACTCTATGAATCTATGAATTACAACCCCTGCTGCAGATCAAGAACACTGCAGATCAGCCAGGCAATGATCAAATCTGGGAGAACTGTTTGCTAACTGAAACATCTTGCTGACATTGTGCTGCAGGAGACATGTGTGTTCCTATAGTATGACTCCCCACACAGAGGAGTACGTTATTTAAAAAAACGACAGCTACTGGAGACAGCATAACACAACAAAATTCTATTGCTGTTTAGCCACCTGCCACTAGAAATCCAGCTCTTCTGTGGTCCCAGCCAGGTTTGTTTTACCCTGTCGAAGGAAATTCTATGCAAGTTTATGGATAGGTGCCATGATAGCTGGGCCAAAGACTCATCTGAGAAACTTCATAAAGGACTGATGGTAGATAATATTTTAGAACGATAAGATCAAATGACCTTCTCATCTGAACTGTCTATCCATCTACTTCCCACTCTAGATAATTATCTGGATCAAATCAGAAAATGCTGGAAATTCTCAGGAGGTCAGGCAGTATCTGTAACAAGAGAAGCAGTGTCAACATTTCAAGTTGATGACCTTTCTTCAGAATTAGGAAAAGCTGGGAAACAAGCAAGCTTTAAGTTGCAGAGAAGGGAAGGTGTTGGGGACCAAGGGGAGTGTCTGTGATAGGATGGAGACCAAGAGAGACCGAATTTTGCAAATGGTCATGGTGTCAGCTGAGGGAGGGTGGCGAAGAATTGTTGATCACAGCGGACCCACCTAGAGGAGGTTTAACTGAGGGCAGAGAGGAGAGAATGCTGGAAGTGTGAATTACAGAACACTGCAATTACAGTCTGAAATATAAGAAAATGCTGGAAAATCTCAGTAGGTCAGGCAGCATCCATGGAACGAGAAAAACGGAGTTAAGGTGACCTTTCATCAGAGCTGTTGAGTCCTGAAGGCTGCAAAGTGTCAAGTCAGAGATGGGATGTTCCTTGAGTTTTTGGTGGACTTCACTGGGACAGTGTAAGAGGCCAAGGATAGGGAGGTGGGAGTGGGATGGAGAACTACTGTGACAGGCAACTGCAAGACCAGGATTACCCTCGCAGATTAAAAGGAGTTCTGCAAAGCTGTTACCCAATTTGGATTTGTTTTCTCCAGTGTAGAGGGGACCACATTAGAGCACTAAATACAGTACACTAAACTGGAGAAAGTGCAATTAAATTTCTCCTTCATCTGCACAGGATGTTTGAGTTCCTGGTTGACGTAAAAGGGCAGATATTGCATCTCTTGTGATTGCATTGGAAAGAATGCTGAAAGAAGAGGGAGGGGGAGATGTGTCTGGTGATGCTATTTCACTGGAGATGGCGGAAATTATGGAAAATGATCCATTGAATGTGGAAGCTCATGTGGTGGAGGGTGAGGACAAGAAGAACCCTATATTTGCTCGGGCCGGGAGGAAGGTGTGAGAGCAGAAGCGTTGGAAATGGCACAGGCAACGTTGAGAGCCCTGTCAATTTTTGTAGAAGAGCAGCCGTGGTTAAGGAAAAAGGAAGGCATCTGGGAAGTACTGGTGTGGAAAGTGTCATCAGAACAGATAGGCCGGATCTGGGGAAACTAGGAGAATGGAATGGTGTCTTCACAAAAGGCAAGGTGGGAGGAACTGTGGTGGGAACCTGTGAGCTTGTAAAGGATCTTGGTCACTAACCTCTCCCCTTAGAGTTGAGGAGACAGACATGGACCACGTGAGCCCAGGGAATGTTGCAATAATGGTGATGAGTTATCTTTTTGGAAAACTGTCTCCATGAAATACGTCTCCATGACAACTGTCTCCATGACATATTGAAATCACTGGACTGCTTGTCACAGTTATCCCTGTGATAATAATTTGGGATAGCTTCAATATCCCAGTAGCAATAAAACATGTAATCCAGATCCAGTGGGAAGGTAGAAAGTTCCACCAATAATGCTGCTGTTTATTCTAGAGATAGTAGAGGACAGTATCAGTCAGGTCTCAGCAGGCAGCACCGTTCCTGTGAGTCAGAAAGTTGTTGGTTGCTCCAGAGACCTGAGCATGAAATTGTAAGCTGACACTCCTGTAAAGCACCAAGGCACTGCAGTCAGAGGTGCTGTCTTTTGGATGGGACATTAAATAAAGGTTCCATTTTTTTCCTCAGATGGGATTAAAGGAGCACTTGGCTTTCTTCTAATAAAGAGCCAGAGAGATAACCCCAGAGTATTGAACAATATTTATATCTCCCACCCTCCCACAGTTTTGTTTTTGAGAGCCACATTCTGAAATACTTCATTGCCCACAAAGTGTTTTGGATTGTCCTGAGGTTGTGAGAAGTGCTCATAAATTCAAGGTTTGGTTCCTTATTAACCACAACCTCCTGCTCTCTAGGTCAAACTGAAAATGTTCTTCTCTCACTTTAGATTTTAACCTATATATATTTGCCAATTTCCTCCTGCCGTCTGTTTTGATGTTTTCAGGAACACAATACTCCTCAATTCCATCATTCACTCAGTTAATCGTTCTATTTACAGTTGGAGACCAATAATTCTGATTATCTAATTCGCATTGCAAACACAAAGTTATTTTATTTCAATCCTTTCTCTAATCCCTATCCTTCTCTCAGTACTTACAGTACATGGAAGGCAGAGGGGGAGTAAAATCATATCCTAACCAGTGCTCTTTGCCTCTGGTCTCAAGTACATTCCCGTAATTGTATCCTCTACATTCAGTCTTCAGCAATCTCAATCAGGGTTAGATCGCTGGTCACCAGGTCACAACAGACACCTGACAATGGAATTCTGCAGTCACCTTGTCTGGCAAATCCAGCATGGTGCAGACATCACTGGTTATGTGAAGACCACGTAACCAGTCCTCATGCAGGCTGATGACGTCAGTATGTGTGGCTCTATGTATGAGAACTCTCACATTATTTACATGTCAATAGCAGTCTGGTGGTTTTCAAAGTGCTTCCAGGACACCTTAAAGGAGGGTGGACAAAGTACAAGCCTAGCCTATCCAACCTTTTGTCATAAGGCAATCTACCCACCAGTTTACCGAACCTTCCCTGAACTGCTGATGCACTTACACCCTTCCTTAAATAAGGAGATCAACTCTCTATACAGTACTCCAGACGTGTTTTCCCCAACGGAGACACAAGAGACTGCAGATGCTGGAACCTGGAGCAACAAACAAGATGCTGGAGGAACTCAGCAGGTCAGGCAGCATCTGTGGAGGGAAATGGACAGTCAACATTTTGGGTTGAGACCCTTCACCAATCCAGATGAAAGGTCTTGACCTGAAACGTTGACTGTCCATTCCCCTGCACAAACGCTGACTAACGCGCTGAGTTCCTCCTGCATCTTGTTTGTGGTCTCACCAATGCCTTGTGTAACTGAAGCAAAACTTTCTTACGTCTGTATTCCATTCCCCTCATAATAATAGTAACATGCTATTCACTATCCTAATTACATGCTGTATTTGCATGCTAGCCTTTTATGAACTATCCACTAGGGTACCCAGATCCCACCAGAGCTCTGAAATCTTTCATTTGGTTTGGTTTGGTTTATTATTATTGTCACTTGTACTGAGGTACAGTGAAAAGCTTGTCTTACAAACCGATCAGACAGGTCAATTCATTACACAGTGCAGTTACATTGAGTTAGTACAGAGTGCATTGATGTAGTACAGGTAAAAACAATAACAGTACAGAGTAAAGTGTCACAGCTACAGAGAAAGTGCAGTGCAATAAGGTGCAAGGTCACAGCAAGGTAGATCGTGAGGTCATAGTCCATCTTATTGTATAAAGGAACCATTCAATAGTCTTATCACAGTGGGGTAGAAGCTGTCCTTAAGTCTGGTGGTACATGCCCTCAGGCTCCTGTATCTTCTACCCGATGGAAGAGAAGAGAAGAGAGAATGTCCCGGGTGGGTGGGGTCTTTGATTATGCTGGCTGTTACACCAAGACAACGAGAGGTAAAGACAGAGTCCAAGGAGGGGAAGCTGGTGTCTGTGATGTGCTGGGCTGTGTTCACAACTCTCTGCAGCTTCTTGCGGTCCTGGGCAGAGCAGTTGCCATACCAAGCCGTGATACATCCAGATAGGATGCTTTCTGTGGTGCATCGGTAAAAGTTGGTGAGAGTCAAAGGGGACAAACCAAATTTCTTCAGCCTCCTGAGGAAGTAGAGGTGCTGGAGAACTTTCTCGGCCATGGCATCTACGTGATTTGACCAGGACAGGCTGTTGGTGATGTTCACTCCCAGGAACTTGAAGCTCTCAACCCTCTCGACCTCAGCATCATTGATGTAGACAGGTGCGTGTACACCGCCCCCTTTCCTGAATGACCAGCTCTTTAGGTTTGTTGACATTGAGGGAAACGTTGTTGTCGTGACACCATTCCACTAAGCTCTCTATCTCCTTCCTGTACTCCGACTCATCGCTGTTTGAGATACAGCCTACAACGGTGGTATCATCTGCAAACTTGTAGATGAAGTTAGAACAGAATCTGGCCACACAGTTGTGAGTGTATAGGGAGTAGAGTAGAGGGCTGAGGACACAGCCTTGTGGGGCACCAGTGTTGAGAATAATCGTGCCGGAGGTATTGCTGCCTATCCTCACTGGTTGCAGTCTGTTTGTTAGAAAGTCAAGAAAGTTACAGAGGGAGGTGTTGAGTCCCAGGTCTCAGAGTTTCCCACAAATTATTATTTTTCCCGCCAAAATGGACAGGTTTACATTTTCCCACATTATACTCCATTTGCCAAATCTTTGCCCACTCAGTTAATCTATCCATATCCCCTTGTAGTCTCCTTATGTGCCCTTCTCTAGTTCTTTGTGTCAAATCTAGCAGCCATACCTCTAGTGCCTTCATCTAAATCATCTATATACTCGTTCAAAACAAAAACTCCCATGCCAATTCTGTTTCCTGCTCATCAGCTCATCTTCTACGCTGTGAGGTTTTATTTTCCGCGATAACCTTTGACGTAGCACTTTATCAACTGTCTTCAGGAGTACCAAGTACAGTATACCAAGGTCTTATTATCTGCCAGGGATCAAGGCATGGGGATACTGTCTGAAGTGATTCACTGATGTTGCTGTTCCCTGCAACCTAATTGATGCAGCTGCTGGATTATTTGAAAGGTTTTTCTTCAACAGAGACCACTTTAAGTTTACACAGCTTGCAAGTGGCCTGTGTTAGCAGAGAACCGCCTTTGTTTACACAGCTGCTGACTGTAATTTCAAAGCCAATCACTGCTCCTATGGTCTGTTCCTGTGCTTCAAACCATTTTGGAATGACTGAAAACCTCTGGAAAAATCGGGGCCTGAGGCTGAGTACAGGGATCCGCTGATGGTAAGTTAACAGGTAACGAGGAATGGATGTGCAGCCACTGGTTCCCCTGTATCCACAGCACATGTCACTTTTCAAAGAGGTCCAATAAATTGGTCAAACTGGATTTCCCTTTCACAAAACCTCATCAACTTGGCCTGGTTACCTTGAATTTTTTCAAGTTCCCTGCTCTAACATTTTTAGTAATAGCTTCCCGATACCAGATGTTAATTTGATTGGCCTACAGTTTCCTGCATTCTGTTCACCTCCTTTTGAAGAAAGGAGTTACCTTCACTGCTTTCCGACCTCTGGGCCCAGGGAATTTTGGAAAATTAAAACCAAATACTCAGCAGGTCAGGCTGCATCTGTGTTTCTGTTTCTCTTCCCACAGATGCGGCCTGACATGTTGGGTGTTCCCAGCATTTTCTGTTTTTACGTTAATTTTCTCACTAGCCACTTTTAAGACTTTAGGATAAAATCATTCGGGACTGGAGATGTCGGCCCACAGTTCCAACAGTTTGTTTAGAAAACTTAAAGAGGGGTTGACAGTTTTCCCAGTTGCATACAGTGATGAGCAGCCACAATACAAAGCAATAACATGGAGAGAAACAACATTCACTTAAGCAGAATTAATTTCAAATTGTGAAATGAAAAAATATCCAAATAAGAAACTTCTGCTCCCATCCACCCATGGAATGAGTTCACTGCTTTGGTCGAGTTGTTTTGTAGTTCTTGTTTCCATAGAACCATAGAACAATACAGCACAATACAGGCCCTTCGGCCCACCATGTAGTGCTGACCTTTAAACCACACCTAAGACTATCTAACCCCTTCCTCCCACATATCCCCCTATTTTAAATTCCTCCATAAGCTTATCTAACGATCTCTTGAATTTGACCAAAGTACTTGCCTCCACCACCACCCCTGGCAGTGCATTCCATGCACCAACCACTCTCTGGGTGAAAAACCTTCCTCTAATATCTCCCTTGAACTTCCCACCCATTACTTTAAAGCCATGCCCTCTTGTATTGAGCATTGGTGCCCTGGGAAAGAGGCGCTGGCTGTCTATCTATTCCTAATATTTTGTATACCTCTATCAAGTCTCCTCTCATGCTCCTTCTCTCCAAAGAGTAAAGCCCTAGCTCCCTTAGTCTCTCCTCATAATCCACACTCTCCAATCCAGGCAGCATCCTGGTAAATCTCCTCTGCACCCTTTCCAACACTTCCACATCCTCCCTATAATGAGGTGACCAGAACTGGACAGAGTACTCCAAGTGTGGTCTAACCAGAGTTTTTTAGAGCTGCATCATTACTTCACGGCTCTTAAACTCAATCCCACAACTTATGAAAGCTAACATTCCATAAGCTTTCTTAACTACCCTATCCACCTGTGAGGCAACTTTCAGTGATCTGTAGATATGAACCCCCAGATCCCTCTGCACACTCCCCAGAATCCTGCCATTAACCTTGTACTCCGCCTTGGAGTTTGTCCTTCCAAAGTGTACCACCTCACACTTCTCCGGATTGAACTCTATCTGCCACTTCTCGCCCAGCTCTGCATCCTATCAATATCCCTCTGCAATCTTCGACAGCCCTCCACACTATCCACAACACCACCGACCTTTGTGTCGTTTCAGAGCTGTTATTTTCATATTGACGTGGCTGATTGTAAGGTGATGTGGGTGTGCTGAAGTTGTGAAAGCCTGAGGAAGTGGGAGGTTAGCAAGGTGCTTCTGCTGAGCTGGTTAACCTTCAAACACTAAGTGCTGCTAACTGTCAGTGACGGGTTAGACAGTTTTTTATATTTTGCACCTTTTGTTCCTAAAACCCCTCAAGCTCGTTATCTTCAAAGCTGCATTTTCAACCAGGTTTTGGTTCAAGTTCTCCTACAGCTACAGTGTCCTCTTCTCCTCTGTGAAACAGTTGCTGCAGTTAATGTGCAAATGCAAAATATCACATTGTGCCTACCTTGATGTCATTGTCACAGTATTAAGGGTTTAGAACACCATGCTTCTTTCAGATCTTTTCTTCTCCTTTTGTACTTGTCATTAGTTTATACGTAATATAAACTTGACATTAGTTTACATGATTTTTATGGAAGTAATGGTTTAATGGTTGAAGCAGGGTTTGTGATTATCTGATAGTTGGAAGTCTTGAATATTGGATTTTGAGAAGGAAAGTGCACGGATTGCATGATATTCAGAACTGAGCTCTTGAGTGAAGTTTTTCAGTGTGGGTTCAGAACACTGGAGTGTAAGAAACAGGAGCAGGAATCAGCTCTGCTATTCAATGACATCATGGCTGATCTAATCTTGGCCTCAACACCACTGTCACTCTCCCTCCCCATATCACTTGACTTCCTAGTAGTTTAAATGCCTTGAATATCATTGACTCTGCCTCCACATCTCTCCAGGCTAAAGAATTCTAGACTCACAACCCTCTGAGAAGAAATTCCTCCTCATCTCCGTATGAAATGGTTAGGTCCATATTCTAAAAAGTTGCCCCTTGTTCTACATACCCCACTAGAGAAAACATTCCGGATTCTCCCTGTCAATTCCCCTCAGAATCTTATATTTCAATAAAATCACCTCTCATTTTTCAGTGAGAATAGGCTCACCTTGATCAACCTTCATGTGTCAACAATTTCATCCAGGAATGGACCTGGTGAAACCTTCTCTGCACTGTCTCAATGCAAACACATACTTCCTTAAATTTGAAGAGCAGAACTGTACACAGTGCCCCAAGTGCATGCTCATCAGCATCCTGTAACTTTCTATCAAACTGCTTTTATGTTCCTTGTAATAAAGGCCAACACTCCACTAGCCTTCCTAATTACTTGACTGTACCTGCAGGGTACCTGTACGCTTGCGTTTTGTGCTTCACGTACTAGGACACCCAGATCCTGGTACTGCCAGTCTCTGCCTTGAATATGTTCATAGAGTCACAGAGAGATACAGCATGGAAACAGGCCCTTCGGCCCACCATGTCTGTGCTGACCATCAACTATCCATTTACGCTAATCCTATTTTTTAGTCTCCCCATGTTCCTGTCAAGTTACCACAGATTCTACCAATCACCTACACACTAGGGGCAGTTTACAACAACCAGTTAACCTACCAATCCGCACGTCTTTGGGATGTGGGAGGAAACCAGAGCATCTGCAGGAAACTGGCACGGTCACAGGGGGAACGTGCAAACTCCACTCAGACAGCGCCCAAAGGCAGGATTGAACCGGGTCGCTGGCGCTGTGAGGCAGCGGCTCTACTGGCTGCACCATCTGAGGTCTATCACTCGGTGTGTTCCTCTTACATCATTTCCATAAAAGTGGTGGCAGAATTGAAGAGAAGTGAGGAGTGTGGTAAACTGGTGGTGACACCACTCTCCAGCCCAATAATCAGCCTATGAAAAGGTGGCATCATTGTGTAGCTTGCAGGTGCCACCAGGAAGGCCAACCAACACATAGTAAAGTGAGCAGCACGGTAGTGTAGCGGTTAGCGTAACGCTATTACAGCGCCAGTGACCTGGGTTCAATTCTGGCCTCTGTCTGTAAGGAGTTTGTACATTCTCCCCATATCTGCATGGGTTTCCTCCCACATTCCAAAGACGTATGGGTTAGGAGCTGTGGGCATGCTATGTTGGCACTGGAAGCATGGCGACACTTGCGGGCTGCCCACAGTACATTCTACGCAAAAGATGTATCTCACTGTGTGTTTCGATGTACATGTGACTAATAAAGAAACCTTATTTTATCTAATGTTGATGCAAGGTTTGATTCTTATCAATGTTCAGACCAAAAGAAATATTGTTTCACCAACAAATGTTCTCTTGTAACCAAAATGGTCAGGAGAACAGGGATGCAAATTTATTTCAAATGCCAGTGACTAATTAATTTAAATAAGTTATTTTTACTTCATCTGTTAAAATGTTACAAAGTTCATCAGATGCAAGTTAGTTAGTGATTATGTATCAATCATTATCTAGCCCGATGTACAACACAAACAATCCCCCTTCTTTACTGAGAGCTAGAATTGTTTTGAAAATATGTCCTTCATGGAGGTCAAGTCCTTGGGCTTCAATAAGGCAAGCACTGGGTTAAGCTGCAACAATGACAACAATTTGTGTTTACAAAGCCTCTTCAATTATATAATAATTTGACAAAGTATTTTGGTTAATTTCTCAATTCTAAGGCCAGTGGAAGAAATACCTGACAAAATATTGTTTCTACTAGAATAGGATTTAACATGCAAGGTCTGAGAACGCACAGTGACGACCAAAAGGACAGAATTGGACATCGGTGCAACCGGTTGTTATTTGGAGACACAAGACACTGCAGATGCTGGAATCTGGAGCAAAAAACAAACTGCTGGAGGAACTCAGCGGGTCAGGCAGTATCTGTGGAGGCAGAGAGATGGTCAACTTTTCGAGTCGAGACCCAGCTGTTACAGATAGATCTACGTATTCGGATGTTAGAAGTATTGTATAGTACCAGGAGAAGTGGCAGGAATGGATGTGGGAGAGATCAGCACTGGTGATGGTGGGGAGGGGCCATAGAGACCAAGGCTCAAGGTCCTCAGTCATAAGGAAGTGGATCTGGGAGATATTGACGTAGGTGGGGGTGACTTGGAGGCTGAAACCTGAGGCATTCATTTACCTGGGTGGGCAGACGGATGTGCACTCCTGTGGCTATAGGAATGGAAAGGTGCTCTCCTGGAGGGAGGATGCAGCTGTGGGAAATTCTGAAAGGGAAATTGTGTCCATGTTGGCATCAAAGACATGGGTAAAAAGAACGGGGTCTTGCTATGAAAGAGATTAAACAGTAAGGTCTCAAAGATAATAAACTGGCTAACTACATGCCAATGAGTATAGGAATGGGAGTGCAGTAGAGAGGAAGGGGCAGCTGAAGGAATGGTGCGGGGAGGGAGGGAGCTTTAGATCTCTGGGGCTCTGGGACCAGTTGTGCACATCCTAGAAGGTTGCACTCAACAAAAAAGGAGCAGTGTCCTCTCAGTGGGGTTCACATGATGAGAGGGAGGTTTAAAATGAATTAAGCAGGGAGAAGAGAAAAACATGACAATAGAAAGGGCAAATGATGTTCACAAAAGATTGAATGTGGTAGACACCACCAGAATAAGAAAAAGTCCAGTCTTGGATGAAAACAGACTGAGGTAATCCAAGAAGATGAAAAGGAACTTGAAAACTCTTGTGCATAAATGCACGAAGCATGACAGATGAACTTGATGAACATTTGGGATTACAGAGTCCTGCTTGATAAAGGGAGCCGAATATTCCTGAATACTAAGAGTGCAAGAAAGATTGAAAAATAAGGTAGGAGTGAGTCTGGCCGTTCTGATTACAGAGAATATTGTAGTGCTGAAGCAAGTAGATATCTCTTGAGACAAGGACATGCACCATTTGGCTACAGTTAAGTGATAGTAGCGGTTCCACAGTGCTTCTGGATATATTTAATAGGTTATTAACCAGGCTGAACTGCCTTGGTGTATGTCATAATGACTAGTATTTCATTGGGTAGAGTATGTTTAAGGACAGTGAATTTGTCAAGAATAGTCATGCAATTTTTTTCATTGTTCTTAGTCAGAAATCACTGCATTTTAAATAGAAAAGCACTGAAGCACAAGCATTGTCAGAGATGACTCCTCCTAATGAAGGGTGGAAAGTCTGTGACACCTGCATGTTGATGAGAATCTAATTATCTCTGTGCCTTTTGAGAGGATGTGGAGTGGAGGCCAACGATATTTCACTGGGAAGGCAGAAAAAAATCATAGATGAAGTTTCCTCAAAATGTATCATGCTTTTCTAGGAAGCTGTTCAGAAGCAACATTGACATATGTCACGTCTCATGTCCTCTGTACAGGGTCCGTGTACATTTGAGGTGAAGGATAAAAGTATTTAAAAAGTAGTAAATACCAAAAGTTCTTGAAATAATGTCAACGCAACTCGGTGCAAACAATCAGAAGTCAATGTTGTGGATTTGACCATGAGTGTACATGATTTTAACCATGTGATATGTGGTGTATAGAGGCAGGCCTCTTCAGGCTGATTGGAAGCATACCCGACTGGCATTTTATTCTAAGGGAAGAAAGCCTTGTTGCACCTGGTGCCAGATTTGGATTGTAGTTATCAGGTTGTCTGCTCAAGCTGCTATTCAACAGTAGAAAACACACTTATTTACACTAGCTCAATGCTCAGTGAACTTGATTGAAAATGGAATTTAATTACTTTATAAAATGAGTTGGATAATACTCAGTCTAACCTTCCACCATGCCTGCCCATCCTCACTGACCCTGACTCTAACACCTTGGCTGCTCAAACACCCAGCCGTCAGTGACCTCAAGGCCTCAGTTCACAACGGTTCTGCAAGTAGACTGAGCTACAAGTGGTGACCAGGCCTGTTGCCATTGCATCCTGAGGATCCAGCTCTGGCAGTTCTGCGATGGCTTTTGACAGTGCAGGGTGTGAAATGCCTGTTTCACTGTTTTCAAATAGCAAAAAAAATTTAAAATAAATTCATTCAAAAACGTATTAAACCACTTAGATCTTAGATCAATTAACTATATGGGGAAATAAGGAAATTAAAGAAAAAAACTTTGCTGAACACATCTTTTTAATTATGGTTGGCCACTGTTCAAATGATTGGGGCATGCTAGATACATAAAGCTGGGGGGCCAGATGCAAAGTGTATCCGGTGGTGGAATGAGAGGTCAGGTGCAGTGCACAGACCTAGAAGTATAGAACACACCGGTACACGCACTGCAGATAGCCAGTTGTTCCCAGTGGAAATGCTGCTGCCAGTCAGAGTGATCTCATCCACACAAATTGCTGTACAAAATCTGTAGAAGAGGGACGTTTTGAATCATTAGACATTGCGTGATTTTGGTGTTCACTATCAAACTCATGATATTCCTCCTGCATCCACTTGAAGAAAACTGTATTTTCTAGCTGATAACTGTTCTTCTTTGTGTTCCTGATTCTGAAAACGCAGGACCTTTCTATTGCTGTTGTCTTCAATTTATAGCTTTAAACGTTGAACATTTGTTATTGAATACAGAGTAGGTGGTAATTGACTAAAGGCAGGAGCGATGCCCTAAGTGAAGGCTGGCTTCCTCTGGCACTAAAATGAAATACATCTGTCACTTCTTCCAGCAGCCTTATTGAAAACTGATGGAACCCATCTGTAGGCGAATGATTTCAGGTTTCAGGAAGCTCTGGGCACCTGCTGAGGAATAGGTTTGTTTTTCTAATCGATTTGGTGGCACAATAAATACAGCTGGAAGCAGCTGCAACAAGGACTTAAGGGTTGACCTCAGCAGCTGCCTGCAGCACGTGGAAATCTGGAGCATTTGGAGTTTTGACAGGCAAACCATAGACTTCATCAAACTTGCTGAGTGCTACTGCATTCCTTGATATACTGACCTGCCTAAAAATAGCATTCTTTAGAAAACAGATGAGAAGGAAGCAATCATACAGCAGGAATTGAATAGCTGAGGGAGAGTTCTAGTGCACCCTGATTGATGTGGCAGATGGTCATAGTTCCATGTGTCCATTGCTTCAAGGTTCAATGGTGCCTGGCTTCAGTCCTGGATAGCTTTCGACAATCTTTTGTTGTCAAAAGTATGCTATCCAGGACTGAAGCTGGACTCTGGTGAGGAGAGGGCTGATGGCCATTGATTGTGAATCAGGAACTGGGGTTAAGTAAGTGAGGAAAGTAAGATCTGGCAGTGGAGTGCCTGAGGCCAAGTAAGTGGCTGGGTATTGGTATTGGTTTATTATTGTCACTTGTACCGAGCTACAGTGAAAAACTTGTCTTACAAACCGATCGTACAGGTCAATTCATTACACAGTGCAGTTACATTGAGTTAGTACAGAGTGCATTGAAGTAGTACAGGTAAAAACAGTAACAATACAGAATAAAGTGTCACGGCTACAGAGAAAGTGCTGTGCAATAAGGTGCAAGGTCACAACAAGGTAGATTGTGAGGTCATGGTCCATCTCATTGTATAAAGGAACCGTTCAATAGTCTTATTACAGTGGGGTAGAAGCTGTCCTTAAATGTGGTGGTATGTGCCCTCAGGCTCCTGTATCTTCTACCCAATGGAAGAGAAGAGAAGAGAGAATGTCCCGGGTGGGTGGGGTCTTTGATTATGTTGGCTGCTTCACCAAGACAACGAGAGGTAAAGTCCAAGGAGGGGAGGCTGGTGTCCGTGATGCGCTGGGCTGTGTCCACAATTCTCTGCAGTTTCTTGCGGTCCTGGGCACAGCAGTTGCCATACCAAGCCGTGATACATCCAGATAGGATGCTTTCTATAGTGCATCGGTAAAAAGTTGGTGAGAGTCAAAGGGGACAAACCAAATTTCTTTAGCCTCCTGAGGAAGTAGAGGCACTGGTGAGCTTTCTTGGCCATGGCATCTACGTGATTTGACCAGGACAGGCTGTTGGTGATGTTCATCCCAGGAACTTGAAGCTCTCAACCCTCTTGACCTCAGCACCATTGACGTACACAGGTGCATGTACGCCGCCCCCTTTCCTGAAGTCAATGACCAGCTCTTTTGTTTTGTTGACATTGAGGGAAAGGTTGTTGTCGTGACACCATTCCACTAAGCTCTCTATCTCCTTCCTGTACTCCGACTCATCACTATTTGAGATACGGCCTACAATGGTGGTATCATCTGCAAACTTGTAGATGGAATTAGAGCAGAACCTGGCCACACAGTCGTGAGTGTATAGGGAGTAGAGTAGAGGTCTGAGGACACAGCCTTGTGGGGCACCAGTGTTGAGAATAATCGTGCCGGAGGTATTGCTGCCTATCCTCACTGATTGCGGTCTGTTTGTTAGAAAGTCAAGGATCCAGTTACAGAGGGAGGTGGTGCAGAGGGAGGGACAGGGGGAGGTGGTGTCAGGGGTTCTCATCTTGGGCACCAGTATTAGGGGTGGGGATGATTGGGGTGGGGATTGGAAGGAAGATCAATGTATGAGAATGGCTGATGCTAGGGGGATGAGAAGGTATATAAGTGACTTACATTCATGGCCATCCCTGGCCATTCCCTTTTCCCTCTTCTTCCTTCTGGGAGAAGACACAGGAGCTTGAAAGCCCAGACGTCCAGACTCATGAACAGCTTCTTCCTCACTGCTGTCAGACTCCTGAACCCATCACCTCTTCCACATCCCCTTCCCAGTGGTGCTGCCACATTCTCGGACTTTTAATTTTACTTCTCTCAGTTATTGGACTTGGAGTTGGTTTATTATTGTCACTTGTACCGAGGTTCAGTGAAAAACTTGTCTTGCATACTGTCCGTACAGATCAATTCATTGCACAGTGCATCGAGATAGTACAAGGTAAAACGATACAGAATGCAGAGTAAAGGGTCACAGCTACATAGAAGGTGCAGTGTAGGCAGGCAATAAATTGCAAGATCATAACGAGGTAGATTGTGAGGTCAAGAGTTAATCTTATCGTACTAGGGGACCGTTCAATAGTCTTATAACAGCAAAATAGAAGCTGTCCTTGAGCCTGGTGGTATGTGCTTTCAGGCTTTTGTATCTTCTGCCCGATGGGAGGGAGGGAGAAGAGAGAATGTCTGGAGTGGGTGGCGTCTTTGATTATGCTGACTGCTTTACCGAGGCAGTGAAAAATTTAGACAGAGTCCATGGAGGGGAGGATGGTTTCCGTGATGTGCTGAACTGTGTCCACAACTCTCTGCAGTTTCTTGTGCTCCTGGGCAGAGCAGTTGCCGTACCAAGCCGTGATACATCCAGATAGGATGCTTTCTATGGTGCATCAATAAAAGTTGATGAGTGTCAAAGGGGACATGCCAAACTTCTTTAGCCTCGTGAGGAAGTAGAGGCACTTGTGAGTTTTCTTGGCTGTGACATCTACATGGTTGGACCAGGACAGGCTATTGGTGATGTTCACTCCTAGGAACTTGAAGCTCTCAACCCTCTCGACCCCAGCACCGTTGATGTAAACAGGTGCATGTGCACCACCCCGCCCCTTCCTGAAGTCAATGACCAGCTCTTTTGTTTTGCTGACACTGAGGGAAAGGTTGTTGTCATGACACCATGTCACTAAGCTCTCTGTCTCCTTCCTGTACTCTGACTCATTTGAGATTTTGTTATTTAAGATCCAGCCCACTACGGTGGTGTCATCTGCAAACTTGTAGATGGAGTTAGAGCAGAATCTGGCCATGTAGTCATGAGTGTATAGGGAGTAGAGTAGGGGGCTGAGGATGCAGCCTTGTGGGGGACCACTGTTGAGGATAATGCAGCCGGAGGTGTTGCTGCCTATACTTACTGATTGTGGTCTGTTGGTCAGGAAGTCAAGGATCCAGTCACAAAGGGAGGTGTTGAGTTCTTTACTGTCCAGATGCTCCAGAGATGAGTGTAGCGCCAGGGAGATGGCGTCCACTGTAGACCTGTTTCAGCACTAGGCGAATTGCAGTGGGTCGAGGTTGTCTGGGAGGCTGGAGTTAATGCGAGCCATGACCAGCCTCTCAAAACACTTCATGATGGTGGATGTCAGTGCCATTGGCTGGTAGTCATTAAGGCTCATTACCTTGGTTTTCTTCTGTACCGGAATGATAGTGGTCTTCTTAAAGCAGGTGGGAACCTCAGATTGAAGAAGAGAGAGGTTAAATATGTCTGCAAATACCCCTGCCAGCTGATCTGCACAGGATCTGAGGACACGTCCAGGGACACCATCCAGGCCAGATGCTTTCCAGGGGTTCACTCTCTGTTATTGTCACTTTAGCATTTCTTTCTGCACTACTTCAGCTTGTGCTGCTACCTTCGCACCGTTCTGTTGTTTCGTGCTCCTCACTGTATTTATTGTTGTATTCGTTATTGCCACGTTTACCCTGTGTGCTTCATGTAAGCAAGGAATTTCACTGCACCCTGGTATATATGACAATAAACTAGTCTGAATCTGAATCACTGTTTCGTTGGGAATTACGATCCTGTGTGTGATTGATGGAAATTTTGTCAAGCACGTAAGGGTGAATTACAGCCTGTTACATTTTTCCACTGGGTCAATTCAACCCAGAAATGTTCACAGTTGCATTTCACTCCAAGAAACATTGATATTGAGTTGTGTAATGGTGAAGTAAAAAGCTCTGCATGTCTGAATTTTTAGGCCACTATGTAAGACATTGTTAGGGGTAGCTGGAGATTGTCTTGAGCTGACTTGACTGCTGTTCTGAGTTATGCTTTGCCAGCAAGTTTCCAAGTCCTGACAGCTAAAGATGCAGGGATTAGAGCTCAATGTCATATGATTGATGCCAGGGTTTTAGCAGCCAATACAGGGCCACACTGCCCTTCTGCCCTGGAAAAGGAAAATCACATTGATCTGACAACATGTCTTGGAAATTATGAAGATAGGAGTGACTTCCCTTCACAGTTCCTGTAAGCAGGACTACTGGTTTTAACCAAGAAGGTTAACTTATCCCTGAGATCTTACACAGACTGTGACTATGGAAAGGTGTCAAGAGCAAATTCGCATTGCTTCCTCAATCAAGTTTGATTTCAACTCTTTGTGTAGGATTAATACCAAATACTTAATGAGATTAATGGCTAAAATATTAAATGATGAAATCTGACAATAAAGATGAGGGGAAGTATGTTTCTGAAGAACATTCATAATAAGATTGTATTTTAGAAATAAACTGCAGAAGTCCACAGATTTTCAGAGATTACTCAAAATATCTCTAACCCTCCTTGCATCACAGCCTGGTATGGAAAGTCCAATGCACAAAAGTGCAAGAGGCTACAGAGAGTGGTGGACTCAGCCAGTTGCATCATGGGTACAGCTCTCCCTACCATCAAGGACATCCACAAGAGGCGATGTCTCAGGAAGGTGACAACCACCATTAAAGACCCCCACCATTCCAGCCATGCCCTCTTCTTGACGCATCAGGCAGGAGGTACAGGAGTCTGAAGACCCACACCTCAAGGTTCAACCACAGCTTCTTCCCCACTGCCATCATGTTTGTGAACCGGCCTGAAAACCCCAACACTACCTCAGACTAGATTTCTTCTTTCTCTCTCTCAACTTGCATTAATGTCATTATGTTTATTTTGTCCCTGGGTATCTATAAATAATTAAGGTTAGTATCATAATTAAAAAAACAACTCTGATATCTTGTTACTATTAATAATTAATAGTAATTAAGCCACAAACAAATTGCTAATGTGCTCTGGGCCTGTTTTTACTGTTACTAAAATTTCTATTACATATTGGAAAGGGGTTAAGTTAAATGAACACCCAGAATGTTTCTGCTGAAAGTGGACTTCACCTTCTCAAACCAGAAATTTCTGACGTGGCTTTAGTTCCGACCAGGTTTTATGTCCCAACTTTCCAGCTTTCTGCTTCCATTATGACCCCTTCAGCTTAAATCCTTTGTTATGAACGCTCTGGTTGTAGAACATAAAGTTCATGGACCATCTACAAGTAGAAGGCAAAATCCATTTTCCTCCCCACAATTAGCCCACTTGATAAAGAAGTGCTTTCCATTTAGAACAAAGGTGCTGTGGCGGTTGGCCTGTGCTGTGGGGTCCATCATCTTTTGAACCAGAGAACCCGTGATCCTGTGTTACCCCTTAGGTCAATATAAGAAATCTACAGAGCTATTTCGAAAAACAACAGGGGAATTCTCTGATATCTTGCAAATATTTAGTTCTTAAAAATAAAACCAACCCTCCTTAAAAAAAATACACAAACAAATTACCAAGTCATAATGACATTGGACCTCACTAACCACATTACATTACAGCACCAACTACACTTTAATGGGAAGGATAAAGGTGAGCAAGTTTGCAGGGAAAGAGTAGTGTTGCCCCCTCTTGGATATCTATACCATACTAGGGGACTTCAATTGTTCTGATGTTGATGCGGAGGTAGTGGATTTCTGAAAGAGAACATAGGAACAGCACAGGTACAGCACAGGAACAGGCCCTTCGGCCCACGATGTCTGTACCAACCGTGATGCCAATTTAAACTGCACACCTGCCTGCATGTGGTCTACATCCCTTCATTCGCTGCCTGTTCATGTGCCCCGTAAATGTTGCTATCATATCAGCTTCCACCACCTGCCCAGGCCATGTGTTCCAGGCACCCACCACTCTCTGCGTAAAAAAAACTTGCCTTGTAAATCTCCTTTAAACTTCCCCCTCTCACCTTAAAGCTATGCCCTTTAGTGTTTGACATTTCCACCCTAGGAAAAAGACTCTGGCTATCAGGTAAGTGGCTGGGGGAGGAAAGGGCCAGAAGGTGTTCAAGAGATCCCTTGATCAGTATCTTCCTGCCCCAACAAGTTAGGAGATATTGCTGTTGGCAAAGTGGAACAAGTGGAATTGGAGATAGATTTAGGAAACAGGGATTCTAGTACCAGTTTTTTGGGGAAGATGATTCGGGTACAGTCTAAGGGCTTCTTTGGAGGAGGAATGGTAGGATAATCTAATCCAGAATTCCTGTTACGGTAGAGTAAGATTAAGCAGAAAAAGGGGTGGTACAATGGATGTCAGGTTGATGCAACCAGGCTGGATATAGAAAAATTAGATAAGTGTAAAAAGTAGTAAGGATGAAGATAGCAGATTAATATCAACAGGAATCCAAATGTCTGCTCTAGGCCTACACATACATTAAGTAAATGGGAGGTAGGAGGGGAAACAAGGCGGATTTGGCACCAAAGTAGAAACCAACTCCTGCAACAATGGAGCTACGACATCGCAGGGTGAGGGAGATGCAGATGGCCAGAGGGGTGGGGGGACAGCTGGTCTTCACCCACCACCACCACCAACCCCCCAGCCATTTACCTGGTTGCCTCAAAGGGTCCCATCTCTGCCTTAACCCTGACCAGTCCCAGCCCTGATTCCAGTTGGCTCATTTTTGACCACAGAACAGGTGCCCAAGGCTGATCTAACCTAGGACTGAATTGCTTGTTGCTGCTAAGACCATACAGGGGTGCGTCAGAATTTTTAGACTAGATTGTACAAAAGATTAATGGTCGATGAAATATCATTTATTTTGAACAGCACTGAGAAACCTAGTACAAAATGAATTATAATATAGAGTGTTACCACATACTTGTGACATTTTTAAACACATATTTCTCAGGTTTTTCAGACATGGGAGTAATCCAGTTCAGTTATGTTTTGAGGAAGGAAACCATTTTACTGCTTGGGTTTGGGTTCACCTTCAGTGGATAACTGTCTTTTACTGGCAGCCACAGATGGAATTTTTGCCCTAAAACAAACCTAGTTTGTGAAAGGGTTAACAGTGTCAACACCAGAGAGAGAGAGTCGGCTCAAAAATAGTCCAGAAGCTGCAAACGCAGAGGGTGCCCTGCAGATTAATACTTAGACGCTGCTTAAGGGACAGTGAGACAGTGTATCGTTACAGCCAGATCTTAGGAGTACAGTTTACTCCATGGCCTTATTTACCATGCAAAAACAAGTTCGGATTCATGTGAATCCTCGCTAACTAACATCTGTTCTGCATAGAAACTGCCAAAATCCCAGCCACAGAACTGTGCAGGGCAAATCCCAGCCTCTGGAATGAATTGAAGAAAAGGATAAAGCACATAATTGACATAAATATCTGGCATGTCTCACAAAATGGCTGCTACTCCATACATGACAGGATTCAGGTATTTCTTAAATCTTGCAAACTTGGCACACAATTTTCTTCTTTTCCTCCCTCTTTCATTGCATGGTCGCCAGCTCAATGAATAAAATGGGGATAAAGTGTAGTGCGTGCACGCATCACAGTGTGTGACAGAACTGGGAATGAACTTCTCTCTGTCACAGACTGGTTTGAATTTGTAACTGGCTCATGAACATAGGTGGAGCTACAGATATGTGCAATGTATTACCATCTGATTATTATTTGAATCTCTGAGAAAGTACTTGTAAATGTTAACTACAGCAGATGTCGAGGGTTGATATGTATGCCGTCATCGGGGAAACAAAGCATTATGTTGATCCAGTCACTAATTTTAGCATAAGGTTAACACATGTATAAAATGTGATATTTTCTTTCTTAAAATTATCTGATGAGGTAAATATATCCTATTTTAAGGGAGGATCCAAAACTTCACATTATCAACCACTAGAAATATCCCTTATTCATTGTTTGTAGCATTTTCCAAATAAACCTATTTATACTTACTCCAACCACGTGCCAGCAATTAGTGATAAGAGAAATCTGTGTAATTTTTCACAGTAGAATCTATTGATTTTGTCAACAATGGGAGCTGTCAAATAACATTTGGACACAATTAGAGCTTTTCCTTCTAACTGCTTCTGTGTGCCTAAGATTGTTTTTGAGCATTACTGTTGATAAGATTATCTCACAACCTCTCGTGTTGTGTTGATTGAGACTTACAGCGAATGTCTACTGTGCTATTTGAAGGAGAAAAATGTGGAACAAGTTACAATGACTAGCATGCAATTTATCGGCTTATCGTAGGCAAGGGTCCTTTCCTCTGTATTCTAAATGCACCAATCTGTTTTGACTGACATTCTCTTTAATAGCAAAAGGCGCCAGTAATAAGAATCCTTACCTTTTGAGTACTTCCATATAAAAGGTAATAGGCATTTAAAGGAATCTGTACAAACTCAGAGAGCTAGCTAAAATATTGTACATTTTAATGTGAATAAATGCAATATAATCTGCAGTAGGAGAAAAAAATAAAAAAATATACATACACAGAATGAGGAACGATTTGTATGTGGTTATTAGCCATTCATTAAAGGATCCAGAGCACATAAAACTGACAGGCTAAACAAGTGACAGTAGACATTCCGAGGGCATCTGACTGTAAAGTGAAACTAGCAGTTTAACATGATGACTAGTCTCATCGATGGTATTTTATTTATATTATTTTAGTGAAATGTTCCCACTTAGCAAGGTATGGAAGGAGTACCAGTGTCTATTGAATTAAAGATTCACTTGAATAATAAAAAATAATTCTAGAAAGTCGCATTTCTAATCTGGGAAAATGGTACAATTTAGCCAAAGATAATTACTCAGCCAAAATGTTCTATCTTCTGAGCTAGAAGGTAGAATTTTACACAATGCTTTTTGTAGAAATCCAGTTAACTGACTAGAGGAACTGAAGCATTCAAATGCATCGTAACTTTTCAGGCTTTTCGCTGCTTTTGAAAACTGACAATTGACTTTTTATTTCTCTTATTCTAATGATCTTGCTGAAATGAAACACTACATCAGTTTTAACAGGTACCACATTAACTAAGTAAAATGTATTTGCTTATTATCAATCCTGAGCACAAATTTTGGCCACTATATTACTTTTATATTATATTACATGATGTACAAATCAAATATAGGATGGTTAACAGACTGGGATTGAAAATTCAATGCTTTATCTTATGACAATTTATCTCCCTGAATCAGCAGAATAGTCCAACAGTCATCTTATGTAACTATGAGTTAAGTTTTTTTACACACATAAACCACAGATATGTGTTCTTGAGTCACTTTCATGTGACTGCTTTAGAGGTGCTGACCTTAGAGGATTTATAATGAGAGAGCTTTTTAGATTATCATTACCAGCATGGTAAATATCTATCATGGAGCAATTAAACTTACTACCATTTATTCACCCAAAGTAAATTCCAGCATCCCTAGGAATGAAGAAATTGTACATTTAGCAAACACGACAGGGGTAGAGGCATTGTCAGCAAGTAATAGTATAATGTCTTCATTTTGTATTTTGTCTTCAGTTTCCCACAACTGCAAACACATAATTGTGTCTCTGAAGCAGAATTATCAGGAGGTTTATTGTAATTATAAATCATATTTGCTGGTTCTTAATATGCCAAATACCTTCGCATCATGTTTGAAAACCCAGATCTCTGATTACAGAGCAGCAGAATGCATTACCCTTAAAAATGTGTTTAGTCCATCTTATGTCAGCTATTTTCAGTATTCCCTTTGTGACTTAGGTTGTTTTGAACAGCAGACTTACAGCTTCAGTCACTTAATGAGTTTCCATAAGCTGCAGGTTGCATGAATGCCTGGTGCTGATAAATATGTCCCTAGATAGATTCCTCTTCATATAAATCTGCATCCATGTGTCAAATCACTGAGCACAACAGGTAACTTTTGACTGGAAGCAATTATGTTCCAAAGGACACCTACATTATCTAATATTATGTGCTGACATATATGCTTTGTGCTTTCTTGGAGTTATGCAGTCAAGAATTGCAGTCACTGATGGTAACTCTCCCCACTCTATTGGCTAAAATTATAGGATTGTATAATTCAGCTGTAGCAATTTACTGCAAAATATTACCCTGGAGGATGCAATTTAATTTGAAGCACTGTGCAGCTCTGGACTTCCTTTACAGATGTTCTGCCTGCATGCTTATAACCAGTAAAACAAAATACTTGCATTAAGAGGCAATAATCCCCCTTCATTCTTTCACAGTGCACATCTTTAGATAAAAGAATAGATGGCAATTTTTTGCCAGAGAACATAACTGATCTGTAAGTGGTGAAGAAGAGCTGTAGAAATCAAAAAATGATACAATTCCAAAGTATATGTGTATGCCTCTGCTCTTCCATAATTATGGATGTGAGGCACAATGTTCTGTTCCATTGTAAAGGAATTATTCCTTAACTTGGCAACAATGCCTCGAACACTAGTTAATGGGTGAAACAATATCAGATGCCATTCAGACAGCCAAACTATAGATGATTGCCCATTGAATGCAGATCCTGAGCCAACTAGGAACTTGTGTCCTGGACAAACACACAGAAGCTCAAGGAACTGCAGCATATCCATCAAACTGAGAGTAACATGGAGGTGGTCATGCACAGAGACTGAGAGGGAATAGGTGACCACTTTAAAAAGGAGGATTCAGCAGATAGAGCAGACACTCTAGAATTGGTCATCTGTTCAGCTCTGAAGACTCATTGGTATTGGTATTGGTTTATTATTGTCACTTGTACCGAGGTACAGTGAAAAGCTTGTCTTACAAACTGATCGTACAGGTCAATTCATTACACAGTGCAGTTACATTGCATTAGTACAGAGTGCATTGAAGTAGTACAGGTAAAAACAATAACAGTACAGAGTAAAGTGTCACAGCTACAGAGAAAGTGCAGTGCAATAAGGTGCAAATTCACAAGATAGATCGTGAGGTCATAGTCCATCTCATTGTATAAGGGAACCGTTCAATAGTCTTATCACAGTGGGGTAGAAGCTGTCCTTAAGTCTGGTGGTACGTGCCCTCAGGCTCCTGTATCTTCTAGCCGATGGAAGAGGAGAGAAGAGAGAATGTCCCGGGTGGGTGGGGTCTTTGATTATGCTGGATGCTACACCAAGACAACGAGAGGTAAAGACAAGAGTCCAAGGAGGGGAAGCTGGTGTCCGTGATGCGCTGGGCTGTGTCCACAACTCTCTGCAGCTTCTTGCGGTCCTGGGCAGAGCAGTTGCCGTACCAAGCCGTGATACATCCAGATAGGATACTTTCTATGGTGCATCGGTAAAATCTTGTCAAAGGGGACAAACCGAATTTCTTTAGCCTCCTGAGGAAGTAGAGGCACTGGTGAGCTTTCTTGGCCGTGGCATCTACGTGATTTGACCAGGACAGGCTGTTGGTGATGTTCACTCCCAGGAACTTGAAATTCTCAACCCTCTCGACCTCGGCACCATTGATGTAGACAGGTCCGTGTACACCGCCCCCTTTCCTGAAGTCAATGACCAGCTCTTTTGTTTTGTTGACTTTGAGGGAAGGGTTGTTGTCATGACACCATTACACTAAACTCTTTATCTCCTTCCTGTACTCTGACTCATCACTGTTTGAGATACGGCCTACAACGGTGGTATCATCTGCAAACTTGTAGATGAAGTTAGAGCAGAATCTAGCCACACAGTCGTGGGTGTATAGGGAGTAGGGTAGAGTAGAGTATTACATAAATGTAATATGTTACATTCCAGGTCGAACGGTTGGAGCCAATGCCATGGGGTAGTCCAGCTCTGGATGTTGCCTGGATTGGAGGACTTTAGATACGGAGAGATTGGATAGGCTGGGTTTGTCTTCCCTGGAGCAAAGGAGACTTAGGGGTGACCTGATAGGAGTATATGAGATTATGAGAGGTATAGATAGAGTAGATAGTCAGGATCTTTCTCCCACGGTAGGGGTGTCAAAAACAAGAGGGCATAATTTTAAGGTGAGAGGTAGATTTAAAGGGGATCATAGGGGCAAGTTGTTTTACACAGAGAGTGGTTGATATCCAGAATATGCTACCAGGTGATGCAATCAGATACAATTGCTATGTTTATGAGGCATTTAGACAGACACTTAAATAGGCAAGGCACTATTTAAGACAAGGCACAGAAGGATCTGGTCCTAATGCGAGCAGATGGAATTCGTGTAAATGGGCAAAAAGGTTGGCATGGTCGAGGTGGGCTGAAGGGCCTGTTTCTGTCCTATACAACTCTGTGACTCTAGAGTGATGGGGATTCTACAGCGGGGAGACATCCAGTCATTTCAGCATCCACATTTATAATTCTAGATTCCAGGATGATTTACCTTCTTGGCACTAGAGTAAAAGTTTACACCGAGCAGTTGCAGACCATTTTGAAGGGGAGTTGTTAACACCTAACGGTGGTGGTAGGTATCAGGATCAATAGCAGAGGTAGAAAAAAGGAGGAAGTTCTGCAGCAGGTCTTGGAAAACATGAAAGGAATTTAAAAAGCAGGACCTCAAAAGCAGTCATCTCTGGATTACCACCAGTGCCACCTGATAATCTGTACTAAGAAAATATCTCCACTGTCAAGTTTGACCACTGAAAGGTGTTTAGGCTGAGCAGTGATTAGAATGCTGTGTATTCCAAGTGGGAAGTATATGTTAGTGAAGTAGAAAAATGGATATTGTTGATAGCATTCTGATTGTTCACAGTGAGGGTAAGAGGCCATAGTTTGGGATCCAGCTGGAACAAGGATTCTAAAGGTGGATATCTTGATCAATGAGAAACCTCTAGGCAAAGAAAAGCTGAAGGTGACAGAAGAGCTCAATGCTGAGCTCAAACTTTATTGAGGTGAGAAACAATGAGCTGAAGCTGAAGCCTGTCTGAAAACTGGTCCTTCGGGGTCAGAGGGGTCATGGTCAGAAGGGTCTTTGAAGATCGAGTGATGGATGTTCGGAAGGAGGGAGAGGCTAGGGTGACCATAGTGAAAGGAAGAACCAGGGGCTGTTGAGTACCCAAGAGTTGTTGAACCTTGCAACTGAAAAATGTGAAATTTGTTAAGGTGCCAGATGAAAGGTCACTGTGCTGAAACGTTGTTTGTTTTTCTGATCCATAGACACCACGTGACCTGCAAAGAGTTTCCAGCTCTTACCCTTCTTTCATCAAATTTTTGGCGTAAGGATTTTGATTTTGTTTCAGCAGAAAACTTTGTCCATGGTGATTTACTTGAGCTTTGTAGTTTCTGATGGAAAGATTCTTAGTTAAGGAAAGCTTTGGTATGTCATAGAGTCAGTCAGAGTTATAGAGTTGTACAGCACAGAAATGGGCCCTTCAGCCCAACTTGTCCATGCTGATTGTGATGCCTATCTACAGTGGTCCCATCTGCCAACGTTAGACCCATTTCCCTCTGCGCCTTTCCTATCCAAGCACCTGTCCAAGTGCCTTTTCAACACTGTAATTATACCACCTCAATCACCACCTCTGGCAGCTTGTTCCATATACCCACCACCCTCTGTGTGAAAAATTTGCCCCTCAGGTCTCCTTTAAATTTCTCTCTCCCACCCCCCCCCCCACCTTAAGACCTGCGCCCTCCAGTTTTAGACTCCCCACCCAAGGAAAAAGACTCTATCTATCCTACCTATGCCCCACATAACTTTATAAAGCTCTACAAGGTCACCACTCAGTGTTCCGGTGAGAATAAACTAATAATAGTTTAATCCGTGTTTAATCTGGGCAAGTATGAGGTGTACTTTGGGAGATCAACTGTAAAGGGAAAGTACATAGTTAATGGCAGGACCGTTAACAGCGTTGATATACCGAGGTTCCAAGTCCATAGCTCCCTGAAAGTGCCTGGACAGGTTGATAGGCTGGTAAAGAAGGTGCATGGCATGTTGCCTTTATTAGTCGAGGCATTGAGTTCAAGAGTCAGGAAGTTATGTTGCAACTTTATGAAACACTGGTTAGGCCACATCTAAAATATTGCATTCAATTCTGGTCACCCCATAATAGGAAGGATGTGGAGGCTTTGGGCAGGGTGCAAGAGAGATTTTCCAGGATGCAGTCTGGATTAGAGGGCAGGAGAGGTTGGACAGACTCAGGTTGTTTTCTCCAGAGTGGCGGAGGCTGAGGGGATTTATTAGACAGCCGTTATCTTGTTCCCAGGTTGAAAGGTGAGAGGGGAAAGTTCAAAGATGTGCAGGGCAGGTTTTTTACACAGAGAGCGGTGGGTGTCTGGAATGCGCTGCCAGGGGTGGTGGTGGAGGCAGATATGATAGGGGTGTTTAAGATGCTCTTAGACAGGAACATGAGCGTGAGAGAGTGGAGGGATATGGACCATGTGCAGCCAGAAGGGATTAGTGTAATTAGTAATCATTAGCTTAATTAGTTTGGCACAACATGGTGGGCCGAAGGACCTGTTCCTGTGCTGTACTGTTCTATGTTCTATATTCTAACTCAGCCTGTCCAATCTCTCCTCACAGGTAAACCTTCCATTGGCATGGTCGAGGTGGGCTGAAGGGCCTGTTTCTGTCCTGTACGACTCTGTGACTCCAGAGTGATGGGGATTCTACACCTTTTCTAAACCTTCCATTCCAAGCAATAACCTAGTGAATCTCTTCTGCAGTCTCTCTATTGGTACCACATCTTGTAGTGCGGCGATCAGAACTGTGCACAATACTCCAAGTGTGGTCTTACCAATGTTTTTTTCAGCTACAACATGACATCCCAATTCTTACATTCTATACACAAACCAATGAAGACAAGCATGCTGAACGCCGCCTTCACTACCCTAACCACCTGTGTCATATGTTCAGTGATCTGTGAACTTGCACCCTAAGGTCTCTGTGTACATCAACATGCCTGAGATCCCTGCCGTTTACTGTATATATCCTGTTAGTTGTCACCTCACACTTGTCTGGATTAAATTTCATCTGTCACTGCTCTGTCCAACTTTCCAGCTGATCTCTGTCCCTCTGCATTATTTCTCAACCTTCCTCACTATCTACTACTCCACCAAGTTTTGTGTCATCAGCAAACTGATGAATCAGACCATCTACATTCTCATCATTTATACAGATGACAAACAACAAAGGTCCCAGCACTGATCCCCGCAGTACACTGCTGGTTACAGAATTCTAGTCAGAAAAACGCCACTCGGCCACTACCCTTTGCCTCCTATCATCGAGCCAATTTTCGATTCAATTTGCCAACACACCTTGGATCCCATGTGCTTTGACTTTCTGAATCAGTCTATTATGCAGGACCCTGTCAAAAGCCTTGCTAAAGTCCACATATACCATATCTACCATCCTGCCTTCATTAATTTTCTTAGTTACCTCCTCAAAACACTCGGTCAGATTAGTGAGATTGGATTTCTCCTGCCTAAAACCATGTTGACTTCCCCTAATCAGTCCCTGCCTTTCCACTTTTCACTTGGTTTCCAATAATTTCCCTACTATTGACTTAAGGCCCGTATTTCACCACCCCGTATTTACAGGCTTATCTTATCCTATTACCCTTTTTTGTACAAGGGGACAACATTAGCTATCCTCCAGTCCTCTGGTACATTCCATCCTCCACGTCCTTCTCCCTGGTGAATACCCGATGAGAAATATTCATTTAGGGTCTGGCTCATATCCTCTTCTTCCACACATAGGTTATCTGTTTGGTGCCTGAGACATCTACTCCTCCCCTAGCTACACTCTTGCTTCTGATATACTTATAAAAGGTTTTGGGATTCTCCTTAATCCTACTTATAATCCTATTTCATGTCACTTTTTTCCCTGCTAATTTCTTTCTTAAGTTCTCTCCTACATCCCCTACAAACCTCAGAGGACTCACTCAATACCAATTGCCTATACCTGACAACGCTTCCTTCCTATTTCTGATCAAACCTTCCATTTCCCTTTGTTAACCAAGGTTTCCCAATCTTCCCATTGTTGCCTCTTACCCTGATGGGGACACGCAGACTCTGAACTCTATTTCGCTTTTAAACGCCTCTGACCTATCAGATGTTTTTTTTCTCTCCAGCAACTGCTCCCGAGCTATTTTCACCAGGTTCTGCCTTATGCTGTTGAAATCAGTCCTCCCCCAATTTAAGACCTTAACTCTAGGACCAACCTCATCTTTTTCCTTGAACCATACTTAACTATGGTCTCTGTTCCCAAGGGGATCCCCCACAGACACTTCGACAACTTCCAGATCCCAGCATCTGTATAACCTGACCTGTTGAGTTCCTCCAGCATTGTGTGTGTGTGTTTCTCCACCACTTGCCCATCCTCTTTCCCTAAGATAAGGTTGAGTACAGACCCCTCCCCAGCAGGACTCTCTACAGACTGCTTTAAAAATGCCTCTTGAATACATTTTACAAATTCACCCCCATCTGAGCCCGTTACACCAAGGCAATCCCAGTCAATGTCGAGCAAGTTAAAATCCCCCACTACTACAGCCCTGTTGTTTTTACAATCTTCTGCAATCTGCCTACACATTTGTTCTTCTAATTCTCACTGACTGTTGGGAGGCCTGTGGTCTAACCCCACCAAAGTGATCGCCTCTCTTACATTCCTAAATTCTACCCAAATTGCCTCATTGGACAATCCCTCCAGGACACTCTCCCTGGCACTGCTGTAATGCTCTCCCTGATCAGCAGTGCAACACCCAGTCCCCTTTGCAACCACCTGAAACCTCGACACCCCAGGACACTGAGCTGCCAGTCCGGCCCTTCCCTCAGCCACGTCTCTGTGACTGCAACAATCCCTCAATCCCACCTGCTGATCCACACTCTCCGCTCATCCGTCTGACCTGCGAGGCTCCTTGCATCGAAGTGAATACAGTTCAGCCTGCCGGCCCTCTCATGCTTCCCCGCCTGCCTCTGTCTGCTCTGCTGACTGCACTTGCCTGTTCTGTTCTCTACACAGGAGTCAGCCTCTCTACTGCTGCACTGTCATCCTGGGTCCCACCCCCCTGCCTCACTAGTTCAAACCCTCCCAAGCAGCACCAGCAAACCTCCCTGCAAGAGTATTGGTGCTTCTCCAGTTCAGGCGCAGCTCATCCTAATTGTACAAGTCAACCCTGCCCCCGAGAGATCCCAATGATCCAAAAATATGAAGCCCTCCCCCCTACACCAGCTCTTTAGCCACACACTCACCTGTTCTACCTTCCTGTCTCTGTACTCACTGGCACATGGCTCAGGGAGTAATCCTTAGATTACAACCCTAGAGGTTCTGCTTTACAACTTTTGAACAAACTCCCTAAATTCCCTTTGCAGGACCTCGTTTCTCTTCCCACCTATATCACTAGTACCAATATGGACCACAACCTCTGGCTACTCCATAGAACCATAGAACAATACAGCACAATACAGGCCCTTCAGCCCACCATGTTGTGCCAACCTTCAAACCACTCCTAAGTCTATCTAACCCCTTCCTCCCACATATCCCTCTATCTTAAATTCCTCCATATGCTTATCTAACAATCTCTTGAACTTGACCAACGTATCAGCCTCCACCACCACCCCAGGCAGCATATTCCATGTGCCAACCACTCTCTGGGTGAAAAACCTCCCTCTGACATCTCCCTTGAACTTCCCACCCATTACTTTAAAGCCATGCCCTCTTGTATTGAGCATTGGTGGCCTGGGAGAGAGGCGCTGGCTGTCCACTCTATCTATTCCTCTTAATATTTTGTACACCTCTATCATGTCTTCCCTCATCCTCCTTCTCTCCAAAGAGTAAAGCCCTAGCTCCCTTAGTCTCTCCTCATAATCCATACTCTCCAATCCAGGCAGCATCCTGGTAAATCTCCTCTGCACCCTTTCCAACGCCTCCACATCCTTCCTATAATGAGGCAACCAGAATTGGACACAGTACTCTAAGTGTGGTCTAACCAGAGTTTTGAAAAGCTGCATCATTACTTCGCAGCTCTTAAACTCGATCCCACGACTTATGAAAGCTAACATCCCATAAGCTTTCTTAACTACCCTATCCATCTGTGAGGCAACTTTCAGTGATCTGTGGATATGAACCCCCAGATCCCTCTGCTCCGCTACACTGACAGAATCCTGCCATTTACCTTGTACTCCACCTTGGAGTTTGTCCTTCCAAAGTGTACCACCTCACACTTCTCCGGATTGAACCCCATCTGCCACTCGTCAGCCCAGCTCTGCATCCTATCGATATCTTTCTGTAAGCTTTGACAGCCCTCCACACTATCCACAACACCACCGGTCTTTGTGTCGTCTGCAAACTTGCTAACCCACCCTTCCACCCCCTCATCTGAGTCATTAATAAATATCACGAAAAGTAGAGGTCCCAGAACTGATCCCTGCGGGACACCACTAGTCACAGCCCTCCAATCCAAATGCACTCCCTCCACCACAACCCTCTGCTTTCTACAGGCAAGCCAATTCTGAATCCACACAGCCAAGCCTCCCTGGATCCCTTGGCCTCTGACCTTCTGAAGAATCCTACCATGTGGAACCTTGTCAAACGCCTTACTAAAATCCATGTAGACCACATCTACTACACTACCCTCATTAATCTTCCTGGTAACCTCCTCAAAGAACCCTATCAGGCTTGTGAGGCAAGATCTTCCCTTCACAAATCCATGCTGGCTGTCCCTAATTCTCTAAATGCTCATAGATCCTATCTCTTAGAATCCTTTCTAACAGCTTACCCACCAGAGACGTAAGGCTCACTGGTCTGTAATTCCCTGGACTATCCCTACTACCTTTTTTGAATAAGGGGACAACATTCGCCACCCTCCAATCCTCCGGTACCATCCCCGTGAACAACGAGGACTCAAAGATCCTAACCAACGGTTCAGCAATCTCCTCCCTCACCTCACGAAGCAGCCTGGGGAATGTTCCATCAGCCTGGGGAATACTCACCCTCCCCTTTCAGAATGTCCTGTACCCACTCTGAGACATCCTTGACCTGGTACCAGGGAGACAACACACCATCCTGGAGTCTCGCTCGTGGCCACAGAAATGCCTGTCTGTTACCCTGATTACCGAGTCCCCTCTCACTACTGCCTGTATGGACTTTTCCTTCCCTGTTGTACAGCAGTGCCAGTCATGCTGCTACTGATTTGGCAACTGCTGCTTTCCCCTGAGAATCCATCCCCCAACAGTATCCAAAGTAGTAGGCAGAGTCCCCACAGGGGCTCCTACGCTGCCTGCCCGCCCTTCCTGGCGATGATCCATCTACACTCCAGTGTGTACCCACCTTACTGAAGCTCCTCTCTATCTATAACACTCCACGCCTCCTGCCTGCTCCTCAGTGAGGCCAACTGCTGCTCCATGTGGTCTGAGAGGAGCTGCAGCTGGACACACTTCCAGCAGATGTGGTTGTCAGGGACACTACACTGCTCCCTGATCCTGCACATCTCACAGAAGGAACACACCACTCCACTGACTGCCGCTTCTACCCCTCTAGTTACTACCGGGTTTAAAGGAAAATGGAAGACCTTACCTTGACTTGCCTTGTCACCACTCAGTCTCTCTGTGAAGCCTCCCTCATCAAAGCCTCTGCACTTAGACCTCAAGCTCTGCACTTCCCCCTCAAAACAGCCTCTCTCCAAATGGCTGCTCCAAGATGATCACTCCCATTGAAACGTGCCTCCCTTTTAAATGCTGTTCCTCAACACCAGAGCTGCTGGTAGGAAAAATACCCCTGAGAGCAGGTTGCAAGTTGCTCTGTGATCGATCAGATGTGGAAAGCAGTTGCTTTAGTGCCCACCCCTCAGGATGCTGGTCTTGGAGGAACTTGTTGCACTGTTTTACTGTTTCCACATCAAGTGGAACAATCTCTTCCATGACATGAGCAAGATCACCGTCGGTTTTACCCAGACTGTGGGCAGTTTCCTCTCTGTAACAACTAAAAGCTGGATTCAGATAACTCAATTTGGTTTCAAGGAGGTTACTTCCAGCTGGCATTGAGAGATGGTCAGAGCTGTTAGCACATTACATACTTGACTTCTATACCTCAGGGAGAAAAGGAACCTCCATAAGTCATAAATCTTTGGAAACTGCAAGATATGTTGAGAGCACAGTTAGTGCATGTGGGATCCTGGGCATCAGAAATAGAAGCAGAGAAAATGAAACCATGGAGGTTGCATTAAACCATTATAAAACAGGTGCTAGACTACAGCTAGAATTTCACCTAAAAATCTGGTCATCACACTTCAGAAAGATGAGAGTTTCCTGGAAAAGATCTGCAAGTGATTCCATGGATGAGGACTTTCATCTATAAAGTTAGACTGCTTAAGTTGGAAAAGTTCTCTTTGAAGAAAAAAATTAAGGGGCGATTTGATAGATGTGTACAAGATTCTTATGGATTTAGATAAGGTAGAAGGGAGGTGTTCCTGTTAGCTATGGTTCCAGGGGGATAGAGTCATCGTGATGGGCCAGAGAAACAAGGGGATAGAATGAAAAACGTCATTCCCTGTAAGGAAGGTGGAGAGTCATTTCAAAGGGGATCTGGACAGACTTTTGAAGAGAAATAATTTGAGTGACAGGATGGCTCTCCAAAGAGCTGGCATGGACTCAGTGGGAGCAGTGGCCCTCCTTGGTGTTGTAACTGTTCCATGATTCCAGTTAGTCCTTTATTTAAAGGGATTTTCATCACCTTTTGAGTTAACCAAGCTTGATGGTGTACTTGGAAATATTCAACAACACCGACTCACTTTGTCTCAAAGCTGTCGTGGTCCACAGTTCTGCTTTATTCTTCGCCACATTCAGTGCTGCAATAGATGACTTTCTCCGTCCTGTCAGAGTGATCAGTCCTCGCAGAGGCAACAGCTTCTGCCATCTTTAAACTGATTTGACCACCCTTCTTCCCTTCTCCCCCCCCCCCACCCCGCCTTCAACATTTTACAGGGACCGTTCCCTTCGTGACTCCCTAGTCCATTCCTCCATTCCCATCAACCACTCACCTTCGTACGGCACTTTCCGCAGGTGATGTAACACCTGTCCTTTCCCCTCCACCATTCCCACCATCCAGGGACCAAACAGTCCGTCCAGGAGAAGCAGCACTTCTTCCAGTCTAGTGAACTGCAATCAGTGTTCAAACTGTGGTCTCCTCTCCACTGGAGAAACCAAATGCAGATTGGCTGGTCACTTGTGGAGCTCCTGCAGTCAGTCTGCAGGGGTGACCCTGAGATTCCTGTAGCCTGTCCCACCCTGACCTATAGGTCTGTGGCTTCCTGTACTGTCACAGTGAGGCCCAACGCAAGCTTGAGGAACAGCACCTCATCTTCTGTCTGGGCGCATGGCAACCTTCTGGACTCGGTATTAAATTCTACAACTTCAGGTAACTTGATTTCTCTGTCCACATCTGTGATGCTGGCTCATCTTGCTTGTTTCTTTTCCTCCTTTTTGTTACTTTTTCCCCTCTGGCAGTGGAGGACGTGCCCAGCCTGAACCTGCTGGGCTTAACTCCCTGCTCTGAATTTCACAACTCCCACATTCTTTTGCCTACATTCTCACCCTCCAACTGCTCCCATCGACTCACTGACCTGATAACCGTGTTTACAGCTTATCCCCATGGTTGCCCCCCGTCTTACCCCATCGGAGACGCCCCCCTCCCCCACCGTCCCTGCAGCTGCTTTTGTCTCCTTCCCACCTCTGACGAAGGGTCTTTGAGCTGAAACGTGGACTTTGTTTCTCCTCCCGCGGATGGCGCCTAACCACAGATGCAGATACAGTTTTTCCGGCATTTTCTGTTTTAATTTTAGATTTCCAGCATCTGCAGTTTTATCGGTTTTCAATTCCATGGAAATGTTCATTTGGTGTCTCTTGACCAAGAAAGCAATGGATGAAAAGAAGTGTACTGCTTAACACGACAGATCAGTTAGTCTATCTTCATATTAATAAAATTATGGTTCTAGCCACACATAAATGCCTCAGTTTTCTTGTTTATTGTTTGAAATCAGATTGTTAAATTGGCAAAGTAGAATCAAATTTGTCAGACTTAACCTCAAATTTTGGTTAAAACAATGTTTCCTAAAACAATTTTTCCGGCCTGCAGATTGATTTTTGGAATTGTCTGCATTTCCTTGTTTAGACAATATCAGTATCACTTGTAACAAGTTATCAATTGAAATACAAGGAGAACAGATCCATGCATGCATTTTAACTTAAAAACTTGAGAATAACTTGCATACAAAAACGTGGTTCTAAATGTTTAAAATGTATTGTTTAATTATTTGGAACCTGTGAGACACACATAACTAATTATAAGATCTCCAGTCATTCCCACTGAAGGTTCCTGCATCATTTGGATGCTGATATCTGTAAAATTTACATATTGTAGGACAAAATGCTTTAATCCAGATTTAACCACGAAATGAAGAATAATCATCCGAACCAAAGAATTTACATTGCAAATTGCAATTGTTATTTATTTTCAACTAAAGATCCTGTATGACTGATAATCAGCAATAATATAGAAATAAGTTAATAATCACAACAGAGATTGCAGTTGTAACACACAAAGCGCTGGAGGAACTCAGCGTCAGGCAGCATCCATGGAGGGAAATGGATAGTCAACATATTGGGTCGAGACTCGAGGATTACAGTTGTTAAGCCACCACTCGGAGTGTTGTATGCTGTTCTGGTTACCACGCTACAGGAAAGATTAAGCTAGAGAGGGTACAGAAAAGGTTCACAGGGATGTTGCTGGGACTGGAAGGCTTGAATTATAAGGAGAGACTGGATAGGCTGGGACGAAGGAGGTTGAGAGGTGACACAGTAGAGGTGTATAAAATCATGAGAGATGGGGCAGATAAATGGTATCTGTTGCCCATGGTAGGGGTGACTAAAATGAGAGGCCAAAGGTTTAAGGTGAGAGGGAGGAGATTTAAAGGCTATCTGAGGGGTAAATTTTTCACACACAGAGTAGCTGGTATCTGGAATGAGCTGCCAAAGGAGGTGGTGGAGGCAGGAAGAACATTTGAGAATTATCTGGACAGGCACTTGACATGGAGGGATATGGAATTAATGCAGACAAGTGGGGTTAGTATAGGTAGGCTTGATGGTCAGCATAGACACGGTGGGCCGGAGGGCCTGTTTCTATGCAGTACAACTCTATGACTTTGAAACAGAAGCAAACTAATTTCTATCATCCAATGTAATCGTACCACCACACCGTATCAGTAGAATTCAACAGAACCAAGCAGTTGAAAGGAGATCAATGGTCAACAGGAGATGGAGCAACTCCTTGACTCTTTTCCAGAGAATAAAGTCCCAAGGCACTGAGATGAGCAGTGAGGAGGTGCACTGTGACAATGATCCAAATTAAAGACTTTTTTTAAAATTCTGAAGCATCAGCAGTCAATCTTCATTAATTTAATTAAACATTGGAAAACTGATTGTATATTTATCAAAAATCTGTTATCCTATACTCACAGGGACTAATTATGATCCAATATTAAATTATTATGTAATAAAACACTACCTCCTATCTACATGTGGAGGAATCTTTCTAAGATCGTTGCTAACTTCTTTCCTGTTTAAATTCAGTCAGAAGGTATTTTTGTGAAGGAAAGGAGATAAAATCGGCTGTTACAGGCCCAGTGTTCGATGGGAACAATTCATTGCAATACAATAAAACAAAGGCCATAGTATAAATGTACTGATAATAATTTGATCTAAGGCACAAATAGTAGAATCAATGTTTGTACTGCAGTAAGGATTGGGAGTTAAAAGAAATCAAGCAAATCTATTGATCAGTTCAATGGTTTCCTGCTTCGTGACTAATTATTCCCATTTGTACCTCATATCTTGAAAAGTGGGATTTCTGCTGCTATTCGCGATCAATTTATCCATTAACCAACACCACCAAAAAAAATCAACAGGTCGTTAACCTTGTTGCTATTTGAGCTTAGGATAATATCAGTACTCTCACTCAGATGGCAAGTTGCTTATTTGATCATGGTACTTGTGTTAATCATAGGAGAATTGTCTAACAACCAATTTGTGAGCAGTCTTTTGGGGAGGATGAAGGTAAGATGGCTCTCTTTGAACACAAAATAGCTCCAATGTGGTGTTGAAAATTTGGAAAACTGCTCATTTGCTGCTCCGGTATTCTGAACCTGTAGAGAAACAGGATTTCAGGACTTTTGTTGATTACGCAGCAACTGAGCTCTCTAATGGAACAGGATAGAGAGTTAATTGCAAGGCAATTTCTGCACAACCTCAAAGTTATGCTCCAAACCAATGCCTAAAGTGGCTGGGAAGAGAGTTGACTTCTTATGGGAAACAAAATGGGGAATAGATTTTATTTCAGATTTTCTAAACTCCATCTACCATTTCTCTGCCCATATCTGCAGCTGATCTATATCCTACTGTACCCTTTGACAACCTTCTTCACTATCCATAACTCCAATGTTTGTGTTATCTGCAAACTTACTAATGAGCCCATCTACACTTTCATCCAAGTCATTTATATGCGTCGCAAGCGGCAGAGGCCCCAGCACTGATCCCTGTGAATGTATGATTCCAAACCTTATTGAGCTGAGAACTGTGAATGGACTGAACCAGATTTCAACAAATACCAGTGGAAATATATGAACAGCTGTGGATTTATTACTGCTTCCTGTGTCTAGAACATGTAAACTACATACTGCTCCCATCCAAGACATGGTCATAAAACAGTAACCCTTAAATTATATTTTACATATTTTATTTGGGAGTATAAGGTTCAAAGTTTCAAATAACATTCCATTACTTGAATCTGGTGCTCAGTAAGCACATCACAAGATCAGAAGTAGGCCATTCGGCCCATCGAGTCTGCTCATCCAAGAAGATGCACACATATTTAATTAAGGTGGATTATTTTTGTACTTTGATGGCTTTAAGCAGGGGATCCCAGAGTGCGGCAGTCTC
This sequence comes from Pristis pectinata, assembly GCF_009764475.1. NCBI lineage: Eukaryota > Metazoa > Chordata > Chondrichthyes > Rhinopristiformes > Pristidae > Pristis > Pristis pectinata. The sequence continues at coordinate 28,299,145 of NC_067432.1, read as the reverse complement.
AGAGTGCAGACTTTGGTGAGTGAGGAGTGTGATTGGTGAGTAGAAACCTTTCTTTACTACTTTTATTCACTGAAGTAAAAGTGAAGGTACACAGCAGTGGAAGGAGCCAACTGGTGATCATCAATTGGGTGGGTATTTTCTACTTTCTTTAACTCTGTCAAGAAGTTTAGATAGTGTTTAAAGTAGAAGAGGGTCTCTTGTTTAACCAGTACCCTTAATTGAAAGGGGGCAACTAAAGGCAGGTAAACTGAGACCTATCGAATGTTCCTCCTGCACTGTGTGTGAAATCAGGGTGACTGCCAGGTGATGGTCCATGGTGACCTTGTGTACAGGAAGTGTGTACAGCTCCTGACTGACCACATTGTGCAGTTAGAATGTGGATGGACTCACCCTGGAACATCTGTGACACTGATAACATGTTTAGCGAGCTGGTCACACTGTAAACACAGGCAGAGAAGTGGTGGGTGACTGCCAGGAAGAGTTGTAGGTGTAGGCAGGTAGTGCGGGAGACCGTGTGACCATCTCAAACAGATTCAACGGGGTGTATGGCTCCTCGAAGAAAAGCAGCAACAGCCAGGTTTCTGGCACCACGGTTGGCCCTACTGCCCAATAGGGGAGGAAAAAGGCTGGGAAAGCTATGGTGATGGGAGACCTGACTGTAAGGGGTGCGGACAGACATTTCTGTAGTTGTGAATAAACTTCTTGAATATTTTGTTGCCTCCCTGGTACACGGGTCAGGATGTCTCAGAGCGGCTGCAGGACATTCTAAAGAGAAAGGGTGAACACCAGTGCTCATGGTACAGGTTGGTACCAATGACATGGATAGAAAAAGGGATGAGATCCTGCAATATGAATTTGGTGAGCTAGTAGCAGATTAAAGAGCTGGACCTACCTCAAGGTTGTAATCTCTGGATTAGTTCTGGTGCCACGTGCTACTGAGTATAGGAATAAGAAGATAGTTCAGATGAATACTTGGCTAAGGGGATGGTGCAGGAGGGAGGCCTTTAGAATTTTGGATCTTTGGGAACATTTTTGGGGTAGGTGGGACCTGTACAAACAGAATGGTTTGCACCTGAACCAGATCAGGTCCAATATCCTTGCTGAGAGGTTCACTTGTGAGGTTTTAAACTAACTTGGCAGGGGAGTGGGACACAAAGTAAATGTACAGTTGGGGTGAGGTTCAGTCAAATATAGAAGAAAAACTAGTTCGATCCTGGTAGGCAGAGGGGACATGAGGAGGAACATGAGGGGACTGGAAGGTTAAACTGCATCTCTCTTTAATACAGGGAGCTTGAGTGGTAAGGCAGGTAAACAGAGCTTTGATCAGCACATGGGAATATGATATTGTTGCAATCCCTGAGACATGGTCGGAAGAAAGGCAGGGCTGGCAACTCAACGTTCCAGAGTATAGAAGTTTCAGGCTTGCTTAGTAGGAGATGAAAGAGAGAAGGGAGCATTGCATCACTACGGTAACGAAGCAGCATGTCTCAGACGCCTTTTCAAGTAAGGCCTCTTGGGTAGAGTTTAGGAATAAAAGAAAAGGGCAATCACTTTTCTGAGATTATACTACAGGCCTCCCAACAGTCAGTGGGAGATAATAGACCAGATATGTAGGCAAATCAGAGGACAAAGAGGAATAGGGCTGTAATATTGGGGGATTTTAATTCCCCAATATTAACTGGGATTACCTTAGTGTGAAAGGATTAAACAGGGTGGAACCTAAAAAATTATATCCAGGAGAGCTTTTTGTACTAGTACATAGTTTTATTAGGGATGGGGAAATGCCAGACCTAATCCTAAAAGCCAGGCAAGTGGATGAAGCATTAGTGGGGCAAGCACTTCAGGGATAGTGACCAAAACTCTTAAGTTTCAAAGTAGTTAGACTCCTGTCTGTAAATTAAGTGTCTAAATTGGTGGGGTGGGGGGTGGGTGCTGAAAGGCTGATTTCAAGATCATTAGACAGAGCCCGATAAATGTAGATCAGAGGCAGAAGGTTGCAAGTAAATCTACATTTGGGAAGTTGGAATCTTTCAGAACTGAAATACTGAGAGTTAAGGCCCAATGTGTTCGTGTAAGGGTGAAGGGTAAGGAAGGCAAGTCCAGGGAACCCTGGATGTCAAGGGATTTCAAGGGGGAGACCCTCTAGGAATATAGAGAGTGAAGAGGGGTGCTTAAAGAAGAAATCAGGGTGGCAAAGAAGGGCCACAAAATATAACTGGCAGACAGAATTAAGGAAAATTCTAAGGCATTTTACAAGTATATTAAGAGTAAAAGGGTAACCAAGGAAAGAGAAAGGGCCCATTAGTGATCAAAGAGGCTTGGAGCCAGAAGACGTAGGTCTTTAAGTAAATACTTTTTATCAGTTTTCACAAAGAGAAAGGTGTTGTAGTTGGGATGGTGAAATTCTTGAGCATGTTAAGATTAAAAAGATATTATATAGCAGGCATAAAGGAGGTTAAATCTCCAGTGTCTGATGAGATGCATCCCAGGCTGTTATGGATCTGAAGGAGAAGATTGCTGGGGCCCTGATGGATATATTTACATCTCTACTGGCCACAGGTGAGGTGCCAGATCACTGGAGGATTGCAAATGTGGTACCTTTATTCAAGAAGGGCAGTAGGGATAACCCAGATAATTAGAGGTCAGTTAGTCTAATTTTGATGGTAGGGAAATTACTGAAAAAAAAGCTCTAAGGGACAGTCGACACATATCTCTTGGTGGGAAGTCCAGCCTGACTGAGTTTTTTTTTGAAGAGTTAACAAAATAAATAATGAAATGATGAGGCCAGTGCAGTTGGTGTGGCTTACATGGACTTCAGTAAGGCCTTTGACAAGGTTCCTCATGGAAGGCTGGTCCAAAAGGCAAGTGGTCAAATTGAATCCAGAAAAGGCTTTATAATAAGCAGAAGTCATCGGTGGAAGGCTGCTTTTGCGATTAGAAGCCTGTACCGAGTGGACCCCGGCTGTTTGTTATAAACAACTTACATTATTGTAGATGTGATTAGTATGTTCCAAAATGATACCAAAAATTGGTGTAGTCATAGGTTACAGAATGACATTGATCAGTTGGTAAATTGGGCAGGATAATGGCAGATGGAATTTAATCCTGATATGTGTGAGGTGAAGCATTCTGGGAGGTCTAGGGGTAGGACATACACCATGAAGGGTTGAGCCCTTGGGAGTACTGAGGAACAACAGGACCCTGACGTACAAGTCCAAAGATCCCTGAAGGTAGCAGCACAAGTAGATATGTGTGGTGGAGAAGGCATATGGGGTGCTTGCCTTCATTAGCTGCGGCACAGAAAAATAAGAGCAGGTAGGTCTTGGTACAACTTTATTAAACATTGGTTAGGCCACAGCTGGAATATTGTGTGCAGTTCTGGTCACCACACTATAGAAAGGATGTGATTGTATTGGAGGCAGTACAGAGGCAATTCACCAGGATTTTGCCTGGAATGGAATGCTTGTTATGAGGAGAAACTGGGTTGTTCTCCTTTGAGCTGAGGGGGCACTTGATTGAGGTATTCAATATATGAGAGGCCTAGATAGGATAGGTAGTAAGAAACATTTGTCCATAGTAGATGTGTCTAAGACCAGAGGTTTAAAGGAGGTCCGGATAAGAAGTTTTTCGCCCAGAGCGTGGTTGCAATCTACAAAGCACTGCCCGAGATGGCGGTGGAAGCATCAAAATATTTAAGTTTCTGAATGGCACTTGAATTGCCAAGGCCTAGTAGCCAATGGACCAAATGCTGGTAATTGGGATTAGTATAGAAAGGTGGTCAACAGAGACATGATGGGCTGAATTTCCGGAAGAAAATCTCAGGAATGCAGAAATCTACAGCAACAGACCCACAGCATCAATAATATAGTTAATCAGCTGGCAGTTCACTATATGATCACTGTTGACTCTTCTGATTTGATATTTCTGGCCTGTGGGAGAGTGGGAATGATGAGGTAAGAGAAGAAAGGCTCCTGCCACTGATTATTCCATCACCCCTGCTGGGCAGAATTAGGTCAGGCTGAAGTGTATCCCACATTAATATCTTACCAAAATTCAGGTTGTCACATGGTCATTAAAGGAAGTTCTGGAGGGATGAAAGGACCCAACAGCAGAGAAAACTACAGAAAGATCTAAGATGCACAAGCGGAAACACAATTACAAGTCATTAGATGCATTTTCTTTATTTGAGCTTGCAGGCACTGGCATTAAAGTTACATTTAACTTCTACAAGAAGAAAAAGTATACAAACCATTATTTCCACCCCTCCCTGTGTACAGTAACTTTACTCTGAATAGGAATCAATTGAATTCCAGAACTAAAAGTAGCAACAGCAGCAATGGAAACATATTTCTTCATCCAAGTTAACTAGCATTAAATACAGTCACACTGAAAGGAAAAGCCTTCGCACTGTGTGCTACCAATGTTATCACTTTTATATTTCAAAGGTCCAAATTCCTGACAACTGGAGCTTTCTCCAGTAATGTAAATTAGCCTAAAATCTGGCACCTGTCCATTTGCCAACATTCACAAGCATGGGCATCTATATTTATTCAGTTGCACATTGCTTTGCTTAAAGTTGCGTTTTATACCCAACATTCATGAGCAAATCATGAACTGAAGTGCGAGTGTCCTGGAGTGGAACAAGTAAATTTACATTTTAGAGGTATAACGACAATGAAAGATCAACATAACTCCAACATACAAATATGGTGATTAGTCTTAAAGTAAAGTACTAACAATTTCTAAATTAATCATTTAAAACACATACAAAAGTATTTACAACCCTGCTATAAATTAACTGTGTAAAGGAAATTATATTAGATGGAGCTGCATTTCATTTCTCTTTTCCCTTACAAAGTAGACTGCACATGCTAAATCACAAAGACCCGGTGGGTAACTACAATCAAACAAATCTCATGTTATGTCCACATGGAATAAAAACACAGCTGAGTATCTCTCTTGCCACAGCCAATAAGTTGTATAAAATATCTTGAAATAAAAACTAATATTTTGAAGGAGTTACAAGGGACTGTTTGCAATTTATTTGCCAGTCTGAAAAACAAATCTATTTCATTAAACAGAATAGCTTTTACACCATCAGTAACTGATCTCAAATTTTGCATTAGGATAGCAATGATCCTGTGAAGTCAATAAAACTGGGTGTGAGAGTTTGCTGTATTCCACTGATATCAAGACTTTGCAATACATTTTGCAACAGATTTTTCTTATAATTACAGTCGCAACTAATAGTTAAAAGGAAGCAGCTGACTAATTCCAAAGCTGCTGAAATTTAAACTAGCCAGGGTAATCACCAACAATTAAGGAGATTTTCGAGGAGGAAAATGAAAAGCCACGACCAACTAATATCATGAACAAGAAGACATTCAGATATAGAACTTCAGAAGGGCATCAATGGCAAGCCCACCTCCCATCCAAGGAAGGAGGATGCATGGCAGCAAATGATGTGGGAGATTTGTTAAAATGCCTGCAGAAAAGGTCAAGCAAAAATATATTAGTACTGTTTCTACAAAACAATCAAATATTAATATAAATGTCATAGGGCATCCAGAATTCTATGAAAACATAGTCATTTTAGGTGGGTTTGGAAATGCACGTAATAAAGAAGATAGGATGATTCCATTTTAATCAAAGAACATAAATAAAGATTGTTCACATTTTATTAAGTGGAAAGTGCAACTATTCAGTACGTTATACAAAACAAAAGGAATTGAGTTTTATGAGTTTTTTTTATTGTTTTGGGGCTTTGAATCTAGGAGGTCCTTTTAAGAAAAATTATTCTATATAATAAAATATTAAAAATTCTCTTTTATTGACAGATGGACAAAGAATATTTTCAGGTGTTTTTTTCCCCAAGAACTAAGAGTAGTTGGAAGAGTGATTTAAAAAGTAGTTATCCTATATGAAAATCAGTAAATTAGATTCATCAACTTTTGATGCATGCTATTTTATATTCTTTTATTCAACTAGTCTTTAGCAAAATGCACTTAGCAGAAATGAACAAATATCAGCTTCAGGGTGCTCTTACTTCCAAATCTGGTACTCATAAAATAAAACAACTTTATAACAAAGTAAAATTAGCCACATCTAAAAGAATCAAGTCTAAAATTTTGATACTTAAATAGGAATTTGTTGTTTTCTGCAGAAACTGTACATCAAAGCAAGCCACTGCCAATCACTAGCAAAGTACGTATCTGAAGCTATTTACCAAATATGTAGTAAAAAATATTCAGTATAATTTTAAGCAGCTTTATTCTTCCTCATATAGTCAGTTAGCTTGGCACTATAAAGTACTGCAGTTTAAAAAAAAACAATTCATTGTTACATATTCTGCAGTTCCTGCCTTGTAGTCTACCGCTGTAAGCAGAATAAACTGCTGAACAACAAAAGATACATGCCAATACAAATAAAGCATTACTTAACACAACATATCCTATTTACTACAGTAAAAGGAAAGGATGAACTGCACTTTGGTTTACCATGTAACCCATCCTAAACGGTCTATCTCTATTGCAAAGACTAATAAAAATAATATGCACTGGGTTACAGCAACAGCAATATTACGTCGTCTTGTGCCTGACTGATTCGATTTTTCTGCACAGCTGCACAATGACATAATTATGCTTTTTTGTAATGATTCCACTTTCACTGAAAGTTTACGTAGGTAAGCTGAGAGCCTGCCAAGACTGCACCTATAAAGGTGCTTAACTTTATACAGAATTCTACAGATTTGTAAGTCTTTTCTATTCACATGCCATTTGCTTTTTTCAAAGACAAGAATGTGAACTGTAGTCTGAACAGGGATAAGAATATCAAAGCCTTTTAACAGTACATGTGTTTGTGTGCTTGGTGTACGTGTATCTGTGAATCAAGTCCAATAAGATAGTCAACGTCTCATGCAAGACTTCAGCTCTTTTCATTTTCATCTAGATGCTCTGAGCTTATCAGTATTGTAGCAGGAGTTGTCTCTTTATTACTTTCCTCTGCAGCAGTTGTTCCCCTTCTCTTGGTGGCAGTCACCACACTCCCTTTCTGTAGAATCTCAGTAGCTTCATGTTCTAAAACCTCAGAAGGAGTGAGTGGTTCCAGCTGAATGCTGCCTTGCTCACTCACATCAGAGCCAACAGCTTCTGGCTCATCTTTGCTCCTAAAAAACTGCTCAAAGCAAACATCTTCTTTGGAATCCTTATCCTGTTCTACATTTGCATCATCACTCTTTTCTTGAACAGATTTTTCTTTATCCATTCCCTCGTTTCCTGTCTGTTTACATTTCTGCAGTGAATCCGTAAGAGTTTTGCAATCTTTAGTTTCATCACAAGCATCAATTCCCTCAAATTCATTTTGAATTATTTCTACATCATTATCAACTGACTTGAAATCCTGTGCTTCATTAGTGTTTGGAGGTGTGAGTGTTCGATCTGAGGAATTGTCCTGAGCTCTTTCATCAGCATCACATCCCTTCTCTGTAGTCAATTCAGACAGCAGACCATCTGTTGTTTTCTCAGTACGTTCATTACTTTCTATATTTTCATCGGAGTTTACTTCGTCTTGCTGATCACCTAGTTTGTCACAATGTGGTGAAGGCACAGCTTCCACAGATGAACTCTCAACCTCACATTTTAAAGGCTGATCATCTTTGTCCTGGTTTCTGTTAAAGAGAGAGAAGAAAACTAGTATTTCTTATTTTCAGAAGTACAATCAGGAAACATACAGTACTTTCAAGTTATAAAATTTCCTTATTAATTAAAATGTAAATTATCCATGCACAGACCACCAATTACTCCATCCACATTAAAAAAAACTGTTAATTACCCATCAGCAGATAAATCAATTTCCAAAATTTCTATATCAGGTAATGCAGAAGATGGTTTCGCCTGGAAGTTAGAACAAAAATGGAAACTTTTAAGAATTTTAAACATAAAAATTACTGCATTACTATTCTGACTAGAAAAGAAATATAATCTACAGAAAATGCAGTCAATTTTAAACAACTTTTTAAAATAGTAATTTGAAGTAAACAAAACAAATTATGCAGCAAAAGGGGGGAATTAATACCAAGAAAATTAATCTGTTCATTCAAATAAACAACTTTTGAAGAGATTGTGCTGTGCAGTCTAAAGGATTAATGCTGTTTCCATTGCCTCATTACTTGCCCATCAGTTGTTTAAACAATGTCACTTCGAAACATGAGATTTTACTAACTTTTAGCTACAAAGTAAACATCTAAAATAACACTTCTGTTCAACTCAGCCCTCTCCCTTCTCCACATCCCCTTCCTCCCCTCCCCACCATACATAGGTTTTACTTTCCCCTTGGCCTCTGTTTAATGCAACCTCATTAACTATATTCTTCTTCCTTCTGATCTTCTGTTTTAGAGGTGGGGCAATTCCAAAATGTTTCATCATGTTCAGTCAGCAATCAGCTCCCAATGTTAATTTTCCAGCCAATAAGAAGTGCCGTCATGCAATTGCCAGCTGCTGAATCACGAGCATGACTGAATCAACCTTTAATGTGAAAAATCACACCTGAAAGCACCCAGAACATTAAGTTCATCCAGAATCCTGTAAGAATAAGTCAGTCATACAACTAAAGAATTGAAAAATTCACTGAATTGTTGCAACTCCCAAATACTGCACAAGTCGGTAATTACATTTAGCTTGGTACTGAACCCTTATTTCTGATTTTCATTACTAATGAGGCCATTGTACAATCATTTGCAAATTATCTGGCATACGTCTAAAACTCTGGCACCATACATGGTTTTGATCATACAGTGCGATAGCTACAAAATGATCAAAATTACCTCAGTCTTCTTTATTTCATCAAGTGTTGAGATTTGCTCATTCCCCCTGCCAGGTGAAAGAAAAATTATTTGCCTTAAATTCTTTTAAATTATATGGCTAGAGAACAAGAAACTGATAGCTAGAAGAAATGCACCAATTTCCAAAACAATAACAGTGTGTTTTAAGATAGTTCTAATGGACTGCAGTCAAAGAGTCACTATGTATTTTGGCTGCTACTTCAAAGCCACATTTTTAAAATGTCAATATTTATGCCCCTCTTGCCCAGTTATACCAACTTTCTTTTTTTTCTCATCCTAAATTTTAAAAATCAGGCTTTTCCAGAGTACTGACATGTAAATTTGTCATCTCACCCCAATCATGCCCCTGCCGCACTTGGGCAGTTAAAATTGGTGCTACAGGTTTTAAGTGAAACCTGCTACGTTGATGTTGATACCTTGACTACTGCAGCAGCAATACCACTTGGTGAAACTTCCCATCATCTGCCCACCTACAACACCACCAACTCACACCTTCTGTGAGCGCATTCCCATCTCTTTCAGGATGCCAAGACAATTACAGGCAGCATCTCGAGTTCCTCTCCTTCAGAGGTTATGCATCATTACTCCTTATTCTGAGTGCTTTAAGTATCTATAATCTGCTTCAAAATCACTGCCCTCCAATCATTCCTAAAATGCTGTTATAAATTCAGACTTGTCATGACTACTAATCACAAGTCATTACATGACCTCTTCATTCCCAAGCTGTCGATCTATGAAGTGGCCAGCTCTGACCACTTCTACTTTTCACCAGTTCCATCTCCTGAGCTTGCTGCTAACCTAATTTCCTTCTCCACCTGCGGGAGAAGATGAAGACCCCTCCTATTGTGCTTACATTTCCAAGTACAATGCTATGGCTGTCACTTTGCCTTCAGCTACAGTTTTGACACATTTTGTTTCTGACCAAACCTTCATCCACTCTCATCTAGGCCATGCCATTTCCTCCCAGTTTTCAAGGGATTCAAACTTGAACAAATGATATAACCACACATCAGCAGACAATGTGGACCATGTCTTTCTCTACTTTCTGTCCTCTTTTGTGCTCTCAGAGATTAGCTCCGTAATACCTAGTCTACACACTTGATCTTATTCCATTTGTTCTCTCACTGCTCAGTTCTAGCTCCAATAACAACAACCAATGATTACCCATAGCAAACTTGTTTTCTAATTACTTTTCCATTTCTGATCAACAGAAAGTTCCCCTCTAAACTATTCTGACATGCTCCATACTCATGTATTTCTTGTATCATTGTATTCAGCCAAAAATCCTTACAGTATAGCTAACGGCCTCTTCTTCCTCATGCTCTCCCAAAGTTGTACAACTAGATATTCTTCACAAAAGTACTGCGGATGCTGGAAATCTTAAATTTAAACAGAAATGTTGAAAGGATTCCACAGTTAAGCAGCACAGTGAAAATAGAAACAGAGTTAATGCTTCAGGTCAGTGATCTTTTTATCAATGTTTCTTTATAGTCAACATGAAAATTGTTTATTCTCCCCAATTTGAAAGGCTCCTTTGTTGCAGATCCTCTTCTAGACCAGGTTTTCAAACAGATCCCTAGGGAGTTTACGAGCTCACTAAAAACATCTGCAACATGGTTCTTAATTCAAGTAAGTAATTCTTTCAAAAGTCAAAACCCCTGGCACAGGTAGATGCACACAATATATACACAAATACATACACTTTTATATCCTTGGATGGTAAATCAGTATTTGGACCATCAGTACAAGAACTGTCAAGGTACAGTATGGCCAGTGACCAAACTGAATTGCTTTGGCACACAGACTGTGTTCCAGGAACGAAATTGCTAATGGAATGGCCCCAGCAGTGGCCTGCACCCACCATGGCTGCACCATGCCAACCAGGGTCAGCTCTGAGACCCACATCTCAGTATTGAGTAGCCACACTGTTTGCCTTGGCTTACCCAACTCCAGCCCCCAGACTCTCCACACCAAGCCAAGGGACAATTCTGTGGGAGAGCCAGCAGAGGGCATGGTTTTGTGCCAGGACAGGCTTGCACACCATGAACAACTGTCCTTTTTAGAGTATAGGTATGTGAGTGTTTGGACTCCAGACCAAGAATGCCATATTTAGTCAACACTGTGGGTTGAGTTAAACACAGTACCTGTGTGATCCTGCAGTGCAACACCACAAATTTATGGAACTTCTGTCACACTGCAGGGCTAGCAGTGATTGTGTTGCTCTCTCCCCTTCCAAATCCAAATACTTTCCCAACCATTTAAATGGAAACTCATTACCTTTAAAACATTTGCTGAAGCATGTATCAGGCACTACCTCAAGACTTCAGCATGGACAGTTCTGCTTCTTGGGTACAAAGAGCATTTGTCAGAGTTCTTTAGACATTCAGTTAAGTAGCGCCATTGAAGAAAGAGCGAACTAAGAATTCAAGTTCTTTTTTTTCCAATTGGTGTAGCTCAAACACTACTGGACGTGGTCAATTTCACTTAACTGTTCATGAGAATACAGATGGATAAGGTTCCCTCTTTTATTTGGATACACTCTGTAAACTTTGGAATTGTACCCTATGAGTTTTTCCTTTGAAATTCTAATTTTTATATGCAGAAAGTTTGAGAGGCACATTTTTCCGCACCGTTAAATATTTCTTGAATCACATTTGTTTTACCAAAAGGAATTTCTGCTGAATTTAGATCTCAGAATTGCGTATACAAGTTACAAAGGATGTAGTCAGGACCAGTGCGAAAGGAACACATCAGGAAAGGAAGAACATTCTGAAATCTGGATGAGGGAGCATGAAGAAGTTTGAACCTGGGAGAGAAGGCAGTTCATTGGGTCGGGGTGGGGGAGAAGTGGTGGGGGTCAGTGGATTCAGGGGTCTGTGAATTGAGGGAAAAACAAGGAGGAAATATTTGAGCTGGAGTAGACAGCTATTTCAGGAAGAGAAAGCCAGTGTTAACTGGAAAACGAGCTACAGAGAATATTGTTCAGTGAGGTTGAGTGCCCTTCTGAAAGAGATGGGTGAAACAGTAAGGGAACTAATGGTCTAGTTATATTAAGTATGTGCTGTAATCTAACTGGCAATTATTTTTCCTCTTATTCTTAATGTTAAAAATGTATTAGTCTCAAAGCAAGGATGTATTTAAATTGCAATTCTGGTTAATTTTAAGAATCCAAGAGTTCCAGTGAGTGGGTCCACAGAAAAGAGAGACATTATGGGATGCAGCATTTGGAAATAACATGTGCATTCCTAAATTTGCTACTTACAATCAGTCGGATGATCTGGGAATTTTGCCAGTAGGGATTGTGAGTAAATTTATCAAAACTAATTCAGAAGTTTGAAAGGAAACTAAATAACTAAGTTACTTTCACATCACACCAGAATGGCTTGGTCTGCTTCTACCTATTGTCAACATATTTAGTCTCACAAATCGTCTTAGTGACTCTTGTCAGAGAATGAATGTGAAACACATTCCAATGACATAGAATATTGCTTCCTCTTCACTAACACATACTGGATTCATATTCTGTCAAATTGTGGGCTGCAAATTAGCACGTTTTTCCCAAAGTCTTTTCAACCTGTTGATTCCACAAAGCAAGATCCTATCATCTGAACAAATGCAAAATTAAAATTAAACTAGTAATAAACAATCTATTCGCGTGGTTCTGAAATTACTATATTTTACTAAAAAGTGAAAAAAACAAATTGGTGAGAACCCTAGCCATAAACATACTTGACAATGCAGTTTGTATTATGTAGGGATGACACAAGAAATGAACTAGAATTTCTGTTTCAACATTCAGTTACTGTTTATTGGTTTATCTATTTGTTATTTATGTAAAAATACACATCAATTTTTGCTTCTCGTAAGTCTAAGTTCATCTGGAAAATAAACTGATTAAAAAGCACCACGTATTAAACATAATCAAATTTGTTAGTATTACTGCAAAAAAGTTCTCATTTGAATATTTTCAATCTTTCAATTTGCTGCACATTGTTATACCAACATTTTAATTTACTGTCTATTGGCAAATATTTCACTGTAACTGTGTTGTAGACAAAGAATAGCTAATGGTTACAGGTTCTATTACTGCAATGGAAACAGTGCATTTCTTTTAAGTTGATCTAAGTTTAAATATTACATCTGACTTGCATATAACAAACAAATTGTCATTTGCTTCAAAAATAAATCTATTCTAATAATTTTATATAAAGTGAATGTCTTCTTGGCAAAGTTTCGATTTTTATTTACTACAGCAGAGCACTTATAGGTTATAAATCTAGTTATTAATCATTTATTACATGATTCATGACCCTCTGTGTCTAAACTGTAACTCTTTTCTGCCCCCATATGCTACATGAAGCATAATAAACAGATACATTGATTTTATCTACAAGGGAACCTGGATAATGCACAATCAAACATAATATCTGGATCACTAAATTAGTAATAAATTGGTTTTCCAGTAGGATGTCTAGTGTAAGAAAAATAGTCCAAACCAACCCCACCTCTGAAATTCATTTTAAATCATCTCTATGGATGAATAATAAAGTTAGCTTTCATTAATGATTTCACTGCATTTACAGCAAACAGCAGTCCTTTTGGTGCTATTTTGCAATCCATTCCCATTAGCTAATTTAAAATTGCCTGATTTATGACGCAAAGCTGTATAATAAAATTTTAAAAATTACTCAACCCACATCTGTTGCTGTATTATCAGGTAGATTATATCCTACAGGTAATTAGTGGTACAAATCATTAATAAAGCAAAAATAATGAGGAAAGGCAAAATCAAAACACAATAAATGACACTCTCAAGCCATTTTCAGGTCAGGGAATTAGAATCCCCAAATGTACTTAATCATGAACATAATTTTCCAATATGTTAAAAAGCAAGGAGGAATGAAATTGCCATGGATTACTTGCTCATTACAGCCTTACCATTATTAATCAATAAGGGCTAAATGACACATTTCTAATATTAATATATTTCAAAAAATGCTTAGAATCATAGAAAATTGATGATATAAAGCTGTCCATGATGGTGGAAAAAGAACTATCCAGTCTAATCCCATCTTCCACTGCTGGGTCAGTAGTTCTGCAGGCTGTTCAAGAATACATCCAAGAAATTTTCAAATGTGATGAGGACTTTTGTCTCTTCCACCTAGATCCCGACCACCCTGAGGTGAAGATAATTATTTTCTTCTCCTCTCAGATCCTTCTCCCATTTATTTTATATACAAGCCCCCAGGTTTTTGGCACTTCTTCTAAAACAAACAGGTCTGTTCTGTTTGGAGCATAAAACAGAACACTGGAAAATCTCAGCAGGTCAAGCAGCATCTGTGGAGGCAAAAGGTTTAAATCAATGTTTCAGATTGAGACCCTGCATCAGGACTATTTGACCTGCTGAGCTCTTCCAGTGTTTTGTTCTTTGTTCCAGATTCCAGCATCTGCAGTCTCTTTTGTCTTCGGATCTGCATATTTATTCTATTTAGGTTCCTCAAGTTTATATCTCATGAGAACCTCATTGGTAATAGCCGTCAAGTTTGCTCAGCCTCTGTTGCATAAAAAACTCCTAGCTTACCCAACATTTCCTCAGAGCTACAATACTCTAATTGTGATAACATACCTGCCATTATTCCTAGGATTTCCTGGGCTTTTACTTTGTGACCATCCTGATATGTAAACACTGTCAAAAGCCTTGCTAACTGCCTAGCTTCTATTAGTCGATTTACCTGTATCAATGTTACATTGTTCAACTCATGTATCATTTGTTTTCAGCATTCTTTGGGAAACCGCATAACAACTGGCATTTATGGTCCGTGCAAATGATTTATGAATGAGAATTTATTTGATGCAAGATTTACACTATTACCAGCTTGAAAATAATAGCATGTTGTGATCACTTGCACAATGGTAATAACCTGAGTTTTTACAATTAAATAAAGGGTCAATATGTGCCAGGATGAAAGGTTACCCAAGACCAAATTGGAGATTTGACTTTGCAAGTTTGACATTGGGGAGTTGTTGCAAAAGCCAGGCGTACGGCTTCATTTTTGTTCTTGGCATTAAGTGCTGTGCTTGCACAAATAAAATTGAATTATATTGCTGCAAAGAGCAACAAATCTGTAAAGTTCATGTAGCACAATACCAAGCTGGAAAGATAAACAACTGACAAGGCTACAGTTGTCCATAGTTTTTAGTTTTATTTTTGTGAGCAAGATGTTCATCAGGATGAAGAAAAAATATCCTCGAGGGAAACAATATACCTCACACCAAAAATCCAAGCAACTCTCATGTCACAAGAGACTGATCATCAATTGAACTTACAGTGCAATTTGGGACTACAGTTCTGTTTAACATTAGGAACATTCAAACACCAGGAAGACGCTGTGGGCACACAAATTCATTGGTCCTACATCAACTCTTTCTTTAGACGTTTCTTTTTTTTAAAAAAAACTTACAACAAGCAACTGCTAAAATAGAACACTTCAGATACAACAATTTCATAACTCCGAACTTAACTGAATACCACATCCATTACTTTACAAATGCTATCCTACTGGCTCTTCTCATTCGTGTTGTATCTTCCGACTAACACAGTGTACAGAAATATAGTAAAAACATTGAACTGGTATTTACCATGAAGCGGTTGTAATTTATATATTTACCAAGTGGATGTTTGCAATAACATGCTTTAAATTGCCTGCATTAACATGCTAATTGTCCAAACTTCTCTTCTTAGGCAATTAGGATCAATGATGTCTTGCTTCCACTCTGATTCTGACTAAATAATGTGTGAAAGAGGTGAAAAACACGATGATGCTGGAGGAACTCAGCAGGCCAGGCAGCATCCGTGGAGAAAAGCAGGTGGTCAACGTTTCGGGTCAGGACCCTTCTTCAGGAAGGGGAAGCCCAATATATAGGAGGGAAAAGCAGAGCAGTGATAGGTGGATAAAAGAGGGGAGGGAGGTTGGGTATAAGGTGGTGATAGGTAAATGCAGGTAAGAGATAGTGATAGGCAGGTGCGGGGGAGGAGGGGAGAGCAGATCCACTGGAGGATGGGACAAAGGTAAGGGAGAGAAAAGGGGGTAGAAAAAAGAGAGGTTAGGAAAGGGAAGAAAAGAAGAGGCATGGTGGGGGGGGGGGGGGGGGGGGGTTGAGGGAATTACTTGAAGTGGGAGAATTCAATGTTCATGCCATTAAACTGCAAGGTTCCAAGATGGAAAATCAGGTGTCTGACAGGTCAGGTGTAGTTTGTGAGGAGATCTGCTCCTTCTGCCTTTATCCTGGACTTCAATATGCTCCTGAAGCCTGGACTCATAATCTCAGTGTCATCTGGTACAGTATGCAGTTTGAGCGATTATGGGCCAGATATTCCCAGGAGTCAGTGGGGATGTTGCAATTTTTCAAGGTGGCTTTGAGAACACCTTGAATTTTTTCCTCCCTCCACCTAATAATTTGTTACCAAGACAGAACTTACGATACAGTGTTTGTTTCAGGACAAAAGAGAATGCAGAAATGTTGACATCACCTTTTGCCTCCACACATGCTGTTTGTGCCACTGGGTTGGGCATCTGAGTGGTGTAATCTATCCAAATGAGTGTAATTAGGGCCTCAATGCTGGTGATGTTGGCCTGGTGATGGTAGCATTGATTTATTTATCCTTGCAGAGTTTTGGGAAGAGAGTTTTGGTGGTATCCATCCAGTACCTTGAGGTGCCTGCTATTAGTAGCCCAAGTCAAAGAGGCATATAAGAGCGCAAGGATTACGACTACTCAGTGGGCCATAAGTTCTATACCAGGTTTGAGGTATTAACCTTCAAACACCATTTCCTCAGTGAGCCAAAGGCTCTGCTAGCACATCAAATGCAATGATGAGTTTGCTTCAAGATGGCATGCAAGCTACGATTCTAACCAACAAGGTTCACAAAAGAACCAATTTCAATACAGGCCAGTGTCAAACAAGGTTGCATCATTGCCCCAACATTTTCTTCAATCTTTTGCACTGCAATGCTTCTCACTCTAACAAGCTTCCCACTGGAGTGGAACTAATGTACAGGATGATGAGGAAACTGCTTATAATATGTTGCCTTTTCCCCAGAACCAAGGCCATCCCAACTTCAGTACTAAAGCTGTGTTACACAGACAATGCATTCAGAGGTCAAGCTCCAAGTCATCATTGAATTGTTCTTAAAAGGATATGAGGGGACAGGTCTGATATTCAACACCTGCAAAACAAACATCCTTTATCAACCTACACAACACTGCCCTCCAACAATAAAGATTCACCCCAAGACTGTGGAAAACATGGACTGCTTCCCAGATCTAAGAAGCCATGTCTCAAAAAACCTTGATTACAAATGTGTAATTTTCAGTCACTGTGAGTAAAAGCTTGGTCTGTACCAATTACCAGGCTAAAAGAGGCAATCAAGTGGTATAATTGACCACCACTTTTCCCTCATTCTTCTTTCCCTTTTTAATCTTTCCTCCTTCTTCCCTCATCACAGCCTATTAGGACGTGGGATCTGAGGTGGTTTCCTCTGCCTATAGAAGTGGGTCAAGCCCAGTATCCACTGCCAATGTGAATTACTATATATTTTTCACTTTAAATACTGGAACATATACAACAGTTATAGATGCAGCAATATTCATTCAGAAGGTCCACTCAGAGAAAGCAGGAATGTTGCTAGGAATTACTGGCACCCTGTCTATAGAGGGAGATAACAATTGAGTAAGAATATGTACAATAGTGGTATCCAACAGATGGAAGAACAAAACTTACGTCAGTTAAAGTTTATTTCGGATAAATTATGGAAAAAAAGACAATCTCCCTATGTGTATTTTCATAGCGCTCTGCAAAAAATCCAGATTCATTTGCATCAAATGACAAATTAAAACCTCAGCTTAATTTGGAACTAAATACAATTAGTGTCCAACTGGGGGAAAAAATAAACATGAATGATGTTGACTCTGAGACAATTACAGAGGGCAGAACTTCAAACTGTTCAAACTGTCAATATCGCAGCCTATGGCACTTCACAAACTGTTCACTGCTTAAATTGAACTATGTCTACAAAACTTTTAATGAATACAAAAAGAAGTGAACAGTATGTGGTTAGCGATTATCAAAGCTTCATGTTCAGACACCTCTAAACACCCATATGCTGGCCTATCACTCTAGGTTTGACTGGTGGATAGTCTAGGAAAGAGTACTGAACTCAGAGTTCATACAGTTGGAAATTGATTCACATTTATATAAAGAACACAAATAATTCCTAATGAAAGTGGGAAGTATTTCTCAACACACATAAATGATATCCTGAATCAAAATACTGCAGATGTTGGAAATCTGAAGAAAGAAAATGAGCTAATGTTTTAGGTTGATAACATCTCATCAGAACTGGTAAAAGTGAGGAACGTAAGTTTTAAGTTGCGGGGAATGAGAGAAGGACAGAGAGAAAAGCAGGAAAGGACAGTGAGAGGGTGAAGCGCCTGAATGACCCAAATGCTGGTGATGCCAGCTAAAGCAGGGTGGTAAAGGTATGTCCGGTCCAAGTGTTCACAGGAGGAGGCAAATGAAATCTGAAACACCAAGAGAGAAAAAAAATTGAATGCTGAAGATACGAGATACAAGATGGGAAAGGCTATCTGAATGTGGAATTTAGTTCCAAGTCATGAAAGCTGTAGTGTGCCTAGTTGGAAGATGAGGTGCTGTTTCTTGAGCACACATTCAGCTTCATCACAACACAGTCACTGTCCTACAGGGAAATCAGAGTGGGAAAGTGACAGGCTCAAGGTCATCCTTGCAGACTGAACAGAAGTGATTTGCAAAGCATTACCCAATGAATGGTCAGTTTTCCCAACGCAGCGGAAACCACTTTATAAGCATTGAATAAGTGAAAGTATTCACTGCTTTAATATTATACCAATTAAATAGCTACTTCACCTGGAAGAAGTGTTTGGGTCCCTAGATGACAAGACGCGAGTAGGTAAAAGGGCAGTTGTTGCATATCCTGTAGTTGCATATGAAAGTATTGAGAAGGTGATTAGATGTTGAGGCAGATAGAAAGATTGCAGCAGAGTTTTCACAGTAATGTGCCCTTTTCAAATACTGAGAGGAGTGGAGGAAAACATTGTCTGTGCTGTCATTACATTAGAAGTGTTAGAAATTGTGGAGAATGGTCTGTGATGAAGGCTGATAAGGGGAAGGTGAGGACAAGTAGGTCTATCCTGATGCCGGATAGGGGTGCATGAGAGCAGTATTGCAGTAAGTGGAACAGAAGCAGTCAAATGGTATCCTGAGTTAATTCTGTAACTTCTTACACTTTCAAGATTTATAAAATATTGATCAATCTGCTCAAAAAAGATTACACATACGGTAAATATTGAATATATAAACCGACAGTTTATGACATTACATCAACTCTGAAAGATTTCCACATTAAAAAGGAAGCCCCATTGTTTCTGATTAGAAAGAAAACATTGTCAATATTGTATTTGACTACCTATTCCATGAATAAACCCTGTGAATACTGGATATGCAACTGTTAATAGATAAGTATTCAAAACAAACTGTCAAACCCAGATATAGCGGGTAAATGACTGCTGAACGTAAAATTTAATTACTCTACATAATAAGTCATATGGGCAGTTCATCCATGTCACTCCCAGCAGCCAGCTATTGAGTACTTGCAGACAGGTCTCTAGCTAGGATTTCTAAGCTGGTTAATCTTATTCAACATCAGGGAAGTGAATGTATTTATCAATGATAACTAAATAATTGGTTGCAAAACTTAAAAAAAAGACAGCACAACTATATTAAAAATATACCGACAAACCACAATATAAATAATAATTTTTCCAAATCATTTTTGGAAATGAGGAAATACCATCCCAAATTTACAGAAATATTTAAGTTGCATATACCTCACAAGTTCTTTACATTGCGAAAGAAATGGTTGCTCAAAAGCAACGAAAGGGAATATCCCAACACTTTAAAATACAACTTCACAGAAAAAAACTCTTCAAATTTATTTGGTGAGTCCAAAATACATTGAAGAAAAAGCATACTTACTGGAACATATTGTCAACAACACCGGAAGCTGTAAGAAAAAGAATTAGGATTATTAAAAAAGTTTTCTTCTCCATCTTGTGAAGACTAGGTAGCTATCAACATGTGGCCTTAGGTACGAGACAATCACTGAACACAGTGGTTCATGATTCAGTATCACCCTTTATCATCACAGAAAGGGCTTAGTGGATTTTTTAAATGACTCATTGTGCATGCTGTTTTTATTTATATTTTCAGTCTAACTGTGCCTAATTTTGCTTTCTCCTTCTCCACACAAAACTATATTCACGATCGACTTGTTTATCCTATCTATCCTGGAAGATGCAATTAGAAGAAATTTTAAAATATACAATGTTTTAAAGTTAAAATAAATGCAATTTGCTTAGAATACCATAATGGACAAATGAAGTATCGGTATTGGTTTATTACTATCACCTGTACTGAGGTACAGTGAAAAACTTGTCTTGCATACCGATCGTACAGGTCAATTCATTACACAGTGCAATTACATTGGGTTAGTACAGAGTGCATTGATGTAGTACAGGTAAAAACAATAACAGTACAGAGTAAAGTGTCACAGCTACAGAGAAAGTGCTGTGCAATAAGGTGCAAGGTCACAACAAGTGACGTGAGGTCATAGTCCATCTCATCATATAAGGGAACCGTTCAATAGTCTTATCACAGTGGGGTAGAAGCTGTCCTTAAGTCTGGTGGTACGTGCCCTCAGGCACCTGTATCTTCTACCCGATGGAAGAGGAGAGAAGAGAGAATGCCCTGGGTGGGTGGGGTCTTTGATTATGCTGGCTGCTTCACCAAGACAGCGGGAGGTAAAGACAAAGTCCAAGGAGGGAAGGCTGGTGTCCGTGATGCGCTGGGCTGTGTCCACAACTCTCTGCAGTTTCTCGCAGTCCTGGGCAGAGCAGCTGCCGTAGCAAGCTGTGATATATCCAGATAGGATGCTCTCTATGGTGCATTGATAAAAGTTGCTGAGAGTCAAAGGGGACAAACAGAATTTCTTTAGCCTCCTGAGGAAGTAGAGGTGCTAGTAAGCTTTCTTGGTTATGGCATCTACGTGACTTACGTCATCTATGTCAAACCAGAGTAAGATTTATACAGTGAATGGTAGTGCCCTGGGGAGTGTTGTGGAACCTCTGACTACTGGCATATAGTTTGTTGAAAGTGGCATCACAGGTAGACAGGGTGGTGAATAAGGCATTTGACATGCTGGCCTTCACCAGTCAGGGCGCTGAGTATAAAAGTTGGGACATTATGTTGCAGTTGTACAAGATGTTGGTGAGCCCACACTTGGAGTAATGTGTACAGTTTTGGTCACTCTGTTATTGGAAAGACGTAATTAAGCTGGAATGAGTGCAAGGAAGATTTATGAGAATGTTGCCAGGATTTGAGGGCCTGAGCGTAGGAGACTGAGGGGTGAAATTTTAGGGGTGTATAAAATCATGAAGGGTATAGATATGGTGAATGCACGCAGTCTTTTTCCCAGGGAAAGGGCATAGATTTAAGGTGAGAGGGGAAGAATTTAAAAGGGACCCAAGAGGCAACTTCTTCACGCAGATGCATATATAGAATGAGCTGCCAGTGAAAGTAATTGAGATGGGTACAATAATGACATTCAAAAGACACTTAAATAAGTATATGGATAGGAAAGATTTAAAGGGATACGAGCCAAACAAGGGCAAATGGGTCGACATGGACAAGTTAGTCGAACTCCATGCCGTTACTCTGACTCTATGAGTAATATGCTACATGTACGATTCTCAACCAGGCCATCAAGTAATGTTCGGTTCTCTGTTGAGTAGCTAAAATCAGCTAAGATAATTCCCTGTCTCCAACTAAGGGAAAAGAACAAAATAGGGTTCTAGCTCAAAATCAGAATTATTATCACCGACCTATGTCATGAAATTTGTTGGTTTGCAGCAGCATTACAGTGCAAGACATAAAGATTACTATTATGGAATAATGAGCAAGTGTTCATGGACCGTTCATAAATCTGATGGCGAAGGGGAGGAAGGTGTTCATGAAACGTAGAGTGTGTGTCTTCAGGCTCCTGTACCTCCTTCCCGATGGTAGTAACGTGAAGAGGGCATGAAGAGGGTCCTTAATGATGGATGCCACCTTCTTGAGGCACTGCCTCTTGAAGATGTCCTTGATGGTGGGGAGGGTTGTGCCCGTGATGGAGCTGGCTGAGTCTACCCTCTGCAGCCTCTTTTGATCCTAGACATTGGAGCCTCCATTCCAGGTGGTGATGCAACCAGTCAGAATGCTCTCCACTGTACATCTGTAGAAGTCTGCAAGAGTCTTTGGTGACGTACCAAATCTCCTCAAACTCCTAATGAAGTAGAGCTGCTGACGTGCCTTTGTCGTGATTGCATCAATGTGTTGGGCCCAAGATAGATCATCTGAAATGTTGACGCTCAGGAGCTTGAAGCTGCTCACCCTTTCCACTGCTGACCTCTCAATGAAGATTGGTGTGTGTCCTCCCGATTTCCCCTTAAGCCCACAATCAATTCTTTGGTCTTGCTGACGTTGAGTGCAAGGTTGTTGTTGCGACATCACTCAACCAGCCAATCCACCTCACTCCTGTATGCCTCCTCATCGCCATCTGAGATTGTGCCAACAACAGTGGTGTCATCGGCGAATTTATAGGTGGTGTTTGAGCTGTGCCTAGCCACACAGTCAAGAGTGTAGAGAGTAGAGCAGTGGGCTAAGCACGCATCCTTGAGGTGCGCCTGTGTTGATTGTCAGCGAGGAGGAGATGATACCTAGCTCATTGATATCTGGAAATGCCAACTATATGAGCAGATGAGCCCCAAACTAATGCACCTCCATGGTTAAAAAATCTCACTGTGCACTTTGCATATCAAGCACAGTTATGTGAACTAAATTTCCTCAGGCTGTTGGAGAACAACAGCACAAATTATTTCCTTCAGGAAAGGGATGAAGAATTCTAGAAAAGTACTACTAACCCACTGTTTGTGTCAACACATAGTAGTACGATGGTGTAGTTCTAGAACTGAATGTTAAAATGTTACTTTTGACATTTTTATAAGTTTAAAAACTGTTTACATCCACATGGTAATATATATTAAATTTTATATATCTATATCTATATATATGTATATACTTAATACCATAAAGAAAATATTGATTATTTGACTATAGAATGTAGTGATATTTTACTTTAGCTGTGAAAAATAATAGAGGCAACCCCCCCCCCCCCACATTACGGCTGTTTGGGTTACGAAACTCACCCTTACAGAATTCACAAATCACTACCCAAAAATTTGAGTTGCTGAATAATATTCACTCTTACAGACTTTATGAGAAAGAAAGTAAATAAGTAAACACAATATTTATTTTTTTTAAATTCAGGCTTCTTGATCCATGCACAGATGACGCGGCTTCACATTACAGAAAATCGAGAAATAGACCATTTTCTAGGAATGCAACCCCCTGTAGTGCAATCACAGCTGTCATTGAAGGAATTCTGCGCATAAATCCTCAGACCAAAGAAGTAGTAGGATCATTTTTAACAATATTTACCTTGCAAAAAAAAAAGGAACTATATATACACAGAATGGAAATTTATAGAGTGACAGACATAACAAATATCATCTTAAAACAAGCTACTAATAATTACCTTGATTAGTATCATTCTACATATTTAACTGTTTGGAATATCTTATATTTTTATTTACAGTCAAAGGCTGGAAACACACAAATATGGCCTCATTAGAGTCACTAACAACATAAAAGCACTAAACTAATTTCACTGAAGTAAAATCACAATTAATAACTTTCTCTTGATGTGAATTGACCTCCCTTTTATATGGGTTGGAACACAACAAGACACTGGGGTTGATGTGAACTTTATGCAATAATATAAAACTGGTGAAAGAGAAAACCTGCCTGATTTTTATTTTCACCTAAGCTATTGCAAATTACAAGCTAGTTTAGAATGGTTATGGATAAGGATAATACTGGTTCTCAGGGGAAAGTGCTAAATTGGGGGAAGGCTTATTATAACAGTATTGGACATGAGCTGGGGAGAGTAGACTGGGTAAGTCTACATCTGACATGTAGGAGTCATTTAAAAGCCAGCTGGTCAGCATTCAGGACCAACATGTTCCTGTGAGGAAGACAGACAAGGATGACAAGGTTCAAGAACCTTAGATGACAAGAAATGTTGTAAATGTTGTCAAAAAGAAAAAGGAAGCAAATCTAAGGTTTAGGAAACTGAAATCAGACAGGACTCTTGAAGAATATAAAATCAGGAAAGGACTTAAACAGGGAAATCAGCAGAGCTAAAAGGGGCCATGAAATGTCCTTGGCAAATAGGATTAAGGAGAATCCCAAGGCATTTTATACATGGGGTAGCTAAAGAGAGGGTAGGACCACCAAAGGACAAAGGAGGGAATTTATGCCTGGAGCCAGAGGAAGTGAGCAACATACTAAATGAGAACTTCGCATCAGTATTTATCAAGAAGAACTTGGACGACAGTGAGATCCGGGAGGGGTATGCTGATATTCTAGGGCATTTTGATATCAAGGAGCAGGACAGATTATTGAGAGAGGCAAGAGAGGAGATTGCTGGGGCCTTGACAGAGATCTTTGTATCTTTGGCCGCAGGTGAGGTCCCAAAGGACTGGAGAATAGCCAGTGTCGTTCCACTGTTTATAGGGAAAATGGGGACAAACCAGGAAATTATTGGCTGGTGAGCCTTGCATTAGTGGCAGGGAAATTACTGAAGAAGTTTCTTAGGATTTACTCACATATGGAAATGCATGGACTTATTAGAGATAGTCATCGTAGCTTTGTGCAGAAGAGATTGTGTATTACAAACTTGATTGAGTTTTTTGAGGTGACGAAGGTGATTGATGAGAGTAGGTCAGTGGATGTTGTACACATGGACTTCAGTAAAGCTTTTGACAAGGTCCTTTGTTGATCCAGAAGATTAAGGCACATGGGATCCAAAGAGACTTAGTAGATTAGATTCAAAATTGGCTAAGCCACAGAAGACAGAGGGTAGTGGTGGAGTTATTCTGACTGGAGGTCTGTGACCAGTGGTGTTCTGCAGGGATATCTGTACGAAAATGTATGTGGACTGATTAGTAAGTTTGCAGATGACATGAAAATTTGCTGAGTTGTGGATAGTGAGGAAGGTTGTCAAGGGATACAGCAAGATATAGGTCAGTTGGAAATATCGGTGGAGAAATGGCAGATGGAGATTAATCCAAACAAGTGTTAGGTGTTGTACTTTGAGAGGTCAAACATAAAAGTATACAGTAAATGGCAGGACCCTTAGGAGCATTGATGTACAGAGGGATCTTGGGGTGCAAGTCCATAGCTCCCTGAAAGTGGCAACACAACACTGAAGGGCAACCTGATAAAAGTACATGAAATTATCAGAGGCATAATTAGGGTAGATATTCAGAATCTTTTTCCCAGGGTGGAAATGTCAAATACTAGAGGGCTTTAAGGTGAGGGGTGAAAGTTTAAAGGAGATGTGTAAGGCAAGTTTTTATTGTACACATAGAGTGGTAGGTGCCTAGAATGTACAGGCTGGGGAGGAGAAGGAAGCAGATATGACAGCAACATTTAAAAGGCATTTAGACAGGCACATTAATAGACAGGGACTGGATGGATACAGTATACAGCATGTGCAAATACATGGGCCAAAGGGACTGTTACTATACTGTTCTATGCTCTATTAGGAAAGTTGTAAAATATACTGCTGATTCATTCATTCTTACCCATGTCAGATTATAGCACAGAGCCAATTATCCAGTGCCCATTTAGACAACATTTATTTGAAGGAAACAATTTTTTAAATTTTAAAGTGGAAAAGCAGAACCAAAAACCGCTGAAGAATTTTGTTAGCATTTGGTTTAATAAAACAGGCTCTTTAAGCAAAATAAAATGACATCCAATCTGTCAAACTTTTCCACTTACCACTGGATTTTGAAATGATGCGGCAGACATGGAGCTTGTTTTGATCAAGATGTTTTGCCATATTGTCTGAATCAGTAACGCTGGCCTCAAATGGACAACTAGCACATACTAGTTTTATATTTCTGTAACAATATAAAGTACAGTCATTTACCCTCTGAAAAATGCCTTCACTCTGCCAGATGTGGTGATGGAAGCAGATATGACAGTGGCATTTAAGAGGTTTTTAGATAGGCACATAAACATGCAGGGATGAAGGGATATGGATCATGTCCAGGCAGAAGGGATTAGTTTAATTTGGCATCATGTTCAGCACCGACAGCATGGGCCAAAGGGTTTTTTCTATGCTGTATTGTTCTATGATGTTCTATTATGGGACAGGTACCACACAGGTATGCAACATGTGGCAAGTGGAAATGACTGATCACTTATGAGGAAAGGGCTTGATATAGTAAGATTCACTGAATGTAGGAATATGTAATTTCAATTGGGCTTTCCAAGGTTACTTCTTAGGAAAGTAGGAACCAAAATAAGTCATTTCTTTTTTGACATGATAGTTTATCTGTTATTAATTCTTATACGGATGCATCATTATTTTCATTGTTGTTCATTAATCAATAAACTTGCAGGATCACTTTAAGGATTCACCTTAATATAAACCACTAATTAGTCACAACGTTCTATTATTTTAAATGTGACAAAAGGAGAGTCAATACAATTCATATTTTCTACTTGCTATATTTAGACTTAAAATTATACAGCATTTCCTACCTCAGTTTGTTTGAATATCCTCTGAACATCCAAAATTTCTTTTTACTTGGGACAGTGTGAAAGCTGCAAAACACAATCAAGATATGTGTGCACTTATGGATGAAAATCCATTGGTAAGATTTTAAATTATTGAAATAATAAAAACTTAGCATTCTTCAATATACTAGTACCCAAGTATAAAGTAATATTTTCAAATATACACATATTTTGGGACAAAAAAAAAAGTGAAGTATTGGAAAATTAGAGTCAAAACGTAATCCCAAAATGGTAAGAATTTAAGTCAGTTTTGAAAACTTAAAAGCAAAATCAAGCAACAAGTTTGTATCTTAATATAAAACTTTGAGAAAGTCAACAGGAAAAAAATGGGCCCTCCAAAAACTAACAACATTAGTACAACACATCTGCTTTGCTGAGGACATAAAGGAAGGTACCTTCAAGGCAAGTGACAACAAGCAATTATTAACAACATTCATGTAAATGACTTTCATGCAACCAAACTTGTCATTAATTGCAGATTTCTTAAACACTAGAAGCAAAATTTAAAAACTATTTATTGATGAGGTTCTAGCTACAAACTTGCCACTATGACAAAGCTGTAAATAATATTGGAAATTATACACAGAAGAACAGTTACAACCCAGCATTTGGTGCGTGACCTGAGTTAGATTTTGATTGATGGCTTCAATCTGCAGAGGGCTATCAATCTGACAACTTTGTCAATGCTCTACTTTTGTTCTTTATTTGGCTAGGAATGAAAGGCTGAAATTTGCTGCAATAAGCAGCATAGAGATCTCACATCACAACTTAAAGATCATCCAGATCTGCTCAAAAAGGCTAAATTGCACAACCTTAATTCCTTATTCCTGTCAAATACAAAGTCCAGAGATGCATGTGTGTCACAGCCATGAAATAAGCATAGAAAGTAATCATGCAACATTGCATATTGCACACATCTTGGATTTGATTTTGCATTATAATGGAGAGATTGGTGGTGGAGAGGAAAGGGAGAGGGAAGTGGAAGATGGAAATGAAAAACATTTGAAAAGTATTTTTTGTAAAGATCACTATTTAATGTGAAAACTTATTAGTGAAAATTAATGAAATAATTTTTATAATCCCTTAAATTCAATGTCCTCAATTTGGGATGCAATTAAAAAATCCCCCTTTCTTCCTACCTCATCATATGGGTCACATAAGATTTGTTGCAACTACTTCTGAATCGACAAAGGGAACAACGGGCGTAAGTGGCAAAGTGGCTGGTGAACTCTTTAACTTCTGTGTCACACTCAATACATTTGTGAACACCACATCTGGCCCTGCAAGTAAACAAGAAAGATCACTGTTGGGATTCCAAAGACTTGATATACATATGCATCGTATATGACATGAGCAAAAAACACTAGTATCCACATGTGTATACATATTTTTGACCTTATCTCTCACAAGAAAATACTAATTCCATGTTCAATTACAAAAGAAGACAACTTTTTCATTATGATTATTTGATATAGTTTTTCTAGATTTACAATGAGAAAAATTCCTAAACTGGCACCATATCATTATTTGGAAAATATTTTAAGTTTTGATTTGTCAGGTGTTTTGGATGGATGTTAAACATCCCGTTGAACTACCTGATGAGTAGACAGGTTGATTGGTAATAATATGCCTCTCGATCAACACCTTTCAAAATGACTCATTCTTGGGAGTCATTCTTGAGAGGCATTCTTCTCATTTCTGTTTACAAGATCTTAACCATACACAAAACATATGGGAATTATTTTAAAGAATTAAAAGATATGTCATAAAAGAAAGTGGTGTATGCTCTGGATGCAAATATTCAGTGAAAACAGTGAACACATTACAATTCTCCATAAAATAACATGAAAAATGCTGTCTTACAATGTCAAGTATATAATTATTACTTTGGCTTTATGGCTCTTAGACAATGGAACAAAGATGATGTAAAAATAACCCAAGATAATTTACCTGAAAAACTGAAGATCAATATTAAAAGGTTTGGTTATTTTTTTATTGGCTGTATTTTTCTTCTTTTCCTCTTTAAAGTATGGAGCTGGTTGTGAACTTCCTATGGTAGTAACTTGGTTTATAGCTGATGAGTACAATTTAGTGTTTACTGTTACTGATGATGAGCTCCGGAGTGTAGAACTAGTTGCAGAATTAACTGAAGGCATGGAAGATGATCCAACTGGAAAAGGTGTCATGGAAGCTCGAATAGTAACCTGTCAGATTAAATAGGTTGTCAATCAAAAGAAACTGGATTTCTGGCACTACCTGTAAGGTTTATAAGACCAATAAATGATACCAATATTCAGACTACCAAAAAGAAAGATTAGTAAGACAATTTCTAGAGGGCATTTTCTTTCATACAATAAAATACTTGTTGCAAATGCAATCAATTCGGCATCTGTCACATAAACATTTCTCCAGCTATCATACCCACACAAATGAATCAAAGTTTATATCTAAATTTTCAAGCTGGTATCCCAAAGGTAATCTGAAGGAACTAATGAATTCATCAGATTTCTGATCGATCAGCAAGGCAAACTATGCCCAGTGTATCTTGAAAATGTTGTATTTGTTGAACAGAAAATATCTTTCTTGGATACAGTACACAAGTAATTTGAAATATGTCATCTGATAAACATAGCTTGCTTGGGAGGTAAAAGTTACCATGGATCATTGTTTTTACTTCACTCATCTGTATTATTTGTGGACAAACCAATAAGGGATTTAGTAGTGGGCCACCTTCTTAGACTGCTACCAGTTTGATGCAATGGTAATGGTAGTTAAGATTCCTCCGACATGATTTGGGACTGTTCTAACCCACAGGGCAAACTAGGTATAAATAGCTTTTTGTTTACCCCAAAAGGACATTAGTAAACTAATTGGTTAATAACTACAGAAAACTCAATATACTTTTTTGGTAATGTACATAAAAAATACTTGCTATTATTTGCAGATTTCTCAAATAAGTCTGCATTCAGACTCAAACCACGTGAGTTTACCTGCTGTTTCGTCAGGGAGGCTACGTAGCAATTAATACTTATTCTGCTGCTATCATGCAACTTTGTATAACAGGGACTTCTTGTGCAACAACAGCACACACTTCCAGCCAGAAAGCAGACTATACTTCCTCCCATTCTTGTAAGGAAGCCATTGCATTCTCCCAGTTCCTCCAACCCCATTGTATCTGCTCTGATGATGAGCCTTTTCATACGGTGTCTCTGTGATGTCTTCCTTCTTCCCAAAGTGTGGCTTCTCCTCTACCACTGGACTAAGCCCTGGACTATTTTCCACGTCTCTGCTCTCACCCTCTCTCTATCCACATTTCACAATATATCAACCTCTGCATTCAATGCATCATCCTTTGCAGTTTCCACCATCTTGAACAAGATTCCACCAGCAGATACATCTTTCCTTCCCCTCTTCTTTCAGCTACATGGTCTGCTCTTCCATTTCCACCAACTATTCCTCTTCTTATGGCACTCCCCCACTTAACTGCAGGAGATGCAACACCTATCCTTCCCTTTCCACCATGCAGGGACCCTAACAGTACTTCTACATAAAGCAGTAAACTGCTTGCACATCTTCAACTAGTGTACAGCATTCAGTCTGTTACACTGGAGAAACCAAACAGAGATTGGGTGAATGCTTTGCAGAGCACCTGTGTTCAGTTTACAGTGCCAATTATAAGCATCCTGTTGCTTGCCACTTTAATTCTCCATCCCGTCCCTTCTCTGAACTATCCATCTGTGGCCTTCTACACTGTTATAATGAGGTACAGCATGAGAAACAGCACCTCATTTTCCAGCTGGGCATGTTGCAGTCTTCCCAACTCAATATTAAATTCAACAGCTTCAGGTGATTTGCTCTCTGTGTATCAGACTGCCCAGTTCTTCTGTAGGTCATCCATCTGTATTACTGGTTCACTTTTTCTCTACCACATGCCGCAGGACATCACTTCAGCTATCCTAACAGTAGTTTACATCTCACCCCCGGTGGATGTGATGCTTGCACTTGATGAACTATACTCCGCTGTCAATATCCTTGAAATGGTGTACCCTTAGGCCTTGTTCATCATAGCCAGGGACTTCAACCAAGCCACCTTTAAGAGTGTGCTACTAAGATTCTATCAACACATCTGTCCCACCAGAGGCCCAAACATGCTCAACCACTGCTACACAACCATCAAAGATGTCTACTACTCCATCCTTGCCCACATTTTGGTAAATCAGATAATCAAGCTGTGCTCCTTCTCCCTGCTTACAATCAGAAACTGAAAGGCAAGGATTCAGTACAGAAAGTCATATAGTGCTGGTTTGAGGAAACAGATGAGCTCCTGCATGACTGCTTTGAGTCAGTGGCCTGGTCTCTTTTAATTTCACACTTCTAGCATCTGCAGTTATAGTGATATCTAGTCAGAAGAGTTGCATTGCTATTTTCAAAATCACACTGCAACCTGCTGTTGGACAGGCTCAACAGATGCCTGCAGTCAATTCTATTGTTAATTCTTTTTCTCTTTTGGCATTGAGAAAACTTCCGTACCACTGAAGGTGCTAAAAATGACAATTTAAAATGTGTGGGTAACCATTCTGGAATGCCATGTGTAACTGATTATATAGATAAAAATAACTTCCAAATGCCCAAAGGGCATCTACAGTTTTACTTTCAGCAAACATTACAAATCAGATACTTTTTCTTGTGAATATCTAAAGCTGTTTTGGAAGATGACTATGAATATTATAGTCCACGTCAATGGCATGATGCATCAATCATTCCCATCACATATGAACTGACACATAGGGAGACAGATCAAAAGCAACAGGGAAAACAATATACTGGGGGCAAAGTGATACCGTGCAAACACAAGGCCCAAATGTTGACAAGGATAGGGAACCAATGGTAAGTTTTACTGGCAGTGAATTAGAGTAGAAGGCTGGAGACATAAGGCTCCATCAACAATGGTCATCCCGAGTTCCCAGGTGCACGCCAGTTCAATTGCCCTTCCCATTCTCACAATGACCTGTCCATCCTCAGCCTCCTCCACCGCCAGGGTGAAGCCCAGTGCAAACTGGAGGAACAACAGGCCAAAGACCGCCTGAGTAGTCTGGAACCTAATAGCACGAACATCAAGTTTTCCAGTTTCAGGTAACCCTCCCCGCCGGTGGGTTTTGTTTTTCTTTTCCCCCTTCTCCCCCCACCCCACTCCTCTTCTGATCTTCCTCTGGTCATTCCATTTTTGTCCCCTATCCCACACACCCCTCCTCCACCCCCCAGCACTGTCCCCCTCCTGGTTCCATCCACCCACTACTCACACATTTTGCCCACAGACTCCAGCCACACACACCCTCCACTATTTGGCTCGGGTTTCATCTGCCACTTACCTCTCCCCTAGTAGTGTTCCCATTCTTGCCTCCTTTACTTATCAGATTCCAGCACTGGAGGCCCTTTGTGTTCCTGCTTATCTCCCTTCAGCAGCTGTCTCCAACTTTCACAATCTCCTCCTCCCACCTTGCTTCATCTGCCTCTTTTTTTTATGCTCTGCCCCCATCTGTCATTCACCTACCAATATCTCCCACCTCCACCTCCACTCTCCTCCCCTCCCCGACACAACATGCCCCTCATCTTTCACCCCACTTCAGTCCACCAATCACCCCTCAGACTTCTGTTTTACCCCTACCCTTCTCCTCTTTATACTGGTAATCTCCCCCCCTCCACTCCCAGTCTTGATGCAGGGTTTCAACCCAAAACGTTGACAATTCCTTCCCCCCCCCCCCCCCCCCCATTGAAGCTGCTCGACCCGCTGAGTTCCTCCAGCAGGAAGTTTGTTGCTCTTGAGCAAAAGGCTGTAACTTGACCTCCTAGCCAATCTCTTCTCAGGATGGGGAAAAGACTACTCCCTCTAAGATCATTTTTTTCAATGAAATAAAAGATCAAAGTAAGTGGTACATGTAACACACGTTTGTTATATATTACAAATGATTATAAAACTAGTAATTGATCTTCCATTTTACAAATTACAAACCAATCATATCCAATAAATTCAAATTAATGTTTTGTTGAAAACAGTTACAATGAAATTTGCCAAATATTAAATAACTTTGACATTTGATAATACATTCATAAAATGTACACAGCATATCAGTGTAGTAACCTTACCTTTGTGCCAGGAGGTAGGCCTTCTAATTGTGCAGGTTTTCTAAATGTCCTATGGTGTTGAGTCTTATGATCCACCTTTTCTTTACAGGTTAAAAACTGAAGCTTACATTTGCTACAACGGTAAACTCCTTTTTTCTGGACAAGAAATTGAAGTTTTAAATGACGTTTGAAATTATAAGAATAATGTCGTTTACCTAATCCACACAACGTTAAGTAGAAGATAACTGATATGTGGCAGGAGATGCTTATAATGATAAAATACTTACTTGCTTATGCATTTCAAATTCTAATTTTCTACAAAATATCATTCCATCTATTCCTCTTAAGATACATCTGTTCCAAAATAAGCAAGTCACTAACTCCGCTGTACAGTATAAAGACGTGCCGAAACCTTACATTCAAAACATATGAAGAAGGAACAGCACTAGACCATATGGCCTCTTGAGCCTGCTCCATCATTCAACAAGATCATGGCTGATCCAATTTTCGGCCTCAGCTTCACTTTCTTGTTTATATCCTGTAACTCCCTGATGGATCAAAAAAAAATCTCTCTGGGACTGGAATATATTCAATAATTCAGCCTTCACAACTCTCTGGGGAAGAGAATTGCAAAAAAGTGATCCTTCGAGAGGAGAAAATCCTCATCTTAAATGAGTGATCTTTTATTCTGAAATATGTCCCCTCATTTTAGATTCCCCCATGAGGGGAACGATTCTCTCAGTATCCATCCTGTCAAACCCCCTCAGATTCTTACATGGTTTCCATTTGATCACCTTGATTCTTCTCAACTCCAATAACATTGGCCCAATCTACTCAAGCTTTCCTCATATATGTCATCGCTTTTATCCTATGAATTCAGAAATCAACCAGTGAACCTAGATTTATTGTGAGGTTTGCTAACAGTGAGTTGCATTTACACAAAAGATGAGTTCACACCTGCTCAGCTAAATACTTTTTGTTGATGGTGATATAATGCAACTGAGTTGGCACCAAGATACTGTCATGTTCAATGGGTTTCCTGTTAGAAGTTAAGGCTGTCAATTTCAATAGTTTACAATGACTGTTTTAACCCCTGACAGTTGGAAGTGCAGAAGTACAATTATGTTTTGAGTCGACTCTGTACATTAATTTACCCACACCCATGCCTTTGATAATGCCAAAATGTCAGCCCTTGCTACTGCTAAGAATACCATTTTCAAAATACTAATCTCTGATCATTTTATTTCCCTATCTGTAGGCTACAATCAGAACCAAAAATCACAGTCCCAAATAGTACACTGTTTGGTATGCAAACTATCTCATTACTTACTAATGCTACAAGTACATTTCTCGTCCTTTGCTATTTTACTATTCGAATCAATGATACCGTGATCTTCTTGTAGCTTCTGCATTCTTGCACCTTTCAACTTGATTGAGTCTTATTCCAAATATCTGCTACAAATTAATTTTTCTGAGCATGGCAAAACTTTGCAAGACCTAATCCTACTCAGGTGCTCCTCCCACAGTTAACAGACTGAAATGTGGTATTGCTCAAAAACTGTTTTCCAGTTATTCTTCTTTTGAACCTAGGTAATGCTCTACTTTCTGGGCCTTGGCTTTTCAACTTTGGTTTAAAACAAACTCAAATTATTCACCAGCTAACCTTGGAAGTGAAAGCTATAATCCATATGGGCAAAGGAAACTTTATTATAAGTATGCACTGGCTTTTCTCTACCTTATCACCAGAGTGAAATTACATTTTTTGGGAAAAACTTAATTTTATAACTCTATACTCTTTATATGAGTACCTCAGGTGACAGAATTTTAAGGAAAGTGTTTAATGTACAGATGATTATCTATCATTATGGTAGATGCATCTCTGTGACTAAAAGGTTGCACTACATTGCTCATTATCAGAGACCTCACCTGATGCTCCACTTTTCTCAGTAGCTTTTTTTTAAATATTACCTGCTTTGTGTATCCCCCCCCCCCACCCAAGACTTCCTTCTACTGAATCTATCCTGTTGAGTTTCATTCTGATTAGATTGCACAATCTAAGTAAATTCATACATCTTAAGTGCAAAATATGATTTGTTTTTTGCCTATTTCTTATTTGCTATTTGGTAAGTCAAGCAATAAAATAAACAGGGTTAGTAGAAACTTTATATGTGATCAAGATACTTGTAGCTATTCCTCAATGGTGCAGAGTTTATGAAGTATAATTAATTCAAGGAAAGTAGATAACTGAACGCAGCAGTCTTTAAGTGGGTTTCTGGTTATGCTGACTGTTCAAATTGTTCAGCTATGAGCTACAAATAGATTTCTCCCCTGACAGTGACAAACTGAGATGTTCAATAAACCTAACAAAGAATGTCAAAAACAACAATAATGCTGTAACTGATTACTGGCCTACTTTTATTTTTACTTTAAGTGCAAGTCTTTCCCCTGTATCCACCACTTTCTCATGCATTTTAAATGCCAATGAAAGTGGTGTCCCTTTACTGAGTTAATTTACCCAACTGACCCTATTCGTTGTTCAAAGTTCTTCAAGTGATCATCAAATCGTACGGTACATGTAAAGACCATTAGTAATATTGTAGACTCACTTTTAGGAAAATCCTAAGAGATTAATATTCTGCAGTGTTATTACAGAAAGCCATTTGCAAAATTCAATGTAAATCAATACTAAAACTATACCTGATGCCTCATGTAATGCTGGACATAAGCATTTCCACTTTTAATGACTTTAAGGCAAAACGGGCAGAGCAACTGCTTGGTATTTTCATGAACAACGCGGAAATGGTTATCAACATCTGAATACACTGATGACCGGTAACTGCATACCTAAAGGTGGGGTTTGGAAAAAAAAAGGCCAGAGTAAGAAACGGTAAAGGCTAATTTGATCAGATTACACATCCTTTCTAGCCTTTGTTTTGATTGTTTTCTCTAATTTAAAAACATCATTAATACAAGCACAGACATATATTCCTAGTGCCAGGAGAGTTATACATTTTCAGATTTTGCTTACTTATACTAAACATGGAGAAATGTCAGTTGATATCTTTGGAACGTGAAAACTGGAGAACTAAGAGCATCTTCATTGGATAAGGTGCTTTCACATGGATCATTGAAATGGTAAGTACACTATGTCTTGTTAGTTCAGAGGGAAAGAGAAGTAAAGGAAGAAATAGAAAGGAAGAAGAAAGGGGAAGACAGAGATCCAGCGACAGAAGATGATAAACTATACCCACTGAATCACAACCAAAAATGGGGTCTGAGCTGCTGAGCATAATGCCAAGAGCTGGAACAGTAATACGTTCACCACCTATTATAACTCAAGTATTTGTAACTGCCTACCTGATGGGATTTTACTTTCTATTATAGAATTACTTTTGATTCAATAGAGTATACTGTTAACTGAATGTTATTGTTCGTCAGTCCTAAACTAAGGCATAACTTATATAATGTTTAAACAAAGACCCTTTAAACAAAAAATCATTTACAAATATCAAAAGAAAATTACCTGACAAACATATGGCATTTCCCCTGGTTTATGATTGTCTTTCATATGCTGTAGAAGGACTTGCTCAGATTCGTAGGATAACTCACAAATTTTACAAATTGCTAAAAAGCAACCAAAGAACAAAATTATATCTGCTCAGTATTTGTTTCTGCAGATACCCTCCATCTTATAAACTTTATTGCAATAAAAGAAAGCAGAACATGAGGTAGTTTGAACAAATAAGACATTTCTTTAATATGAGTTCTTTAATAAGGTTAAAATGCCCTCTACGTCATGCATTTTTTGACA
Organism: Pristis pectinata; assembly: GCF_009764475.1. Taxonomy (NCBI): domain Eukaryota; kingdom Metazoa; phylum Chordata; class Chondrichthyes; order Rhinopristiformes; family Pristidae; genus Pristis; species Pristis pectinata. Next base: position 28,262,528 of record NC_067432.1, on the reverse strand, counting down.
ATTGTAACATTCTTTATGGCTCCAGCATTTTATAAATAAAAATAAGTGCCCAAACTGATGTAAGGGGGGAAAGTGGAACAAGCAGCATTCTTACTCCCATTAACGTATAAACTGATGTATAATTATTTTTAGTCAGATTCTGTCTTCCCGTTTTTGATATTTTTCCCCCAAAATACTCAGAATATTACTCGTCTCTTTTGACAATGTCAAACAACTCCATCGGGAATTAGCTTTATCATGACTTTTGGACTGACAAAATCTAGTTTCTTAATTCACACTCAATTCTCCATTTTGTAATCTATTACCTCATCTTGTATTTAGTGTGACCAATATGGTTTATTGTAGAACAATTATTTCAAAACATATAAATTAGGCCATATATCGTCTACGCTTCCTTCCCATTTATCACTTATAGAACTTTATGTATACCTCCATTATTAATACTAATTTTTCTTACCAGGCAGTGATATTATGCAACGGAACAATCTACTTTCACTTTGTGATCTGAGTCTAAATGTCTTTTTAATCTAATTTTTTTTTATACTGCTTTCAATTCAGGATACTGCGTTTGCTACTAAGGATGTGGTTACCACGACATGAGGGAGAGCAAAAAGATATTGGGTGATCATTTTACATAACAATTTTGCTTGTGACCCCAAGATGTCAGAGGCCTGTTACTTTAATTTTGTCAGACCTCTCTGTTCTTTGCTCCCTACACTAATCCAATAAATCTGAGAAACAGTTCCTCATCCTACAATAAGGTAGATTAGAGCCTTCCGGACTCAATTATGCATTCAACAAATAATCAGCATTTCTGACATTTTCATTTTTAGAAAACAATAATTCACATGTCTCACCTTGATACCATCACTAAATGGGTTGCACAAAAGCAATTAAGAATGCCATATCACGATTAACTTTGTATTTAGTTTTGGTGAAACCACCAGATAATAGAAATTAATAGTTTATGTAAAAGAAAAATAATGAATAGACAAAGATTAAAAGGCATTATAATAAAAATGATTGACCACTCTCCTGAGAAAGGTCTGTTCAAATAACAATAATTTTATTGCTGTTATTTATACAGACTATTTTAGAATTGTTATAGTGGCTACTGTTTACAACAATGAAAATAATATTTAAAAGAACCTCTTTATTCCCAAAATTGTTTCAAACAATAGCAATTGACAAGAGATTTTAAAGACAACACCCAAAATTATACTTCCTGTTTAATTTTAAATAGTGGAAATGTAAACTGTTCCACAATAAAAGTTACAGTAAAAATATTGAAATTATTTATCTTTACACAACAAGTCATAGAAAGAGGAAACCGACATTGATTAAAGGAATCAGCAAGTTTGAGAATTATAGGAGAGTCAAATAGTAGTATGAAAGGGAAAAAATACGATGTTTGAATGTTAAATCTTCAGATTTAAATATTAAATCTTATTAAACTAAATATTAAACTAAAACAGAACAAAACATGGGAATATACAAACTACTGGCCATTTAGCCCCTAGATCTTGTACAATTTTATCATGGTTGATTTTGACCTCAATCTCATTTACCTACCATTTTTACATCCCTTTCAATAACCTGACCTAATAAAAATCAACCTCAAAGACTTGCTGTGCATTTAAATAATATTCCATTTAACAGCAATTATAATGCTTCTAACCAAAGGATGTATTTGATATTGTGCACCTCTTAACCTTTAACAGACTATCTGGAAATATTTTAAAGAACAAAGTTACATTGTACAAATAAAGCCGTAGTTTGGGAATAATAAACATAACTGTCCTGTTCAGACCTTTTGGTGTATGGAAAATAATTTGGACAGCAGCAGCTCCATTATAAATACAGTTATGGTATCTTATTACTGAGAAACAGAAATAATAAGTGGCATGTATAACATTCTCAGAGCCCTTGGTAGGTAGTTGCTAAGAGATTGCTGCCCCCAACTAGAAAAGCTAGAATTAGAGGGTATAAGTTTATGATAAAATATTGATCCCTTTAGGATGGAGAGGAAGAAAAATTTCCTCAATTAAAGGGTTGTGGATCTTTGAAATTCACAACCCTAGAGGACAATGGATGCTCACAACTAAAACTGAAATTTTTGGGCAGCTTGAGAATTAAGGGATATAAGGATATGGTAAGAAAATAAGTTAATTTACAAATTCAGCTACATAACATATAACATAGCAGACTCCTCCTTCTATGTCTTATGAATGACAGCTTAATCATGGTTCATATTCTGAGATGAGTTGTAAAGTGAAGGTGCTTCCTGCTAACCACAGAAGTTGCTCACAAAGATCTAGAATTCATGTGGATGGACTTCCTTTTCCCATATTCTGTAGGATCTCTGGTGTCCAGCAAGAGTTATGTCAAGATTATTCAACAATCATACTTAAGCATTCTCACATATATTAAAAGCAGGAAGTAAAAAAAACCCACTACTTTTAGCCACTGTTTTAGCCATTTTACAAAGAGTGAGATAAAGAGAAGAACATTCATACGGGAAGTTGAAATATCATTGAAAAACCTAAAAAACAATTATTTTAAAGTCCATGGAATTTGAAATATTATCTATAGGAAAGTTTTTTTAAATAATGCAGCAAGATCATTAAGGCTTAATAAGCTATTGAAAACTCACATAACCCATATAACAAAACTTGATATTTTCAAGTCTTTCTTATAAAAAAAACAAGAATAGTTAATACCCAAGGACTGCAAAATACTGGAACCAGCGGTGGAGTGAAAAAGACCAACATAAACTTCTGGACTTCTGTGCTTAAATACACATGCACATACTCCCAAAGTAATTGTCAGATTTCCTCCATTAAAATAGTGAGCTATGGACATCACTATTTCTCACTGGAAATTCCAGGGCAATGATTATTCCAAATTCTACTTGATTTCTAACAAAACATCAAGTTTATAAAAATATTTTTCTTGCAAAAGGTATTATCTACTTTTCTAGATCTAGTTACAGTTCCACCATAAATCACTTCCGTAAGTAAATCCCATATGAAATTGAGTGCATTTCTCCACCTCTGGGATCATGTGGAAATACAATATAGTTCACAAAATACTCAGCAAATCATTGGGAGTGCCCAGCTGGGCAGTCTCTAACAATAAATTGTGGACCTGTTTGTATATTTTCATTATTCATGCTAAACTCACCTAAATTCTGTCATAAATATCAATTTCTACCCAACCAATCATTAACAAGTCACAGAGTTTTGAGTGGTTTATTAAAGTTACTACATTCTTATCCCCCTTGAAATCTTCCCATAATAAAAGGGTAAAAAAAACACAAAAACTTGTGATAAAGGATAAATGTTATACAAAATATATTAATTTTCAATTTCACACAAAAATTGGCCAAGTCACATTAAAAAACTGATAAATCTTAGTATTTTATCTGTAATTAAACCCATTGTTAGTTGATCTAGAAGGAAACTATACCCGCTTTAAGAATAGAAGGTATTAATATTTTTCCCATCACAGAGCCTATCCACTTGGAAACATCTAAATGTGCCATTTAAACTTGACAACTTTTAATTTTTCACATCTCTTCTCAATGGCAAAACTCCCAAACAAAAATGAAGTCTTCTCAGCTACATCATTCTATAAGTAAGCCTCATAATTAAAGTTACATCAAAGCTTATTGTAAGAGCAACAGGAGAGGTATTGGGAAGAGGAAAATAAAAAATGTATCCACAAATTTAGCTCCAACAAAGTGACTGAGCAATAGCTGTATGATATGGATATCGGACTAAAAATGGATTTGGGAGTTTCAATGACCTGATTTCTAAACTCACCTAAATTCACAAAACAATGATGATTAGGTATGCACTGCAGCTTATCTGGCTGGAAAGGGAAACATGCTAACTAATCACAAATGTACAGCCTTAAACAAAATGAATTAAAAAACAGATTAAAAAGCATACTGAGAGAACACCCTAAGTAGAAAAATAAAGTGAAAAGTCAATTTAACAGAAGAACACAGGAAGCATTCCATTATAAATCCTTTTAGTTAGATGAAGTACTGGATTGTGAAGTCATAATAATAACAAACCACACAAAGCAGGATAATAAAAAAATTATAAATGAATTATGGCAGTTCTGTAAAGTTTCATTCAGAATTGTGCGAGAGAAATAATGCCATGAAAAGGATGAATTTATACTGTTGACCTAATCAACATGCATTATCTTGCATACGACATTTACATTTGAGAGCAACATGCATAGATTCTGCAACTGTGAATTAAAAGTAACTGCAATGAAGAAAAAAATTGCCCTATTCAAGGAAGTACATGACTTGTTTTAAATTTATGGAAATTTCAGCACTAACATGAGCAACAGATTCCCAAACTCACACATAACGATTCTTCCCTCAACATGATCATAATGGTTATTGTGCAGGATTTCATATATATTGTCCACTTAAGAAAGATCCCAGACACACAGGTAAAAGCCTTGTTGGTGTTCTATGCGATTGAAAGCAACATAAAATTTTAAATGTAATATAGCCAATGCATTTTATTCAAATTACTTTGAACAAAAAGATGAAATAGCAACTTTGTTATTTCAAAACATACAAAGGCAACTAAGCACTTACTTGTTGACTCATATGGACAGTGAGCAGTTTCAATGTGGCATTGTAGCTGGAAAGGTGTGGGGAACTGACGATGGCAGTGCTGACAGGTGGTGTGGTTTTCCCAGCTCTCACTACTCTGCTTCTCCAGTTCCATATGATGCTTCATGTGGTTCATAAACCTAACGAAGATGAGGCAGTAAATAAAGTATCCATTATCTCTGATATGCAGCTCTAAACATTAATTACTATATAATATATGTAAGTAAATCATACAGTAAAGACAGTTGGTCCAACTTTGCAAAATGCACAACAGATCACAGAAATTCAAACTGCTCTAATAAAGTTATAATCTGGCTGTACTCCTAACATAATAAAAGGGTGACACAAGAGACTGCAGAGGCTGGAATCTGGAGCAACACACAAAGCACTGGAGGAACTCAGCGGAAGTCAGCATATAAAAGGGTATTGACCAGAATATCTACCCATAATGTTAACTTTGAATAGTCCTCTAGCAATGCCAAATGTATTCTATAGGTTATCTTGCAACAAGTATAAGCAGCAGGTACACATTAAATAAAGAAATTAGAATTGTAAAATGATGCATAACATTCCCTAGGTACAAGAATCCAGTCCAAAAAGGCCTTGATATTTACTTGAGTGGGATTACCAAGGCAGGGTGGAATACTTTTGGTTGGGAAATACAGCACTTTATCCCCACAGAATACATGTTCTGTTTAAAAAAATTCCAGGTTCCAACCTGTAAACCAACTTGACAAGCTCAGACAGGAAACACTCAAGAAGATCCTATCAGATTGGAGCGGAAATTACATTATTCTGGTGGGAGTGGGAGACAGAGCTCAGTGTGATTTCAATAGGTGTAGGTGAGCGAGATAGAGGTCGGTGGGGGCAACTGGTTTGCTTGGCAGGACAGGGGAAAACACTATGGTTGCTCCAAATTTAAAGGGAGTATTGGAAAAACACCTCTTCCATAGCACTGGCTCTGTCCTTTCTTTCACTGCACAGTTTCTCAAACTTGAGAAATCTACCACCTGTTCCACATGCTGGCCAGTTTTACAGTTGCCCGAGACAAAATCTGAGGCACATATTGTTAGTAAAAGATTCAAACAGGCAACCCACCTCCAGAGTCCTTTATTCCCCAAATATCTGAATACTCCACCTGGTGTGAGGGTGGGATAGAAAGGGGCTGGGTGAGGGGGTGTTTGATGGGTTCAAAATTAACACCATGGTGTCTGTAAAAATACTTCTAAATAATCAGTAAAAAACCTTCTAAGAAGAACACAGGAACAGCTAACAAACAATCTGCTGGAGGAACTCAGCGAGTCGAGCAGCATCTGTGGAGGGAAAGAAATTGTCGACATTTCGGTTCAAAACCCTGCACCGGGACATTTAGCCCCAGAGCTAGTTACACAATTCTTGTGACTTAACATGGATACTTGCCATTTGCACTAGCACTTAAAACCTATTATTCTTCAATCTAAAATTGATAACTGAACTGGTATTAACTGCAGGTTTACTGAAGAGAGTCCATTACACCAAGTTCCCTGCTTGCCAAAGTATTTCCTAACTTAAATCCCGAGTAGCTTAGCTCTATTCTTTATACCACATTCACCAATCCTAGCCTTCTCCAGCAGAGTAATTTTGTCTCTCTTTACACTACCAATTCCCTTCAATACTGAAATCAAATCAACCCTCGTTTCTGTAATTGGAGCAAACAACTGCAGATGCCAGAAATCCAAAACAAAAACAGAAAATGCTGTAAGCACTTAGCAGGTCAAGCAGCATCGGTAGGGAGATAAAAGTTGACAATTCATGTTAGGTGTTTCTGTTTCAGACTTCCAGCATCTGCATTTTTCTGCCTTCTGATGAAGGATTCTTGACCTGAAATATTAATTCTGTTTCTCTACCCACTGATGCTGCTTGACCTGCTGAATGCTTCCAGCATTTTCTTTTTTATTCCCAATTTCTGTAACCACCTCTTGTAATACAATCTTTAAAAGTCCTGATATCATCTTGATCAATCTGAATCTACATTGCACTCCCTCCTATAGTGTGGTCACAGAATCGATAATAATACTCTGCATGTGTTCCAACAGAAATTTGAAATAGGTGTAGTATAACTTTGTAGCCCTTGCAATCCAGTCTTCTACTCGAATATTAATATCAAACTCCCTGCCCAATCTACAAACATTCAACACATAAGTCCTTCAACCTCCACTGCTTCCTGCTTTTCAACATTCAGGAAGTACTTGATTCTATCCTTTTTAGACCTAAAGTAGAGAACCTCATATGTACATATCTTGAAATTGTTTGCCAGCTTTCATTCAATGTATTAATATTCTTGAAATTTAATTCTTCCATCTATAATGCTTAAAATGTCCCCCCATCCCCACCTTACATCTTATCCAGTGATCCAAGTCATTTATAAATAAGCTGAGCAGCTGTGACTGTCACAAAGATCCTTGGATCCTGGCTAATCTTGCTAGTTTGAGTACTTCAACATTACCTGTATTCTCTGCCTCTTGCTAGACAGACATTTTCCTAGCCAGGCATTAATTTGCATGAGCTTCACTTTAGTTAACAGGCTCTCATCTCAATCTTCTGTCTACTATTTTATCATCTCCCCAAAAATTTCAATCACTTTCGTCAGACATGACCTTCTCTGTATAGTACTCAAGGTGTTCAGTTGTTCTATTATTAAATTTGGACCCTAGTAACTCACAAAAGAGAAGCTGGGCTAATATTTCTATAATTCTCCGGTTTCCTTCTCTTGTTTTCCTTAAATGACAGACTAACATTTGAAATATTTCAATCTAATGGAGTGTTCTATTCTTCCTTAAAAACCTTAGGACAGAAACTCTGGGACTGGGGATGTGCCGCTGTTATTTGGTAAGGCCATGTCCCTGATTCAATTTTAATGTTCTCAGGACTCAGGATAGATTTCTCCTCTACTATAAATATTGACACAAAGTAATTACTCAACACAATTGCCATTTTCTTTTACGGTACTGTATCACCATTATCCACTTTAAGGGTTCACATTGTTCCTAGTCACTATTTCTCCTTTTCCAGTTGTAAAATAAATTGTTTATTTTGATAAACTTTGCAAGTCTCTTAAAATTTCCTATTTCTTTCAATCGGTTTTGTCAACTTTTACAGTTCTTTGCAACCCCTCCACTTACCAGGACTTACATTAACTTTTTGTTTTTTTTCAGTTTTACATTGTCCATTACCTCCCATTGCCATCCATGATTTTGTTATAGCAACTGGAGTTCTTGCAACTTTGGGATAAAAACTAATAACATATCAACTTGTTTTTAACAACTTCTGCTGTTCTCTGGTTTTACCAGTTAACTGATTTGCCCTGTTTACTGTGGGCAGTTTTTACCTCTTTTAGTACAAGAACAGCCTAAAATAAATCGAAAATACAAGCAGCTGTTTCATATTTCCCCTTTTAAACACTGCTGAGCTCAATTATAATATGATAACTTTGAGATAAGTGTTCACACACCAATATACTGTTAACTAAATCTGGCTCATTACCCAAACATGAATACCACCCTCCAATACAATACCTATCTCTCCATATAATAATTAATTTATTTTGAATTTTGACTTGACAAACATGCAAAATATAACTCTGCAAACTATATTACTAAAGAAGTACAGGAATACATTTTCTGTTTGCCTGATAGTGTTTTCTATTTTAATATTTATTCAGCATTAGTAATACACAATGACCAGCCTATGAGTAACTTGATGTGATATACACAATGCATCACCTTAGTGCATGGTGAGTTAAGCTGTAGAAAATAGACTTGGCATTCAAAAAGATAATTTATGATGTGCTTGATACTCCATATTGTTTACACCTTTATATTGAATTGATAGGCAAATAGCTACGATGTTGATAACTGTGGTTGTATCATATTCTGTCACTGCTTTTCCAAAAATGGCAGACAAATGAACATATGCAAACACAGTAAAAATTAGGGGAATGGGATTGATAATAGCTGTTTAGTTACAAACAAAACTAAAATTACACAATGGTCGTACAGAAGAATTGCTTTCATACTTAATACTTTCCAGTCATAGAAATCAGAAAATTATTCATTAGATTCCAGCTGCTCTCAAGACAAATCACTGGCACAATAACTAGGGTCTCTGCTTTTAAGCACATATAATAGCGATTAAAATACCCTCAATTATATATTTCTTTTGCATTATTTAAGAAAGCTCACATCACCCATAATATCTACAGATCATTTTATCATGCACGTTATGCTCTCAAAAGCCATGATCATATTTCATTTTTCACATTTGCTATTTCTGCTTTCCTTTAAGAATTCTCATTCAGGGCAACTATGACCTTAACTGCCAGCAAGTGACTGTGATACAAACGGGTCTGGCTGTTAAAACAGCTTACAAAAGCTTTTTTGCTGCATCTTACAGTAAAGTTATTCAATCACAAGAACAGTTCTTACAGAGTATAAACTACCAACTATTTTTCACCAGGCATTCCCAAAGGGAATTCCAACAAAATCTGCTGATAACGCCATCAGTCTATTCAAAAAATGGTAATGAAGACTGTGGAATATTGTATCATCTACTAAGAGTGAAGCACAATCACACTCTGAAGTACCTATAAATATACTCACCAACTTTGGCTTTCTCAAGGTTTTGAGTTTTGATTTGTTTCCAACTGAAATAAGGCTATTTTATTTCTTTCCACTGTACTATTATATAGTAAAATGCCAAAAAATTCAATGAGCAATATGCATATATATGTAATGGAAAAAAAGAACACAGTTATCATAGATTGAGTCACAGAAATGTACAGCACAGAAACGCGCCCTTTGTCCCACCATGTCCACGCTGATTTTTTCGTCCATCTACACTAATCCCACTTGCAACATTAGGTCTATATTGTTCAATGCCTTGCCTACTGAAATGTCTGTCTAAGTGTCTCTGAAATGTATTGATTGTATCTGACTCCACTACCTCCACCGCAGCGAGTTGCAGATAGCAACCACTTGCTGTGTAAAATACTTACCCCTCAAATTCCATTCAAAGCCCTTTCTGCTCATCTTGAACTTATGCCCTCTTGTTTTTGATACCCCCACCATGAGAAAAAGAATTTGCTTATCTACGCCTTTCATAATCTTATAAACTTCTTTAGTCATCCTTCAGCCTCCTTTGCTCCAGGAAGAATAAATCTAGCCTATTCAATCTCTCCCCACAAGTAAAGTTCTCTAATCCAGGCAATATCCAGCTGGATCTCCTCTGCATTCTCCCCAGCGCAATTACATCCTTCCTATAGTGTGGGAACCAGAACTACACACACACTCCAACTACCATCTAACCAATGTTTGGTAAAGTTAAAACATAATGTCCCAACAACATTCTATGCACTGACCTGTGAAGGTAAGCACATCATATGCTTTCTTCACCACCCTATCTACCTGTTAAGTAAACAAGTAACAAGTCACGTTCAAAAGACAAACTTCTGGAGAAACTCAGCAGGTCAGGCAGCATCTGTAGAGGGAAATGGAGAGTTGATGTTTCGGGTTGAGACCCTTCATTTGGACAAGTCATGTTACTTGTTAAGTAAACATGTATTTACTTTTGTTTATATAGAGAAACTACTGTGCAATATTTCTAGAAGTTTTCTTTTAACTTTTCCATGAATCTACAATTCTCTAGAGGTTAGGGGAGGTTAAATATTACGCAGGACTAGAAAAGCAAGATACTGGAAATCTAATTAAAAAATAAAACTGCTATTAATACTCATTAACATTATTCAGAAACATTAACACTGCTTCACTCTCCACAAATGGTGGCAGACCTACTGAGCGTTAGCAGCATTTTCCATTTTAATCTTAGGATACCGAGCTCTTCCATTTGCCACTCTGCCACTGCCATCTGGAGGTGTTCAAAAATAATCCAAGGTAAAGCACTTAAAGACTATCCCACGTTGTGGAGAAAAACTTCAATTCTACGCAACGTGCTGCAGTAACAGACAAAATGGGAAAAGGTCCATGCTAAAAAAGTGTAGGTTTGCACCAATCCACATTTTATTATCACTGTATTTCAACTGATTCTACCTACCCTCTTTGATTTAAAGAAAAAAAGCATTCTCTTACCCACAACAATTAATTATGTGAAAGTGTGTTTCATTTCAATTATTGTGAAGTGAGAGTAATAGTGGAGGAAGGAACAGAAATCAAATATAATAGAAAAGAGAATAAGTACCAAGTCACAGAAGTCACTCATTCTAGCACACTACTGAATAGTTGCAAACCAAAAAAGATGTGAAGTAATAATGTCCCAATTGCACAGTCAAGAACGAGCGTTATAATGATGCCATTAAGAAAATCTTGACAAGGGATATGTTAGGTAATGCCGTGGCTTTCCTTTGTATTTTTGAGGTCATTTTAGTTTGATAAAAATCTACTATACTTTTGATTTATTCACAAGTGATGATCTGTTCTTATTATTGCTTTCCAAAATCAAATATTTTTTATTTATTACAAAAAGTGTTTGGCAAATTCATAAATTTATAATCAGCTTGTACCATAACTTACAACTCGAAAAGATAATAATGCACATTCAAAGTCACCCATTGCCACCTGTGTTTCACTAATTTGGGATCCCCACCGCCCATCCCCAAAGATACTCTCAACCTCTCCCATCCAGTGTTATCTAATCACGTGACTGACAAACGCATTTTATAACATGTCCACAAAAAAATGTAATTCGTTAGCAGAGTGTACACAATAACCAAATGCTAAAAATTGCATTCTTAAAGCAAAATGGATGGATAGTACTAAGCCTAGAAATTGAATTAGAAATAAAAAAATTACTTTTTTTGTATGTGTGAATTATGCATAAGGTATGCTTGGTGCATGTTTTGAAGTATTTATTTCCATTTCTGGCAGAAGTCCCCCTGACTGGGATACTGGACTGGACATTTTCTCTTGGATTGGGTATCATTTCCCTATCCTATTTTGCTCATGTGATGATGTCCTCAATCCATGCAGAGTGCATTTTTGAGGTCGCGCCTATAACCTTCGACCTTCACTCACAGTAAAACATGAAGCAAACCACACAGCAAGTCCAGAACCATACATGATTTTAATGATCCCAGTTGGGACCTTCATTCATTTGCCACTGAGTCCTCCATATTGATTTTCACGAGCTGTCCTCTTGGACTCAAGTTCCACTAATAAAGATGACAATACTTATGCATGTCAGTCCAAGGTGCTGCAATCTATGCCTCTGATAATCACAGTGGCAATGGCTATGCTGGTCCACCACGTATCACTGATTAATCTCCCACCCCTTTCGACTTCCCCCTCTCCCTATATGTCAATTTATGAGCGACCAACGACAGAGCACCTTAATGAGACTGACCTAATTCCCAGCCCACAGGGTACAAATTAGGTACCAACTGCCCTTTGTAAATCAGGTTCTATCCCTTATAAATGGGAACAAATCACAACTGCAACTTCTTAATGTGAGAATACACTAATGTGATTTTTTTTTGATGACTCCTAATCTGGCATAAGAACAAAAAAACAGGTGAAATCCCAAATCTAGGCTATATTGCCAACAAAGAGTTTAATCAGACCACAAAAACAATAATAACCAGTATGTTTTCAGTTACTGCTAGTAAAAAGTGAAAGATTCAAGCCCTGCTATTCAAATCTGGCTTTTCAGAAGCACCAAATCAGAAATTTGCAGTTGCATCAATTATTTTCCTTTCACTAGGATTTTCAGTGATTTAACGTAACAGGATGGAAACCTTATGCTGCAACAATTCTATGAAAGTGCAATGCCTATAAGAACCAGACACACTGAAGATACTTTAATATAACTTATGGATCATTTATAGTAAATTACAAAATGTGAAGGCAGAGTGGGTATGAAAACACTACGCACGTGGGACCTTGCTATGAATAAAAAACAAATGTGCTACAATCAATCATAGAATAGAGAACAGTGCATCGCACTTTCAGCATGAATGATTGACGTCATGAAGCAACAGAATAATACTTCACATTATAATTCATAAATCCAAATTTGCCTTTAGTCATATGGAAGCTCTAAGTGGGCTGTCAATCAATGCAAAATATTCTCATGGAGACCAGTTCAGAGCAGCATAAATGAGACTTAAAACAATAGTCCAGAGCTGGTGTAAGACCCAATAAAGAACAGAGGGAGTCTTGAACAAAAGGTTTTTTCTTTTTTCTCTTCAATTTATAATTAATTTTACATATGTTGTGTAATTGCAGAGCATATAGCTTTAAAATGAAAATTTAAATACTTTAAATTAACTGTAGATTTAACTGAATAATGAAAGTGGTTAAGTAAACTGTCATTTTGAACAACAAACTATTTTACAAATATTTGGGCAGTTAACTTATACAAAAAACACTTTATAGTACCTTATATTATTCTTAAGGATCTTCAGACAGCTGTAGCACTTGAAAGTTGTATTTGTCTTCTGATCTTGCTGATTTAGGTGGGCTTCACCATCATCTTTTCCATAATAAAAGTCATTGACCAACATTATAAGTTTCCCCTTTTCAATTTCTAATACCTTGTTTGGAGATTGCTCAGATGATGTTACAGGACAGTAGCTGGACACCAGATCTGGACAGCAGAACTCAACAGATACAAAAATACTGGTATCATTTATCAGTGGTTATAAGATAAATACTTTTAGATATAATCACCATATTTTAATTCTTGTGCACAGTATACATTAAAACAAACATGACACTAGAATAAAATGACTGTTACTCTGATTATTGCTTTTTCAAAAAGGCTGTATCTTGTAAACAATATGACTTAAAAGTTAACTATGTTCAGTTATTTGCACGGACAAACTCAAATCAAAGATAACATGCTCACGTCTTACTCAAATGAATAATCAAAAGAAAATACTTACAACCATATGATGTCGTAAAGAATCCAAGACATTGAAGTGAATATTGCATTTTGGACAAGCCCTTGGGACCGGTACTCCATTTTTAATATTACTTTGTGATCCTGTCAAAATAATTTACTATTTAAATAACAAAAATGAAATATTCAGCTTAATCAAATCCTCAACAGTGTAAGTAATATTGAACCTACATAATTTACAACAATTACTGGCTTTCTCAATTATCCAAGAATAATCTCCAATTTAATGCATAGTACATTAGCAATACTTTGCTAACACTAAACCCAAGTTTACCATATAGTCTCTAAATGTCACTTTATTTTGCCTCCATTCCCATACCTAGCTTATTGTTGGAATTTAAGTTAAAATACAATGGTCTTCCAATATCAAGATTTAACCGTATTACAGCAGCACATGAAAATGAAGATTTGAAAAAAATATAGCTTTCTAACAACAGTAATAAAGATTATAAAACAGTGTCACATTGTTAGCTTAGGAATATCGCTGAGGATGGAGATGTTCTTGTGAGTTTCCTTCTCCCATAAGCTATTTAATTGTCTATTACCATTCATGACTAGATGTGGTCGGACTTCATTGTTTCAATTTGATTCATTAATTGTGGGATTGTTTAGCTCTATGTATTGCATGCTGATCCTGTGTTGCAGCTTCACTAGGATTGCACTTCATTTTTAGGAATGCCTGATGCTGTTCCCAGCCTGCCCTCTGCACCCCTCAATGAACAAGGGCTGATCCCCTGTTTTGATATTAATGATAGAGTGAGATATTTGCCAGGTCACAAGGTTACAGACGTGGTACATTTCCGATTCTGATAATAACCGGCAGTGTCTCCTGGACACTCAGTTGTGAGCTGTGAAATCTATAACATTTGGCACGTTAACACAACAGGATGGAGGGTGTCCTCGGTTTGAATATGGGAATTTGTCTCCACGAGGACTGTAAAATGGTTATTTCTACCAATCTACCATTAACAACAGGGAAAACTAAGTGCTGGCTCTGACCTGTGGTGTGATAGAATGATCCCTGCAACATGCTGAGGAGGTAAGATCAGTAGTTTGTATTAATTGATATGAAATTATGTAACAGTGGTACAACTTAAAGAAATAACTATATCACATCATCTCAAATACTTGTGTATTCCAAATTCAACAATGACAGTTTAACAGAAAACTTTCTTATGATGAAAAAGGCTAATGAAAACCTTTTGATGTACTGCTAAACGATGACACCATTGCGGGACATCCAGTTGACGATGGTGATAAAGTTGATGGATTATTTACAGATCCAGCTTCAAATGTCTTTGATTTCTTTGAACCAATACTGTTTATCTCACAGGCTGCTGGGCGCTTGCTACTGACATTTGTGCTCTGGGCTGCACTTGCTGTGAAAAAGAAAGTAAATGACTCTTTGCAGAGTTAAAACATATTACATTAAGAAACAATTTCACTGGGTATTGGAAAACAAAACTTTAGCATTATCATTATGATTTTTCTACCACTGTACCAACGAATAACCAACCTGATGAAATGATTCAATACTTGCTCTACTCACCAATTAATAAATTTGTTTGAGTGTTGAGAAAATTATGATCTAAAATTATTACATAAAAGAAAAACTTACTAGGAGGATTGGGAACTGATAAACATGAAAACAATTCAAGCTTGGTCTCCCAGATGGAACTCAATAACTTGGAGTTTTCTGACGAGACACTGCCAATGACCAGGATATCAACAGCTTGGCAGCTGTTGCCGTTGTGTTCCAGTTTACAGTTAGGCAAATAGAACAATGTCTAATGTAAATTTTAACAGCAAAATCAGCATTCAGGAGTGGGAATCTTGCCAACCTCCACTCATTATTTATCATCACAAACAAAGTACCCCTAATTATTGTGTTATACTTTTTTCTTCCCCCAATAGTCAAACAAATAACACGTGAGTATTTTAGCCACTTAAAAAAAAGAACAGCTTTTACTTGGTCAAAAGCCATAATTGGACCACATCTGGAATACCGTGGCTACATTGTAGGAAGGACAACATGCAGTGTCAGAATGAAAACTGGATTTCAAGAGTTAAATTACATGGATAACAGAAACCTGGACTCCAAGGGTTAAATTAGATGGATAACAAGCTAAGATGTGTTTTACCCAGAATTCATAAGATTAAGGCTGATTTGATTAGAAGTTTTCAATACCAATGGGAAAAGATTGGTACATGGAGTCTAAGGATTGATGGGGACATAAATATTAGAACCAAGTCTTTCATGAGTGAGGTCAGGGAACATTCCTGCATGCAGATGATGGAATGCTTCAACTCCTTTCTGCAAATGGCAATTGATGCTGGGCTGGTTGTTTACGATAAATCTGAGATTGATGTATCTGTACTACCAAAGAGCTACATGGAAAAGGCAGGTAAATGAAGGTAGGTCACAAATCAACCATGATCCCAGAATGGCTAACAGGGTTGAAGGTGGTCAAGTAGCCTTCTCCTTGTCCAATACTGCTACAACCAATTAACATCTTATCAGTTTCATTAGACAGGAGATGAAATTATCAATACTACAATCTAATAGCATCTACTCAACAATGGCCCATTTGCCAACACTCAATGGAGCAATCATCAGACCAGAGTACTCAGCAAGTGGCTTACATAGACTATTCTTTTGATGTGTGAGCACAATTAAAAGACAGAGGCAAGGCAGTTAGTCAGGTCCAGCAAGGGCTATTAAATCCAATGGATATTTAAAACAGAAAGCTGTGAGGAAAAGCCTTAAAAGCTGATATGAGTTTTTTTAAGTTAAGCGGGTGAAATGGGTAAATGCACTACATTCATCACTTGGTATCATTACTCACAGACAAATTGAACAAATAAATGTTGGACAGTGCCAGTCTACTCCAATATGCAAGAAGCTTGAGATCTACAGGAGCCACCACTACCATGAGAAAATACATATAGTGCTTGGCTAATAGGAGCGCAGAAAGTAACAACCCCTTTATGAGCTGAATCAATTAGCTCTCTCGATCTTGGGAATGCATCTTGAGTGCTAAACTGTATCTGTTTGTTGATAATTGCATCATTTAACTTCCTTTGTGACTCTATCAATGAAAAAAGCCTGCAGAAGGACCAATGCGAAACCCAAGCATGAACTAGCAAATGGAAGGTAACACTTTCACAATACAGGTAATTGATGATGATCATATCTAACAAGCCTTAACTATTTCTCTCCCTGAACTCCATACTACTACCTTCACACTGTCTCGCACAATTCGCAAGAGCAGGGCAGGATAGGACAGTGAGTGCATATATTGTGAACAATATCACATATTTTAACCTATCAAAGCTTTACCACCATTTACTAGGCTTAAGGTAGGAGTTAGATGGAATATTTCCCTTTCCCCAAGCTGGATGTCACTATAACCAACTTGAGCAGCCATACACCATTCAATTCAGAGCAATTCAAGATGGATAAAGGTACAAACATATATTCAACATCCAGGCCAAATCTTTTTGATTCCTGGATAGAGCCCAGCAAGTAGTTGTCCATTAAGCCTGCTACCTAACAGAAGGAGAATCAACTGTAAATGTCTGATTTGTCAGGCATCAAAAAAAACAATTAATCCCCAGACTTGGGGATCAGGCTCACTCTTCATAAACAGTACTAAGTACTGAGGCTCAAAACTTAACTTAAAGCCTGGCTACTAATCCAGAACTTGATGGGACCCAACGAGACTGGCACTTTGAGTGTGAGAACTGAATCAGCTCTAAAAGGGGTTGTTATATTCTCTGCTCTTAGTTGTCGAGCACTAATGACATAAAGCACTCTCATTGACTAAGCGACCATAAGTCATGTGGCTGCATCCACACGTTCTGCAAGGTAACAAGTTTTGACAATTTTTTTCTGCTTTTTTTTGATTTTCTGCTAAAGTCATTTTTCCTCCAGGCCCAGCATTCTATAATTGATCAGTGTATACAAGTCAGGGTTGGGTCAGATTTCTATTAGCTGGGTCAGGATAATTTAGGAGAGATTTTATCCAGTATAAAAACTGGCCCTAAGGAAGCAACATATCTTCCATTTCTCCAAAAATGACAAATTTTAACTAATCAATAACATTTGGGTCTTATTCTTTTCTTGGACAAAGACCTGCACTTTTCATTCACTGGATATCTCTCCCAGTTAATTATTTTCAGGATTCTCCTTCTTCAACCTTTGACTTTGCACTGGCTTATTTAACATCTGTCAGTTAAACGTCTCAGCTCCACATGTTCCTTGATCTCCAAATCTCCACTTGTTCCCTTCTTCCATCATTTTGCTATTAGATACAAATACTTCGTGGCAACTCTTCTAAGTTTATTTAACCTCTTCCCACATTCAAAAACATCTAACAAATTCTAGAAATAGCAGAGTTTTTAGACAGCCGTTTTAATTGGTTTCAATTCCTTCATTTCCTTCTCCAAGATTTATGCTGAGGCTCTTGATTCAGGATCAACCAAGTCACCACATCTCCCTATAAAATACAGAGACATTTATCTATAGATTGTTACGGCTTGCTACTCTGAGAGAGTTATCCCAGGAAACGTTGCTACATCGCACAACATAATGGACGGGCTCTTTAAACATCTTTTTGTTTTAGTAATCTAATAAAAAACAATGGAGTTAATAGTTTGCACAATCACAATTGATTTTGCAATTGAGAAGAACAAAGGTAAATTAAATCTAATACTTCATTAAAAGGATCACATGTAAATAGATCTGCACTCTAAAATTTAGAAAGGATAAACCAGATTTATTTCAATTTTACCTATTCCACTAGCATGGTTAAGGATCTGAGTTGTTTGAAGAGGTTTGGGAGAGTTTTTCTGCCCCAATTTCTGCCCACTTGGTATAGATGAATTCATTTGAGTGGGACTATAACTGATATTTGGAATTGCTCGACCCGTACCAACTGGCCTTAATTGAGGCAGCCCTGTTCTTCCTGATTGTGAAGTGACTCCTGTGGATTAAACACAAAAAAATTAATTAAGGTTCCAGTAACTAAAATGTACTAATTAATTAAAACACAGTAACCTCAATTAATTTAATTCTAATTGGTCTATATGTATAAGATTCAATTTTCACATGTGTCCATAATCGTTTCTCTTGAAATGCCACTTTCCAAGTCAGTATGGAAAAAAACCATTTCATTGATGATCTTTCACCTTGACACTGTTGATAAGTAAATATTTGACTAACATTTTAACCACTTATTGAAGTTTCTGATATAGGGATATAATTGCCCATTTCTGTTCCAATCTTTCTAATGGTCCCTTGAACCTGAATCACTATTCCAATGAGATCACCGCTGATCTGTGACCCAATTTCATTTACTTGCCTTTTCCCCCTTATCTGTTAATGGCTCCACTTCACAATATATCAAATTCAGTTTTAAAATTAACAATTGGACTGGTATCAACTGCCAGCTTTCTGATCAAATTCCAAATTTTCAACTTCCTCCACTTGCAGAAGTGTTTCCTAACTTTTCTCCTTAAAGAGCTAACTGATTTTTAGATGCTCCAAGGGGAAACAGTTCCTTAAAAATTCTGAAAATCTCAACAAGCTCTTAAGCTTTCAGATTCCTTAGAGTTTAATATAATAATTTAATTTTAATATCACCCGTTATTCTACTGTCACTTTACCTTCACTTTGCCATCAAGTCCATAAGTTTCAACTTTGGTTAATGGCTCTTTTGAGGTACTTAAGTACATGCCTTCTGAAAGTTCATTTACATACCCCTGTTCACTACTTTTATCACCTCCTCCAAAACTTCAATCAGATTCATGAAGCATGATCTGCCCATGTTGGTTCTCTTTGATGAACTGATAATTTCAACCTGTTCCAACTGAGCTGACTTTCACAAAGAAAGGAAGGAAGGCTTCAGGAAATTACAGTTTGTTAGTCATTGAAGATTTCAACATCATAGTGGTTTAAGGGAAGCCAGTAGAGAGATTATTGAGAAATAAAGCTAATCAGCTTATTAAAAAAATGATTATCTTGCTATCTCAAAATCCAATACTTATGACGAGACTAAACCTTGGAGAGCTATTATAACGATAATTTCTAAACTGAAAAAAAATCTGCTTTGGCATGGAAAAATCCTCATTTTAGCTTCAAAAGATCTTCACTCCTTGTGACCTCACAGCTGAGCTTGTCAAGAGTAGGAATTACCTTTAAAAAGATATTTCAAATTTCAAGTTAATTGTTCTTCTATAAGGAGAACTTGCAGCAGACTATCTATCTGCATCGAAAAAATATTTGGCAAGGAAGATTTGGTAATTGGAGAAGGGTTTGGTGGGAGAGGTGTTTATCCGAGTCACAATTTGTGTTCCAGCCAAGTCACTTGACTCGTAAATACTGCAGAGGTTCTTGTACTGTAATAATTAAATGATACCAAGCCAGCTGGCCAGATGTCGATTGAAGGAAGAACAAAATCAGCCAAAGAAATGGATACCAAGTAAGCAGGTGAGCTAATGATTGAGGAATCTAAATGCAAAGATAAATATAAAAGTATGCACTTTTGAATGAACCTAACTCATGAGTGCACAACTGAAGTGTCCATTAACAAAGCTGGAAAATGGAAACAACTTAACTGAAACATCACTACAGTGGATGTGAAGCTATAATCAGCAAAGCTGAATAATGACCGACATTCACATTAACAATGTTATTTTATATTAAAATAAGCTGGGGTAAGTATGTCAGTGGCCAGATCAGATTTGAACTAATGCACTGTACCTTTACCAGAGTACTAATATGTTGTCAGTGATTGTAATTATGAAGAGAGGCTCAACTTTGAACTTGTTTTCACTGGAGAAGTGATTGACATAGAAATGATGCTTGTTTTAAAATGCCAAGGGGGCATGGGATACAAACAAAAATAGATTGCTTCTGTTGTTATGGTCTAGATAAAACAAAGGACGCAAGAAGCATTTTGTTGGCCCCTAGAATTACCTGGTGCATGGCAGAAACTCAGAAAAGGCATTGATAAGTTGACAATTAGTATCCTTGAAGAGATGAATTAAATAATTAGGTTGGGAACAAGGATGAAGAAATGGTTGGATGGGAAATGTAGAATGAGAGGAATAAAGTTGAAAAAGGCAAGAGTGTTTAAGTAATTCAATAATCAACACGTCCGACTAGCAAACTGTAGCAGTTATCAAAACATTTAACAGTCAAAATAGAGGAGCCAAACTGTATGTGCTTTTTCCAAACAAACCTAAGCATTATGTCTGAGAACTGATAAAGAAAGAGACATTCTAAAAGAGAAGCAATGTAGAAAAAAAGACCAAAGGACAGATGATAAGTATTAAGCATCAGATTTATGAGAAACCTCAGATTTTCACCATAAAGAGGCGACATCAGAAGGGTGACAGAAAACGATTTGGAAAATGTTTTTCCAGAATATTATACTAAATGAGGGAGCAAGACAAACAGGCAATGTTCAGACTAATCAACAGTAACTTTAGGACTAATAACAGAAAATCCTTTTAATACATTGAGTGATCCAAGCTGAGTAATGGAGAAAAAAATCCCTGAAATCATTAAATTGGTGTAGCAAAGGAGTGAATGAGTACTGAGTAGTTCTGATCAGATGAAGCAAGATGGACCAACAGATTACTTCTTCTGTAATTAACCTTTGCTTGGGGATTAACTTAATTGGATGGATTCACAATGGTCAGTAGATGTAACTGTCTAAAAGGTAAATTAATGTTTTATCATTGTATGTACTGTTGCATTCTTATTAATCATTTTTGCTTAGATAATTCTGAAGGAAAGCAAGAATTTAGCAGCAACAGCCTCATAAAACATACTTACCAGATAACACAGGAACACTTGTTCTGCTTTGATAACGTGGATTCTTTATATTGTACATTGCGCCACCTGAACTCTGAGATGCAGATGTAGGCGAACCCATATCTTTTACAACAAAACCCTAACAAAGGAAGTACGTTTTTAATAGCATCAAAGACTTTTATATTTCAAAGAGGGGACAAAAAAATTAGAGTCACAAACTGTCACAGTACAGCTAAGGCTGCAATAATGCATGTTTGCAAAAAATTAGTTCTACCAAGGTACATTGCCAAGAAAAATTCCCTTTCCTCAAGTGCTAACCTGGCTAATTAATTTTGAACAGACATCATAATTTCTCTACATGGGCCATACAAAAGAAGAAAGTTTCACCAAATTAAAACTATTCAAACTAGTCATCTGAAAGATATTATAATGTCTGTACAGCACCATAATTAACCTCTCTCTGTCATTTATATACAATAAGTCTTTATTTATCATTTACAATCTATTAACCTACAAATTACTGAACTTAAAAAGTCCTCGCATCATACACCCTGATAGATAAACATGGGAGTGGCACTGACAAACAGGAAACATCATACTCCCAAGTTCAATTTCTGTTTGTCTTCAACTCAAAGAACTACAGTTGGGATGGGGTTAAAAATTATAATTAGTCTCAGTGCTCAACGTCTAGGGTAAAAAGAAGATGGATGAGTGAACCTTCAGCCAGAGCTCATCATACGACTGCTATTCAAAACAACCTCATTACAAGTTTACTTCATTATAGTTTCTCCCAAATCTATATTCAACCAACATCTGTTTATTGAGGACAGGATGAACTAAGCTGAATCCACATGCTAGAAATTATCTAGTTAAATATTAGTTGCTTTGAGTTGTTTTGTTTGTTTGGAAGGTAAATTCTAATACAGGCTGGTAGCTGAATGACTTGTTCCTAAGTTGTAATTTGTAAAGTTAAATGGATTCTATATCTAATGTTAAGAAGAAATTGAAATTTACAAAATTACAACAGAGAACATTATTTGGTCATCATAAAGCATCCCATAATACTTGTTATGATGATGAACAATAGGCATGAACACATTTCTTCAAGATAACGGACACTGAACTTCATAATGGTATTCCAGCATTAAGGTAGATATCACCAAGTTCAATAAAATGTGAAGCGTATTTAAGTAAACAAGATACAATATATCTTTTGTTACCTGCGATAATACCATAGGCTGTGTTGTTAATGAAGCAGGCATAGTTCGAGATCCTGGCTGATACGCAGCCATTGTGCTAGAATTTGATGGAGCAGAAGTGATAGATTGTTGGTTGACGGACTGAATTGTAGAAGATGCATCTGGTGCAAAAACAAATAGAAATTTTTTTAATTAACCAAGTTGCAAAGGATTTGTTTTGACTTGGAAAGGAGAACACTTTTAAGTCATTACTTAAATTACGCTTCAAATTACAATTCAAATAACACTTTGGTTTTAACAAAGATTAAACAGGTAAAATCCCAAATAATATCACAGAAATAATCTGTGAAGGTGCTAAGATAAAACTTACTGTCACTTACCACTGCCAAAGGAGACCATCATGCTTCTGCTGAGTCCGCCATTTTGCATTCCTCCTCGCTGTGCCAAACTAAATGTTGTGCCTCCTGTTTTACCTTGTAAGCAAATAGATAAAGCTAATATTAGCCACACTCTAATAGATAAAGATAATTTCAGCCATATTCTGAAGAGAATTTTGAAGGATGTTCTGTATTCAAATTGAGCAGTTACCCTTCAATTATTATTCCATCTCTGCTTATTTTCTCACATTGCTGGTATAATCTTAAAGGTAAGCAGGCTCCAGGAGGTGTGAAGTGCAAGAGTGGTTTTAAACGGCTACCCCACTGATATTTGAAATAATTCGCTTACCAACAACTCCCATAAAAATAGCACAAAGAACTAATCCTGCTGGGTATTATATTGACATCTTTGCATCTTGTCAGATAAAACAGAAAATGTTTTATTGTTGATCTTGCAAATGCAAGAGCATTGCTTTTACCTCCATTTAAATATATATGAAGACACATTTTGAAGGAAGTGACCTTGCTAAATATACATCATGTTCTTATATAAGGAGTTGAGTTGCATATGCACAAGCTCTATGGACCCATGACACATTATATGACGAAACATGGAAGGTATGCTTTAGTTTCTTACGATCCTCCTCCTCATTCACTGTTCCCTCAGAGACAACTCACCAGAGATTTGATTGCTAACAGCAGAAAGGGGTAACAAGCATTACAATTTTTATGGAAGTGGAACTTTGAACGTGTCGCACTAAGAATGTGATTGACTGGCAAGATGTTTTGAACAGCAGGCAAATGTGTGCCTGAATTTATTAGGCTTTTTATCTTTATCAATCTTCAGCTGAGTACGGAAGCCATTCTTTAGGTGTGCATTTCATGAATCCAAGAGAAATTCAGCAAGTCACCATTAAATTTAGTGCACACGATTGTGAGATTTACCTATTATGAATGCCTTTTGGGTTTAGATGTGCTGAATGCATTTAGGTTAACTTAATTTGAACCATATACTAGGCTGTGAAAAGGAATAAAACATTGGATTCCGAATTGATTTCCTTTCTCCCCTGCCCATCCACTCACCAAACCTAGTAAACTGCAATGTGGAAACCCAGCCAATCCTAGAATGACAAGTCTAAGTACATTGGAGATAATTGTTTATATGGAAAACAAAGTAGGTGCTAAAAGGTGCATTGTAAAATTCCATAACATGTCAAAATATGTTCTGAACAGTACAAAATACATATTTTGTATTGGTTACTTTTAAACTTAATATGTTCCTCTTGTATACTGCTTTCCAAATATGTTGTCTTCATTCTAGGAAGCAATATATTAGTCATCACTGAACAGCACAGCCTTGTACATTTCCACTGAAAAATGTAGCCTTCCATCTTTTGAGCTTCATTGCCTGCTGTGGACAGATTATGGGACATCAGAAAGATGTGAAAGAAAAAGTATCCAGGCAGATCAGTTTACAGTACAGAATAAAATTTGATTTTTGTTTCCTCTTGCAGAGATTTTTCCTAGAAACAGGATAAAGGAATTATCCCCCACATTGGATCAAGGAGCTTATTGAGGAGCAAAGGAATTTTTTGCTGGGGTACATATGCTACATAGTAAAAGTGATTTTTTACAATATTTATAAATTGGATGGACAAACAAAATGTCATATGCACACCATTATATGGTATCATAAGCCTTAAATGACATTCTTGCAATACGAAGTGCAGAATGGACATCAACTGGAATGAAGACAGTAGACTAGAGACAGAAGAAACACTTTATTGTTTTGAAAAAGAAATTCACACTCCACTATGTGAAGAGTGAGTTTAAATGACCTCAGCACTGACAAATATTTATCGTTCAAGGCTTAATATTGAAATGCAGCAGTCCAACAACTAAATTGGTCAATTCAAAATGAACTACAGAATATTCCAATGCCATGTCAAAATTAATGTGAAGAGTTGTTCTATTTCTCCTTATAAAGATTTTCAAAGCATGGTCACTATACTACTGATAGCTCCTCAGGGAAATTGTATTTTGTGCCTGTGGAAATAATGGCACACTGATGTCAATGCTGCTCTCGTAACATAGAACTGTTATTCTGTCAATGCATCAAATATTTCCTTTACAGTTCACTGAATGAATCTGTCCTCTGGAAATGTATCTTAAGCAAGGATTTATTTCATAACAGCGTTAACAAGGAGCAGAAAATCATATATCTGCACAAATTTAAGATTACATCATCAGGTCTGCTTCAACCTCCAACTGCAAGGATAGATGAGTAATTGACAAGAACGTTCCCCGAATCGGTTTTCATAATAAATTATGAATATTGATCTTTCTTCACAGAGAAGATGAAAAAACAGAGCAATTAATACATGAATAAACATTGATAGAAATAATCAAGTTCTAATTTAAAAGATAACCATCTATTATATAATATAAAAATGCATATTATTTGAGAAATCTATTGCATGCAAAAAGGGAAAAATGTTGCAATGTTGGAATGCTGAACTAAAAACAGAAACTGTTGGAAGTATTCAGATCACACAGCATCTGTGGAGAGAGAAAAGTGGGATTAGCGTTTGAGGCCAACCAATTTTTGTTAGAACTATGATACGTTACTGATAAATGACTTAAGAGTAGTCCGGGAGAAAGATATTAAAGCGAGAAAAAGAGAGTGCTCGGTAATTACATAGAGGATAAGTACGTAGTTTCTGAAGAGGACCAAAGATGGCGGGGGGGAACGCGCAGAATTCCTGGTAAAGTCAAGGATCCTCTAACAGAGTTAAGAGTGCAGCGAAAGAGCAGGTGACACCAAGAATGCAGATCATCCCACCAGAGGTAGTTCCCATTCAGCAAACAAATCTGTGCAGTATTAAAAAACTAACATAAATACATTTAATAGTCAATGTTCCCATGAAGGTACAAGTTAATCCCAACACAGTAACCTCCTTATACAGGAATGCCTCAAATGTAAAATTTCCATTGTCATTTTCTAATTCCTCTATGTTCTTGTTGCCCCTTACGTAACCTTTGACAGCTTTATAACCTCCTGAGAACTCTGCATTTCTTTAATTCTAATCTTGCAGATATCCCCAGCTGTTCAGACCCCAAGATCCGGAATCTCCTCCCTTGCTCTCAAGACCTACTATTCTGTCCAACATTTAGAAGATTATCCCTCTTATCTCCATATGGAAGAGTTCCAAATTTTGTCTTGAATGCTCTACAGAACATTTTGGGATACTATACTGTACTAAATAGTTTATGTTTTAAAGAAAAACAATTTATTTTCTTTCCTGTATTATTCTGGTCAAATACATTGACCATCAGCTTAAAAATCAGGAACTTTGGTGACTGTTTTGTATGTCATTAGGTTAGACCATGAAAGAACTACGATCTCTCTCAGGTTAAATTCCACTTGAAAGGAAACACATTCATGGAGTACAAGAACGACACAGAAACATAGAAAAATAGCAGTAGGCCATTCAGCTTTTCCCGCTTTCTCCTCCATTCAAAGTGATCCTGACTGATCCTCCATCTCCATAGCATATTCCTGCATTCTCCCCATAATCCTTAATGCCTTTTATATCTGGAAACGTATCACCTCACAAATATTCAAAGTTGACTTCCACAGCCTTCTGTGGAATATAACTCCATTGATTCTTCACCCTCTGAGTAAAGAAATGTCTAATCTGTCCCAAATGTATTACCCTGTATCCTGAGACTGTGACCCCTTTTTCTAGAACACCAGGAAAAAAAAAACATCTCCCTACACCCAACTGATCAAGTCCTCTCAGAATTTTGTACATTCCAGAGATAAATGTCTGCCATCCCAGGAATTGGTCTGATAAACCTTCATTACACTCCTTCTACCTTAAGTGCACCTTTTCTTAAGTACAAAGACCAAAACCCTACAATACTCCTGGTGTAGGCTCACCAAGACCCATATGGCTGTACTAAGATTTTGTTGCTCCTGAGCTCAAAATATCTGATACTGAAGGCCAACATACCATTTGTCTTGCTTGCTGAACCTGCACTGCTGAATTCAATGGTGTACAAAGACACTCAGCTTCCTTTGTATGTCAACATTTCTCAATCTATCCCCATTTAAATAACACTCTACCATTCTGTATTTCCTACCAAAGTGAATAATTTCACATTTTTCCATGTTGTAATGCATCTGCCATGTCTTTGCCCCTTCACTCAACTTGTCTAAAAGTGGCTTAAAGCCTCCTTACATCCTCCTCTCAACTCACAATACCAGAGTTTTGTGGCACTGGCAAGCTTAGAAATACCACATTCACTTCCCTTATCCAAATCATTGACATATGTTGTGAATCACTGGGGCCCCAAGCACTGATCTGTAGTCACCACCTGCTAGCCTGAAAAGACCAATTTATTCTACTGTTTTCCACCTGGCAACCAATCTTCAATCCATGTCAGTATATTAACCCAATCCTATCTGCTTTACTTTTGCACACTAGACACTTATGTGGGACTTTAGCAAAAGGCCTTCTGAAAATCCAAATACATCCACTGATTCTCACATCTATTCTACCAGTTATATCCTCAAAAAGAAACTTGATGGGGTTGCCAAACACAATTTCCCTTTCATAAATGTGCACTGACTTTAACTTTGTTGATATTTTCTAAGTGTTACATCCTTTATAATACTGTAGCATTTTTTTCCTTACTACTGATGTTAGTTCCCCATTTGGCTCCCTCCTTTTTTAAAATAGTGGGGTCACATTTGCCACCCTCCAATCTGCAGGAACCATTCTATAATCTACAAAATTTTGAAAGATCACAATCATCCACTATTTCCACGACTACTCTTCATATTTTAGTATTCTGGATGAAGATTATGAGGATTTATTAGCTTTCAGTCCCATCAATTTCAACAGCATGATTTCTTTTCCCCTACTGGTACTAACACTACAAACCTACTATCATTTGATCGAAAAGGATGCTGCCGTCCTGGTACTAATTTATAATGGAGTCAAATGTCTTGCTTGGGGTGGACAATAGGGAAAGAAATGGTGCAACTACGAATGAGGCTCTAAACTAAAGCAAATTTTGTTTCCTTGTTTAAACAATATACTTATTTTTCATAGAATTAATACAGAATAATATTCTATTTCTTCACCAATTGTATAACCCATCTAAATCTTCCCTAGTTGAATTTTTCACATACTAATCAAGAGTAAAATGAAGTGAGATACAAGTGGCAATCCGGGTTAAGGTGGGTTAAGTTATATTTATGTGTTGCTATTTCAATGGGATCTGATGCTTTTTATGACTCATGTTCAAATACCTTATGTAAATTGAAAATATTATCATCCAATTCACAACTCAGCAACTCCCAATCTGAGTTCTATTATCCACTGCTTTGTGCCCAGAATTTCAATGGTTTTCTTTTTGCTTAATTATAAGTACCCACATTGTTCAAAAACTTCCTGGATTTAACAAATCATTTACAGGCAACTCTGGCAACCCCATCTGTAATTCTCTTGATAATACAACAGTCTGTAAGATTGTTAAAGTTATAGTTTGCATTCTACTTGCAGCACACACAAAGGAGGTGGAGAAACTCCGCAGGTCAGGCAGCATCTATGGAGGGAAATGGACAGTCGGAATGGATGGTCTTCATTGTCCTAAGATGTTGACTGTCCATTTCCCTCCATTGATACTGCCTGACCTGCTGAGTTCCTCCAGCTCCTTTGTGTGTTGCTCCAGATTTCCATAATCTGCAGTCTCTTGCATTCTACTTGTTTCTCATTTAAACTACATTAAGTTCTTGTTATCAGCTGACTTGCCATCCACAAATCTGCTTAATCACAAATTTGGGGTCAGGGTCAGAAACAGTGGGACTAGAGCAGGGGACTAGAGTGTGGGCCAGAATCAAAGCACAGGTTCAGAAACATGGGTAGGTTTATACAAAAGCTGAAAATTTACGTAACATATGGATCATGTAAAATTTATGGGCCTGCTGTTGCCTAACCATGGTTTATATTTTGTTTGTAATATGTGAGAACCTTACCAGTTTTCAACAATCACTCCATGATAACAGCTCATGTCCCAATAAAGTTGTTCCTATTCTCATGTAAACTTTAGGATACTTCAAATCAGGCCCAAAAGATTTGTTATGCAAGTGGAAGTAAAAGTTATTGGTATGTTAGAAATCAATGTTAGAAATCTCTATGATATTGTGCATAATACAACATGGTACAATTAAAAATTTTGGATTTACCATTTTAAAAAAATTCCACAAAATTTTATTGGCAGGTAAAAACATGCTATCTAGCTTGTCAATACAATAAAAGGATTATCCAAGGAACACATTATACATTTGTAATAGCTCCTGAACAGTATTTTGAAGAAATACAAATTATCTTGCTGCTTCATCTCTCTCGCCTTCCTTCTCTCCACCTTCCAACTTTGTCAGGCTTTGTGTCAGCACTTCTATGTCCACTGTCATTAAATCTGTCCGAGATTTTGTCTAACTCACAGTATCTTTAAGAACGTTAAATGCAACTCCTCTAATGGTCTCCCAAACTTGTTTAGCTCTTTTCTTTCTCACAGTTGCCATCTTCCTGTCTGCAACTTGCCTGCCATGTTTATCTCACACTTCTTGCAACTTTTTTGTAATTGAAAGACTGGTGTACAACTTATTTCAGCTAAACAAGAACTGAAAAAAAACATGGAGAGAAGTGATGAGATAGTATGGGGTTCACATAACTAATACAAATTGAATGCTATTAGCATGGATAATATTATTGCCATAAGGAAGCCCAGAACCTTTGTGTCTGGGAGTCAATAAAGGTGGAAAGCTGTGGAGGTCGTGACTGAAGCCAAGAAAGTAACAAAACTGCCACTGAAATAAGTCAAAGATCGGAACTAATGCAAGTTACAGTTTTCCTTCTGACTTAAAAGGAGATCAAGTATGTTATGAAAGGAGTGGAAGCAGAGCAGTTTTTATAGTTCTGATCTACATCCTGTGCTAACAATTAACAACACTAGGAAAGGACTTCATATGATGAACTACACAATGCAACACAGCATCTCACCTTCAAGGGCAATTATAATTACACAGTAGTTGCTGGCCTTGCAATGACTCCAAAACTCCATTAATAAAGAAAAATAATGCTGCTCAGAATGTCCAATATCAACTTCAAGCTCATTTTAGATGGCTAAACACTGCCTACTTGTTGACATCATTAAAATTTATGGCCCGGAAATTCTAGTATAGGATTTTAGAAATGAACAGGTTCAAGAAAAGCAGTGGGATCTTCACCAAAAATTGGAGCTGGGCAGGAGTCTCTGGTGATCACTGAGTGGGTGAGAGGGGAGAATAGTCAGTGGTGGGAGTTGTGGCATTGGAGGTGTCTCAGAAGAATATGAGGGACTTTGGAAGGTCAGGGTATTCACATCATTGAAGCAGGGAATGGTGAGGGTGGTTGAAGAATCAGTCAGAACCTCAGCTTCTTGGGGCAAGGTGCAAATCAAGGGATAGAGATGTTCAGGGAATGACTTCACCTTGTGCACAAATGACAAGAAATTGACACCCCATAAGGTGCTCAGTTGAATTTCCAGAGTGACACGAATTGACTGGAAATTGTCATTGTTGTGTTTTACTGTTGGTAAAGCTAATGTTTAACTTTCAACTGCATAATACTGAAAGGTGAATTATGCAATGAATTTCTACATCCATTCCTTTTGGCAAGGAAGATTTCACAAATAAAATCAAGCTGTATAGACTTTCTAGTTATGTTAAGCCTCCAAACTGTCGAAGATTGAAAGCTATGGTGGAATATGCTCAGACAAAAAACAAGAAAATCCAGATAAATGATGCACCCAAAGGGGGCAGGGTAGAAATTCATTATGAACAGAAATATTGCTATTTGACGAGAAAAAATAGGGTGATTTCAAGCAGCAAAAGTGTCAGGAACTTAAGTGATTTGTTGGTCTTCTGCAAGTTTCTAGTTGCACGCTAGTAAGATTTACTCCAGATGAGCACAATGATTTTCCAACTTTTCACTGGGGTTTGTTGCAAAAAAGAATATACTCCCATAGATCCTCATAAATTACTTTGCCAACAAAAGGAAAACCACAGGATCACTGAAAAGGACATTATTCAATATTTATACATTAAAATCGTACTATAAGTGAACAAATACATACATTTTATGTATTTACAGTCCATCCACATGAATTATACATACATCTAGTATAATTTTCAAGAACATGGATTAGTAAATTTAACAAAGTTTTCTTTGAGTAAATTCAAATCAGATATAGAAACCAAATCAGTAAATTACAAGACAGCTTTTATTTCATCCAATTACCTTTATTTGTTCAATAGTGATGCACATTACCATGGATGCACACTGAACCAAATACTTAAAAATACAGAAACAGATTCAGATGCATCCAATTCGAGGTTTGACAGCATAATTTAATAGACATGATTATCTGCAATGTACTTCAAAAATAATTCATGTCTGGGGTAAGAAATACCACTCAAATCCCTTATTATCATAATTTCAATTCAACAGCATCGGAATTGTTTAACTTTGAAATAACTATAGTTTATCTATTTCAAGTTAATCATTTGACATTTATAGACACAAGAAAATGCAGATGCTGGAATCTGGAGCAACACACCCCACGGTTCCCATCTGCCCTCCCCAGGTCCCTCACTTGATTCCATGCTCCACCTTCTCCTCCTATCAGATTCCATCACCTTCAGCCCTTTGTCGCCTCCACCTATCACCTCCCACTTCTATCACTATTTCTAGTCTCCCCTCTTCCATCTGCCTATCACCCTTCATATCGCCTGCCAGCTCTTGCTCCACCCTTTCCCTTCAACTTTTTTTAAAAAAAAATATACTGGCCATCTCCCCTCTATCTTTCAGTCCAGATGAAGGGTCTTGACCCAAAATGGCGACTATCTATTTCCCTCCATAAATGCTGCCTGACATGCTGAGTTCCTCCAGCATCTTGTAATTTGACATTTATAGTTTTTTAAAAATTATTGTACTGTAATCTAATTAAATTAAAATGACACAATGCCAGCATTACTACCTTTTTAAACAAAAAAGGGAAACTTGTTCAATGATTCAATCAGGTGATTCATATGCTCCCTCACATTATTATGCAAAATGCTGGATGCAGAATTCACTATCAGAACTTACTAGGTTTTCACTCTGATAAAGTAATCAACACTGGCCTCTTGTTTAACAATAACTTATAATCAATTTCATAGAATATACATTTGTGACAAATAGCTTTTCTTCACTTAATTGGACCGCTCTGACCTGGAATCTCAATTAACCCTAAAGAAACAAAATATATATGTCATACTTAGGTAACTGGTGTTTTTGGAGCTTGTAATCTCTCCCACAAAAATGGGCTCATCATCATCATCTTCATCGTCTTTATTCCCTTTTTGCCAAGGCGCCAATTCTTCTTCTTCACATTCCATAAATAGTTCTGCCATTCTTGTTCAGTCCTGATTTTGGAGGGGGAAGGAAAAAGTTTGCTTCACTTAAAAATGATAATTTAAAAAGTCATCATTACATACCTCATAATGAAATGAAATACTAGTTTTTCTTCAGTTCCTAAAATTAGTAACATCAACAAATTCTGAATAAAATTTGAAGATATTTATACTATAACTCTTTAAATTATGTTTTATCATCTGTATGCACCAGTAACTGTCAGTTCAATAGTATCAATCACGTGTGGAAGCAATTATTCAAATACATGAAAGCTACTTCACCACAAAAGAAAAATGCAAATGTTCAAAATAGTTGCAAATCAAATAGTAAGGACGGGCCATCATCATCCCTAGGTAGCTGCTTGCCATGTTATGAAATCTTTCACACTCAGATTTTGGGTTCGAAGTCTGAATCTTTAAGCCTCTTCAAATAGCTGTTTAAATAAAAGTTCATTTGACCAAGTGACAGGCAGCAACCAGGTTTAAAACGTTGCTTCCATCAATAAACAAAAATTGTGAAATGGTATGTGTGTGTTGGGGGGGGGGGGGGGGGGGGGGGGGGGGGGGGGACAGATTTTTGTAAAAGGCCCTGTGTGAAATGGATGAAAACCATCTCAAAAGTTCTGTAAAACAGCAAGTTACAAGAAAACAGCCTTACATGGGAAAAAAAAGATTCAATATCAGGCACCCTGGCCCATATATTCCTAAGTGGGGCTCATAGTCCCCATTCGTTTGAACTTACCTTCTCTGGAACTGGAGGGTTATTTCAGGGAGAGGCAACACCACAGCAGCAGGGCTTCAAAATTATATAAAGGGCTGACAATGGGTTGATCATAACAAACCCAAATCACTAAACCCTTTGAAACATGATAAAACCCACCCTCAGCTTCATAGTCAATCAAAGCTTTCCAATGTTTCTGAATTTCTATGGCATTCAGATATATTTCAAACCTATTAACAATGAAATAAATAATAAAAATATTTTAAATAAAAACATAACTAATTTAAAAAATAATTCTTATGTCCTCTGTGTAGTCATACAACCCTATTCCTGTATTCCCTAGCCCCGGAAAACGTGGGCCTATTCCCACACCTTGAGAGCAAGCTCTCAGTGAAAAACAGACATTGACGATGAAATTCATTATAGGCCACTCCCAGGTTGGCCCAACTTATGGACACCCCTACGTAAGGGCAAGTTCTCATCATATTACTAAATTCAGAAGTCCGAAATACATAAATTCGTTTGTTCCTATGAACAGAAGAACGAGTTTCCTCTCTTCACTGATAGTAATTGTTCTTTTGTATCACTTTGTGTGCTTTTGATGCCATTCATTACAATACTGTGAAGGTATGGTTACCATATAGAGTGATCTTTGTGTATTTTCTGACTCATGGACAAAACCGGCTCAAGGATATCAGTAAAAACAGAACCCATTCATTACCCAGCAATGGCCTGTACCGCCTTCAGTGCATCAGCACAGTCTTTGGTCGATTGAATTTGAAGATCAAGACCTTGAGACTTGACAAAAAAAGACCAGTATTCTATGAGTAGCAGTTATCCCTGTCTTACCCTGTGCTTCTAAGACCTAGAATACCTACAGCAAGCAAGTCAAAGCACTGGAAAGATACCACCATTTGTTGCCTTTTCAAAATTCTCAGGAATTCACTGGAAGAACAAGTGTCCTCTCCCAAGCTAACATTCCCAACGTTAAGGTCCAAGTTACACCCAGTCAGCTACAACAGGCAGACCATGTTGTTTACATGCCCAACAGCAGATTTCCAAATCAGACATTCTATTCTGAGCTCTGACATGGATAGAGAGATTGAGGGATGAGCTCAAAATCTCCTTGAAGAAGTGCAACATCTTCACCAACTCTGAGGAATCTCTAGCACATACAGTGGCATGCAAAAGTTTGGGCATCCCTGGTCAAAATTTCTGTTACTGTGAATAGCTAAGCAAGTAAAAGATGACTTGATTTCCAAAAGGCATGAAGTTAAAGATGACACATTTCTTTTAACATTTTAAGCAAGATTAGTTCTTTATTTCCATCTTTTACAGTTTCAAAATAACAAAAAAGGAAAAGGGCCTGAAGCAAAAGTTTGGGCACCCTGCATGGTCAGTACTTAGTAACACCCCCTTTGGCAAGTATCACAGCTTGTAAACGCTTTCTGTAGCCCGCTAAGAGTCTTTCAATTCTTGTTTGGGGGATTTTCACCCATTCTTTCTTGCAAAAGGCTTCTAATTCTGTGAGATTCTTGGGCTGTCTTGCATGCACTGCTCTTTTGAGGTCTATCCACAGATTTTCCATGATGTTTAGGTCAGGGGACTGTGAGGGCCATGGCAAAACCTTCAGCTTGTGCCTCTTGAGGTAGTCCATTGTGGATTTTGAGGTGTGTTTAGGATCGTTATCCTGTTGTAGAAGCCATCCTCTTTTCATCTTCAGCTTTTTTTTTTACAGATGGTGTGATGTTTGCTTCCAGAATTTGCCGGTATTTAATTGAATTCGTTCTTCCCTCTACCAGTGAAATGTTCCCCGTGCCACTGGCTGCAACACAAGCCCAAAGCATGATCGATCCACCCCCGTGCTTAACAGTTGGAGAGGTGTTCTTTTCGTGAAATTCTGCACCCTTTTTCTCCAAACATACCTTTGCTCATTGCGGCCAAAAAGTTCTATTTTAACTTCATTAGTCCACAGGACTTGTTTCCAAAATGCATCAGGCTTGTTTAGATGTTCCTTTGCAAACTTCTGACGCTGAATTTTGTGGTGAGGATGCAGGAAAGGTTTTCTTCTGATGACTCTTCCATGAAGGTCGTATTTGTGCAGGTGTCGCTGCACAGTAGAACAGTGCACCACCACTCCAGAGTCTGCTAAATCTTCCTGAAGGTCTTTTGCAGTCAAATGGGGGTTTTGATCTGCCTTTCTAGTAATCCTACGAACAGTTCTCTGGGAAAGTTTTCTTGGTCTTCCAGACCTCAACTTGAGGTCCACCGTTCCAGTTAACTGCCATTTCTTAGTTACATTACCAACTGAGGAAACGGCTACCTGAAAATGCTTCGCTATCTTCTTATAGTCTTCTCCTGCTTTGTGGGCATCACTTATTTTAATTTTCAGAGTGCTAGGCAACTGCTTAGAGGAGTCAATGGTTGCTGATTGTTGGGACAAGGTTTGAGGAGTCAAGGTATTTATAAAGCTTTGAAATTTCCATCACCTGGCCTTTCCTAACGATGACTGTGAACAAGCCATAGCCCTAACAAG
The DNA here is from genome assembly GCF_009764475.1 of Pristis pectinata. Taxonomy (NCBI): domain Eukaryota; kingdom Metazoa; phylum Chordata; class Chondrichthyes; order Rhinopristiformes; family Pristidae; genus Pristis; species Pristis pectinata. The sequence goes on along the minus strand of NC_067432.1, from coordinate 28,226,777 downwards.
CTAATGAAGGTCTTAGACCTTGGTAAAAGTTATCTGAGAGCTCAAACCTCTTGGGATGCCCGAACTTTTGCATGGTGCTCCTTTCCTTTTTTCCACTCTAAAATTGTACACAACAAAAATAATACACTAATCTTGCTTAAAATGTTGAAAAGAATGTTTCATCTTTAACTTTATAACTTTTGGAGATCAGTTCATCTTCTACTCATTTAACTATTCACAGTAACAGAAATTTTGACCAGGGGTGCCCAAACTTTTGCATGCCACTGTAATTGCTCAAAGTGGAGATCAAACATTCTGGTACTGAGAACATTAAATCCAGGCATTAAGAGCACATAGAAACCCTTCATAAGCCATCTCACACACTACCAACGTGCCCACCACATCAGGTATCTCCTTCCGCATCAGTTGAAGAGTCTTCAGTTCCCCACATTGGCCTTATCAGTCTTTTCGAAATCCACAAAACTGGATTAGAAGCAAGTCACCCTCGATCCCAAGGAACTGCCCAAGAAAAATGTCAAATCAATCAGCTTGTGGATCCTGCATTAGGGAAAGCTCGAGCTTTTGGAGAAACTCAATACAATGCTGATCCACTCCACAGGAAATCCAAGAAAGAAACAGGTGGGAAATCGCTGGCAGAGTTGACCAATAAGTTTGGAGTTTCTGCATCTGCACGATTTACCAGCACTGAAGATGAGAATGGCCAAGAGAACCTCACACAATCTGAGACTCCATGATTTCCAAATACCTAGAGGTTATATTTCAGCTAAAAGACAAGCTGTTTCAAATTTGCCGCCAAGTTCAACAACTCAATAAACAGCATCAGGAAATCATGTGTATCATTATCCCCTTTATCAATCATCAAGAGGAAAAAAACACTGCAGGAGAGGTACAAAAAATTTCTTTTCTAAGCACAAACGTATCCTTCCCATCACCAACAGCTGGGTTTGGGTCATCACAGCATAGGAAGCTATCCAATTCAAGTATGTGCTGGCTAGTAATACAGCAATACCATGAACCCCAATCTCTCACTCACTCGTTCCCCAAAATTCGATTCATTAGTTCTCAAATGCCATCCAATCTCTGTAAAAGCCACTGACTGATTGTTCCCACCAATCCATGCGGCAGTGGATTCCACTTCATAATTACTCTCAACAAATCTCCTTGTACCTTTTGCCCAAAAGTTTAAATCTGTGCTTCCAAGGACAGTTTTCCTATATTTACCTCTATTTATCTAAACCAATCATGATCTTGTATACCTCCAACAAACCTTGTCTCAAACTTTTACTCTAAGGAGAACTCCAGAGCTTTCCCAGTCTAGTCATACAGCTGAAATTCCTCATCACTGCAACCAAGTCTTTTCTACAACCCTCGGGGATCTTCAATATGGTTGCAAAGTCTTCTGCTTACCTTATTCATTTATCCTCTCCCTTTCCTCCGGTAGGTTGAAAGGTTTGGCATTTTCACTTTCTGCAACTTATTGCCAACTCAAGACACTCACCTCTAAATTGTATATCATAGGTTCAAGTAGTTCAGCCTACTTATTTGATAGGTATGTAGAGTATTAAAGGCATGTTGCATCTAAGCCATGCACTTGCCTAGGATGCACTAAAACTACCTGCACAGTTGACATATTAGATTCCATTCCACTGTTTGAAAAGAAGAGGGATAAGTCTGTTGCTCTGGCCAAAATGTATCCCTAACCAATACAATTAGTAAAAAAAAAGGCATTTATCTTACTGGCATTAGTGGCATCATGCCATGGAGTAATTATCTGCTCTGACTCTTTTAACAAGTAATTTTCAAAAAATTCTCAAGCTCCAAAGTACTTCAAAAGTTCCAGAGATGCAACGGTAGTATTTTGAAATTGTGACTGCATATCACAAAAGCGCCATAAGTAAAAGCAGAAATTGTAGCAATGGGATAGCAAATACCGATGGCAGTGGAATAGGACTATAGAGTTTTATCTACAACCTGCAGGGATTTAGTCAGGTTCAGGCAGTACAATGAGCCTATTTACGTGGCTCAAGCAGAGAGAACAACCTTCTGTCGGTTAGAGAGAGAGAGCGCGAGCGAAAGAGAGAGAGCGAGAAAAAGAGAGAAAGAGAGAGAGAAAAAGAAAGGGGGGGAAGGGGAGGGAGTGAAGGTGGAACATAGGATTTTAAGGATAAGATATGGAGATATAAAAATAAGATTAAAATTATGAACAGCCATGGAGTTCATTGAGAAAGCATTAGCAGCTGAGACTCTATATGTTTCAACACATAAGCATCCCAAAGTCTAACCCAATTCTCAGACCACTAGTCTTCTTTTAAAAACAAAAAATAAAGACTATGGGAAATAAAACCATGGGATAAGATAAATGAACTCAAAACCTCTGAAACCTAAGCAATCTTTAAAAGCATGGCAATGTAGGTGTGAGAAAAATGACAAGTGGATTCCTGTGTAATTGTGAAATTGTGAAACAATGTTGCAGTTATTTATATAGCTGCCTATTTCAGTGGTGCCAATTAAAAATGCTAGATACAACAGCATTTAAAATGAGATAAATGTGACTTTGATTTTTACTGTTAAAAATAGGTTTAATGCACAACTAAAAATTCAATGCACATGGGGATAAGGTTAGGTATTTGATTATAGACTTCAAATATTCAATCTACAACAGCAATGCTCATAGGGATTCTGATGTTGCGATCACTTGACCCATTCCCCAAAGGCCATTGCTCTGTTAATTTACAACAGTTCCTGGGTCAATGGATATCTAATTACTTATGAAAATACCTATGGTATACTCTTAATATGCATTTACTTGCTGGCAGCAGTAATGAGAATAGAAGTATAAAGGAATAAAAATAATACTTTTTTGTGTAAAGGATGAGCATGTGGACAAGGTACAAGATATACAAATATCAAAGAATATGGAATAAATTTTCTGCAGCAGGATTTACTCACATTCTCATAATATGCCCACAATCCATTTGCATTATTGATATCACTTTATTTGTTCCAAAGTATATAAAAAAGGACAAAAGCAAACAGTAATACACAACATACACGAATTAACCATTCATTCCAATGGCTTCATGTACTCACTTAAACTTCAATTTGTGACTATTTCAGTGCAATTCTAAAAGTGCCGTGAAAACAAGGAGATTCCAAGGCATTGTTTCCAAGAACTCACCAAGTGTATTGGTTAATATTCTTCCTTTAACCAATAGCTAAGCAGTAATATACCATTTTTCTTGATTGTTTGCAATGTTATGAACTTGGTGTCTGCACGTTTGCGACATAACAACGGCAGCAGTTCATCATATGCAAGTTCTTTGGGACACTGCATATGCATCGTATACATATACCTCTGCAACTAAAAGTGGGCTTCGCCTTTTTTGGGTACCTCATGTTGAAACAATCCTGTATACCAAAGATCTTCAACTTGCCCCTTCATTCCAATGGCTACTGCTAATCAACTTCTTCTCAAAGATGTCCTTGCTTTGCCTATTAAATACCTCATTAAGCCTTCTCACAATTTTTCACTGACTCTCTAGTTCTAGCTCTGCAAGGTCTTTGACCGGAAACATTTGCTCCGTTTTTCTTTCCACATTTGTGGCCTGACTTGCTGAGTATTTCCATCATTTTCTGTTTTTATTTTAGATTTCCGGCATCTGCAGTTTTTTTTATATACAGTCCACAGATCACTCAGGTTTCACAGCAGTAACCATGTTTGCTTACATATTTTTCATGGGTATTTAAATTCAGGACTTATGTCTGCAATTCACCTCTTGGATGCAACCCTTCATTCACACCCACTTGCATTCATGTAAGATGAGATAATTATTACTTATTTTTTGGATTTCTAACAATATTATTTACAAACTGATCACAAAAAAAAAGTGAGTAGTAAAATGAGAAATGGGATGGAAAATGAACTACACAGGATGGAAAATCAAAGAAAAACACAAAACTGCAAAATGCACAATTGGTTTCTTTCATTCCTGAGAGCATGCTTCAAGTCTGCCAACATCCAGGAGCAGTTGACAAATAGGTCCAAGAACCTTCACTAGGATTCTACAGAATACATCCTGGACACATTGAGCCCATGTTCTTTGCATAAATGAAACAAGACTTCCTCCACTCCATTAAGGTGTGTGATGACCTGATCCCTTAATTTATATGGCCAACTGTTTACGTTTCAGCAATTTTGTATCCATGCTCAAGTATTTAATGACAATAATCTAAATTGTACTTTAAATTAAAAAAATTCACAGCAGCACACAAGCTTAAACAGTATTGCCATCTGAATCATTAGGGACATTTATACATGCCTGTACTTAACCTAAGTGTTATACATGGGAAATTATCTTGTTCTGATGCAACTTCAACTTATATATATACAAAAATTTAGTTATGGAATATTTAATACATGTCCAGGTGAACAATTCCAATCGAAGTGGTACTCAGAAAAGATGCTCCAGGAGTTCAAAGATGCTTCAATTCCATAAAGGAAAATGGAAAAGTTGTGTCTTTTAATGATCAGAGAGGAATCTCAAATCCTTAAAGTGCTGAAAAGATTCTTACAACCAATATTAATTTCTTTTAAGCATTGATGAATGGATTGTTTTTCAGCAACACAATTTCAGAAAAAGGCATGAGAAATGTGACCTATGCAGTTGGACAATTTCAAGAAATAAAAAACAGAGATCCATCTCTGTTGACCTGATAAAAGCTTTGGACAAATTGTCAGTTGACAAATTTCTTATGCCCAAAGAATTTTAATGGAATTATCAAACAATTCCATGGCTCAAAATGTAAGATAGGAAAAGTTTGGTCATTCCCTTTGACAAGTGGATTCCAAACACAAAAGCACTTCAGCCAAAATGAGGAGAGACAGGAATGCGTAATTATCTACAACCAAAGGCTAACCACTACTAAATAACAAACAAGATATTCAATGAATTGGATGGATATTGTTTTTCCCCACATCCGCAATTACATAATCTATTTATAACCAGCTAAATTCTTCATTCAATACATCAAAAATCTACAAATCCTTCATCTTAAAATAGACGTTTGCTCGGGCTGTGGGTGCTGTGCCAGGAACCTGGCATGAACCTCAGCACTCTGATGTGCATCAGCAATGAGTCACCCCAGGCCTTGGTGTGCAGAGGTTCTCTGAGGTCTGGTATTGGGCAGGCTGGGGCAAGTGGTGTGGTTGCTCAAAGCTGACATGTTGGGCTCAGGGTTATACAGTGCCCTGCACAGTGAGTGCTGGCCATTGTCAGTGATTGGCTGTGGCTGCTCCTTGTATTGACAGAGTGCCCAGATCCTTGGGTCTCTCTCATCACCTGCTGTTGGATGTGATGGAAGCTGCCATCTCTCCTCGACTTTGTTTTGCTGCACAACTCTCCCCATCCCTACAGATTTATCTATGGTAACAAGTTCAACAGTGGTCACTGGGCATTAAGCCTGTTACCATAGAGAAATCTCTGGACAGAGGAGGAGCTATGCTGCTAAACAAAGAGGAGGAGATAGCAGCTTCTATCACATTTAAAAGGCGATCAGGGACACCGTAGGATTCGGGCAGCCTGTCAACACATTGAGCAGGTGCTTCAAGTCCCCATCAATAACTGCACTCATCATGCCTGCCAAGGTGCAGCCGTGAGCCCACATCTCAGCACTAACCAGCTGCACCACTCGCCCCAGTCTGCCCACATCAGCCATCACAGGCAGCCTCTCAGCAATGAGCCATGGGATCATTCATGATTGGATTTGCACCAGATGCCAGCATAGCAGCACACAACAATAGGGAGGGCAGTGTTTTGCAACAAATTCTTGGCACAGCAGTGCTGTCAGTAACACATGCCCATATATAATCTATAATCACCCCTTTTAGCCCTGATTTCATTAGTGATCTCGTTTCTGGGAAATCATCTTGTACATTAAGGTACCAGTACATTAGTTGTGCAATTTCTCACAACTTTCCAGAGCACTCTATACAACTATTAGCTGGATACCCAAAGGTGCAGTGTGCTCTGCAGGGCTAATTGGACCCAAGTGAGCAAGTCAAGCTACTATGTTTTTTTCAATCTAGTTAAGGAAATACAATTAAAGAAGACGACAAAGTCTGAATAACAATTGTACATTAAAATAATGAATTCAATGTCAAATCAGGTCCAGAAAGCAAAATGAAGATTGGAATAAAATGGGAGGCAAAGAAAAACAGAAGAGTTTCTTAGTTTTTTTTAAAATAAGCAAAGTTATTGGAATGAGACTCCATGACTATAAAAATTAATTTTCAGTGGTAGAGAGATTGTTTGGCAGAAATCAAGTTACACCACACTATTAAGAAGACAGTTAACCAATGTAGAACTAAATATGCAAGATGTCAAAGTGTGCAGATAAAGAATGCAGCACAACTCAGACTAAAACTTCCTCATTCACGTGCACTTGTAAGATGTCATTGACTGATTTGTGCATAAATAAATAAACACAAATAGGTTCACCATTTCTCTAAATGAAATCTGGAGTCTATACATACCTAAAACTGCACTATTAAATTATGATAAATTTGTTGGAAGTTCATTTAAATTTGTTGAGTGTTCCATTTAAATTTGTTTTGAACAATAAGAATTGCTCAATTGCATGTATATTTAGGAATAAAAAGTGAATGCTATCCAATAACATATTCTGGTGCTACCTTTGCAACTACAATCAATTTTTCAAATCACTTACAGAATAAAATACAAATATTTTTAAATCAAAAGCTCAATGTAGCAAAGATTTATTTTCTTGCCTGCTGTCACTTCCGTGCAAGACACAACTGGGATAAAATACTGCATGGGGCAAGAACTGTTCCAGCAACAGTTTTATGTTCACCATTTTGGAAATGTACAGGACGTAATCCACACACAACCATCAGGTGTTTTTCAAGTGGCCAGTTTTACTCTGCATGCACATCTCCTTTAAAAAAAATATTTATAAATGCTGAGTAAGATCATGCTTTATAAACATGTTATTGAAATGTTGATTAAAAATACCCAGTGAATAGATTTTTTTTACTAAAAGACCTCAGTTTTATACTGACATTACAAGCAGGAAATGCATCCCATAAACTGTCATTGCTATTCACTGAAGAACTTCAGAACGCACACTGGACACAAATCTACAGAAATCGTGAATCCAAGATGCTTTTATCTGATAATTTATCATCATACTATAAACTACTGTAGTAAGAACAAAACAAAATGAACTGACACCACAGTAAAATTTACAAAGCCCAAGAACAAGCAAGGTATATTTCCATTGGTTGCTTCAATGTCTGCTACTTGAAATCTAGCTACTCAAAGCTTCGATTCCAAAAAAAACACACAAGCAGCTTGCAAGTCAAGGATGCACAATGCACTGACCTCCATATGAGATGGAAAATTAATATTTTGAAAAAGAAAGAAACAGAGAATATTATTTTGCTAAACAGAACTAGTTTCTACTCAGAATGAAAAAGTACTTCTTCCCTCCATTTTTCAACCAGGCTTTATGGTGACTGGGAGACAGCGAAACTTCAGGATAAGTGCTACTTATATTATAGTATAAACTGGTACCTGGACCGTTAATCAACCACTAGGAATTGAAAAGACTTCACTGTCAACCCAAGATGGAGAACTTCCTTGGATTTCCACAGATGCTGGTAATTCACTAGAAAGCATTCACCAACAATCCAACCACCAATGCAACATTTTTGTGCTTCTGTTTCTTGATAAGACTGTATGAAATTAAACCAGACTGGATGATATGACTCTTTCTTCGCCATTCAATAAAATGAAGACAGATCCAATCTTGGGTTTTACTCCACTTCGCAGTCTGATCACCATAACCCTCCAAAATCAGTCTACCTTAGTTCTGAACATGTTTGATGACCCAGCCTCCATAGTTCCCTTGAATACAGAATTCTAAAGATTCACACACTGCAAGAAGAAGTTCTTCCTCATGTCCATCTTAAATGAAAGTATAGTTCTGGATTCCCCAATGTGGAAAAACATCCTCTCAGCATCTACTGTGTCAAGTACCCTCAGAATCTTGTGTTTCAAAATGATCACCTTTCATTTATCTGAACTCCCATGAACATAAGCCCAACCTGTTCAACTGTTCTTCCGAAGAAGAGACCTTCACCTCAGGAATCAATCTAGTAAACCTTCTCCAAACTGCTTCCTTTGCAAGTGTCTCCCTCCACAGAAGGAGGGAGACAGCAGGGGATTCCAGACTGAGGTCCCAACAACATTCTCCACAGCTGTAGAAAGATTTCCTACTTTTGTACTCAAAAGGCCAATGTTCCATTCATCTTTTTCATTATTTGCTGTAGTTGTGTGTGTAGGAGTACACTTATAGATTCTATTTGTTCAGCAACATTCTCTAGTCTCTTCCCATTTAGACAATATTCTGCTTTTCCACTCTCCTTTCCAAACTGGATAATGCACGTTTCTACAAAGAGAGCAGTGGATTCAGCCCAATACGTCATGGCCACATCCCTCCCCAGCATCAGAAGCATCCACATGAGGGCTGCCTCAAGAAGGCAACATCAAAGATCCCCACCATCTTCTCGCAGCTACCATCGGGGAATAGATACAGAAACCTGAAGTCCCACACCACCAGGTTCAAGAACAGCCCTTCAACCATTCAGTTCTTGAACCAACCTGTACACCCCTAATCACTACCTCAGTGTAGCAATGCTATGACTACTTTGAACTATAATGGTCTTTTTTTTGTTCTAATTGTGTTCTATCTAGTAATAATTTATGTTGATGTTTTTCTTAGGCATGTAGCATTAGCAACATTCACATGCAGCTGCTGTAAGTTTTTTGTTGTACCTGTGCATATACATGTACTTGTGCATATGGCATAATATTCCATCTGCCAAATTTTTCACCCAAATCAACTTACCTCTTATTTTTTTTCTGTCTCTCATCTTGCTTTCCCAGACATCTTTGCAACATCAGTAACTGCACAGTTAAGGCCTGCAGAGATTCCTATGGCACCCCATTAGCTACACTTATTCTCGATGTAGAATCTGTAACAAATGTCAAAAATGATTTCTGTTTTCATAAAACTAAGTTGATCTTGCTAAACTGCAATATCATTTTTAAACATCCTGATACTGTTCTTTTTTAATAACACATTCCAATATTTTCCCCTAGATGGTAGCCTAACTGGCCTACAGTTTCCCACTTTCAAACCCCCTACTTTCTTGAATAAGGGCATTACAAGTATAGTTTGCTGATCCATTGAGAGCTTATAATCTAGGGAATTTTGGAAGATTGCAACCAATGCTTCCATATATCTTTGCAGCCACTTCTTAAAATCCTAGGATGCATTATAAAAGCATCACAGTATTATTCACCAAGCTTCCACAAATGGTGCAGTAGGAGAATTTGGATAAGAAATAGGCTCCGCTGCAGTGTACTAGCAGTTGAATTGCCTGAAGACATCCTCAATGCTGCCCCACATATGAAGAACATGCACCTTTTTAGTACTCTGGCTTATACAGGTTCCAATAGGTTTTTTGTTGAATTTTCATCAAAAGCTTTTGCAAACACTGGAATTTTTTTTTACCCAGCATAAATGGGAAAAGTGATAGAATAATCAAATCATTGAGAACAGTTTACAACCACATAAGTTAATTCAGTAAGCATCAGATGAAACGCAACAATTGAGCACTTTCTGAAAGCTCCGAATAAAGTCATGTGACCAGGTACATGTCCAATTTCCCAGAAATGTGAACCATCTTATCCACAATTACACACTGGAATCATATCTGGTACAATGGATACAAGCCAACAGAACATTGAAGCAAGGCGAGATTAGAAGTCTATTCAGCAATATTGAAAGGTTTTATTTAGATAATTTCAATGCAACATTTCTAAATGTACAGGTACTGTGTAATTTGTCATTTTCCACATTAGAGATAAGTATGTCTGCACTTTATACTTTTTGTTGGCATCCCATAAGGTTGTAACCTTCTTTGAGTGGGGGGAGGGAAAGAGACAAAGGAAAGAAGGCAACCAAGGGAAAATATAAATAGTAGATTCTTCAAAACTAGATACTTAAGCTCCTTGCCTGTAAATGCTTCTGTACTTTTTGAAACTTGATTATATATCAAATAGGCATCAAAAGAGCTCCAAGATTGTTTGTCCCAGCTATTCTAACTATAAGCACTCAAACAGAAGAAGGAAAAGCAATTGTGATTCAATGCACAAATCTTCATCCATAATCACCACAAAGTTGAATTACAATTACAAGCATTCATTTTAGGCCCTAAACACAATTTTCAATTTTAATGAGAAACTGTACTGTTTTTCCATCAAAAAAAAACATTGTTTCAGTGAATTCAGAGCTGATCATTTTTGAAGCTGTCACAAAATACATAATTTCTTAGCAATTAAAAACGGCTATCTTTTTAAAATTTTGCAGCCATAAAATCAAAAATCAATCTACCATCCAGATTAATCTTAAATTATAGGTATTATATGTATATGTAAAACTTAGTACCATCACATGCAGTGCCTTTAACGTACAAATGGCTTTAGGTAATTTACAAAGTTGTAGGAATAGGATGGATACCTAGCTACAGGAAGCATTTAGAATGAAGACTACACCAAAAATCTGGCCTCCGAGGCCACATTACAAAATAAAAGTTAAAAATGAGATAGGCAAAGAGCTAAGCTAAGAAGCTTGAACAAAGTTGGACAAAGGTATCAGACCAAGAGCCAGTTGTAAATTATGGCCTTACTCTATCATTTAACTTGATTTAGATTTACCTTTTTAATACTGTTTTGCTATCCTTTGTCACTATTTTTAAAAGATGGAGCAGTCAAATCTTCTCAGCATTTCATGGATTAATATTTTCAACACTAGATCTTCTCTGAACCGTCTTCAGACACTGATATTCCCATATCCTCATTGTGATTAAGGAATGATCTGAACAGAACATTTACACATAAAACACATCTCCTGCCATGTACTCTACGTTTAAGTAACCCAAGTTACTTTTACATAATGATTTTAACATGTTTCATCATTAACCCAAATCTTATGTAATCTCATCCATAATATTTTAGATTTATCCACATTTATTTTTTGCTGATATCGTTCCAGATACATATTTCACAGAACTAATTGTGATTATCCTCAGACCACAGGCCAGATTGCAAAAAAAAAGTTAAAAATAAGAGAGTCCTTCCCAGGTCACAAACGCCTGACTTGTGAACTCCCCATACATACGATAAGAGTGTTTGGGTGGCCAGCATCTTCTGCTAGGTGGGAACAGGGCACCTCCATTTGCCTTCTATCCCAACTGTACCACCACTACCACACCCGCGCGCCCCCCCCCCCCATCCCAACGAACTGCAACAATTGGGGATTGGGTTGAGCTGAGAGCACTGAGCAGACTCACTCGCTTCAAGTCAGTGGGGTCAACTGGCAGCTGCTCTTCCCATGCCTGCTCAATCTCCTGTCACAGCTGTTTCTGTGATCCTCTCCCACACACTGTTTTCATTCATTTCCGACTTACGAACAGTTCGGGGGAATGAAACCCTGTCGTAACCTGGGGACTGCCTGTAAGCATTTTGTGCACAAGTCTGAAAAACATTTGAAATCTAAATAGACCACCTGGCGGGTCATGCTACATTTCACTTGGGAAGTCCGTTGAGCCAAGCAAAGTGTAATTTAAATGGAGTACAACTTGACACAAATGCTTTCACATTTGGTCATGATGTGAATTCTGAGCAGAGGGGGAAAACAAAGTGATGCTTGATGCCTCAGATTGACCCAAGCATGAGAGTGGGGTCAATGTCAGTGGCAAGCCGACTGATAGGTGAGTATCATAGCATAATTCTGGTGGTACAGGCCATACCCGGGTTACAAGCGTCCGACTTATGGACACCCCTACTTAAGAACGAGCTACCAAAGTATCAATAGTCCGGCGAAAGTTCATTCTTATGAAAGGCAGAACTAATTTCCTATCTCTCTCTCCACCTTTAGTACTTGCTCTTTCTTATCAGTCGAATGTACTGCTTCTCCAATTTATCGTGATTTACAGTGATATTTTGTGTATTTTCTGATTTATGGACAAAATTGACATGGATGTCTGTATAATTTTTTGTGTTTAGTCCACTAAATAGAGGAATGGCAAGGCTCCTCAATCCTGTTGAATGCACATCCTGTGGTACGTGGGAAATGTACGATGCCTTTCATATCTCAGACAACTACAGATGCAGGAAGTAATATCAACTGGAAGACCTTAAGGATTACTGAGTTTGGCACCACTTACCAGATCAATAAGTCTGAATGTTATGGAGATTATACTGTTCAGGAAAGATCATCGCACAGCTTAAGTAGCTACATGCAGAGAAGAAATGAGTGTCCATTAGAAAGACCTGGAGGACTAGAGTGGTGCAGTCAAGTACATCACATTTGCTATCTGGTCTACTGAATACTGCAGAACCCAACAGTTCCTCAGATTCCACAATCAGGGCCAGATCAACAAAGATTACTCAACTGTACAAGGTGAAGACAAAAAGAACAGTTAGGATGGCAGCTAGGTCCATGGATAGGATTCCAGGATTATACACTGTCTCCCTGGTACCAGACCCAACAATGTCACTAAATGCCTACAGAACAGTGATTACAGGCATAGACTATGGCCCTTATCAGAACCAATGATATAGGAAAAGCAAGATTACAGGGAGGAACAGATCAAAAGGCAGGACCTCAAAGATAGCAATCTGCAAATTACTACTGGTATCATGTTCCTACAGATCCAGAAATAGGACATTGCAAATCAATGTATGGCTGAAGAGGTTGTGCAAGAAGGAGGGCTTTAGATTAGCTCAGGGTGAGGGGAGTAAAACCAATACAAGCTAGATAAATTCCAACTCAAAGGGATGTGGCTGAATACATTTAAAAGAGGTTTTGCTGATAGCACTAGAGAAAATTAAAACTAGCTTGGAAAAGGTAGTGGGATCCTGACTGAAAGTTCAGAGGGGAGGAAGGCAAAATTAAAAGCAAGACAAGAGGTAAATAACACATCAGGAAGGCTGGAATCCAGTGGAAACAAAGGCTGTAAAATGAAAATGTTTGGCAGTGCAAAATTCTTCATACTTTAATACAAGGACTCCACTAAATAAAGATAATGAACTGAAAAGCAAGAAAAGAGTATGATACTGTAAAACATGGGTGAAAGATGGGCATAGACAGCAGTTCAATCGTCCTGATTACAGCATTTTTGTTGACACAAGAGGGGATAAGAGGGATGTAGCAAAATTGATTAAGAAAAAAAACAGTATGCAAGAAAGATCAACCAATGAAGCCACAAGGTTTAAATTAGAAAAGAAAGTTAATTGCTAGGAGTGCACTGTAGAGAAACAGAAGAGCAAATATGTCAGCAAATTTCAGAGAAATGCAAAAATAACAAGGCAATAACAGTAGGAGACATCAACTACCCGAATATTAACAGAAATAACAGAGTAAAAGGTATACAATGTACAGAATTGCTAAAACACATTGAACAAGAAACTTCTTAAAACAAAATTACCAAGTAGCAAGCCAATCAAGTGAGGGATTAGCACTGGACCTAGTATTAAGGAATACAGCTGGACAACTAAGAGGAGACAACAGGAGAACATCATGGAGACAGCAATAATATTCAAAGATTTAGCATTATTAGCGAGAAGGACAATAGAATAGGAATAAAGTTTCTCAACTGTGACAAGGTCACATTTTACAAGAAGTAAATCAGTCAGAATACCTGGAAGCATTCAAGAAGACAGTGAGATTTCAGAACAAATATGATTCCAATACAAGAAAATGAAGAATTCCCAAATCTCAATGGATTTCACAGAAATTAGGAAAAGGCATAAAATGATATCATGATAAATACCAAGAGCCTGGATAAAATAGATTCTAGGTTTTTAAAAGAAGAAAGAGAAAATAGGGCTGCTCTGAGATCTTCTCTGGCAAAGGGGTGAGTGCTAGAGGACAGGAAGATTGTTAATATGGTACAGCTGTTTAGAGGAGAAATGAAGAGACAGAACTGCAAGCCCAACAATGGTGGCAAGTAAATTACTAGAAAAATTCTGAGGGACAGCATAAACCAGCATTTAGAAATACACAGGTTAATCACACAGTCAAAATAAACTTAAGGACATGGTTGACTAAAGACAATTTGAGAAGGTAACAATATGGTTCAATGAAGGTAATGTAGTTGATGTAGAATACATGGATTTTATCAAGCCATTCAAGAAAATCCCACAGCACAGACTATTTGCAAAAGTAAAAATTTAAGGAAAGATGGCACTGAATTAAAATTGGTTCTGTGGGGGAAAAAGCAAGGAGGATTTTTATCATCTGGGAAGCCTATGCTGAGTACTAGCCCCTTGCTTGTCATAAAATCATAGAAAGGTTCAGCACAAAAATGGATCCTTTTGGCCCACCTTATCCATACCAACTGTGATGCCTATCTATGCTGATCCTATTTGCCTGCATTAGGCCCATATCCCTCTATGCCTTTCCTATCCAAGTACCCATCCAGATGCCTTTAATACATTGTAATTGCATCTGCTTCCACCATCCCCACTAGCAGCTCATTCCAGATAACCACAACCATCTGGGTGAAAAACCTACCCCTCAGATCTCCTTTTAATTTTCCCTTTCATCTTAAATCCTTGTCTCTAGTTCTAGACAGACCTGCCCTGGGAAAAAGACGTTATCTGTGCCTGCCATAAATCTCCAAGGTCAACATTCAGCTTCCTACATTCCAGTGAAAATAAATTCAGTCTATTCAATCTCTCCTTATAACTACAGTCCTTCATTCCAAGCAACATCCTAGTGAACCTCTTCTGAACTCTCTCTATTGCTACCACATCCATCCCATAGTGTGGTGACCAGAACTGTACACAATACTCCAAGTGTGATCTAACCTATGTTTTGTACACCTGCAACATGATGTCCCAACTCTTATTCTTAATGCCTCAGTCTATGAAGACAAGCATAACAAATACCTTTTTCACTACCCTATCCACCCATGTCACCACTTTCAGGGAGCTAAGGCCTTGCACCGCTAGGTCTCCCTGTACATAAACACTCTAAGGTCCCTGCCACTTGCTCTATATGTCCCATCAGAATTTGACCTGCCAAAGTGCATTAACTCAGACATGGTAATGTATTAATAATTAAATGCAAGGATCATGATTAACACATTTGCCAGTGATTACATATTTTCAGTGTGGTTGACAAAGAGGAAGAAAGTTCTAGCCTACAGGACAAACTTGTTTGGTAAGTGGCAAATTGATTTCAATCTGACATATGAGTTAATGCAATTGCGTAGGGCAAACAAAACATGAAGATACACAAATAATGATTAAGGTGCAAACAAGTTAGAGAAACAGAGCGATCCTGAAGTGCACGTTCAGATTCCTGAAGGTAGCAGAACAGGAAGAAAAGGTGATTAAGATGGCATATATAGAATACATGCCTTAATTTGGCTGGTGAATAGAACACAGGAGTAATGTTAGGAGTATACAAATACTAGTTAGGTCACAGCTAGAGTATTGGGTTGTTCTGGTCACCATACTACATGGAAGATGTAATACTAGAGAGGATATTTAAATAATTTATGAGGATATTAGCAAGGTTGAAGAGACTGACAAAGCTGGATTGCCTTCTTTAGAACAAAGGAGACTTGGCAGGGAGAGGGGGGTAAGAAGGGTTTTTAATTCAAGAATATAAATTTATGAGGCCTAGACAAGGTGAATAGGGCCTAGAGGTCAATAATTACAGGACAAAGCTTTAAGTTAACTGGTACCAGAATTGAACAGTTGAGGAAAGTTATTTTCATCTGAGCTGCACTGAGAACCTGGAACTCATTGCCTGAAAAACAGGAGGCAAAAATCCTGGCTAAATTTAATCTTTGACAGACACTTGAAGATATTTTAAGATGAGGCTATGGACTAAGAGCTGTAAGGTGGGAGTATATTTATCTTTCACTGGCACTGACATGGTCAAAAAATTAAACAGGATTATCACTTTCTACATCTAAACAGGCTGCTATTAGGTTATTGTTATATTAATAATCCTCGCCTTGACAATTCCATTTCTGAATTTCATATTTACATTCTGAAATATTTTACTTATAATAGAAGCCATCTCCATTTTAAACTTAATTGTAGTGGATTCAGTTTCTGCATCTACCTGACCCTTTAGAAATATAGCATTGCATCATGTTCAAGCAATGCCTATTAAAGACTCATATTTCTAAAGGTTTCTACCAGAAATACAACTATCAGTTGCACTGATGACCAACGTTATTTATAATAGCTTTACATTCTATTTAGTAGACATGGTAGCCAAATCCAAACATGTAAATGTTACACATGGCCGCACCAGCAGGAATAAACTTGAGTAAGCTCACCATTAAGACTGATCCTTGGGGGAAAATAGTTCCCTGAACCTAGTCTTCCCATCACGTAGGTTGAGCAATATCATCATATTTACTCTGGTTATAAGGCCCACATATAGCAGTTACAACAATGTCTGCATTCCATTTAAGGCAATATAATTTTTTAAAAATATTCTCAGTTATATGGGTGAAAAAATTCTGAATCCATTTTAGCCATTTCAATATATAATGGCTAATTCCAAAATACAAGCTTTGCTCTATAATGTCAACAATTTGCATTACCCCATGAAGAGTCAATTTTGCCTCCAAAATGAAACCAAGTAAACGTGAGCACATGAGATTTTCAAGGTGTAATAATACAATGCCATTCTTGAGCATTTCCAACATGTACTTAAGTCGCAGGTCTTAATTAAATTCTTAAAACTATTGGTGCTATACTTTATAAAGTTCAACATAAAAACAAAGGATTTCGTGACTGAAGACATAAAACTAGAAGAACACCACCTAATATTCCGCCTGGGTACTCTACAACCAAACAGCGTGAACTCTGAATTCTCCAATTTCAGGTAAACTGCTCCTCCTCTGTCCCTTTTCTTTTTCCTCCTGATCTACCCAGTTCCTCTTACACTTGCCCCAACCCCCCATCATGCTGTTTCTTTCCCCTCCTCCACTCACTCCAGCTGCCCGTCACCCACACACTCCTTCCACTGATTCCCCTCCCCCACTGTTCCCATCTGCCCTCCCCACCTCCCTCATTCTGATTCCAAGCTCCACCTTCCTGTCCTACCAAACTCTATCATCTGCAGCCCCCTGCCCGCCCCTACCTATAACCTCCCAGCCTCTGTCGCAATTTCAACTTTCCCCTCCTCCATCTGCCTATCACCTCTCCTCACCTGGATCCATGTATCACTTGCTAGCTAATCCTCCATCTCTTCCCTTCCCCTTTTTATACTGGGTATCTCCCCTCTATCTTTCAATCCAGATGAAGTGTTTCAAACCAAAACACTGACTGTCCATTTCCCTCCACAGATTCTGCCTGACCTGCTGAGTTCCTCCAGCACCTGGTTTGATTTCCCAACTGAATCCTTCTCTCAAAGTCAGGTTAAGGATTTCATTACAAATAAAAGGAAACCTTTACTCATAACAACTAATACTCAATCAATAAACCGGAATTGAGTAGGTCTAGTGTTTAAATCTGTGGTTTCAGTTCATCATATCAACAGAATCTTGCATGTCAAGCATTATTGTTTTTCCCTACTTTCTTTTTTGTTTAAGTATTCAGTGTAATGCCGTATCTCTCTCTCTCCACACTATTTTTAATAATAGAGCACTATAGTTGAATGTGGAAGATTAAGCATCAAAGGTGACCTTTCCTAAAAGATTAGACTAGATCTACCCATCCACGAATTGTTGCTACTTAATATGCAAATCTTATTGATCAGGTGGTACAAGTAGCTGTGTCCAATTTCTCAACTGCTTCCAAGCACGATTTTGAGAATGAATTTGTACTTACAGGTGGAAGACATTTAAGATGTATCCTCCACTGTGTTTCCCTTTGTACAAGATACCCTTCTACAAGTTCTATTCACATATAGTTGTATTTAATTAAGCGTGGTAAAATTCCTAGCCAGTGGAAGGAGAAAACTGAAAACTGTTTCTTCCCAAAATTCTAAATTTACCTATTGACGGTAATTAGAATTTTAAAACAATTTTAAATTCTTATAGTTTGAAGAAATGACCAAATAAATAGCTATTTCTCTTCTATTTAAAAAAGTACTGAATTTTGCCAGTCATCGATTGGATAAGAAATTACAAAGCTGTCAATTATACAAGGACATTTTAATGAGAACAATACTTAATTATTCAAATTTTAATTCATGGATTTTTACTGCCGAATAAGATGATGTACTCACAGATTCAAATAAAAATCAATCCAACAGATAGAAAGGATCAAATCTTTACAAAAGCTATAAATAAAAACTGACAAGCAATTGCCAAGCTGGCAGGTTATTTTGTACAGTTTCAAGATTTGAAATAATTAAAGATTTTAACCAAGATCATGTTCAGCAAGCACTCAATATTAAATACTAAATAAATAAGTTTTTTTTAAAAATAGTATCAGGCCACGCATTGAAAAACTGTTTTGTCCACAGGGTCAGGATCAACATGCTTAACCTTAACTAAAATTCATAATCTCAAAGAAATACAGAAGTTTTGTTATAGCTACACATGTTCCTAGCATACTCTTCTCTTGTTTGCTTTCCAAATTCTACCTTGTTTTGTTAGTTTTAAATCAAAACTGATCCTGGTTAAAATTTAATTCAGTATATAATTTATTCTGCAGTCAGATTCAATTTAAAAAGCAATTAGTCCATTGTTTCAAAAGTTTGCATTTCTCCTTGGTCTGAGCGACAATTTAATACAACATCCTACATTTATTTGTAAATGTTAATGTTTTTTCTGTGAAGCATCCAGAGAACAGGGAGCTAAAATTAACAGTCAGCTGTCCTTAGAACCTGAAGACAATGAGTTTAAAGCCAATTCAAGAAGATTTCTCTTGCTACCAGACTTTCAAATAGCATCTGGATGTTTGCAAAAAGGGTTATCTCCAATAATGTACTGACAATCAAAGAAAGCCAGCATAAACCACACAGTATCCAGCAAAAATTGCATTTGCAAGTCTGCCTTACATAACTTCATTGTAACAGAGATGGCACATTTTAATTCTTGGCAACTGTAAGATTTATTTATGTGTCAAACCTTTCTAACAAAAATGATTCAGTTGATATTTTACTTTGCTTAGTTAAACATCCAGACTAGATAGGTACCAGGCTCCATACCAGGCCAGTGCTGAATTAACTGCTCTCAACACAGCAATACAATCACATGGGTGCACTTGAATTTCACGTTTTGTCTTTGGATAAGACATTTCCATTGAAACAGTACATTACCTATCTTCTTCCACAATTGATATATACATTAGGTTTGGATCATATACATGAAAAATAATTTCTATGCTCTTAGGTTTGAATTTCTTGGGTCTACTACCCCAGCAACCTTGGTTATCAGCCCAAGGCATTACAACATCAACAATTGGTTTTGAAAACATTTGACCAAAGAAATACAAAATGGAGGCATTATTTACATGCCTGATCATCACTGAGTCCATTCCAGTTCCATATCCAGCTCTTTTCCCTTGTCCCAGGTACCAATAATATCTTTCAAAGAAAGTTGGACAAAATTGTCAGCTAACTTTCACAATTCAGTTGTTTACACTTGCATCCTATATTTAAAGTTTGTTCACATTTTAGTATAACATCAAAAAATTATTTCCTTTCTTTTCTCACTGCCTTCCTTTAAAGTGTTAGGAATTTATTAGTTGTAATATAAATAGCTCAGAGAATTCAAAGAAAAAACGCTAAGGCAACCTTTTTGTTCTTTGTGCCTAGAAATATTCTCCAGGGCAAAACTCAGGAAAATGTGCCCCATACGTTCATTTTTTTAACAAAAAGAGTACTGGACATATTAAAAGCTCAACTGCAATGTGAGTAATATCATAAAACACCTATATCATTAAATAGAAAAGTTTTAAGTTGAAATAAATTCAAACAAATAAATTACTCACTGAGTTTAAAATACGTATAAAAGAAACTGATAAGAAAAGAAACAGAATTTTGAGTAGGACTAAGCAGCAATGAAACCCCAAAAATACTTAAATGACTGTAGCTCAAAAAGCACAAATTGTTCCATTACAGATCACAATAAAGTTTCACCTTCAACATGTCTGGTCAGTTGGCACTCCTCTTTTCAAAATCTTTCCCTTTTTGACAAGTCTTGCAATAAAATAGGCACAAAGTGTACTCCACAACAAGAATATGAAACTGGATGTGCAAACCTCAAAACTCATTTAAAAAGGTTAACACTATAACAAATTTGGAATTGGATAGTACTTTTACCATTAACCAGTAGCATGAAGAATCAGCCTTAAACAAATTTATTTTAATTAATGTTCCATTTCAACCAATTTTCATTTCACCATTCCTATTCCAAATTAGCAAATAATTGGGAGTTTGCATCTTTATTGGGAAATGATTTTGAGTACAAGAGCAAAGATGTTTTATTGCAATTAGAGTAAGATTATGAGTTGTTATGTAAGGATGCATTTTTATGCAAATCGCATCCACCCTCACTGAAATTAATAAACTCTTATCTTCGGGTATTCCTAACTACAACAATTACGCCTCGTGTAAATCTGATTGTTAACCAGTTGAGTTTTGCCAATGCTATTTCTTTAAAAATACGTGCAATTTGCAACAAAGCAAGCTCCAAATCTATTTAAATCAAGAGTTCCGTTTTTACATTGAGCAGGCGACACTTTGGTCGACTGATGTAAACAGAACCGATACCGCATGAATCGATGGTACATACGTCATCAAAATAAACAAGCAATTGAGAAACCAAAACAAAAACGCAACAGTATTCACACTCGAAGTTAATCGAACATTGGTAGGGTTCATATGAGCAAATATGCTTCAAACGTTCGTCACCCGCGGTTGCAGGAGAACCCGTGCACGGGTAACACTTTTACTTTCTCCAATATTAACCCATATTTGGGGAAATACTTTCCAATAACGCAACGAGACTCAACACAAAACACGTGCTGTGCTTGTATTGTGAAAGTTACTTTGGGAGGTGGCAAACAGCCGGGTGTGTTTTGGCGCCGGTTATGTGAGAGGCGGTGGGCTGCCGGCCCGGGTGGCCCTGCTCCGAGCTGGGTGCATTTTTATTTTCTGCTGCTGGCGTCGTGGTGTACTTTACATCAATAACCTCCGCCAAAAATAAATGTACGGAATGATGGAGCGGCTGGCCGGAGTGAACACGGTGACAAAGGTGGGTCGGGAGGGGGCGGGGGAATTGCACAATGAGGCCTCATTAAGTATGAGTCAGCCGCCGGCCGGCCGCCCGCTTCTCTCGGGGGCAGCAACAGCCAAACATGGCGCCCGCGGTCCGTCCGCCTGCACCACAGGCCCGCTCCTCCCTCACGGCGGCCGGCGCCTCCCGCCGCCGCCCCCACCCACCCCCCCGGAGCGGCAGCGCGCCTCCGCAATCCACTACCGTCGGACGGAGTGACTCACCGCCTGCTTATTCCCGAGCTAAAAGCGGAAAGTGGGTCCACGGCGATCCGCCACCATCGTGATTTTTTTTCCGCCGCTTGTGCGCACTGGGGAGCCGGCGGAGCATCATGGGTAAGAGGCAGCCGTGCGGGCGGGAGGGTGGGCGGCGGCGGCGGGCGCGCCAAGCGTGCGCTCCTGTCAGCGGGGCATCAACCTGCATCCACCCTCACCCGCCCTGCATCCACAGCCTTGTTATCGACCACACTTCGCCTAAATTGGCAGCAATGCAACAATTTAGGTAAGAATGAGCCTCCTCGCCCGGAGCAAACCCTAACAACTCTTGCTGACTGCTTTTACAATTCATGTTACCTTGGAGTTTTCAGTCACAGAGACGTGGGGCCTGCTTCTCCATCCATTAAGAGACCCGTGTCTTTATTCGCCCAACCCGTTCCAAACTGAAACATTTATCCATTGTTTTGCTGGTTTTTGTTTGCCTTTCAGGCTTCTGTTGCTGTCAAGTCCTGATCTGTACTTGGCAACAAGTATTTTGGGGTTAATGGTGAACCACACCTCAGAGCACCTGTTTGAACACTGAACTTTTTTAATTCCTCCAGGCTTATCATGATTTGGCCATTTTCTGCTTTCATTCTTCAGTTATGTCAGACTTGTTTCTTCCAGACCGTCCACGATTAAAAACGTTTCTATTATTGGAAAGAAGACCAAGAGAAAACAGATTTTTGATTCTATATGGTGATTTTCTCATGAATTACTTTAATCTAAGCTTGCATCAAATTCCAGTCTTAAAAAAAGACAAAGAAGCATTTATAGAACACACCTAAATTTTCTTGTCATTTTGCAATAAAGTATTTTACAGTATTTGATATTTAAATATCCTAATGGTTATCTGTATTTGTCAATTTAAGATTATTACCTTTTCCAGGAAACAGCAATGGTTTCCCTATTATACAGAAAATCTGAACAGTTGGAAATGTAGACTAATCTCTTTACGAGCCATAATTCAATATTGTTTTAAGATATGACATTATCTTAATACTATTCTTAGAACATAGGGTCTTTCCATCTAATAACATCCAAAATTAGTCTCATCGAATTAGATTGTGTGGGTAATTACTTGTCTTTGTCAGGAAAATAAATAAATGTTTGAGCTTTCACAGAATAAATAATTCCGTGAGTCAAAAAGAATAGCTTTTGTTTTTTGCATCCATGGAACGTGAGCTTCATTGGCAAGGTTAACATTTACTGTCAATTCCTAAATGCCCTAGCAATGAATGGCCTTCTTGAAGTGCTGTTCCAAAGGTTTTAAGGTTAGCTTTAATTTTAGTTTTTGGCTACATGACTCCAAAATAACATGAAGTTCGTCTACCTGCTATCTAATTTCAGTCAGCACTGAAAGAGAAGTGGTATACTTTTGAGTGTACGGTAACTATAACTATCTGGGCTGTCAGGTATCTCAATACATTCACTTTCTCTTCAACATTAAATTGCTGGTTTATTTAGTTCATTTCTGTGAAATTCTTAATGGTATTATTAACTATAACTGGAAAATTAAATATAATACCCTGACTTTCTGACAAGTTGAATCTTCAATAGCTTCAATATACAAGAATTTGTTAAATTCTCTTATTTTACCTAACAAAGCAATTAATGCATAAGCATTAAGCAGTTACATTAGATTAATGTTTTTGTAATTCATTGCTTTGTCAGAGAAAACAAGGTGTTACAATTGTGCACTTTCCTTGAGATCTAATCTTGCAGAATGAGAGATGGAAAGACAGCTAGCAGTTGAAAACACTTTGAACATTCACCTTTTATTGTTATGTTAAGTAGTTCACAGTTGAGTATTAAACATGTTGAAAGTGTGAAGCACTTCTATCAGTTATGCAAATTTTACATATGGTGTCATCAGCACAGAGATGGATGATCCTGGAATTTGTTCTGGAATCTGATCCTCTAGACCTGGGGGGAGAAAAATCACATTTAAAAAGTTTTGTTTTTCTGGAAAAAAAAATGTAATCACTTGATTATATTGGCAAATTGAAGCAGAATTACTGAAATCATTGGGTCACCCAAAGCCTGATTCCCGATGGTAATGGAAGAAGTACAAGATGCTTCTGCACTTCTTCCTTCGTTCAATTTCTGTTGATGTTAACAGGGTCCTGCAATTCTGTCATCAGGATAAGATTCAGATTAGTTGATTGCCATATATACCAGCTTGCAATGAAATTACTTTCTTGCATGAAGCTCTCAGAGTAAACAGTATACTTGGTAAGCATACATTAGTTAAAAAAAACAGTGAACATAAAACAACAGAATGGTGCAAATTACAACAGAATGGCAGAAAGATACTGTAGCAATGCAATCTGAAGTAGTGCAAAAAAGAAATGCTAAAGTGACAATAACAGAATAACTGAGAGGTAGAATTAAGAGAAATGATAGAACAATTTAATGAAATGAAAGGTACTGAGTAGCCATATACAGTGGCATGCAAAAATTTAGGCACCCCTGGTCAAAATTTCTGTTACTGTGAATAGCTAAGTAAAAAAAAGACCTGATTTCCAAAAGGCAGAAAGTTAAAGATGACACATTTCTTTAATATTTTAGGCAAGATTACTTTCTAATTTCCATCTTTTACAGTTTCAAAATAACAAAGGAAAAGGGCCCGAAGCAAACATTTGGTCACCCCGCATGGTCAGTACTTAGTAACACCCCCTTTGGCAAGTATCACAGCTTGTAAACACTTTCTGTAGCCAGCTAAGAGTCTTTGAATTCTTGTTTGGGGGATTTTTGCCCATTCTTCCTTGCAAAAGGCTTCTAGTTCTGTGAGATTCTTGGGCTGTCTTGCATGTACTGCTCTTTTGAGGTCTATCCACAGACTTTCCATGATGTTTAGGTCAGGGGACTATGAGGGCCTTGGCAAAACCTTCAGCTTGTTCCTCTTGAGGTAGTCCATTGTGGATTTTGAGGTGTGTTTAGGATCGTTATCCTGTTGTAGAAGCCATCCTCTTTTTATCTTAAGCTTTTTTTTACAGACGGTGTGATGTTTGCTTCCAGAATTTGCCGGTATTTAATTGAATTCGTTCTTCCCTCTACCAGTGAAATGTTCCCCATGCCACTGGCTGCAACACAAGCCCAAAGCATGATTGATCCACCCCCGTGCTTAACAGTTGGAGAGGTGTTCTTTTCAGGAAATTCTGCACCTTTTTTTCTCCAAACATACCTTTGCTCATTGTGGCTAAAAAGTTCTATATTAACTTCATCAGTCCACAGGACTTGTTTCCAAAATGCATCAGGCTTGTTTAGATGTTCCTTTGCAAACTTCTGACGCTGAATTTTGTGGTGAGGATGCAGGAAAGGTTTTCTTCTGATGACTCTTCCATGAAGGTCATATTTGTGCAGGTGTTGCTGGACAGTAGAACAGTGCACCACCACTCCAGAGTCTGCTAAATCTTCCTGAAGGTCTTTTGCAGTCAAATGGGGGTTTTGATTTGCCTTTCTAGTAATCCTATGAGCAGTTCTCTCGGAAATTTGTCTTGGTCTTGCAGACCTCAACTTGACCTCCACAGTTCCTGTTAACTGCCATTTCTTAATTACATTATGAACTGAGGAAACAGCTACCTGAAGACACTTTGCTATCTTCTTATAGCCTTCTCCTGCTTTGTGGACATCATTTATTTTAATTTTCAGAGTGCTAGGCAGCTGCTCAGAGGAGCCCGTGGCTGCTGATTGTTGGGATAAGGTTTGAGGAGTCAGGGTATTTATAAAGCTTTGAAATTTGCATCACCTGGCCTTTCCTAATGATGACTGTGAACAAGCCATAGCCCTAACAAGCTAATGAAGGTCTGAGACCTTGGTAAAAGTTATGAGAGCTCAAATCTCTTGGGATGCCCAAACTTTTGCATGGTGCTCCTTTCCTTTTTTTCACTCTAAAATTGTACAAAAATAATACACTAATCTTGCTTAAAATGTTGAAAAGAATGTTTCATCTTTAACTTAATGACTTTTGGATATCAGTTCATCTTCTACTCAACTATTCACAGTAACAGAAATTTTGACTGGGGTGCTCAAACTTCTGCATGCCACTGTATATGTTCAATGTTCTAAGCTACAAGAACCTTCGAATGTAAACACACTTTAGGGTATGATTTTGCAGGCTTGGCACTGAACCAAAAAGACCACAAGGTTTCCTTCTCCCCTCTTGGCCAGTGTTTCTGGCACTGATTGTTATTCAATACCTTGTGTTCATGGAATTAACCTCTGACATCACTCTGCCCCTTCTGTGGAGGAGGAGGGAATATTAAGGAGAGAAAAAATGAAAAAAATATGACTTGATGTTCTCACAGAGCTACTCTCCCAGACATTTGTTGCTGGCTCCAGTAACTGAATTGCTGCAGCTAAAAGGCAGACAGGTGCCAACTTGCCTACCTGATGCCCTATATCTATTTAAATGCAGGATTAAAAAAGTTGTGAAAAGAATAAAAGGGATCACAGTAAAAGCCAGCTGGTTAGCAGCAGTTCTGTTTGCTTTGCTGCCGTTAATGGTTGTGTTTTTCTGATCATGTTGCTGAAACAGCCCATGGTTTAAACTCAGCAGTTCTCACAACAGGATCACTGAATGACCTGAGCTCTGTATATCTGAGCATGGGATTAGAGAACAAGGAACAGAGGATTATTGGGTGTGAGAGGTGGGGAAGTACGAGAAAATTAGTTTCAAAAAGTATTTCTATCAGAGAACAGTTAAAATCATTACAATTGTTACAACGTAAATTGAATTACCATAGCAGCTTTAAATCATAGTTATGTTTTGGGATGATACGCCTTCATTTAGCTGTCAGTTGCCTTTAAACTGGAATGCACATTAACCTGCCCAGGAGGATTGTGTTGGACATTGAAGGATGACTATGACACAGTTCTAATGCATCTACAGTCTAACAGATGCACATCTGGGTGCCTCTGAGTAACATACCCTGTGAAGTTGGTGTGATCATTAGTACAGGTAGGTCAGCAGTTAATAGTCTGTTAATATATAGAAGTGAGATGATTTTTGATTGAATTTAACTCCTCCAGCTCACAACATTTATATGCAACATTTTAAGCACTTGCTTTTAATCTGTTTCCATCCCTAAATTCTCAATTTTTCTGGTAAAGTTTTTATCCTGAAGGGAATAGTTATTTATTGAGAATTATAAATTATTTATTTTTAAGTTTGCTGTTGCATATCTTTCAGATATTTTAGCTTAATTTTCCAATCTACAGCAGATTGGCTTTGTTTGACTAATATCCTCAATTCATACTTCACTACATCACTGACACTCTCAATTTTAACATAAAATATTTCATTTTATTGCTCTTCCCTCGGGTAACTATTCCTCTTCACTGATGAAGACACCAAGTAGCTTTTGATTGTTGGAAGCAAATCACTCCAGCTCTAGAACATCAATGCTCGTATTCCACAGTGCAGTATCTTCTGCCCAGTCATCTTCAGCTGCTTAATTTAATGACCTCTCCTCCAGAAGTGTGGATCTTTTCCAATGATTGTTCAATGTTCAGTTCAACTTGCAACTCCTCACATAATGAGAGTCTGTGCACGCATCAACCAAAATCTGAATGTTCAAGTTTTGACTCGTAACTGGCAAGTAATATTCATGTTAGTCATGTTAAAGAGTTGTAGAGTACAGAAACAGGCCCCGGCGACCCATGATGTCCATGCCCCCAACAGTTGTAGCGATCTACGCTAATCCTATTTACCTGCATTAGGTCCATAGCCTTCTATACCTTGTTGATTCAAGAACTTGTCTGGTTGCTTCTTTAATGTCACGAGAGTCTCTGCCTCCACCACCTCCCCAGGTAGCACATTCCTCCATGTGAAAATAAATTTCCCTCGGGTGCTGTCTAAACCTCCTACCTCTTGCCTTAAACCATGCTGCCTTATTTTTGTAACCCCCACTATGAGAAAAAGATTATTACTATCTATCCTATCTATAACCCATCATAATTTTATATACCTCTGTCAGTTCACCTCTCAACATTCTTCACTCCAGGGCAAACAAACCCAGCCTATCCAATCTCTCCCTATAACTGAAATGCTCCACTCCAGGCAACATTCTGGTGAATCTCCTCTACAACCTCTCCACCACAATCACATCCTTCCTACCATGTTGTGACCAGAACTGCACACAGTACTCCATATTCGGCCTTACCACTTTATAAAGTTCTAACACGACGTCCCAGCTTTTATATTCTTTGCCACCACCGATGAAGATAGGCATCCCATATGCCTTCCTCAACACCTTATCCACCTGTGCTTCCACCTTCAGGGATTATGGGCTTGTATCCCAAGGTTATCAACACTCCCTGTGGTCCTACCATTTACTACTTTGCCCTCCAAAAACTTGTCCCCTCACACTTGTCAGGATTAAATTCTGTTTGCCATTGCTCTGCCCAACTTTCCAGTGATCTATTTAGCCTTAGACAATCATCCTTGCTATCAACAACACCAGCAATTTTCATGCTAGCTGCCCTAGATCCCATGGACTCGAACCTACTGGACCAACCCTAATCCATCCATGCCTTCCAAGTGAAGATAAATCCTGTCTCTTAGCACTTTTTCCAATAGTACCCTACCACCGAGGTAAGACTCACTGACCTGTAGTTATATGGCTCATCCTTTCTTGAATGAAGGAATGACATTTGCTATTCTCCAGTCATCCAGGATTTCATCCATGTCTGATCAAGATGCAAAAATGTTGTGCACGGCCCCAGCAATCTCCTCCCTTGCCTTCTGTAGCAGCCTGAGATGCATCTCATCAGACCCTGGGGATTTATCTACCTTTATTTTTAACCATTAGCCAGAAACTTATCTGGATCAGCTGATAAATACTGCGGCTGCACAAACAAGTCAGGGGCTGGGTATTCTGCAGTAAGTGACTCACTCACTTTCTGAAGACTTTCCATCAACAGAGTAAATGTTTTAGGTTAATGACTCTTGTTATTGTAAATAGCAACCCCATATTGCAAGACACAAGGAAAAGCAGAACTGATAAAGGGTTATTGAACTGAAACATGAACTCTGTTTCTCTCCCCAAAGATGCTGCCTGATTTCCAGCGCCTCTTGTTTGCATTTCAGATTTCCAGCATTTACAGTTTTTTGATTTCCAATTGCTGGGAAGCTGTCATGCATCTTGTAGCATTCAATCCTCAGTTTTCTGCACACTTTAGAGCAGACTTCTTGCCTGGCTGTTTGGACAAATAAAATGAATACCATTGTTTTAAAAAAAAATGACTGATGACACCATAAGAAATATAAGAAAACTTTAGCCAAAGATACCTGTCAGCAGAACACAGCTGAAATCTTGAATTCCAACTTCAGCTGAGAAATTCATCTTGGGGGGGAGAATGTAATCCCTTCATGAGGAACTATCATTTCCTCAAGGGATCACAACAACCTACAAGGGAGGGTCACTAATTCAAAGCATTAACCAGTTTCTTTTTCCACAGATGCTGCTTGGCTAGTTGAGTTCTTCCAGAACTTCTGTTTTTGTTATTGACAATACATGATTACCCAGGAGAAAATTTATAAATAGTAATCATTTGGCAATAAATGTGGCAGCAATAACAGGAACATTTAAAAGTTTGCAGCATTTTATTACATTTCAAAATTTTAAATGAAATCTGATCCAAAATTGTTACATTGATAGAACTGTTTTCTATGTTGTGAGTTACTCTGACATTGAGTAAAATAACTCAAAGGAAGTCTGCCTGTGAGTCACGTGTGATGCATGGCAAATGGCTATCAGTCTTGAGGTTCAGCTTCAAGGAGCCTAGAAGTCCTTGAGACTAGAACAGTATAACCTCTTGGCTTTCCCACCACACACAAACTGCAGATCCACTGTAGGAAGTGGAGGATTGAAAGACCTCTGCTGATAATTGTTTGTAAAGTATAAGACATGGGTGCAAAATTAGGCCATTCAACCCATCGAGTCTGCTCCGCCATTCAGTCATGGCTGATTTTTTTTCAACCCCATTCTCCTGCCTTCTCCCTGTAACCCTTAACCCCCTTACCAATCAAGAACCTATCAATCTCTGCCTTAAGTACACACAATGACTTGGCCTCCACCTCCCTCTGTGACAATGAATTCCACAAATTCACCACCCTCTGGCTGAAGAAGCTCCTCCTCCTCATCTCAGTTTTAAAGGTACGTCCCTTTATTCTGAGGCTGTGCCCTTGGATCCGAGACTCTCCTACTAATGAAAATGTCCTCTCCACGTCTAGGCCTTTCAGATACCCCCTTATCCTTCTGAACTCCATTGAGTTCAAGCCCAGAGCCATCAAACACTCCTCATGTATTAAGCCTTTCATTCCTGGGATCATTCTTGTGACCTCCTCTGGACCCTCTCCAGACCCAGCACATCCTTCCTCAGATATGGGATTCAAAATTTCTCTCAATATTCCAAAAGTGGTCTGGTGAACACCTTATAGCCACAGCGGTACATTCTTGCTTTTGTATTCTAGTCCTCTTGAAATGAATGCCAACATTGCATTTGCCTTCCTTACTATGACCCAACCTGCAAGTTAACCTTAAGGGAAACCTGAAGTCGGGCTCCCAAGTCCCTTTGCACCTCCGATTTCTGAATTGTCTCCCCATTTAGAATATAGAATACACCTTCATATTCTTCCTACTAAAGTGCATAATCCCACACTGATGACACAAAAATTAATGGAGTCATAGTTAGCAAAGAAGGTTGTCTAATGATACAGCGGGACATAGATCAGCTGGAAAGTTAGGCAGAGAAGTGGCAGAATTTAATTCAGACAAGTGTGAAATAATGCACTTGGAAGTCAAATTCTGGTGACACATGTAGAGTAAATGCTAGGGACCTGAGGATTGTTGATGTACAGAGGGACCTAGGGGTGCAAGTCTATAGCTCCCTGAATGTGGTGACACAGGTGGAGAGGATTGTGAAGAAGGCAATTTGGTATGCTTAACTTCATAGGCTGAGGCATTGATGACAAGAGTTGGAAAATCAAGTTGCAGCTGTTTTGTACATTGACTAGATTGCATTTGGTGTATTGTGCACCATTCTGGCTGCCACTCTATAGGAAGGATTTTCATATGTTGGAGGATTGCGAATGTGGTCCCCTTGTTCAAAAAAGGTAATAGGGATAGGCCAGGGAATTATAGACCGGTGAGTCTCACGTCTGTGGTGGGTAAGCTGTTAGAAAGGATTCTAAGGGATAGGATTTATGAACACCTAGAGAATCATGGACTGATTAGGGACAGCCAGCATGGCTTTGTGAAGGGAAGATCTTGCCTCACAAGCCTGATAGAGTTCTTTGAGGTGGTGACCAGGAAGATTGATGAGGGCAGTGTGGTGGATGTGGTTTACATGGATTTTAGTAAGGCATTTGATAAGGTTCCTCATGGTAGGCTTCTTCAGAAGGTCAGAGGCCGAGGGATCCAAGGAAGCTTGGCTGTGTGGATTAGGAATTGGCTTGCATGTAGAAAGCAGAGGGTTGTGGTGGAAGGAGTGCCCTCGGATTGGAAGGCAGTGACTAGTGGTGTCCCGCAGGGATCGGTTCTGGGACCTCTACTTTTTGTGATATTTATAGATGACTTAGATGAGGGGGTGGAGGGCTGGGTTCGTAAGTTTGCGGACGACACTAAGATAGGCGGTGTTGTGGATAGTGTGGAGGGCTGTCGGAGCTTACAGAGGGATATTGATAGGATGCAGAGCTGGGCTGACAAGTGGCAGATGGAGTTCAATCCGGAGAAGTGTGAGGTGGTACACTTTGGAAGGACAAACTCCAGGGCAGAGTACAGGGTAAACGGCAAGGTACTTGGCAGTGTGGAGGAGCAGAGGGATCTGGGGGTTCATATTCACAGTTTGTTGAAAGTTGCCTCACAGGTGGAAAGAGCAGTTAAGAAGGCCAATGGGATGTTGGCTTTCATAAGTCGCGGGATTGAGTTTAAGAGCCGCGAGGTTATGATGCAGCTTTACAAAACTCTAGTTAGGCCACATTTAGAGTACTGTGTTCAGTTCTGGTCGCCTCATTATAGGAAGGATGTGGAGGCATTGGAGAGGGTGCAGAGGAGATTTACCAGGATACTGCCTGGATTGGAGGGTATTGAATATGAGGAGAGGCTTAAGGTGCTAGGGCTTTATTCACTGGAAAGGAGGAGGATGAGAGGAGACATGATAGAGGTATATAAAATATTGAGAGGAATAGATAGAGTAGACAGTCAGCGCCTCCTTCCCAGGGCACCAATGCTCAAGACGAGAGGTCATGGATTTAAGGTTATGGGTGGGAGGTTCAGGGGAGATGTCAGAGGGAGGTTTTTCACCCAGAGAGTGGTTGGTGCATGGAATGCACTTCCTGGGGTGGTGGTGGAGCCAGATACATTGAACAGGTTCAAGAGCTTGTTGGATAGGCATATGGAGGAACGTGAGATAGAGGGATATGCGGGTGGTCTGATGGACGGCATGACACGGTGGGCCGAAGGGCCTGTTTTGTGCTGTATGGTTCTATGGTTTAAGGATGTGGTAGCAGCAGAGATTCACCAGGATGTTGCCTGGAATGGAGGGCTGTCATTGTAAGGAGAGATTGGATAGGCTGGGTTTATTTTCACTGGAACATAGGAAGCTGAGGGGTGACCTTATAGAGGTTTATAAAATTTTGAGGGGCATAGATAGGATAGATGGTCAGATTCTTTTTTCCCAGAGCAGGGGAGTCTAGAACTAGAGGCCACAAGTTTAAAGTGAGAGGGGAGCAGTTTAAAGGAGATCTGAAATGTAAGTTTGGGTGGAGGTTATCTTGAATGAGCTGCCAGAGGAAGTGGTAGAGGCAGAACCAATCACAACATTTAAAAGGCATTTTGGACAGATACTTAGGAAAGCTGTTGAGGGATATGGGCCTAATGCGAGCAAATGGTATTAGTGTAGCTAGGCAACATGGTCAGCATGGATGAGGTGGGCCAAAAAGGACTTTTTATATGGTTCTATGATTCTCTAATGCAAGTATTCTGAATGCAGAGGGACAGAATAAACATTGTTTAAAATGTTATTTTTAGTTCTTGTGCCTCATGAGTATTTTGTATAAATATTCTGCCTGGTGGTTACTTTAAGAAGCCATGGGAAATCGAGCAGAAAGCACAGATCTAATATTGTAAACAATAGAGATTCACTGGTAGAAAGAGCAAAGAAACTAGTACCTTCAATGTTTGTAAGGTTGGAGGTAAAGAATTTGTGAATCCTGTATCTTTAAGAATGAACATCAGATATAATATTTTTACTTTGCATCATTTATGTTACATTACTTCTGGACATATTTACTGGTCCAACAGCAATGGGAAGGTTTTGAAATCCATGTTCCAAGTTCTAGCAACCCATGAGAGTGGGTGTGGAGCCTAATTTATTTTAATAATTGGTGATTTAGAATGGTTTTTATCCTTTCAAATAGTAGTTGCAGAGGGTTCTGGAAGGAGAGATTCTACCTGAGAGGATGTACCGAAGAGACTTTACATCCCTTGTGGTAGTTACACAAGAAGCTTTGAAAATTAACTTCTGCTAGTGCAAGCTGTTTTGTGCAAAGCAGTAGGTGCTGACATGAAAATGTTACTTGTAGCAGCATCAAGTGATTACAGTAGACTTATTAAAGCCTTGGAATCGATGTTTAACTGAAGTATGAAGCTCCTACATCAAAAACCATTGCATCTCTTTCCAGCTTCCACAATCCTAGTTTCTGCTTCACTTTGCTGATACCTCCTGCCCAATCCTTAGCAGGGACATGGTGGAATGAAGGGCCTTTTTCTGTGCTGTATGACTCTATGATCTTCTTCATAAATAGACTTTCCAGAAGGTTGCCTTGAGGGCAGTGTACAGTGGTATCAATTCCAGCTATGCCTAAAGCTTCTGACAGGAAGGTGTTGCTCACCACCAACCAAGAGCTCAGCATCAGCAATCTGACAGCACAGTCAAATGTTACAAAAACACATTATTGCATTTAACCAATGAGCACATAACATGGAAGGGCAGTGAGCTCTAAGATGCTCTATCCAAGTATCCATTGATTTGGCTGCTTATGAAGCAGTTGAATAGCATTTTGTACCTTGAGATGTGATTATTATCAATAGATTGGTAAGATGATGATGATGCTGAGTTAGAACTGTCTGTAACTGGGCAGAATGAGATGAACAGGAGAAAGCTTGCATTTGTGTGTTCTGGTTCATTTCAGGACTTCCAAAAGCATTTTTAAAGCCAATTAACTACTTTTGAAGTTATACCAAATGTGGCATCAAGGAGTCCCGGCTAAATTGTCGATGGTTCATTTCAGGACTTCCAAAAGCATTTTTAAAGCCAATTAACTACTTTTGAAGTTATACTAAATGTGGCATCAAGGAGTCGATGGGAATTAGGGGGAAATGCTCTGCTGATTGGAATCGTATCTTAGCACAAAGGAAGATGATTGTGGTGGTTGGAGGACAATCATCTCAGCCTCAGGACAATGCCCTTGGCCCAACCACTTTCAGCTGCTTCATCGATCATCTTCCTTCAGTCGTAAGGTCAGAAGTAGGGATGTTCGCTGATGATTGCACAAATTGCATTTGCTACTCATCAAATACCGAAGCAGTCCACATCCAAATGTGGATGTGGACCTGGATAATATTCAGTCCTGAGCTGATAGGTGACAAGTAATATTTGCACCACACAAGTGCCAGACAATAACAATATCCAACGAGAGAAAATCCAACTGTCATTTCTTGACATTTAATGCATTACCATAGAACCATACAGCACAAA
Organism: Pristis pectinata; assembly: GCF_009764475.1. Taxonomy (NCBI): domain Eukaryota; kingdom Metazoa; phylum Chordata; class Chondrichthyes; order Rhinopristiformes; family Pristidae; genus Pristis; species Pristis pectinata. The sequence continues at coordinate 28,192,409 of NC_067432.1, read as the reverse complement.
ACAGGCCCTTAGGCCCACCATGTTGTGCCATCCATCAAACCATCCTCACACTATCTAACCCTTTCCTCCCGCATATCCCTCTATCTCACATTCCTCCATATGCCTATCCAACAAACTCTTGAACCTGTCCAATGTATCTGCCTCCACCACCACCCCAGGCAGTGCATTCCATGCACCAACCACTATTTGGGTGAAAAATCTCCCCTGAACATACCACCCATAACCTTAAAGCCATGCCCCCTTGTCTTGAGCATTGGTGCCCCGGGAAGGAGGTGCTGGCTGTCTACTCTATCTATTTCCCTCAATATTTTATATACCTCTATCATGTCTCCTCTCATCCTCTTCCTTTCCAGTGAATAAAGCCTTAGCACCTTAAGCATGTGCTCATATTCCATACGCTCTAATCCAGGCAGCATCCTGGTAAATCTCCTCTGCACCCTCTCCAACGCCTCCACATCCTTCCTATAATGAGGCGACCAAAACTGAACACAGTACTCTAAATGTGGTCTAACTAGAGTTTTGTAAAGCTGCATCATCGCTTCGCGGCTCTTAAACTCAATCCCACGATTTATGAAAGCTAACATCCCACAGGCCTTCTTAACTGCTCTATCCACCTGTGAGGCAACTTTTCAGTGAACTGTGAATATGTGAACCCCCAGATCCTCTGCTCCTCTACACTGCAAGTACCTTGCCCATTTACCCTGTACTCTGCCCTGGAGTTTGTCCTTCCAAAGTGTACCACCTCACACTTCTCTGGATTGAACTCCATCTGCCACTTGTCAGCCCAGCTCTGCATCCTATCAATATCCCTCTGTAAGTTCCGACAGCCCTCCACACTATCCACAACACCGCCGATCTTAGTGTCATCCGCAAACTTACTAACCCAGCCTTCCACCCCCTCATCTAAGTCATCTATAAATATTACAAAAAAGTAGAGGTCCCAGAATCGATCCCTGCAGGACACCACTAGTCACTGCCCTCCAATCCAAATGCGCTCCATCCACCACAACCCTCTGCTTTCTACAGGCAAGCCAATTCCTAATCCACACAGCCAAGCTTCCCTGGATCCCTTGGCCTCTGACCTTCTGAAGAAGCCTACCATGTGGAACCTTATCAAACGCCTTACTAAAATCCATATAGACCACATCCACCGCACTACCCTCATCAATCTTCCTCGTCACCTCCTCAAAGAACTCTATCAGGCTTGTGAGGTAAGATCTTCCCTTCATAAAGCCATGCTGGCTGTCCCTAATCAGTCCATGATTCTCCAGGTGTTCATAGATCCTATCCCTTAGAATCCTTTCTAACAGCTTACCCACCACAGACGTAAGGCTCACCTGTCTGTAATTCCCTGGACTATCCCTACTACCTTTTTTGAACAAGGGGACAACATTCGCCACCCTCCAATCCTCCGGCACCATCCCCGTGGACAACGAGGACTCAAAGATCCTTACCAGCAGTTCAACAATCTCCTCCCTCGCCTCTCGAAGCAGCCTGGGGAAAATCCCGTCAGGCCCCGGAGATTTATCCATCTTGATATTGTTTAACAACTTCAACACATCCTCTCTCTTGATATCTACAACCTCGAGAACATTACCCTTACCAGCACTCCCTTCCGCATCATCAAGACCCCTCTCCTTGGTGAATACCGAAGTATTCATTGAGAACTTCTCCCACTTCCGCCACCTCCAGGCACATTCTCCCACCTTTGTCTTTAATCGGACCTACCTTTACCCTAGCCATCCTCCTACCCTTCACGTACGTGAAAAAGGCCTTGGGATTCTCCTTAACCCTACTAGCCAACGCCTTTTCATGTCCCCTACGAGCTCTCCTCAGCCCTTTCTTAAGTTCCTTCCTCGCTACTCTATATTCCTCACGGGCCCTGTCTGAACCTTGCTGCTTATACCTTATGTATGCTACCACCTTCTCCCTAACTAGTCATTCCACCTCTCTCATCACCCACGATTCCTTCACCCTGCCATTCCTTCTTTGCCTCACCTGGACATATTTATCCCTAACATCCTTCATAAGATCCCTGAACATCGACCCCATCTCCATGGTACATTTCCCTTCAAAAAGGACATCCCAATTTACACTCCCAAGTTCTCTCCTTATAGCCTCATAGTTCGCCCTCCCCCAATTAAATATCTTCTTGTCCTCTCTGCACCTGTCCATGACAATTTTAAAGGTTATGGAGCAATGGTCACTGTCCCCCAAATGCTCTCCCACCAATAGATCTTTCACCTGTCCCAGTTCATTTCCTAAAACTAGATCTAGCATGGCATTCCCTCTAGTCGGCCTGTCAACATACTGCGTCAGGAATCCCTCCTGGACACATTTAACAAATTCAGTCCCATCTAAACCTTTGGCACTAAGCAGGTTCCAGTCTATATTTGGGAAGTTGAAGTCTCCCATTATAACAACCCTGTTATTTTTGCTTCTCTCCAAACACTGCCTGCCAATCTGCTCCTCTATATCTATACTGTTACCAGGGGGCCTATAGAATACTCCTAGTAGAGTATTATCAATAGATTGGTAAGATGATGATGCTGAGTTAGAACTGTCTGTAACTGGGCAGAATGAGAGGAACAGGAGAAAGCTTGCATTTGTGTGTTCTGGTTCACTTCAGGACATCCAAAAGCATTTTTAAAGCCAATTAACTACTTTTGAAGTTATACCAAATGTGGCATCAAGGAGCCCCGGCTAAATTGGAGTCGATGGGAATTAGGGGGAAATCTTCTGCTGATTAGAATCGTATCTTAGCACAAAGGAAGATGATTGTGGTGGTTGGAGGACAATCATCTCAGCCTCAGGACAATGCCCTTGGCCCAACCACTTTCAGCTGCTTCATCGATCATCTTCCTTCAGTCGTAAGGTCAGAAGTAGGGATGTTCGCTGATGATTGCACAAATTGCATTTGCTACTCATCAAATAACGAAGCAGTCCACATCCAAATGTGGATGTGGACCTGGATAATATTCAGTCCTGAGCTGATAGGTGACAAGTAATATTTGCACCACACAAGTGCCAGACAATAACAATATCCAACGTGAGAAAATCCAACTGTCATTCCTTGACATTCAATGCATTACCATCACTGAATCCACTGCTATCAATATCCTGGAGATCCTCATTGACCAGAAACTGAACTGGAGTAGCCATATATACAATGTGGCCACAAGAGCAGGTCAGAGGCTAGGAATCCTGTAGTGAGTAATTCACCTCCTGACTCCCCAAAACCTGTCCACCATCTACAAGGCTCAAGTCAGGAGTGTGATGCCTTGCCTGGATGAGTGCAGCTTCAACAACACTCAAGAAGCTTGACACCATATAGGTCACAGCAGCCTGCTTGATAGGCACCCCATCCTCAACCATTCACTCACTCCACCATTGACACAGTACCAACAGTTTGTACCATCTACAGGATGCATTGCAGTAACTCACCAAGGCTCCTTAGACAACACCTTCCAAGCCCACTGCCTCTACCAGCTAGAAGGACAAAGGCAGCAAAAGCATCGGAACACCACCAGCTGGAAGTTGCTCTCCAAGCCACAAACCATCCTGACTTAGAACTATATCGCCATTCCTTCAATGTTGCTGGGTCAAAATCTTGCAACTTCATCCTTAACAGTATTGTGGGTGTACCCACTCCAGAAGGACTGTAGCAGCTCACTACCACCTTCTCAAGGGCAATTGCAGATGGGCAATTAAATGCAAAGACCACATCCCTTGAATTAATATAAAAAGCAATGGAAATTCTGGAAAGACAGCAGCCAAATTGTACGCAGCAAGGTCCCACAAACAGCAAAGAGATAAATGAGCAAATTGTTTATTTTTGGTCTTGGATGAGGAATAACTTTATTTTCCAGCAGCCCAGGAAGTTCTCCCTCTGCTCATCCTCAAGGAAGTGGAACCTTACATAGCTGATATGATAGGACAAGGTTATCTGAAAGACAGCTCCTCCATCTCAGTGGCACTCCCCCAATACTGCCCTGGAGTGTTAGCCTGCAGGTTACATCTTTGTAGTAGGAACTGAATCATGACTTTCTGACTCAGAGAAAAAGTTCCACCAAATGGAATGTAAAATGAAAGGATCGTTGCACAAAGATATTTAGTGTGTGACGTATGTTTCAATTACTGGGATGCAAAAAAATACACTGTAGAAATAATGGAATAGATTCTAACAATATAAGCTGCACAGATATTGGCAGAGATAGTTAAATAATATTTTTTGTTAACATGATATTCACCAGAGTAAGTATCTCTGCTGGACAATGCAGAGGCATGTGGCATGCAGCTTTGATTCTCCTTTGCAAAGTAGATCACATGTTTTGCCAATGTTAAAGTGAGAGCGTGCTGAACAGAAGCTAATGGATGTTGGAAGGAGGTAGAAAATCAGAGGAAATGTATAGGTACATGAAAGAGTGGAGAAAAATTGAATGATTTGATATCTGTAAATAAAAAATCATATAAATAAACATTGTAAGGGATTAAGTATCATTCAGTTGGCTGATGTAGAGACAGAAATGCAACTACCATTTTAATTTGGGTGACTAAAGGTGGACTTGCATCAGGCAAAGCAGAGCATGTCACTGTGATATCAACTTCATGTTTGTGGTTCTGACATTTGGTTGACTTGCGCTGCATGGTTCTTTGTGCGTGACCACATTTGCACACTGGAGAGTTGTTTTTGTGCATCAAATATCTGCATCTCCCTTAGTTTGTGCAGATTCAGTTTAGAGTGTCACATGGGTGTTATAGAAGATCAAAGGCAGAGGTTTCTGTGTTGAGTTGTTCATGAGATGTTTGAGAGTTTCAGTGAACCCCTTTCAGATATTTCAGCTGAGATTAAGGACTTCACAGCAACAAACTCATGACACTCATTAGGACAGAATTAACCTGGTGACTAAGTGACTGGGCCCAGAAGGACTTGCATGAATTGAAGTGATGCTAGGGGAGCATTAAGGCCATGGCACATGGGGAGACATCTACCTTCCTAGAATCTCAACACTTCCCAGAGGTTGATATTTCATGACAAATGGATAGAAGAGGCTTGTATAACAGTAAGAGTAGCTTAGGTATTGCTTCCAATAATATTAAGTATCATTACAATAAACAGTATAAGTGGAAAACAGAATGATTAGGTTTTAATGATGGAAGCCATAAATAATTAATATGTGAAGGGAGTAGACACCAATGGAAAAATCTGGTGAAACAATATCTCATCACCATTCATCACAATATCCCAGTAAACAGAGGTTAGAATGTTGTTCACTGCCAGCATCTTTCCATTGAAAATCAGTTGAGCAATTGAATCCAAATTGGTGAAACTTTTGCTGAACAATCGGCCAGGTTGGCACATTCGGTAGCACAAGGACTTTGCTGAATTAGTATAGTTCACCTGGGTTCAGTTGCTAGTGTGTCACATGTTAGTGACATCGTCACCTCTGTCAAAAGATTCCAGAATGAAAACTCCAGGGCTGGATCCAGACTGACAATCTGCTATGGTGTCATGAAAGATGATCCCGTTCTTCATATCAGATCTGAAAATGAGGTCTTGTTCAGATAGTGTTGAAGCTCTAATAGAACTTTGTGGATCTGGTGATCTAGAAAGATGAAATTCTATGGGTTAAAGGACCTCCATTTCATGCTTCAGTGCTGGTTGAACACACAGTAATTCCATTCCCACATTATTCTGTAGGGCACATGCTGAATACAGAGTGTAAAGTACCCATAATTTGTGCATTGGCTTAGCTTTCTGGCTTAAAACCTTGCTGCTTTGATTTCTATTATACCTGAAACAGAATCCAAAATACACTACACAAAACCATGAAACACCATTTAAGCATTCCCCAGTGTATTAACAACTATTTCTTATGTGGATTCAAGCAATAGTCATCTATCTAGTTCACCACTGGCCTTAGAGACCAGTTAAATTTGTATTTTTATGAGCAGCATTTATACAGGATCTCTCAGGCTGAACATTTGTTTAAAAATAGTTCTTTACCAAGGGCAGAAAACAAAATACATAAACACACATCTGAGTGATTCGTTCTTTGGCAGTTCTAACTGACCAGGTGTAGTGTATTTGTGTTACTACTGATGAGCTTGTGAGATGGGCAAATTCCTACCTGTGACCTTAAACGTGTGCTTACTGGCAAAGACTTACTTATACATTCAGCAAAAAAGAAACTGTTGGAAGAACGCAGCGGGTCAAGCATCATCTGTGGAGGGACATGGACAGTCAACATTTCAGGTCGAGACCCTTCATCTGGACTTACATTTGCCTGGGCCACAGTTGGGCAATAAGATTCATCTGGCGATTAGGCAATGTACTGCCAGAATCCAATCTCACCACATCCCTGATGAACCGCAACAGAAGGCAAAGTAGGGTGTCTGCTTTCAAAGTTGTACATAATAATTTCTGAATGTTTTTGACATTCTGAGGTATATTTAAAAGGTTAAAATAGAAGTTAATAATTCAAACATGTTATTTTTAAGTTAATTAAAATACATTAAAATAAAATTAATTAAAACAGTAAATTAAATTGAAACAATTCTTACCTTCCCTTTGCCCCCTGCTTCACTTGCTGAGAATCACCATTGAAATTAGTGGTGCCACAGATATCTTGCCATATCTAACCCGGTTACATCAAGAAACAGAGGCTTAGAAATGAGATTATGACACATATTTGTCTGCTACATGGTTCAAAAATAATGGAACATTGGGGGCACCATGTGGATGAAAAAACAGTGATTTTTAAATATTTTCATACATGAGAAGACCATTTGGCCCATCTACTTGATGCTGGCTCTCAGATCATTCCCATCAGTCCCATTCTCCCACTTATTCCTCACATACTCATTATCCCATCAGCTGCAGAAGGGGAAATTTACTGTAGCCAATTAATCTACCAGTATGTCCTCAGGATATGGAAGCAAACCAGAGCACGCAGAGCAAACCTACATGGTCATATGAAGAACATGCAAACACCACTGTAGCACTGAAGTTCAGAATAGAACCCAGGTCACTGGAGCAATGCAGCAGTAGCTCACACTGCTGTGCCAGATGAAGAGGACCCACCTCATCCTCATTTATGTCCTCTGTGCATTTGACACACTAACACACAGAGAAACCTGCTCATGCATGATTGTTTCGACAAAGTGCAACACATATTGGATGTGACCTCTGTGTGTGGGCCTACATCATGGAGATGCAGGTTTTCGCAGCAGCATTGATTAGCAGGAACCTCCTTCACAGTTCCCAGGCTAATCTTTGGGCTCTTCCAGCATGACCCTGTTAAACTATTTATTTTATCCCACACTCTCCTGATTTCCCCATGTCCTGCAGCACAGAACTGACCCCTCTCGACCATCAAGACTCACCTGATCCAATATCCCACAGTACCCAAGACCCAACACCTAACTAACAACAGTCTCCTCCCCACCAAGTACCAGCCTTGACGTGATGACCGCCAATCGCAGCCACTGATGACGACAAGCTCTCACTATTGCTTCCCAACAGCTGGACCCCTTCCCTCAATATCCTATCAACTCTTGCCTTGATTCTTCACTTACAGATGATACCTCTGATTGCAATTCCACAAACAACCTTTGGCATCTCTCCCCTGCAGACCAGATCTGGACCAAGCCTCAGATTTACCTGAGTTTCTCTGGCAGAACATGTGGCTTTCCCTAGTGCAGGGCCAGTTCAGGACTGTACAATATTTGGCAGGCAGACTGTTGAAACAGACCCTTGAACAAAACAATTGTTGGCTCATGATTTGCACAGATGACCAACTCCTAGGCCAAATGGGCTTAAGTAGCTTTCTTGAAGTGGAGGAAGCCTTGGAAAGGAAAGTTATTGGCTGAGATCTGAGAGCTTTGGAACCACCAGTAGATCATTAGATTTGTGGGGTCCAGAATTTGTAATTTATAGAATGATTATAGAGTAGGAGGGGACTATTCAGCTTTTCATACCAGTGCTGGCTCTTCTCTGATTGTATCACACACCATGGATCTGTAATCATTTTTCCTCTTCAAGTACAGCTCCAACAACCTGGATTCAATCCTGATCTTGGGTGCTGTCATTCTGAAGTTTGCATGTTCTCCCTGTGACCCTGGGTGCTCCCAATTTCCTCCCACTTCCCAAAGTAGGTTAATTGGGCACTGTAAATTGCCTCTTCTATGTATGGGAATGGGAGAATCTGGGGGGAGTTTGGGGAAATTAGTGTAAATGGATGCTTGATAGTCATTGGCCTGCTTCCAGGGCCCTTTTGAAAGTAACAAATGAATCTGCTCACACTTTTTTTTTCAGACAGTACATTTTTAAACGCCATTCAAATTCATTGACTTCTGCAGATAAATGTTCAAGTTCATTGTTGTCATAGGCATTCATACACTGGGTATAAATGCGAGAGTATTTGGGTATAAAATAAGTACGAGAGGACATGGCCTTGGGGTGAAAGGGGAAAGGTTTAGGGGGAACATTAGAGGGAACTTCTTCACTCAAAGCGTGGTGGGAGTGTGGAACGAGCTGCCATCTGATGTGGTAAATGCAGGCTCGCTCTTAACTTTTAAGAGTAAATTGGATAGATACATGGACGAGAGAGGTCTGAAGGGGTATGGGCTGGGGGCAGGTAAATGGGACTAGCAGAATAATGTTTCGGCACAGACTAGAAGGGCCAAATGGCCTGTTTTCTGTGCTGTAGTTTTCTATGGTTTCTATGGTAAATGCCATGAAAATTAGCTTTTTGCAGCAGCAGCACAGTCTGTTACAAGATGAGGACAAACATAAGTTAATATAAACTTAAATTAACATAAATTTTACCTAACTTACACGTGTGCAAAATAAACAACAAAATAAAAAACATAACAACACTAGTGCAAGGTTGAGAGCAAGAGAAAATATATAGTCCGAAGTTAGGGTTCTTCGGGCCAGTTCAAGAACCTGATGGCAGTGGGGAAGAAGCTGTTGTTGAACCTTGAAGTGTGAGTCTACAGGCTCCTGTACCTCCTGCCCGATTCTCAGCCAGACTTAAAGGATGAAAGTTTTTTTAGTGGTGATTTGCTCCTATATAGGTGGGAAATTTGATTTTTCTATTCTGTTGCAAAGAAGCAGAACTGCTTTAAGTGGTTTATAAAGCTATATTTGATGGCAACCATATGAAGAAGTCTGTGATCAAATCTGATCATTGTGTTTTTGACTGAACAAAGGTAGTGTAACCCCAGTGCAAATTGTGTTAAATGACAATTCAAATTTTAAACTATAAATCATAAATTATATAAGTTAATGATGAATTTATCATGAAATTCAACATTTAAGATCTTTATATTGATTCATCTAGTTCTTCAATCTTTATTCAGCAGCTTGTGTACACATCAGTTATTTTCTTTGTCACCTCATCTCAAATTTAAAAGTGACTCAAATGAGTAGGAACCAGGGAAACAAATCAAGAGCTGTTAATCCCTGCCTTTGGAACTTACTCCCAGCCTGACACCAACCTTGGATTTTGTCTATTGCATTTTGATATAGAAATTACGTATCCATCAGTCTAAATGGTGAAGCTGATGGACATAAGAACTGTTACATTTTTTGGAGCTAGTCTCAGTTTAAAAAATCACCGGAAATTAGACAATGTGCAGCTAACGCTTTCTATTCTATTCCCAAATTATGCCTCGCCTCCAGCCTGAAATTCAGAGCTTTTTATTTCCAGCACCTATATGTGGCCTTTGTGGGTAAAATTGTTATTTCAATGAAAAATTGTGCCAAATTATTAGAAGTTTTGCTTTAGTGAGTGCGTGACTCTCAGAAAATTTGAAAAACAAAAGCTAAAACTGCTTACATTAATTCCATATATAGTACATTTTTATATGCATCTGAGGTGAATTTGAAGCAAGATCCCAGAGGTGTGACTAACCTATCAAACTATTTAAGTAGAGAGTTAACTATCTCTCGGAGACCCAGAGTTGTTGGAGTACACATTAGGGTAAAGGAATCTGTGACACACCAGCACAATTAATCAAACACTGTTTCATGTCAGGATCAGACCAGATTTGCATATGCTGGCTCTGTTATTATGCAAAGAAAAGCAAAACACCACAAGCTCCTGATAGAACCATAGAACAATACAGCACAATACAGGCCCTTTGGCCCACCATGTAGTGCCAACCTTCAAACCACACCGAAGACTATCTAACCCTTTCCTCCCACATATCCCTCTATTTTAAATTCCTCCATATGCTTATCTAACAACCTCTTGAACTTGACCAACGTATCTGCCTCCACCACCATCCCAGGCAGCGCATTCCATGCACCAACCACTCTCTGGGTGAAAAACCTCCCTCTGACATCTCCCTTGAACTTCCCACTCATTACCTTAAAGCCATGGCCTCTCGTATTGAGCATTGGTGCCCTGGGAAAGAGGCGCTGGCTGTCCACTCTATCTATTCCTCTTAATATTTTGTATACCTCTATCATGTCTCCCCTCATCCTCCTTCTCTCCAGTGAGTAAAGCCCTAGCTCCTTTAGTCTCTCCCCATAATCCATACTCTAATCCAGGCAGCATCCTGGTAAATCTCCTCTGCACCCTCTCCAACGCCTCCACATCCTTCCTATAATGAGGCAACCAGAATTGGACACAGTACTCTTAAGTGTGGTCTAACCAGAGTTTTGTAAAGCTGCATCATTACTTTGCGGCTCTTAAACTCAGTCCCACGATTTATGAAAGCTAACATCCCATAAGCTTCTTAACTACACCTATCTACCTGTGAGGCAACTTTCAGTGATCTGTGGATGTGAACCCCCAGAATCCCTCTGCTCCTCCACACTACCCAGAATACTGCCATTAACCTTGTACTCTGCCTTGGAGTTTGTCCTTCTAAAGTGTACCACCTCACACTTCTCCGGATTGAACTCCATCTGCACTTCTCAGCCCAGTTCTGCATCCTATCAATATACCTCTGTAAGCTTGGACAGCCCTCCACACTGTCCACAACACCACTGATGTCTGTGTATTCTGCAAACTTGCTAACCCGCCTTTCCACCCCCTCATCTAAGTCATTAATAAATATCACGAAAAGTAGAGGTCCCAGAACCGATCCCTGTGGGACATCACTAGTCACAGCCCTCCAATCCAAATGCGCTCCATCCACCACAATCCTCTGCTTTCTACAGGCAAGCCAATTCTGAATCCACACAGCCAAGCCTCCCTGGATCCCTTGCCCTCTGACCTTCTGAAGAAGCTACCATGTGGAACCTTGTCAAACGCCTTACTACAATCCATGTGGACCACATCCACTTCACTACCTTCATTAATCTTCCTGGTAACCTCCTCAAAGAACCTTATCAGGCTTGTGAGGCAAGATCTTCCCCTTCACAAAGCCATGCTGGCTGTCCCTAATCAGTCCATGATTCTCTAAATGCTCATAGATCCTATCTCTTAGAATCCTTTCTAACAGCTTGCCCACCACAGATGTAAGGCTCACTGGTCTGTAATTCCCTGGTCTATCCCTACTACCTTTTTTGAATAAGGGGACAACATTTGCCACCCTCCAATCCTCCGGTACCATCCCCGTGGACAACGAGGACTCAAAGGTCCTATCCAATGGTTCAGCAATCTCCTCCCTCGCCTCGTGAAGTAGCCTGGGGAATATTCCATCAGGCCCCGGTGACTTATCTGTCCTAATATTTTCTAACAGCTCCAACACATTGTCTTTCTTGATAACTACATGCTCTAGAACATTACCCTTACCAACAGTCCTCAGCGTCATCAATGCCCCTCTACTTGGTGAATACTGAAGAGAAATATTCATTGAGAACCTACCCACTTCCACAGTTTCCAGGCACATCTTCCCACCTTTGTCTCTAATCGGACCTACCTTTACTCTAGCCATCCTTCTGCCCTTCACGTATGAGAAAAAAACCTTGGGATTCTCCTTAACCCTACTCGCCACAGCCTTTTCCTGTCCTCTTCTTGCCCTCCTCAGCCCCTTCTTAAGTCCTTCCTTGCTACTCTATATTCCTCATAAGCCCTATCTGATCCTTGTTGCTTACACCTTATGTATGCTGCCTTCTTCTTCCTAACTAGTTGTTCCACCTCTCTAGTCACCCATGGTTCCTTCACCCTGCCATTTTTTCTCTGCCTCACTGGGGACAAGTTTATCCCTAACATCCTGCAAGATATCCCTGATATCGGACCACACCTCCATAGTACATTTCCCTTCAAAAATGTCATCCCAATTATACTCCAGACAGTGAGGGGTTTAGATGGGGTGAGTTTGTTAGGTGTGTTTCAGGAAGGGTTCTTGGACCACAGTATGTAGATAGACCTACAAGAGGAGAGGCTGTGCTTGACTTGATATTCGGAATGAACCTGGTCAGGTGTCAGATCTCTCAGTGGGTGACATTTTGGTGATAGTGATCATAATTCTATCTCCTTTATGTTAGCACTGGAGAGGGATAGGAACAGACAGGCTAGAAAGGTGTTTACTTGGAGTAAAGGGAATTATGAGGCTCTCAGGCAGGAAATTGGAAGATTAAATTGGGGACAGATGTTCTCTGGGTAAAGTACAGAAGATATGTGGCAAATATTCATGGGGTATTTGTGTGGAGCTCTGCATAGACATGTTCCAATGAGACAGGGGAGTCACGAGAGGATACAGGAACCGTGGTGTATGAAGGCTATAATAAATCTAGTCAAAAGGAAAAGAAAAACATACAAAAGGTACAGAGAGCTAGAGATCTGGAAGAGTACAAGGCTAAAAGGAAGGAACTTAAGAAAGAGATTAGGAGAGCCAGAAAGGGACATGAGAAGGCCTTGGCGGGCAGGATTAAGGAAAACCCCAAGACATTCTACAAGTATGTGAAGAGTGAGAGGATGAGATGCGAAAGGATAGGGCCCATCAAGTGCAGCAGTGGGAAAGTGTGTATGGATCCGGAAGAAATAGCGGAGGTACTTAATGAATACTTTACGTCAGTATTCACCACGGAAAAAGATCTGGGGGATCGTAGTGGGGACTTGCAGCGGCCTGAAAAGCTTGAGCATGTAGATATTAGAAAAGAGGTGGTGCTGAAACTTTTGGAAAGCATCAAGTTAGATAAGTCGCCGGGACCGGATGAGATGTACCCCAGGTTGCTGTGGGAGGTGAGGGAGGAGACTGCGGAGACTCTGACGATGATCTTTACGTCGTCCATGAAGACGGGAGAGGTACCGGAAGATTGGAGGGTTGCGGATGTTGTTCCCTTATAGGGATAGCCCAGGAAATTATAGGCCAGTGAGTCTTAGCTCAGTGGTTGGTAAGCTGATGGAGAAGATCCTGAGAGGCAGGATTTATGAACATTTGGAGAGGTATAATATGATTAGGAATAGTCAGCATGGTTTTGTCAAGGGCAGGTCCTGTCTTATGAGCCTGATTGAATTTTTTGAGGATGTGACTAAGCACATCGATGAAGGGAGAGCAGTAGATGTAGTGTATATGGATTTCAGCAAGGCGTTTGATAAGGTACCCCATGCGAGGCTTATGGAGAAGGTGAGGAGGTATGGGATCCAAGGGGACATTGCAGTGTGGATCCAGAACTGGCTGGCCCACAGAAGGCAAAGAGTGGTTGTTGAAGGGTCATATTCTGAGTGGAGTCGGTGACCAGTGGTTGTACCTCAGGGATCTGTACTGGGAACCTTACTCTTTGTGATTTTTATAAATGACCTGGATGAGGAAGTGGAGGGGTGGGTTAGTAAATTTGCGGATGACACGAAGGTTGGGAGTGTTGTGGATAGTTTGGAGGGCTGTCAGAGGTTACAGAGGGACATAGATAGGATGCAGAGTTGGGCTGAGAAGTGGCAGATGAAGTTCAACCCAGATAAGTGTGAAGTGGTTCATTTTGGTAGGTCAAATATGTTGGCGGAATATAGTATTAATGGTAGGACTCTTGGCAGTGTGGAGGATAAGAGGGATCTTGGGGTCCGAGTCCATAGGACGCTCAAAGCAACTGCGCAGGTTGACTCTGTGGCTAAGAAGGCATATGGTGTATTGTCCTTCATCAATCGGGGAATTGAAAATAGGAGCTGAGAGGTATTGTTGCAGCTATGTGGGTCCCTGGTCAGACCCCACTTGGAGTATTGTGCTCAGTTCTGATCGCCTCAATACAGGAAAGATGTGGAGGCCATAGAGAGGGTGCAGAGGAGATTTACAAGGATGCTGCCTGGAATGCGGAGCATGCCTTATGAAAGCAGGCTGAGGGAACTCGTCCTTTTCTCCTTGGAGGGACGGAGGATGAGGGAGGACCTGATAGAGGTGTATAAGATGATGAGAGGTATTGATAGGGTAGATAGACAGAGACTTTTCTCCAGGGCCACAAGAGGACATAGGTTTAAGGTGCTGGGGAGTAGATATAGAGGAGATGTCAGAGGTAAGTTTTTTACTCAGAGAGTGGTGAGTGTGTGGAATGGGCTGCCGGAAATGGTGGTGGAGGCAGATACGATAGGGTCTTTCAAAAGACTGTTAGATAGGCACATGGAGCTGAGTAAAATAGAGGGCTATGGGTAAGCCTAGAAATTACTAGGGTAGGGACAAGTTCAGCACAGCTTTGTGGGCCGAAGGGCCTGAACTGTGCTGTTATTTTTCTGTTTCTATGTTTCTCAAGTTCTCGCCTCATAGCCTCATAATTCACCTTTCCCCAATTAAATATCTTCCCATCCTCTTTGCTCCTATCCCTGTCCATGACAATGCTAAAGGTTATGGAGCAGTGGTCACTGTCCCCCAAATGCTCACCCACTGAGAGATCTGTCGCCTGACCCGGTTCATTACCTAAAACTAGATCTAATACGGCATTCCCTCTCGTCGGCCTGTCAACATACTGTGACAGGAATCCGCCCTGGACACACTTAACAAACTCTGCCCCGTCTAAACTTTTGGCACTAAGCAGGTGCCAATCAATATTTGGGAAGTTGAAGTCCCCCATGATAACAACCCTGTTATTTTTGCATCTTTCCAAAATCTGCCTCCCAATCTGCTCCTCAGTATCCCTGATGCTACCGGGGGGCCTATAGAATACTCCCAGTAGAGTAGCTCTTCCCCTCCTGTTCCTACCGTCCACCCATACTACTCTAGAGAGGATCCTTCTACATTATCCACCCTTTGTGCAGCTGCAATAGTATCCCTGACCAGTAACGCCACCCCTCCTCCTCTTCTCCCCCCCCCCATCCCTTTTAAAGCACTGAAAACCAGGAATATTCAATATCCATTCCTGCCCTGGTGTCAGCCAAGTCTCTGTAAGAGCCACAATATCGTAGTCCCATGTACTTATCCAAGCTCTCAGTTCATCACCCTTATTCCTGAATAAGTAAATGCACTTTAGCCCATCCACCTTTCTACTTTTATACCCTGTACTCTGCTTCTCCTTCCTCAAAGCCTCTCTGCCTGTCAGATCTGACTTTTCCCTATCCCCTTCCTCCTCTGACCTACCCCTCTGGTTCCCATCCTCCTCGCAAACTAGTTTAAACCCTCCCGAAACACCCTAGCAAACCTTGCCTGCGAGGATATTGGCCCCCCTCGGGTTCAGGTGTAACCCGTCCTCTCTGTACAGGTCCCACCTTCCCCAGGAGAGATCCCAATGATCCAAAAATCTAAAACCTTCCCTCCTGCACCAACTTCTCAGCCACGCATTTATTTGCCATCTCCTCCTATTCCTACCTTCACTATCGCGTGGCACTGGCAGCAATCCCGAGATTGCTACCCTTGAGGTCCTGTTCTTCAGCCTTCTGCCTAGCTCCCTAAACTCACTTTTCAGGACCTCATCCCTCTTCCTACCTATGTCGTTAGTACCAACATGAACCATGACTAATGGCTGTTCTCCCTCCCACTCAAGAATCTTGTGGACCCGATCAGGGACATCCTGGACCTTGGCACCTGGGAGGCAACATCCCATCCAGGATTCATGCTCACTGCCACAGAACTTCCTATCTGTTTCCCTGACTATTGAGTCCCCTATCACTACTGCCTTCCTCTTCTCCTCCCTTCCCTTCTGAGCAGCAGGATCTGACCCAGTGCCAGAGACCTGGCTACTGCCGCTTGATCCCTGCAGGTCATCCCCCTCAACAGCTTCCAAAGCAGAAAACCTGTTATTGAGGGGAACAGCCTCCGGGGTCCTCTGCACTGTCTGCCTGTTCGTTTACTTTTTCCTTTTCCCTCCCCTGACAGTCACCCTTCTATCTACATCCTGGACCTCAGAAGCACCTGCTCTAAAGGGGGCGGGGGGAGGGGGGTGGTGACTGTCTCCTGATGTACAGTATCTACATAACTCTCTCCCCCACTGATGCTCCGCAGTGTTTGAAGCTGCAACTCCAGCTCATCAATTCTGAGCCGAAGTTCCTCCAGCCTCAAGCACTTACTGCAGACGTGGTCATTGTGCACCACAGCAAGACCCACGAGCTCCCACATCAAGCAGCTGCAGCACACCACCATGTCCTCCATCTGAACTAATTCTTTCCCTACTTAGTCTTATCCTTCTTAAAGATCTATAACAGATAAACCTTACCTTTACCTACCAGCTACGCACCCGCCTCGCCCCTTTACGCTGAAGCCCCTTGAGCCAAAGCCCAAAACACTCTGCTCCCTCTCACTCCACTGCCCACTCTGACGCTGCCCACTGGATATGGCAGTATTCTCTTTAAACTGTTCGCGCGCTACCGACTGACGTCACGCACCTGCGCAGATACTCCCCGCTATCCTCGAACCGTTAGGAAAAATACTTACCTGTTCGGAACTCCTCATCTGCTTCCGCTCACGTGCCTCTCGCTCCCGATCGAAAACGCCAATGATGATGCCATAAACGGTTTTACACAGTCATCTAATTACATGGCAGTCTTGGATACATTTCTAACCATGTGCGTATCTGAAAAATGACGCTCTGGAGGTCAATGCCTTCATATAAAAAAGGGGAAACTTTACTGGACAAGGCAAGGGTTACAAAAGGATAATTTTTTAAATGATGAGAATGTTTAACACAGAGTGATCAAGGCTTCTGGGCAGTAGTAGGATCAATTAAGAAGTGATTTAATGCAGAAATAAAGGAATATGAAGTCACTCCAATATGATAAATTATGATGAACTGAACATCCTTGCCAATCTGTAAGCGCATTGTTACACAAACAAGGTACTGACTGCACACAGCTTGGAAGGCAGCAGGATTTACTCCTACAGGCAATATATTTTGGTGCTCCAGTGCTTATCTTTCATTATTTTCATCATACAAAACAGCAGTATGAATTTCCCTAACAGAGGAATGCCTTAAGCACCGTGTTTCAAAACAAATCCGGGTATTAGTGCCAAAGATAACAACAAGTAATGAAGCAACATGGACAGAGCAGGCTGATCTCAGCAAGTCTGGAAACAGGAACGAGCCCAGTGCCCTGTGTTTAATGGGAGGGACGTATCTGCTCAAAAGGCACCTCAAATGGCCAGTGCTTTTGCATGGACACTGGGTGAGAATGGGGACCCCTAGTGTGGGCACTAGGTGACTGCGACAGCTGCCTGGTAACAGCCTGCCCAGCACATCACTGTCCAAACAGCAAAATAAAGAATATTCACTTAGGCATTCTACCAGAGGCTGGGTTACAAATGGGAGATATAATTCTGCAATAATCAACGGCTTCAAAAGAAAAAGCGAGAAAACTGACTAAAAAGCCAGTTATTTCATGAAGGTTGTATAACTGTCATTTTTTCCATTTTCTGTCTGTGACTCTGCAGCTTTTCTGCACGTGTGATTGAGAGGATTATGTTTCTGTGGGCGGTTTTACAGCTCCCTGGTGCCATTACATTCAGCTGCAACTTCAATTAAATGCCATGAGTAGCCAAACCCGGAGTTTGTAACTAACATTGACATTGGCCGCATCCACTCTCCATAATGTTTGTGAATTGAATATTGTCGAAGGCAAACAGATGTCACAACTAATAAGACATATTTATTCTTCAGGAGCTCCCAGTTCCTCTCCTGGATTGGGTTCAAGTGTTCCTTGGTAACGTCACCACAAACACAACGAGGCTGATTTTCCACCAGTATCTGCGTGGACCTTTGGTAGGACTGGCTCCTCTCTGGGCTATCCCAAGCAGAGGCTGCAGCGTGATCTCTTCTTAGAAGAGCCCAGCTACAGGACACCTGCGCTGTGCTGGTGAATGTCTCCTGGCGTCCACCACTGCACCACGTGTCCTGTGCTGGTCTTGACAATCGGTCTTCAACCTGAAACAATAACTCTGTTTCTCTTTCCACAGATGCTGCTTGACCCGCTGTGTGTTTCTGGCATTTTCTGTTTTTTACTTTCATGGAGTCCAATGGGGCAGTACCAACTTCTGCTGACTTCCCAGCCCAGACAGAGTCTGTGCCAGAGCCAGCTCCACATCACAGTGGGCACAGCTCAATTCATGGGAGAAGTCGAGAGCCAGGAAAATGACATATAAAACTTTCTATTTAATTAACTAATTTTAAGTGCGCTTTTATTCCTTTTCTTTCAATTTTCCTTTAATTTTCTTTTCTAGTTCCTTTTAATTTTCTTCGGCATCATTTTTATTTTAAAACACCCTGAATAATTTAGAATGTTTGTGAGTCTCAAAGACGTTCACAAACATTCAATATAAACAGCCGTTTTGACAGCTGGTGAGCTGGCGGCTCCAGTGGCTGTCAAAGCCCATTTGTCAGCACAGCCAGCCACCCGTGCTGGGAGACAGGCCCAGCGCCGGGGTGCATGGCCCAGGCTTCACCATTGAGCTGGGAGCTGACCTCTCAGTGGTGGATGGTGCCCTTGACCACACTGGAAGAAAGGTGGCCATCAATCTGCAGGCAGCTGAAGGTCTGCTCCACCATCATTCCCACATACGCGGGTTCAACTTCCAGCTCAACCTGCCCATCACTTCTCTCAATCACAAAAGTTCTGCAGATACTGGAAATACAGAAACAAAGGATAGAAGGTGCTGGAAGCGCTCAGCGGGAGTGACAGCATCAGTGGCGAGAGAGAAAAAGAGTAAAAATATCAGGTTGGACCTTTGATAGGATCCTTAGACATACAATAGGTTTCAGGATGCAGAGGAGGGGTGAAGTGGAAAAGGGATGGTAGGTGGTAGGGTGGAAACAGAAGAGATTAAATAGCAAAAGGTGAAGGAAAGTATTAAAGACTAAAGGAAGTCTGGTACAGTCATAGAACATGGAACAGTACAGCACAGGAACAGGCCCTTCAGCCCATGATGTTGTGCTGAACTAATTAAGCCAGTAATTAAATGCCTAACTGAACTAATCCCTTCTGCGTACACGATGTCTATATCCCTCCACTCTCTGCACATTCATGTGCCTACCTAAGAGCCCCTTGAAAGCCTCTATCGTATCTGCCTCCGCCACCACCCCTAGCGCGCATTCCAGGCACCCCCACCACTCTCTGAGTAAAAAAACTTGCCCTGCACATCTCCTTTGAACATACCCCCTCTTACCTTAAATGCATGCTCTCTAGTATTGGACATTTTGACCCTGGGAAAAGATATTGGCTGTCTATCAATGCCTCTCATAAACTTATAAACCTCTAACAGATCTGCCCTCAGCCTCTGCCGCTCCAAAAAAAACCACCCAAGTTTGTCCAACCTCTCCTTATAGCACATGCCCTCTAATCCAGGCAGCATCCTTGTAAACCTCTTCCGCACCCTCTCCAAAGCCTCCACATCCTTCCTAGAATGAGGTGGCCAGAATTAAATGCAATACTCCTATTGCTGCCTAACTTGAGTTTTCTAAAGCTGCAACATAACTTCCAGACTCTTGAACTCAGTGCCTTGACTAATAAAGGCAAGCATGCCATATGCCTTCTTTACCACCTATGGACTTGGACCCCAAGATCGCTCTGTACATCAACACTGTTAAGGGTCCTGCCATTAACAGTGTACTTTCCCCTTACATTTGACCTCCCAAAGTCCAACACCTCACATTTGGCCAGATTAAACTCCATCTGCCATTTCTCCGCCCAAACCTGCAACTGATCTATATCCTGCTGTATCCTTTGAAGGTGCGGAATTTTGTACTGAGTCCAGGTTGGAAGAGATGCTGTCCTTCGAGCTGATGCTGAGTTCCATTGGAAAGGGGAGGAGGCTGAGGACAGAGAGGGAATGAAACAAATAATTTAATTAACAGATGACGGGAATCCTGGGGTCACATTTGTGTATTGAATGAAGGTGTGGTATAAACTTGTCATCCATCCATGTCTGGTCTCTCCATGGTACAGGAAGTGTAACCAGGAGCAACAACAATAGTAAAATAAATAGGAAGGAAGAGTAAATCACGGTTTCACTTGGAAAGAGTATTTAGGGCTCAGGGCACCGGGAAGGAGGGGGGTCAAAGAGCATATCCTGTAATTGCACGGGAAGATGCTGTAAATAGAAGAACAGCTAATGGTGAGCCCCAGTGTTCTGTTGTCCCTCTCCTGCTCTGGATCCAGTGATCTGCTGTCCCTCTCCTGCTCTGGATCCAGTGATCTGTTGTCCCTCTCCTGCTCTGGATCCAGTGATTTGTTGTCCCTCTCTTGCTGTGGGTCCAGTGATCTGTTGTCCTTCTCCTGCTCTGGATCCAGTGATCTGCCGTGTCTCTCTCTACTTCTCTGGATCCAGTGATCTGTTGTCCTTCTCCTGCTCTGGATCCAGTGATCTGTTGTCCCTCTCTTGCTGTGGGTCCAGTGATCTGTTGTCTCTCTCCTGCTCTGGATCCAGTGATTTGATGTCCCTCTCCTGCTCTGGATCCAGTGATCGTCTCTCTCTCTCTTTCTCTCTCCCCCCCCCCCGTGTCCAGAGATCTGTTGTCCCTCTCCTACTCTGGATCCAGTGATCTGTTCCCTCTCCTGCTCTGGGTCCAGTGATCTGTTGTCTCTCTCCTGCTCTGGATCCAGTGATCTGTTGACCTGCTCTGGGTCCAGTGATCTGTTGTCTCTCCTGCTCTGGATCCATTTGTGTGCCAGTCCTCTCTATGAAGCAATTCTATGAAGTTCCAATCTGCAGCGGGTCCCTGGTGGTGTAATGTTGTCTTTAATCCCCAGCAACCAAGTTTCAACGAATACTGTGACACTGTTTTCTAGCTGTGGTTGTAGATAACTTCCTCCTGTCCCTCCTGAATAGTTTGGTTCTTCAGCCGGCAAGGTCAAGGAAATGCAGCAATGATGATTTCAACAACCCTAACATTCAGCTGTGGAAAATGCTCAGTATAGGTGCAAGTAATTTATTTTGGTACTGGTATTGGTATTGGTTTATTATTTCCACTTGTACCGAGGTACAGTGAAAAGCTTGTCTTACAAACTGATCATACAGGTCAATTCATTACACAGTGCAGTTACATTGAGTTAGTACAGAGTGCATTGAGGTAGTACAGGTAAAAACAATAACAGTACAGAGTAAAGTGTCACAGCTACAGAGAAAGTGCAGTGCAATAAGGTGCAAGGTCACAACAGGGTAGATCATGAGGTCATAGTCCATTTCATTGTATAAAGGAACCATTCAATAGTCTTATCACAGTGGGGTAGAAGCTGTCCTTAAGTCTGGTGGTACGTGCCCTCGGGCACCTGTATCTTCTACCCGATGGAAGAGGAGAGAAGAGAGAATATCCCGGGTGGGTAGGGTCTTTGATTATGCTGGCTGCTTCACCAAGACAATGAGAGGTAAAGACAGAGTCCAAGGATGGGAGGCTGGTGTCCGTGATGCGCTGGGCTGTGTCCACAACTCTCTGCAGTTTCTTGCTGTCCTGGGCAGAGCAGTTGTCGTACCAAGCTGTGATGCATCCAGATGGGATACTTTCTGTGGTGCAGCGGAAAAAGATGGTGAGAGTCAAAGGGGACAAACCAAATTTCTTTAGCCTCCTGAGGAAGTAGAGGCACTGGTGAGCTTTCTTGGCCGTGACATCTACGTGGTTTGACCAGGACAGGCTGTTGGTGATGTTCACTCCCAGGAACTTGAAGCTGTCAACCCTCTCGACCTCAGCACCATTGATGTAGACAGGTGCATGTACACCACCCCCTTTCCTGAAGTCAATGACCAGCTCTTTTGTTGACATTGAGGGAAAGGTTGTTGTCATGACACCATTCCACTAAGCTCTCTATCTCCTTCCTGTACTCTGACTCATCGCTGTTTGAGATACAGCCTACAACGGTGGTATCATCTGCAAACTTGTAGATGGAGTTAGAGCAGAATCTGGCCACACAGTCGTGAGTGTATAGGGAGTAGAGTAGAGGGCTGAGGACACAGCCTTGTGGGGCACCAGTGTTGAGAATAATCGTGCCGGAGATATTGCTGCCTATGCTCACTGATCGCGGTCTGTTAGAAAGTCAAAAATCCAGTTACAGACGGAGGTGTTGAGTCATAGGTCTCGGAGTTTGGCGACAAGCTTGCTTGGGATTATTGTATTGAAGGCAGAACTGTAGTCAATAAACAGTAGTCTAACTTAGGTGTCTTTACTGTCCAGATGCTCCAGAGCTGAGTGTAGGGCCTGGGAGATGGCATCCACTGTAGACCTGTTTCAGCAATAGGCAAATTGCAATGGGTCCAGGTTGTCTGGGAGGCTGGAGTTGATGCGTGCCATGACCAGCCTCTTAAAGCACTTCATGATGGTGGATGTCAGAGCCACTGGTCGGTAGTCATTGAGGTATGTTACCTTGCTTTTCTTTGGTACCGGGATGATAGTGGTCTTCTTAAAACAGGAGGGAACCTGAGATTGAAGCAGGGAGAGGTTGAATATGTCCACAAGTACTTCTGCCAGCTGATCAGCACAAGATCTGAGCACACGGACCAGGACACCATTCGGGCCAGGTGCTTTCCTCGTGTTCACTCTCCGGAAGACTGATCTTACGTCCTCCACTGTGATCACAGGTTCAGCTGCAAAGGTGACAATCCACTTTCCTTTTGTTCAAAACGCTTGTTTTAGTGGATGCATGGCCCTGGTTAGTTTAATGTTCAGTTTCTAACTGGGGGCCTTGCTGTGGTAACTGAAGGTTTCTGGAGGTCTGACTTGTTTCTCCATCAAATAATCTGGGCAAAGAGAAGTATCTAAGTTCACAAGCTAGGATATAGCCACTGAGAATCCCTGGAATTTGGAGAATGAAGCAAATGATAAGAACTGAAGCAGCCCTCTTTCTGCTTCAGAGGAAGTGATCAGGGAGTTTGCCCTGCTGAACACAGTATCAGTGATCTTCTTATCTCTGACCGCAAATTATCTGAAGATATTGGCAGCAGAACTGGAAGCTATTGAAAATGAGGTGTTTGCTTTAATGACAGTCATAAGTTAAGTTATAGCTTTATACAGAGTTATAGAGTCACACAGCATGGAAACAGGCCCTTCGGGCCATCATGTCCCTGCCAACCCATCCATCCTAATCCCATTTACCAGCACTCGGTCCATAGACTACTATGAGACTCAAGTGCTTGTACAGATGTTGTGAGAGTATCTGCCTCCACCACCTTTCCAGGTAAATAAGTCGTAAGTTTTGTTTTACATGTAAAACAAAAATGTATTTTTGGAATTGACGAGACAAACTGTATAATAGCATGGGCCCAAGGTGGGGTGACTTGCTCAGCAAAGTGATTGCTTTATCATTTATAATGTAATCAGTCTCCAGCAGCTTGAGCCCTGGGCCCCAGTCCCACCTGGTATTACACAGGTGAGCTGCAGGTGCCGATTACTTCAGCAACCACACCTGCCTCAGCTGGTTCTGCAGAAATGCAACCATTATATTGTTCCCTGATCAGTTTAAGCCCAGGTTTAGTTTTATTTTCTAATTTCCCAAATAGGCTAATATCCCTCGTATATCCTTTACGTGGAAAACAAAGCAGAACCAAGTATTATCTGTTCTCCTTTAGGTTATGGCTGGAATTAAGTGTGTTTTGAATTTGATTACTGAAAGCACATGTAAAAAACAAAACATTGATAACATTTGACAGAGTTCTGCTTCTTTCAATTGCTGTCATAGAAATGAAATCACTTAAAGATTGCTGGATCCTACAATCACTGGATTTCTGTTCCTGAGTAATATACGGGTTCTGTTTTTACAGATGTCCATAAGTCAATTTTGTCCATAAGTTGGAAAATGCACAAAAATCACTTGATACGATAACCATGCCTCCACAGTATTGTAATGAATGGCATCGAAAGTACATAAGACTGATATGAAAGAACAATTACTAAAAGTGGAGAGAAACTAGTTCTGCCATTTGTAGGAATGGACATACTATGTATGTACATCAGACTTTTGAGTTTAATAATATTATGGGAGTTTGTTCATACGTATGGGTGTTCATAAGTCAGGCATTCGTAACCCGGGGGCAGCCTGTAATCAGTATGGAAGCTAATCAATATTTATGCACAGTGTTCTACAGTTTTCTTGTCATTTCAAATGGTATCTTTGCCCAATGCTAATAAAGTCTTATGATTTTATATGTAGATAGTTTAAGTGTGGTTATTTTCATAAATATGAACATTTCCATACTATATCCTTCTGTAGTAAATTGGTAAAAAATTCCCCTTTCTGGGGATTAATTATTTCAGTGGGATATAGCAGTGTTTCTCACATCTGTGCAGCTGCTCAGGGTACAGTAGTATAATGGACAAGTTACTGGATAGGATCCAAAGGCCTGGACTACAGATCCAGAAACATAAGTTCAAATCCCACAATAACAGCTGGAGAATTTAAATTCAAGTAATTAAATACGTTTTGGAACAAAAAGTTAGTAACAATAATGGCTGCATTGGAAGTACTGGGTTGTTGTAAAAACTCAGCTGGTTCTCCAGGGAAGGAAAGCTGCTCTCCTAGCCTGATCTATATTTGCAACTCCAAACCCAGCAAAATAGTTGAGTCTCAACTGCCCTCTGAAATGGCCCAGTCAGTTCAAGGGGCAATTAGAATGCACAATCAACATCTATTGCCTGTGACGGAATCTGCAAAAACCTCAAGAAACATTGCTCGACTACAATCCAGACTGTTGAAGATCAAAAGTCCCGTCTCCTTGACCACAGAATGAGTCCTCTGTAAGATCAGTTGGGGCAGACTTGTACTGGGTCCTTTCTTCCACCACAGACTTGGATTATAATTGCAGTCGTTTAAAGGAAAAGCCACGTTCTGTACTGGGCGTGGAAGTGCCTAATCGCACCAAATGGACAGACCAACACTGGTATATCTCTGAATGCAGTAAACTGGCCAGGCACCATCTGGGAACCCACTCAGATCTTTTGGGATAAAAGCTCGTAATTAAAATGGTACTAATAAAATGTAAATTATTAGTAGTGTACTGAGTTTGGCCTCCCACCATCAAACACATCTATAAATGTTATTGCTGGCACTTGCTGCACTGCAATATCAGGAATTTGCCACCTTAACCCTCACGTGACTCATGGAGAAACCCTGCAATGCCATTTGAAGCATTAAAATGAAACACTTTGTTTCTGCCTGGAAGAGTGCACTGGTGCTGCAGAATGTATCACTGAAGTTATTCATTAAGTATGCATTTCGTATCAGATCAACATCTGTGATACACACCTAACATTTGACAATAACCATGTTTAGGCTAAGTTGAATGCAAGGAAGGGGAACCAGGTTTAGCTTGTTATCCCAACTGTACGTGATCTTAAGGTAAACAATATCTGAACATTCAAAGCCAGTACAACAGTCAAGAACATGACGATTATAAACGGTCTAAGTTTCACTCTTCCATCTAATGTAATTCAAACCTACTGGCTGTGCTCCTTTCTGGTACAGTGCTCCTAGACATCATTTATTCCCCAGAGAATGTTTGTTGAGTGAGTCTTTTGCTGTTTGGAAGTGCTGCCTGAAGACTCTTTCACACATTATAGTAAAACATTAGGCAGGCAGTGCTGTGGCATGTGAGAGGCATGTAGTGATGTTGTCACTGTTTCTACCCAGTGGGTTCTTTATTTCTGCTTCACAGAACACACAATTTTAATGTAGTATCTTGAGAACTGGTTCAATCCAGTTCTGAGCTCAACTAATTTATGCGGTGACCTCTTGAACTCCAGAAGCTGCACAGAACATAATGATCCCAGGTGTTTGCTGACTCTCATCTGAGTATTATGCAAATATTGTTACAGAGGTGAAGAGACTACCACTATGCTGTCAAACAACAGTAACATGCAAGTTCCATACTTGAGGCTTTTGAAGTAGATAATGGTGTAAAGAATTCAGAACAAATTAGTGTTGGATTAGAAAGTAGAAAGTGCTGATGGATGGACAAGGCCTCATCTGTAAACAGTTGCACAGGGGTTTGTTCAGGGCGGACTCTGTTTATGCATCATGTATGGCAGAGTGCAGTACTGTAGTACATTTAAACAAATCGCTAATGACATTAAATAATGCTGCTATGTGACTGGTGCAGAGACTAATAATGGGAAAAAGTAATGCTTCATGGATTTTAATGTGGAAAAGTGTGCTGTTGTTCAAATTAGAACAGGACACGTGGTTGCAAAGCTGATGAACATAGTCTAGTTGTAAAGAAATCATTGGGTTGAGGCAAAATGGTCAGGAAATGGTGACACATTGAAACTAATACAACAAAAATAGGAAAAATAACCGTGGTTTTAAGACCTTGTCAGAGCAATAAAATCAGTGAAGTCAAAATGAAGAGGTTGCCTTCTGGTTGCCAAAGCCCTCGTGGAGGATGGAAGGCCAGTCGTTCACAAGGCTGAGTAAAACTCACACTGATTCAGACCTACCACCAGGGACCCAGTTCAGACAATGGAGTCGAATTGTGAAATTGGATTAAACTCAGGTATGTGAATAGAACAATGGACCGTTGGGAATAGTGGGAATCTGTAAATGAAACCTCATCATGATGAAATACTTCCCCTGCAAAGGGTAATGCTCTCAGCATTTCAGCATGGCTTACTAGAATTGATTTTAAGCAAAGCACAATGGGCTCAAATTTAAAACCGGCTAATGAGAATCCAGGTATTGTGTTGGCTGAATGTATTGGGAATAATTAACTATTGGTTGCTTTCCATTAAGAATAAGTAACTAACATATAATAGTAGCTTAACCCAGTTAGGTTTGCTACAACGACAAGAATGTTCTATTTGTCCTCAGGATGTGGGTAATCTGACCAGGGCACACTTACGAAGGTGTTGGAGAGATCTCTGAAACTGCTGTCGGACTGGTACCGTGACCATGCTCCCATGATGGTGTTAAGTAGGGAGTACTTCCCTGGGTAGAGAATTATCGCAATTCGTAACCCTCTGCCAGAGGAAATTTCTACATACCTCAGTTTTAAATGACCCACCCCTGATCTGGAAACTTTGTCCCCATGTCCCTTTTGTAGGTAAGGGGACCAAAACTGTGTGCAGTATTCCAGCTGTTGCTTCAACACCACCATGCACAATTGTAATAAAACCTCCCTATTTCTAAACTCCAACCCCTTCAGAATAAAGGCCAACATGCCATTTTCCGCCTTAACTGCTTGCTGCACCTGCCTGGTAGCATTTTGTGATTCATGCACTGGAACATCTAGATCCCTCTGTACTTCACTCATTTGCAGTCTCTCTCTATTTACAAATTTATTCTACCATTCCTAGCCTGCCCAGTCTGCAGACACAATGGTAGGTTAATCTACAAGGGATAAGCCAACAATTTCTGCAGAAATAGGATGAGTAATTTCACAGTACTAACTGTTTTTTGACAAGGCAATTAAAGTTTAGGGTGGGTGGATTTATACAACAGTACAAGGGGAGAATACCACACTGGCATTTTTGGAACAGATTGGCTGACTCACCGCCAAGAGAACTTGAACACCCAGCAGGAGAACAATATCTGGAGCATAAATTGTTGGCAAGTGAAATCGGTCTATCGGAGCAAGTATTTGTCGTCAATGCCTTCCTGCTCTAAAGAGTAATTAACAATAACTTGGCTTCAGCTCATGGATTGCCCACTTTGACTGGAAATACATTACGTGTTGTCTTTTCCAAAGCTACACTTACAAAAATTGACTTTTGAGAAAGGAACACAATTACAATCTGTTCTGGGTCAAATCAGCCATGCTGGAAACTTGACTGGGCAGTTCCTTCAGTGAATCAGCTTGCACAGTTGATGCGTTTTACACTTAAGATGTGCATGTCATGACATCATTTCCTTTCAAAATGGAGCGTTGCGATGTTGCTGAGAGAAAGTAATCGGCATAGTCCTGAAGTCTGCCTCTTGATGGACTCTCTCGGCCCAACTATTTCTCATAGCGCCGCTGCAATACAGCAGTGTGATTAACGGAGTCTTCCTGAGCAGTTCCAAACTCACCATTGGGACTGAACTCAGCTCTGCTTTATTTTCTCATCTGTCCTCGTTCATATAACACTCTGTCATATGTAATCTGCAAACTTGGACTGGGCACTTCCCGTCATAACTACTGTTGGTGAAGAATGCCATTTGGAATCAACACATAGAGACAATATTTGTTCCTTTCAAACATATTGCACAGGACTTCACACCTTACAACCATGTCTGGAGGCAGAAGGTTCCAGGAGGAGGATGCTGGCAAGAAAGCAACTGCAAAGTTGCCTTTCTTCTGTAGGCTGCTTCATGAATAAAGATGCAGAGGATGAGAGGTTATTGACTTGAAGCATTAACTCTATTTATTCTCTCTCTGTAGATGCTGCTTGACCTGTTGAGTGTTTCCAACATTTTCAAAAGTATTACAAAAGCTCAGCGTTTTTTTCTTTTCTGTGAATAAAGTACCTTGTTGAGTTGAGTTTAAGTATCATACAAACTATTCCCAGTATCCTACAGAGTATGTAAGGGGGATACTGCGACATGGTGTCAGAAGTGCAGATGATGACATTATGAAGTTTAGAAGCTTTGGCAAAGAAGGAACTGTGGTATATTTTTAAGTCAAAATGGTATGTAACTTGAGGAACATGTTGATTAGTTCCCATGCACCTCAACCCTTGCCCTTCTTGGTGGTAGGAATTGTGGGAGGTGATGTTGGAGTATCCTGGGGAAGTAACTCCAGTTCATTTTGTAGATGGTACACACTGCAGCCAGTGAGCGTTACTGGTGGAAGGAATGACCGTTTAGAGTGATTAATAGGGTGCCAGTCAACTGGCTGATTTGTCCTGAATGGTGTCGACCTCCTCGTGAGTTGTCGGAACTGTACTCATCCAGGTCAGTGGAACATATTCTATCACAGTCCTGCCCTGTTCCTCAGAGATGGTAGAAGGTCCGTAGGTGAATCACTTGCCAAAGGATACCCAGCCTCTGACCTGCTCTTGTAGCCACCGTACTAATGTTGTTGGTCCAGTTGGGTTTACGGTCAATGGTGAGCACTAGAATACTGACAGTGATGGACAGCAATGCTAATACTATGTCAGAGGATCATCGTTGCCTGGCACTTGTGTGGCGGTTGTAGGAGAGCACATGGCTGTCACGTAACAGTAACAACTCTGACCCCACTGGTCGGAGGACAGCATTGCTCCTCAGAGCGGAAGTGACACCACTGTCAATCAAGGTGTGGCTCCACCCCACCCATCAGGTGTGGGCGTAGGGATTGGACTTGGAGAGTACCTTTGTTCCTGAACCTGCCTGATCATTGGCCTTGGTAGGCACCTTTGTCCTTGACCTCCAAACCATTGGCCTGTCTAAATCACCTGGCCAGGCTCCACCCAGTCTCCCAGCACTATACAGCTCCACACAGTCTCCTGGCCCTCTCTCTCTCGACTGCCCCAGGAATAGTTAAACAATGCTGCAGAGACCATATGGTTTGGGAGCGTCTTGGTCAGAAATCCAGGGAGTGTTAGAGCCAATGCTTGTCAAGGTCAAGGTATTCAGGCATTGAAGTATTTATCCCTTGATAAGCTGTACCTTGTTTATTGAGCATTTGTGTGTGTGCATCTCATCCTCATTGCGATTTCCCCCCTCATGTTTGCGGTCTCCTGCGTGTGTGTGCGTGTGTGTGTGTGTGTGTGTGTGTGTGTGTGTGTGTGTGTGTGTGTGTGTGTGTGTGTGCGCGCGCGCGCTAGTGTGCATCCGTTCCCATTCATTCTGTCCCCATGTTTGCCTTTGTGATTAAGCTATTTTTAAAATCCAAAGCCTGTGTCCAGAGCCCTCCATCTTTAAGATTCCAAAAGAACCTTTTCACACAACAGTGGCCAGAATGTTATTTGTCACAAATTAACCCATGCCTGAAAGTTGTCTATTTCTTGCTGCCACCTGTGGCATGGACTACTTCATTTGCTGAGAAGTTGCAAATGGACTTTGTCTGCAAAATCTCCCCACCTGACCTTTCAGCAGATCATTGATGAAGCAGCTGAAGATGGTCTGGTCCTGAGGAACTCCTGTAGTGATGTTCTGGGTCTGAGTATATTGACCTCTGACAATCACAGACCCTATTCCTAGGTGTGAGGTACAGCACCAGCCATCATTTTCCCCTCAGTGCCCATAATTTTACCAAAGCTTCTTGATGCCACACTCAGTCAAATTCGGCTTTAATGTCAAGGGAACTTACTCTCACCTTACTCCTAGGATTCTGGTGTGTGTTGAGAAATCAAGCAGCCAGTTGAGAATTTGCTGATACCCAAGAGATGTTAATGGGATTCTGAAAAGGAGCCACCACCCAGTGACGACAATGGAAGATGTTCCACCAGATCTGATTGGAATAAAAGTATGCTGGATACAAAGAATGTGTTCTGGCTTGCGGAGCGATGAAGACATTTCAGATTTAACCTGTTTCCACAACTGTTAGGAGAAGATGGCCATTTGCAATCACCAGAGTACCACAGCAAATACTGGGTGCTATACTTGAAGGTCTTGCGGTGTGTTGTGTGAAATCGTTCTTTTCTGTCTTCAGGATCAAGGACTCTGGACACGAGCATTGTAGACCATAACTAGTTTAATCACAAAGGCAAACGCGGGACAGAATGGATGGGAACAGACGCACGCTCACTCACGCACAGGATACCACAAACACGAGAGGGAAGCGCAACTGAGGTAAAATACACACACACACACACACACACACACACAGATACACACAAGCACACAGTAACAATGTACAACTTCAGGATATAACACTTCAATGCCTGTCCCACACTAGCATTGGCCCTTAATGCTCCCTGAGTCTGAGTGAAATGCTCCCTGACCATGTTGTGATGCACTCTTACCAATGATCTCTGCAGTGTTGTCTCACTACTCCTGGGGTCATCAAAGAGGAAGGGCTAGGGGAAGCAGCCCTTTTTATGGTGCTAGGAGGCTGGGTGGAGCCTCACTGTTGTGATTTAAACAAGCCAATGGTGTGGGAGTCAAAGACAAAGTTTCCTGCCACAGCCAATGGTCAGGCAGGTTCAGAGTGATCAGGCAAGTTCAGAGGCAAAAGGTACCCTCACACCTGAGGGGTGGGTGGAGCCGCACCTTGATTGACAGTAGTATCACTTCCGATCAGAGGAACAATGCTGCCCTCCGGTCAGCGGGGGTCAGTGTCGTTACTGTCACGCGACAGCCATGTGCATTTCTCACAACACAGCGGTAAAGAGAATAGCAGATATAATCAGTCTTTGGAGGAGAATCTGTGAAAGTGTTGGAGTTGGAACCTGGCTGCAAGCTAAGAGCCTGGTAAGGAGATGCAATAAGAAGCAATTGAAGATGTACACGCGGAAAATTGAAGTTCACGATGAAGGAAGTCTCCTTCCAAAGGAAGACTGAGCAAGGCAGTGGGAGACACTGAGCCTGATAGATGTAACAAGTGCACAACTATTTCTGGTGTTGGCCAATGATCCGAATAAGTTCCTGCTCCTTCTGTGGAGATGTGTGGCAGTGTGGGGCCTGTGTCACTACACGTTGATGATAAGAAGGAATTGACACTACAGGTAGATACCTTACAAAAGGTCTTGAAACAACAATCATGCAGAGGGTCAGACAATGACGAACACAAGCACAGCTCTCACAAACGCAGAGGCACATTGCAACACACATTGAGAGGGAGCTCCTCATAGTGATTCTTGGACTAGGGAGGTTCTGCCACTACTCACACACAGAAGAACTGGAGGCATGCATAATGCTCACTAACCACTTAAGATCTTTACTGTTAAGCCTCACTAACCACTTGAGATCTTTACTGTTAAGCCTCTCCACATCTTAGTAAATTGGTTTATTATTGTCACATATACTGAGATAGAGTGAGAAACTTAAGAGGTTGTGGAAGATATTTGTGATACAGGATAAATATCCAGTTCTGTTTAGGCAACGACATACACCTGGCCGACATTTGTCCAAGCCCATCTCAAAGGCATGAGATGCAAACGATCCTGATCTTGAGATGATCAGTTTGGTGAGACGTAATCTGTTTTCTCAGCCAGTTATATAGGAGATCGTGAACACCACCACTCAAGATGATACGATACGGTGCCTGAGGTGTGTGATTCAGAAAGGATGGCAGAGGGTTAAGCCTTTTCTCAGACTGTACTTCCACATGAGTGATGAACTGGGCACTTGAGGTGATCTGATCTTCAGAGATGAAAGGTTAATAGTTCCAAGCTACCAGCAACAGCATGGTAAAACATTCACTCCTTACCAATGGGGATGAACACCTTCTTTCACTGAGGCAGAAAAGGTATCAGGGATGAATGAAGAGATCAGGGACCATATTCAGAAAGGCAAGACCTGCCTATCTCTCCAAAACAACCAATGAGAGGAAATACTCATCAAGTCCCATTCAGATTCTGGGCAAAAATTGGGTTGGATCTGTTTCACCTGGATGGGGAAAATGTATGTGGTGACAACTGGTTACGTTTCAAATTACAGGGAGGTACACTTTAAGGAAATACTCATTTGTTGACATCGCCGACATGCTGTTCAGAAATAACAGGCCATGGTTCACAGCAGACAACATCATGAGGTTCACAAAGGGCTGGCAGTTTGATCACCAGACAACAACACCTCACTTCCAGAGAGTAATTGAAAAGCAGAGGACACTGTGAAGGTGGCTGAGGAACAGCTGAAGAAAGCTAAATGACAGCCAGACCCCTACTTCAGTTTGTGAGTCCTCTGTAATACCCCTCCCCAAGGAGTGACAAACTGCCCTCTGTACGTATGAGGAACTGGAATTCTATTCCCAGCAATAGAAAGGCTGCCAGAACCAGAAGTGTAAGGAAGTATAGGAAAGCAACTGAAGACAGCTAAAAGAAGTCAGGCACAATACTTCCACAGTGGGCCAAAGAGCTGGCACCTTGAAGAGTTGTTGGTGGTGAGGGTGATACCCACACCAGGTTGATATCTGACGTGGTAGAAGGCAGTGGCTCAGTAGGCACATCCCACCCCAGATCACCTAAGGTGATGGCAGAACAGGGCATCCCATATCAGAAGGACAGGCACCATCTTGGGGAGACGATCAGGGAAGCTTATTGACTGAAGTAGGGCCAACCATTCACCCTGCAGAGTGAAGAGCACCAGTGGTTGACAGCAGGACCTGAGAGAAATGCAACCATTGGGACCTGACCAGGAAGCTTTGGGATCGCAAGGGGTTTTGCCAAAGTCAAGCACCTGGAGGTGGCTCAGAGATGACAACATTAAAGGAACAATTATTGTGCACAGTCCGTGTTACATATGACAAAATATGCTACATCCCTCTAATAATGAAAGACATAAAGGAAACAAACCATCTAAGTAAAGTCAAGTTAGTTTGTTGTCATGTGCACAAGTACGGTGAGGTACAGGTACAATGAAAAACTTGCTTGCAGCAACATCACAGGCACGTAGGTTCGGGACAACACAGAATATAAATTATACATAAATCATACAAGACAGTGAAAAGAACAAAAAAGACTATGCAAAAACAAGACTTTAGTGCAACAAAAACACAGTCAGAGACAAGTCCACAGTAATGCAGAGGTGGTCCGTAGTGTTCCGTTGCTGAGGAAGGGTTAGGGCTGTGCAGGCGAATATAGAGCATGATGGTTGTAGGAAAGTAGCTGTTCCTGAACCTGGTGGTGTGGGACTTCAGGCTTCTATACCCCCTGCCTGAAGGTAGCAGTGAGAAGAGGGCATGACATGGATGGTGGGGATCCTTGATGATAGATGCTGCCTTCTTGAGGCAGCACCTCCTGCAGATGTGGCTCGTTTATCAGGATGGTTTGTTTCCTTTCTGTCCTTCACTATTAGAGGAGGGATGCAGCATATGTGTCATGTGTAATATGGGCTGTGCATGATAATCGTTCCTTTATTGCTGTCATTCCTTTAAGGATTGCTTTATGTGACTAACTGTTGGTTTGTGTTGCTATGGTGTTTGGGGACAGAAAGTCTGAGAAGGAGGCTGTTGGAAAGAAAGTAAATAAAAATGCACAGAGTCTTAATCCCCTTACCAAGAAAGGATAATACAGCAGTAGAATCTGAGGCTGCGCAAAAGAGACTCATCAGGTTAATTGAGAGGATTGTCCCATCAAGCGAAGCTTCAGCAGGTTGGTTGGTTGGGTCTGTATTTGCTTGAGTTTAGAAGAATGACGGGCCAACTCATTGAGAAATATAAGATCCTACGGAGGCATCACAGGGCAGATGTCGAGATGTTTCAAGGGGACATCTTTTCAAGATGATTGGTCAGTCATCTAAAACTGAGGTGAGTGGAAATTTCTTCTCACTGAGGGTGGTGAAGCTCTGAAATTCTCTGCCCAGAGGGTTGTGGAGGCCGGACCATTAGAAGTATTTAAAGTGAGGGTAGATACATTTATAAAAGATCGGGGACTGGGGACACAGATGAGGAGTTGGGGTCAGCATAGATGGGGATAGTTCAGGGCCAATGTGTTCTTGTTAGAGTGAAGGGCAAGGCTGGCAGGAGTAGGGAACCCTGGCTCTTGAGGGATATTGAGGATCTGGTCAGAAGAAAGGAGGCAAAGGTCAGGTGTAGGCAGCTGGGATCAAGCAAGTCCTTGAGGAGTATTAGGGCTGGATGAATGCATGTAAAAGGGAAATCAGGCAGGCATTAAGTGGCCACAAGATATCCCTGCCAGATCAGGTAAAGGAGAATCCCAAGAGATTCTGCATGTATGTTGAGCAAAAGGGTAACTAGGGAGAGAATAAGGCCACTTAAGAATCAGGTGTGGTCACCTCTGTGTCTCACGAATGAGATTGAGTTCTTTTGAGGAGGTGACCAAGAGGATTGTTGAGGGCTGGGTGGTAGACATTTGGCAGGGTCCCCCATGGTAGGCTGGTCTGGAAGGTTAGATCACGTGGTATCCAGAGTGAGCTTGCCAAGTGGATACAAAATTGGCTTTATAGGGTAGTTAGAATTTTTTTGCCAGGGTAGAAATGTCAAGTACTAGAGGGCATAGCTTTAAGGTGAGAGGAGGAAAGTTTAAAGGAGATGTGTGGGGCAAG
The DNA here is from genome assembly GCF_009764475.1 of Pristis pectinata. NCBI lineage: Eukaryota > Metazoa > Chordata > Chondrichthyes > Rhinopristiformes > Pristidae > Pristis > Pristis pectinata. The sequence continues at coordinate 28,157,058 of NC_067432.1, read as the reverse complement.
ATGTTTTACACAGAGAGCAGTGGGTGCCTGGGATGTGGTGCTAGGGCTGGTGGTGGAGACAGATATGATAGAAGCGTTTAGACAGACAGGTGAACAGGCAGAGAATCGAGGGATATGGATCATGTGCAGGCACAAGGGATTCGTTTAATTTGGCATCCTGGTCGGCACAGACACGGTGGGCCAAAGGGCCTGTTCCTGTGCTGTACTGTTCCATGTTCTATAGATCAGCCCTGATCATATTGAAAGGTGGGACAGGTTTGAGGGGCCAGGTGGCCTACTCCTGCAACTATTTTCTTTCATATGTTCCCTGGCCCTGCAAGCTGCTTCTTGAATAAAGTATGTTTGTGTTGACAGCTTAAATGATCAACTATTCCCAGTGTTTTGAAGCCCGTCACCTCCAGTACTCCCTCCTTATCTCCAGACCCACTCCCCGTTCCCAAATCCTTTGCACCTCAGATTCTGATCTCCCAACATCCCCACTGGTGATCAGAGACACCCCTCCGACTCACCAACCTCCCAAAAACTCATTAACCCCTCAAGTAGCAATCACCAGGCCCACCAGTACTATTCACTAACAGCCAATCCTCACCTCACCCCCCCCCCCCACTTCTGATCCCTGCCTCCCTCCTCCCCCAGCCTTCCCTCACCCATGGCTCCCCAAATCCAGCCCCAGCACCAAATTTACCCATTTTTCCCTTGTGTGGTGTAGACTGGTGCACAACGGGAAGGCCCTCTCCTTATGGAAGCCCATTTTCATAGCACTACTATCTTGGTCCTCAGACACTGAGCAGCAGGCCCACAGCCTCGGTGTTGTTCGTGTCTCCGCCAGCACCAATGAATTTCAAAGTCTTTGTTTTAAAGTGAAATTAAATAAAGAAACAACAATATTCAGTTAATGCATCCAATGGTTTTCTCTTCCTTTCCCCCTGTAGCTTCCTCTAACTCTCTCCTGAAGACACTGGAGTGCAGTTTTATAAATCTCAAAGTGTTCTGCCGGTGACGGTTAGGAGGCAATTTCACTACCACAGCTGATCATGATGTGCTTTCATATATAATCTCAGAGAGGAGGCAGGAAAGAGTGGCTTAGACAGAAGTAATCAAGAGCTTATTTTTTCCTCATAGTGTTTGTTCTGTGGTCAGACCTGGCGGCCAATTATAACACTCAACTGCCACCAGCTGTGCTCAGTTAACTCAGCACAAATCACAGATCAAACCCGAGAACATTTGGACTTTGGTCAGAAACACATTATGCAGTGTGTGTTCCTACTGAGGTTCTTGGAACTCTCCTTTGTAGAAGACCGGGAGAGAGAACTAAAAAGAAGAAATAGATGACCAAACAGATTATTTTCAGCACAGAGGCAGAAAATTCAACTCAACAACCCCATGGAGGTGTTTATGATATATCTGAGCCTTTTCCGTACCTTCATGATCTAATACCTTCCTTCCCCATGTACTAATCTAGCTTCCCCTTGAATGCATCTCTGCTATTTAATTTACATGCACCTCCAGTATGGAGTTCCCCATTCAACCACACTTCATATAAATTACTCCTGAAGTTGTGACTGGATTTATTAATGGGTTCCTTACATTTTTGGACCATGGTTTCAGTTTCACCAGCAAGTGGAGACGTCCTTTCCGAATCTACTCTTCCAGAATCCTAAAGATTTGTATCAGATGATCTGCCAGTCTTCATCTTTTCTGAGGTTTATAACCCCTGTGTTATTCTGGTAAATCCCTTTTAGCAGAAAATGATTTCTTTGTTATTTTTGTTTGCTATTACAAATGCCATCCATTAAATCACTCACTTGAATTCCATTTGTGGTTTGTAAAGTATGCAGTATAAGTAACACGATGATGATTTCCAGCTTTTTGCAGACAGCAGCTGTTTTACCATTCATATAGAATCATTTTTGTTCCTGCAAAGCTACTGAGCAGTTGGTCAAATCTCCAGTTGGACCAATCTACCAAACGTTTTCATTTTGAAACATTTAACTGTACTTTGATAACATATTCAAGGTTATTGCAATCTATTAGCTCAAAATCCATTATTAAAATTTAGGTACATTTCAGTAACCAATTACAGTAGCGTAGTGTGAGGCGGCACGGTAGCGTAGTGGTTAGCACAATGCTATTACAGCGCCAGCAATCGGGGTTCCATTCCCGTCGCTGTCTGTAAGGAGTTTGTACGTTTTCCTGTGTCTGCGTGGGTTTCCTCCGGGTGCTCCAGTTTCCTCCCACATTCCAAAGACGTACGGGTAGGTTAATTTGGGTTTAAACCAGGTGGCACAGACTCACTGGGCCGGAAGGGCCTGTTACCACACTGTAAATAAAAAAAAATTAAAATATGGAAGTATTACAAGTTCCATTTTCGATGATGAAAGCACCAATCTTCAATACTTCTTAAATATTTTGCACATGTTAAATTTTCTTCCCAGCAACATTTTCATAAACTCAATTTATTTGATAAGTCCTTCCAACTTTGATTATTTGTGAAATTACTGTTTTGCATTTTAAAATTCACAATAAACAAATAGCAGAAATACAATAGATGAAATTCAAAAAAACTGCTGATGCTGTAAGTCTGAAGTAAACAGAAAATGCTGGAAAAACACGGCAAATTTGTTTCTCTCCACAGATGCTGCCTGACATGCTGCGTTTTTCCAGCATTTTCTGTTTTTATTATAGCAGTGCTATAGTAGCTTAGTACAGTACAGTACAGTAATTTATTGTAACAGATAGGGATTGTTTATTTCTGTGAATGTCATGTACTGGTCAATTTCTGCCTCAAACTTCAGTCAAGTTTGTGGATTCTCTCTGCAGCATCATCAAATCCTCATCTTAATGTGATCATTCACTCATTTAGAAGCAGCTTCTAAATAGATTCTGCAAAGAATCTTTTACTTTTTAATGTTGAGAATCAGGCTAGTTGTGTCACAATGTCAAGCAAAGAGCAAGCTCACAGAGAACCCAAATGTAGCGCACTGGTACGAGACTGGAGTCGGGATGCTTCCTCAGAACCAAAAGCAGGCAGCAACCAGAAGGAATCTTGCCTTGGGGCTCTGAGGTGGGGTCCCAACACAAAAACTGGATATCCCAAGAGGAACAGTGAAACCAGGACTGCTCTAGAGTTGCCAACTCTAAGCAGCCAGGAGACAAAGTGTACCCAGAGGTTGACCAATACTCTGGCAACTAGTGCTAGTGAAACCAGGGCTCTTATGCTAGTCTCCTGATGGGGTTCAGGTGTGTGTTGTTATGTGATTAGTAGTGCACGGACTCCATGTGCTGCACAACGAGGCACCATCAATGGAGCTGAATCGAGGGCCAGCACTCGGAACCATGACAAGTTGTCAGATTTGACAATAATACACAAACTGCTGTGTTCACAGCAGTTACATTATAGCCAGAATTCTGTAATTAGCTGAGCTGATTAAACAGGATAACTTGGATAAACTCAATTGAAGTTGGATCTGTGCTCACTTTTCTGCTAGTTCCATTTTCCACTTTCATAACTGGAACCAAATGTCCACACTGAGGCCACAGTTATGTCCTATATCTAATTTTCTGCCATTTGTACTTTGTTTTTCGATCCTTTGCCTGTATAAAATACGTTAGAAGATGAAATAGACCTTCAAAATCATGCCATCAACTCATATAGCATCAACTTAACGCTTGTTTTTGTGGGCTTGTTTTATCAGGAACATTCATTAAGGGAGCTATTCATTCACCAGAGTAGGAATTGAGCAGACAACTGTCTACTATGAATGTACTTCATCCTCAAGGGAATTCTACAATATAATCTGTCTAAACTCATGATAATCACACTTGCCCTGCAAGGTGACTTGCTGTGAAGGTTTTGGAGGAGGTGGAGCCCACACTGGATGTAAGAGCAACAGAAAGGATGGAACCACAGTAGGAAGAGAAAACAAACATGACACTTTCTGACGTGAGACCTTTTCTTGATCGATTCTAGGCGTTGTTTCAACAGCCCAATGAATGTCTTCTCCCTCCCGTCCACAAATACAGCATTGCCCTTTGTACTGAGCAGCAATGCATCCATCTGCATCTGAATTCTGACTCTGGAGGACATCTCCACATAGCCTCAAACATTTGCATGTTGATGCTGTTTCTGTAGTACTGAGAACCAGTGCTAATCAGATGCACAAATCACTGGAAGTGAACAAAGCTTTCAAAAGGTACAATTCTGATAGTTATGTGACCTAAGGTTCACCAATTATGGAAGAATAAACAGGTTAATGTCATTATTCTCCACTTAAAAGTAAACTTCAGAAGCTTCCCTTCAAGTCACTCCCCAAAGTTGATCTATCAGAGCCACACACACCAGAAAAAACTACTGGGAGGAATTATAAGTGCAACCTTCAGCAGGGACAACAAACTCAGGGGCACACATGAGCTTAGTGGCACCCACGGCTGGGTATTAATTTGCTGTCTGTTGATTGAAGGTGACTGGATACAACTGTACCATCCCGACTGGAAATGAACCAAATGTCATTTTGATAAACAAATAAACATTTGCCTCTCCCAATCACTGGCATCCTGCACACGAGACAGATTACAATATAACTCGATGTGCAATGACGATTTGACGATTTGACAGACTTCACATTGTTGTGTATTTGCATAGCCGAGCAGAGACGTGGATCAACTAGACCCAGCCCACCAATGCTGCTCGAAGGTAACTAACGATCAGTTGCTGGATTATTGCCTCTTCTTGTTTCACTGCACCTCCAGACCATTCCAATACTTATCTAAAGTTTCAGGCTGGGGACCTTTACCATTATTTAAGAAACAAGTTGCTTTGGACAGGGGTGGCCAGTAGACCATCCCGTTTGAATTGAGCAGGGCCAGAGAAGTTGCAGAGGAGACACTGACGGAAAAGGGAGGAACAGGAATGGAAGGCGAGAAGCTCCCAACAGGAAATCGTATCCACCAAAGACTTTCAGAGAGTAATTCTCATACCTTATCTACAGCATGGACCAATGCTTGACATGCCTTCTCCACAGTGAAGGGATGGCGGCTGATAAATGGCAGATGCTGCAGTCACAATAGCAACCTCAGGGCAGGGCAAAGACCACACATTATTGTGGCTGTCAATGTGGCCACAGCTCTTTAATTCTATGTATCTCACTCCTTCTAGGTGGCCACTGGCGATGGAAGTTTGTAGCATTCGGGTAATTGAGGAATGTCCCTGAAGCTCTCTGTACAAAGAGAGAGGCTTTATTTCAGTCCCTCTTGCCAGTGATATGCAGATGGAGCAAGCTCAAGGGTGAGCACGGACCTAACGCAAGGTGTCATTGACACTATGCACCCCAGGCGAGTGACCACAGGCGGAATCTTGTGCAGGTTATCCTTGCAGCGGCCTCAATTCCTTCAGCCTCTGTTTTGTTTGTATTTACCTCACTGCAGCAAGTTCAAGGCTGGCTATTGGGAACAAGTGTTATTCACTGATGGTGTGATTCATATCGCCAGTCTGACACCACATGCATGTGCTTGGCAGCTTTTCAACAAGAGCCACCCTACTCAGAGGACAACATAGCAGTTACGAACTACATCTCTGGAAGAACCGTGAATGACACAGCTGGGCAGCTGTAAGGGTTTGTGCTGTTATTCTGTATAATCTACAGCCTGCTCACCCTGAGGATCATCCCTTGTTGCTACAAATCAGTCGAGGAGCTGAAGAGTGGGAGGACATAGAACATAGAACACTACAGCACAGTACAGGCCCTCCGGCCCACAATGTTGTGTCGACATTATATCCTGCTCTAAGATCTATCTAACGCTTCCCTCCCACATAGCCCCCTATTTTTCTATCATTCATGTGTCTATCTAAGAGTCTCTTAAATGTACCCAATATATCTGCCCCCACAACCTCTGCCGGCAGTGCGTCCCACGCACCCACCACTCTCTGTGTAAAAAACTTATCCCTGATATCCCCTTATACCTTCCTCCAATCACCTTAAAATTATGTCCCCTCATGTTTAGCGAAAAAAATAAACTGAGGAAGACAAGAATGCAACAGGAGGTGGGGGGGACAGGAGAAAGGGAAGATTACATGTTGAAAGTTCCTTCTGCCGGGATCTTTGGTACCAGTAGCTCAACTGCAACTCGGCATTCACCAACAGACATGCTTTGCTCCCTTGATGACCATCACATTATCCTCTTGCCAATAATACAAAAGGTAATTACTGCTGTTGTAATCTGTTGGAAAACAGAGAGTCAACTGCTGTGATAACCCAGGCTATGGTGTGAACAATATTAGTCCCTTTATTTTTTCAAACTTTTTAAAAAAACTTTATTTATACAGCACAGTAACAGGCCCTTCTGGCCCAACGAGTCCACACCGCCCATTTAAAACCCATGTTAACCTATCTGTACGTCTTTGGAATGTGGGAGGAAACCGGAGAACCCGGAGGAAACCCATGCAGACACAGGGAGAACGTACAAACTCCTTACAGACAGCGGCAGGAATTGAACCCGGGTCGCTGGTGCTGTAATAGCGTCACGCTAACCGCTACATTACCGTGCCTGCCCTCTACGCTACCGTGCCTTTGTGGAAGGATGTAAGTGAGTTGGAAATGGTTCAGAGATGGTTTAGTGACATATAAATGGAAAATGTTGAAAAAACTCAGCAAGTCAGGCAGCATGTGTGGAGAGAGAAACAGGCTGGACTACTGACGAGGGAGAGCAGAGTTGAGGCTCCAATCAGTTCATCACAGAACAGGTTGGAGGGGCCGAATTGCCTCCTCCTGCCCTTAATGTGTGCGTTACCTAGAGCTGGTCAAAGCTTTCACAGCTGAAGTCTGGGCATTTGCTGCAGCAAGCTCACACCTGTAGAAGCTGTTTCTATTGCCTACAGAGTTTCACGGATGTGCTGAAGGAGGAGACCTCCCAATCACGCATGAAGGGTTTCAAGTCCTACACTTAACTCCATGTGGTGCCGGACTCCTCCCCGTTCCTCCACGGCAGACTTTCCAGTCAATCAAGCATTCCAGTGCACATATCCATTGACTTTCTTCTGTAGTCTGGCCATTGAAGTTGATACCCTGTTGTGTGAAATCGTTCTTTTAACTGTCTTAAGGATCAAGGACTCTGGACTTGAGCTTCGTAGACCAAAACTAGTTTAATCACAAAGGCAAACGTGGGACAGAATGGATGGGAACAGACACACGCTCACTCACGCACAGGATACCACGAACACGAGAGGGGAAGCGCAACTGAGGTAAAATACACTCACACACACACACACTGATACACAACAAGCACATAGTAACAATGTACAACTTCAGGATATAACACTTCAATGCCTGACCCACACTAGCATTGGCCCTTAACGCTCCCTGAGTCTGAGTGAAACGCTCCCCTGACCATGTGGTGATGCACTCCTACCAATGATCTCTGCAGCATTGTCTCACTACTCCTGGGTTCGTCAAAAGAGAGAGGGTTAGGGAAAGCAGCCCTTTTATGATGCTAGGAGGCTGGGTGAAGCCTCACTGTTGTGATTTAAACGAAGCCAATGGTGTGGGAGTCAAAGACAAAGTTTCCTGCCACAGCCAATGGGTCAGGCAAGTTCAGAGGCAAAAGGTACTCTCACACCTGAGGGGTGGGTGGAGTTGCACCTTGATTGACAGTAGTATCACTTCCGATCAGAGGAGCAATGCTGCCCTCTGGTCAGCGGGGGTCATTGTCGTTACTGTCACGTGACAGTCATGTGGACTTCTCACAACATACCCAAGCTCTCTGCAGCAGAACTGGAGTGCAACTTCACCCTCCTTGAGTTGTTTCCTCTGGTATCCTTACTCTCAACCTCCACCTGGTCGCTAAGCACTTGAGCTAGTGCCTCAACACATGCTGATCGCTAAAAGAAATGCAGTAACGTGGCCATTAGCTGTGACTGTAGGATCAGGTAAGGGTAGTTATTCATCATCACTTTCCTCTTTCTGGGCAACATGGTGCAGAGCCACTCGTCACCACCCCAGAGACCCTGGTTCTATCCTGCCTTCAGGTGCTGTCTGTGTGAAGTTTGCACGTTCTCCCTGTGACCACGTGGGTTTCCTCTGTGTGCTCCAGTTTCCCCCCACATCCCAAAAACGTGTGAGTCAGTAGGTTAATTGGCCATCTCAAATTGCCCTGGGTGTTGTAGTCGAATGGTAGAATCTGGGGAGAATTGATAAACTGTAGGGAGAATGGGATTATGCAGGATTAGTGTAATGGGGTTGATGGTTAATGCACACTTGGTGGGGCGGAATGGCCTGTTTCTGTGCTGTGTCTTTCTATGATTCTATGACTCATCCACTGACTGGATAGGTTCCAATTCCTGGCCACCTGAAAAGAAAGGGTCAAGGGTTGGGTGTGGGGCAGGGAGAGGAGCATGTTGGAAGTGCATGAAAGAAGGAAGATTGGATGTGCTGCTGACCTCATCATCAATGGCTCAGCCCACCAGAAGCTACAGGCTCAGTGATGTCCTTCTTCTGCCGGCTAACGTTGTCTCCCAAGGGCACTGAGTGTTTCCCAGTTCCTTGCCATCGTTTCCACCATCTGCCACAGGAAGGGGGAATGAGCCAATGAAGATTGTGCTGTATGATTGAAACGTGATTGTCAATGTTGAATAATCACTGGTTTTTTGCCTGTTCTGTGTGCAAAGCTTCCAACGATGCTAGGTATCCAGGATGATGTAAAGCCACACTAATCACTTGGTTATGTTATTAATAATAGACTGCAGGCAGATAAATTGTGTGGGTGTTGTAGTCGAGTAGAGGATATGACTGATAGTGTGGTTTCTATAGTATCCTGTTTTAAGATGAATTCATTTACCTTATCAACAACAGTATTTAAGGTGCAACACTCCTGCTATTGACATCCACCACTATTTCATCCCACTGCCTCCTTTCTACCCTGTGGACACAGGACATTTCTCTTCCACCAATGCCTTTTGTTCGTTATCGGAACGCCTTGGTGAGTGATCGTTACAACAGCCAATCATTCTTCTCTCCTCCACAGGCTGATTGACTTTTGAAACGATTTCAGTGTCAATTTTGGCCACAAATGTCTCACCTGTGAGAGGCTAAGACTGAGGTTAAATTGTACTGGTCACTTGCAAAGCTGAGATGTTTGCAAAGTGTGTAGCATTTAAGAGGTGCCTGAAATATGACATTATTGATAACAGAGCACAAACTTAAATGGAAAAGGCACATCATGAAAGCTACTTTAACAAACAATTAACAAGAAGTCTTCGGTTTAAACTGGTAAAAGGCAAATTTATGACAGAAACTTGAATCCATGGTTGTGTAATGTTCAGGGCTGCACAGACTGACAGTCACAAGGAAGATGGACAGGTTATTGCTTCCTCCACTACTGGCTGCACAGTGTCATCAACAGCAGCCTGAATGATCAATATATGGTTCAGGACACCCAGAGAGACCAGACAGAGCAAAATACTCCATCATTTTGAGAAGTAACTGAAGCTCCAATTAGGAATCTTTCATGTTGTTCTGAATATGTCAATCAAGCCTTATTCGTCTAAACTGAGGTGATCCGAGTGGTGAATGGCCTTCTCAAAGATCTTATTATCCATTTGGGTGGCAGTTTGGAGCATATGTTGCTTGGAAAAGAGAACCATTCAGCCAGGATCCTGCTTTTGAATATTGAAAGATTACTGCAGTGATCTTGATTTTGCAATGTCCAGCACTACTTACAGGATGTGTGAGAAAGGAATTGAAGCACAGCCTCATTAGCTGACTCCACCCATTCTTTGAATAATGCTTGAGAGGCATTGTCCATCATTGTGAAGGAACTGCAGCTTTAATCCAGTGCATTAGTCTAACATTAATTGCAGGTAATGTTAACCATTCTGAGGAACATATGTTTCACCTTAGCATGATAGATTCAGAATCACATAACCTGACAAATTTGTCATAAAATGCTAGGTATATTGTAAATAAGTTAGTTATTGTACCTCCCTACAATATGGTTTCTTTAGATTTATCTATGACATTTTTGTTTTTCAAAGTTCTACATGAAAAGTTTGTTTATCTGCATAATGTAAGATAGGACAATTGAATGTAACTTCAGTCCTACAGGGATATTATTTCCTCAGGACTCTGTTCCCATTGCCCAGCAATATATTAACCATGATATTGACTGTTAGTATTAACTAAGCCCTTTGGAAAATGTAGGATGTAACATCACAAAGTGACAAGTTCGTGAGTGGACATCTGGAGGTTTCAGTCATGACCTGGGCTATTTTGAAACTCTGTAAAGGACTTGAATTTCCAGATCAAATGTTAGATTCTAAAATTTTCAGTCACACTATAATGAAGGAGGGAGCAAAAAAAAGCAGAAGCACGGGGGCTTGGATCAGTTATGCCACCATCCAACTAACAGGCAACTTCAAATTGGGTGAAACTTGAGGCATGAATATACAAAAAATTGAAAAGGGAAGATTTGGATTAGGATCCGAGAGTTCCATTAGATTTGTCACTTTATACATTGCAACACAGTAAACAGATACTGAATAAAAATGAGAAGGTAAAGCCTGGTCTATGAATTACAGATGTATAAAGGCAATGTTAAGGTTTTACAATGTATGAGGTAAATGACAATTCTTCACTCAGGTTACTTTGAAAAGAAAAGGATGTAAATGCATTGGAGGAGTTTCAGAGAACAGCAAGAAAACATTCAAATCCAAAGGAGAATGGGCCAACAGGATGTGTTAAAAATGCTGACATTTTGTGGTTGAGGAGAAGGTGGTTATAGTTAATATTTAAAATATTAAATGCAATCTCTAAGCCAAGGATATTACTTCAATTTATTCAGCATTGAAGAAGGAACAGGTGCAAACTTAAAGTAGAGGAAGTGAACTATCAGGAAGAACTTTCTTACTCAAAAGGATACTAACTTAAAAGAATAAATTTTTCAGAAAAGAAACAAAGAAAATCAAAACACAGTTGGTCCCAAGTCTGAGAAAACTGGAAACCCTTAGGAAATTGGCTGTATGACCCTTACTATTGAGTTTTTGCAATAACAGATTTTACATTCTACTTTTAAACTCTTAATTACGGAAGACAAAATAAATTTAATGCACTTCACACAGCATGTATCTCCAAAGGCACTTACGTTGTCTTTGAGTATAATACCTTATATATTACAACCAGAAATACTACAAAAATCAAGCAGTTCCAGAACAGATCAGACTCCAGAAGTGTTTCTACATCAAAAACTAATAAAAAGAATGAATTTTTGTTCATTTGAAGAAACCTTGCTACATCTTGTAGGTACAATTTATGTTATTCCAAGGACCCTCATGGTAGGCTGGTCTAGAAGATTAAGGCACATGGGATCCATGGTGACTTGGCAGATTGGATTCATAGAAGACAGAGGGGAGTGGTGGAGGGGGGTTATTCTGACTGAAGGTCTGTGACCAGTGGTGTTCCCCAGGCATCAGTGTTGGGACCTCTGTTGTTTGTAGTATATATACAGTATATAAGTGATTTGGATGAAAGTGTAGATGAGCTGATTAGTAAGTTTGCAGACAATAAAAAAAATTGGCAGAGATGTGAGGAAGGTTGTCAAAGGATTCAGCAAGATACAGGTCAGTTGGAAACATGGGTGGAGAAATGGCAAATGGAGTTTAATACAGGCAAGTGTGAGGTCATATGTAAGAGGAAAGTATACAGTAAATGGCAGAACCCTTCAGAGCATTAATGTACAGAGGGATCTTGGGGTAAAAGTCCACAGTTCCCTGAAAGTGGCAACACAAGTAGATCGGGTGGTAAAGAAGGTTTACAGCACGCTTGCCTTCATCGGTTGGGGTGTTGAATATAAAAGCCGAGAAGTCATGTTGCAGCTGTACAAAACTTTGGTTAGGCCACATTTGGAGTATTGTGTGCAGTTCTGGTCGCCCCATTACAGGAAGGATGTGGCAGCTTTGGAAGGGGGTAGAGGAGTTTCACCAGGGTGCCGCTTGGATTGGATAAGGAGAGGTTGGACAAGCTTGGATTGTTTTCTCTGGCGCCTTGGAGGCTGAGGGGAGACCTGATAGAAGTTTATAAAATTACAAGTGGCATGGAGAGGGTAGCCAGTCAGTCTTTTTCCAAGGGTGGAAATGTCAAATACTCGGGGGCATAACTTTAAGGGAGAGGGGGAAAGTTTAAAGGAAAGTTGCAAGGCAAGTTTTTTTTTACACAGTGAGAGGTGGGTGCTTGGAACGTACTGCCAGGGATGGTGGTGGAAGGAGATATGATAGCAATGTTTAAGAGGCATTCAGACAGACACATGAACAGGCAGGGAATTGAGATGCAGACCACATTCAGGCAGATGTGCAGTTTAATTTGGCATCATGGTCGGCACAGACATTGTGGGCTGAAGGGCCTGTTCCTGTGCTGGGCTGTACTGTGTTTCTTTATCCTTTGTGTGAAAAATGTGTTCGAACTTCCAAGAGGTAAGGTGATATTTTTGTGTGCGCGGCTGGTTCACAATCCACAAAATATTGCAAAATTGAAGTCATGCACAGCTGCCTTGAAGCTACCTTGTTCCTCATCAAACGCACATTACAGCAATCAATAGATACCTACTGTAATGCAAGTAATCTCTATCTCCACTGCACCCATTTGGTCAATAGCATGCCTTTTGATACAATTTCAAGTGGTTCTCACCTTGCAAACAATAAACAGGGTCAGACTTATACTTCCTCATTTGCCTCTCACTGTGCCTGGTAATGCCACTTAACCTAGAAATAGCTGTTATGCTGATTAAGGGTCTATTTACAAATGGAAAATGTCACCTGCCGATTGAGTACATGCAGAATGCACTGAAAGTTCTGCAAGAAATAGCTGGATCAGGAAATTATTCCTTGGTAAATAGTCATCTACGCTGCAATCCAGAGTAGAACCCAGAGCATATCCTTAGGCATCTGGGATTGAGCTTTCATAGCCAGAGATCAGCGAGAGCTTCTCTTATGAATGCTCACATCATTCTACAGAGGCACTGGGCTCAGATCACAGCCTAAAGTTCTGCTGTCAGACAGATCAGTGAACATGTTAATAGAGTAACCAGCAGCAGTGACATGTCCCTGGTAAAAATAAGTCAGCTGCCTCTTAAAGTGATGCAAATCCAGCTCATTGCTGCTCAGGTAACATTTGATGTGCCAGAAAGTGAGCAGAACCAGCAGGCACCACAAGATTGTATGTGGTTGACTTATTGTTAGGTCATATTACATGTATAAATATTGATGCTATATATCAATCTGTATTAATTTGAAAACTAATAAAAAGATTGAAAAACAAAGGCTTATTGTTAGGTAACTAAGTTGTAAACCACAAGGAGGCCTGAGATTACCAAATTGTCAGTGAAGTCCTGCAGCCAGCCTACACACTTAGTTTTTCCATGAGAGAAATCATGTAGAAAATGTTCTGATTTAGCAGCACACATTAAAAACCTACAAACTCCCGAGGGGAAAGAATATGGCAAATCTGACTGAATTAATTTTGTCCACTGTGTAGTGTCAATGTGCTTAATTGTGTTGAGAATGAATGTATAATTGCTTAGAATAATGTACATGGTATCTGGTCTAGACTGAAAGGATCAGTCTTCTAGTCAGTTGTATTTCATCAACTAATTCCTCATTGTTGACATCACTTCCCTCTTTGGCATGGCTTCATGACTTTACTATTCTTACTCCTATATTACAGTGATGACTAACACTGAAAGTATTTGATTGGTCATAAAGTACGTTGGAAGTGTCTTGAAAGGGATGTTAACGGTGTTGCATTAAAACAAGTTTTTCTTTCTTTACATGATAAGGCCCCTTTGCAGAGTAGAATTCTAAGTCTCACAGCAGAGGACATTAACCTTTGAGGACCTGTGAAGTGGTTGATGTATCCTCAGGTCATGAAGGACACAACAATGAATTCATGTTCCTTCTTCTATTTTATTGATAGAATGAACATTAGTTGTTTTGTGTTATAAGGATTTTTTGCAGCAACACTCAATAAGCTCAATGTTATCCAGAATACCATGGGTCCATTTTTGATTGCACCTCACCCATGAGCTTAAAAGTTCTCTCAGAGTAAAGTGCCATGCTGTATATTGTCTAAGGAATAGACTGCAGTGGCATGTCACTGCTTTCTGATAGAAACTCCAGCAGCCAGAAAGAAAATACCACCATCTCCAGTATCACCTCTAAGTCACCAACTTTCCTGATTTAAATATTTTTTGCATTGTCTTAATTATTTTCAGAATCCCCACCTAAAAGGAGAATTGCAATAGATCAACAAGAAGGCCTATTTCCACTTCTTGAAGGATAATAAATTTAAACATTAGCATCAATGCTCATATCTGAAAATGCATATATATTATATGTATCTTTTTAAACTAAGTATTTATTCAAGAGGCACAAAGTGATTTGCATTGTTTGTTATGTGGCATATACGAACACTTCAATTCAGTCAAGAAAGACATCTTTTCCAGCTATCTGCTTCCTCTGGCTAGCATCTCTTTCCCAATGAAGAAATAAAATAAAACCATTATTTTGTTATGAATACTTACCACAATTATTTCAATAATATTTATTGAACAGTTAATGAACATATTCTTTCAAGAAACTAAAGCAAAAATCTTCATCAAAATGCAAAAAAGATTCACAAGTTACTTTTAAATGTACAATCAAATCTTTATCAATGTTCAAAGTACTGATTCTGACATTTCTGTTAAATGCTTAGTAAACTGTTGCCAACAAATGGCTTAGTGCCACAGTATACCATTCACCACCCAATAACACAATGGAAGCTTGGAACATGGATTACCTTCTGTTTTTTTAAATGGTGAGGTTTCATACTATCCCACTCTGAAGCTGAGCTATAGCATGATATTGTGTGTGTTCTTAATTATATGTTGCAACAACTTATCAAAATAAAGAAAAATAGGTTCTGTCTCTTTGAACAGTTACATAATAATAGGGCCTTTAATGTTTTGAAGGCAACGTAAGAGATCTTTAAGGTAATAAATATACAGGTGCATTTGCTGTCTTACTTCAGCTTCGGAAGCACCTTTGTTCACAGCCTACAAACAATGTACTTTTTTCCAACCAGGCAAACCAGGAGCCTCTGAATATCTTACAAGAAGAACAG
Source organism: Pristis pectinata (assembly GCF_009764475.1). Taxonomy (NCBI): domain Eukaryota; kingdom Metazoa; phylum Chordata; class Chondrichthyes; order Rhinopristiformes; family Pristidae; genus Pristis; species Pristis pectinata. The sequence continues at coordinate 28,141,918 of NC_067432.1, read as the reverse complement.
AACGGAGGCTTGTACTGAAATCTAGAGCCACCCTTTGGCCTACTGTTTGGTGCTCCCTTTAATCCAATGAATAGAATCTGCATATTAATTCATTCAGAACTTATACATTGTGCTAACAGAAGAAAAGTTGGGCGTTGTAATTAATTTGACAAAGGAAGAGTAATCAAAATAATCTTCAAACAGCCACTGACAGAGCATCTGACTTGGTCTGTGCCAACAACACAATCGACAATATGATTACAATCTTGCTCAGAGACCACAAGTCAATCTCTCTTTTCCCCAAAAGAGATTTGTGTTCTAGGAATTCTGATTCACGCGAATTTCCATCCTGAATTTCCTATGCACAGATTTCTGATGTGCTCTGCCTTTTGCATCAATCTCCTTTGAAGGTGTTTACTTGTAAAATGAACCTCATGATTATAAAGGCATTTTCTTGGGGTTAAGAAATATTGATGGTATAAAAAAAATTTTGCTTTGTGCTTGCTGTGTGTGTTTGGTATTAATATTGCACTGGTGCATTTACACTCATGGCAATGATCTCCTTTAATGTAATCATTCTTGGAGTAATCCACTTTTGACACCAGCCATGTGGTTGGAGGCAGAAAACCTCCACTATTGAAGAGTTTACTAATTGGTTAAGTATGTGGTACTCCAAGTGCTGTGGACATCTCCAGATACCCATTGGTCTGTGGGAAAACCTTCATTACAAAAAATGTGTAAAGAAGTTCCTGAGAAGAACAACACTGATATACAGTATTTTAAACAACAGGAACATCTTTATGGTGAATTGTTGGATCAGTAGCTATAAAGCTGTAACCTACAAGGTTATAGACAAAGAACTGAAAAATGGGAGTAATCTAAATACCTCAGTTTTTGACTAATATGCAAGATGGCTTCCTTCTGAGCCATAACTTTGTATGATTCTATGAATGTGTTAAAATGTGACTGAAAATCATATAGTATTGACCTAATTAGAGGAAAAACCAGATACATGACGTTTCCAGTTAGGACTGGGCTTTGTGGTTTCAGCTGTGTGGTAGCTCAGCATCCAAACAGCAGTCATTAAATGTGTTGGAATGGTCCAATATCACATTCTGGCTCCTACTTCTACCGACACTTTAATTGATTGTTTTTTGTCCTAGAGCTGGTTCTGGTCAAATGTCACCAGAGCCACCAGCAGTTTTGCTTTAACCCATTCCCATTCGACATTCACACCTGCTTAAAATGTAGCTGGCAGGTACACCAGCAAGTGCACCGGCACATATCGCGGAAGTAAAACAAAGCAGATTAACCTGTTTGATTATTGAGTGTCTTTGGGAACCTGTGTATTCGTTCATTGCTGGAAATGAATTTTCTGGTTGGGACCCAATTGCCTCCTTCATCCAGCAAACTCCAACTCTATAAGATTGAGACAATCAAGAATTCCATTGGCTCATATACAGCTGATCCTTGATTAGAATGTTTAATCTATGTCATTATGCTGTTAAAACGGATTTTCGTCTCACTAATACACAAACGAGGTGGGAGATAGTTCAAGACTGAGGGTTCCTTGTGATTCTTATGTTCAATCGGGACGCAGATATGCAAGATCAAAGCTATAGACTAAACGGGAACTCTGTATGTAAGCCTCCTTCCGAACGTCTCAAAATGTTTTACAGCTAAAGGAACACCTTTGAAGTTCCGTCACTATTGTAGTGCACGACTCTTGACGGTCAATTTGTGCACAGCAAGGTCCCACAATAATGACCAGAAATATTGACGGAGGAGAATAATTTAGAAATGTTGCTCAAGCGATATATATTGTATTGTACTCTAGTGGCAACCCTCCTGGTCTTTGATACGGTGACGTGGGATGTTTCCCAGCTGAGAAAGCAAACAGGCCACGTAGTTTCACAAGTCAACTCCAACAGAAACACCCCCTTAGTGGAGAGCCGACAGAGAACTCTGTGCGGGTCTCTGGAGTGGGATTTTAAACGCACAACCTTCTGGCTCAGTGGCAAGAGTGCCAACAGGTAGGAAATGGCTGTAAAGACCCCAAGTGCTTTGGGACCAGCCGGTGCTTTCAAAGTCACAACAGTGTGAAAACTTGAAAGATTCTTCTTTGGGTTTCTTCTTCTTGCAATCATCCACCCAAAACACGGGTCCTTCCACTGGTGAGCACAGTGGGATTGTTTCGCTCGGTGAATCATGATCCCAGAATCGGTGAACAGAAAGATCCCAGAGCTCCCCCCGCTGTGGTCCAACATCGTTGGTGCAAATCCCTTTGGGAAGCCCACCGATTGTTCCGGGTGCCATCTAAAAACAAAGGGATTTTACAAAATTAAATACCTTAAATCACTGTGCGAGTTGTTTTTGATTTTGTTTTATTCAAGTAGAAAATGTTTTTAAATACTTTTTTTTTAAAAAGTTCAAGATTCCGGAAAAGCTCAATGGAAATCAAAGGAATTTGGGACTCTTTGGAGGATTGTTGAAGAATTCAGCCCTGATTCTATAAGATTCAGCATCTGGGAGGGAAGCCAAGACCCTGCAGGACTGGGCTGATTTAACACGTTCCACTTCCCTCGCTGCCAACAGGTGACGCTAATTGCATCATGTCCAATCCGTGGCAATTGAACAGAGGAAAACCTGATAACGATTCTGAAGTACAATATTAACTCGTCTCCCACAGATATGAGCAGGGTTTTATTGAATCTCTAAGAGAGTTATCCTGGACAAATGCTCCCATCTGCAGATACCTTGCAAGGTAATAAAACGAACCACAGCTTTCGTACTTTGCAATAAAATCATATACGGAGCAAAATCATTCCAGCATTCTACAATAACCTTCATATCCCTTCCGTAGGGATAAACACTGACTGATTATTTGAGTTGTTTAGTTATAAGGGAAACATCTGAAGTATATGGCTTTCAAATAGACCTCATTTTATAGATATCTATTTAATCATCCAAAAGCACAGTTTCACTTTATCAGCCATTTTTCAGTGTGAAATTTTGCACGGAATCCCTGCAGATCACCCCCTTCTCACCGCCCTCTACCAGCTGGGAGCACCTTTGTTCGGCTAACAATACCGTGACACTAGATGCTGGTGCCAGAGATCTTCTTAACCGGCACAACTTTACAAAGTCTTCCTCTTCATGCCGCTCCAATTAGCCTGAATACAGAGGTACGTGCGTTCCTTTTCATTTGTGATGCTCCTGTTTGTGACGGCTTTGTTTTTTATATGTAAACACAGCGGATGTCAGACATCAACTTTTAGTAGCCGGGTCCGCCCGAGTTATGCACTACTCTATTTCTACGTTACGGTGCACAATGCACTCAGTCGGATTATGATTTCTTTTAAAATAACGTCAGCAAAATATTTTTGCTAAAACCATCTGGATATAGCGAACATGAAAAAGGCTACAATTTTTGATTGTCCACAAGTTGTTTTAGATCTGCTGATCACAGTGTTAATTTCAAGAGCAAATTAAAGATGTTGATAATTTCTGTTTACCTCGAGATCTTGCGGTCTTAAAAACACACCAGCGTGGAACAATTTCCGATCCACTAATTAAATCTGGGTGTAACGGGACTCTCCTGGTATGTGGCCTATCTAGTGTTAGACAATTGCGGCAAACGCGGAATTCTGTTACGTTAAGTAGACTAACAGAGCCTCCAAAAAGATGCTTACATTAACTAAGCTCTGGCAACTGTAAATTAGCACTCAGTCTAACAGTCCTGTGGATATGAGGATTGCTTCAGCGGGTTGTCAGTACTGGTGATATCATATTCGGATCCACGGAATGAGATGGACTGCTTACTGTGGCAGCGTAAACTGTGGGAGATACTTCCACTGAAAGCTAAAATATCAGCAGAAAATTACATCCAAAGTAATGTGATGCAGATGCTGTAACCAATTCACCAAACAATTCCACCAGGGTGCCGCACTTAAACTCTAATCACTTTTTTTTACGTGGAAGTACGTGTTTATAGCCTTTATATTTTTATTTAGAATAAATAGATACATTAGATGTTGAAAAAATACCAAGAAATTATAATGCTTCGTTGCATGCATAGAAATAACTTCTGATGGGAGTTTATGGGAGTCATTATTGAAGGACACATTTTTTGACAATCTTGTTGGGAATAATAAAAACTGATTAGCATCAAAATAAACGAAAGCGTGTTTATGTTGTTTTTTTAAATGATTAAAACACTCTGTGGGCGAATAAATGCAGAAAATGAAGCATTTAGCAGTAGGGAATATCGGTATTCCTTCTGTAACTTGAGAGGAAAAATATCATTTGTGGTGTCGAATCCGGAGCTCTTAAGTTGTCCAGCTCCATTTGATAATAACGTTACAATGTTCACCAGGTACATAACACCGAGACGCAAATGCTCTCTGCGTTTAAAGCACTCTCTGGTGACTTTTTCCTGAAGATTATAGCAAATACGTTTTGCGCTTAGACAATTCTTTGTCGCCAAAAAGCAAAATGTATAACAGAGCAGGTTACGATTTTCCAATCGTTTAAACTTTGTTCAGATAGGAGTTGAAATCAGGCGTTAATAGAGGTAGAATGGAAACAATTTCTTCGTGTACTTTCAGCTCTCTTGTTTAAGCAATATTTAGAAACAGTCTACTTGCAAGAGGGCATATGCTTGATTAATGTGGACTATTAAATTTAAGTACTTTTCAATTAGTTGTAGTTTAAACTGGTTAGCAGCTAATCAAAACTGAAGATAACTTATTACATTTACCTACACTCAAAGGCCATCTTTATCATACAAAGCTTTTTCAAACAGAACGGGCACACTTATATATCGCCTTCTACAACCTCGGGATGTCTCAAAGGCTTCGCGGCCAATGAAGCAAATTATCAGAGTTTTTTTTATTGTTGGATGTGATTTGGGATGACGTCAATTTATATTGAGAAAAGATTATTTTAGATTAACGAGCTATGCTTTGCACTGTAGTTGGCGATTGTACGGAGCTACCACTGAAATTACAAACTGGCAGCTCCGTGCCATCGTATATAAACCAAAGCCACAGCAAATTGTGCCGTGCCTTTCGGTCTGCTCGAGTGCCCGTCCCGTTCAAATGGTCGCTATCCATCACAAACATTACCCTAAAGTAGTTGCGTTGAAGTATTTCAGTGGATGAAATGTAGGAATGTTTAATTCGCTGGATAAACTCAACCGATAAAGAGCTTGAGCTGGGAACGGGGGAAATTAATGTGCATGGGAATTGCATATTTTAACATTTCATGGTAGTTTTCATTTAAATGGCTTTGCCCGTTAGCGTGAAATAACTCCCTATTAGTAGGCAGCTTCCCGGCTGCGGTTTCAACAGATGAGGAGCAGAACAGGGGGCTTCTTCCTCTGGCTTGCCGCTGAAACCGGCTGCTGCGTCCCGTTCCCAGCGGCCGTCGGTCCGGCCCGGGATTCGGGTCCACAGCTCCGGTCCCATCCCGATCCCGATCCCGGTCCCACTCTGTGGGATGAAAGAACAGGGGATGTTGGGAAAGGCTGGCTGGTGCCCCAACTTCCGTTTGTTTTGTTTGCCAGCAGAATTTCAATACAAATTGCAGTGTATTCGAACCACCGAGAAGACAGCAACGCGCAAAGACAACAGGAAGATGTTTGTCCAATTTATATAAAATTATAATCTTCAGTGGGTCACTGAACGGTCTGGGCAGCTGTTTCTACAAATGTCACATGTTGCTTTTCACATTGGATGTGACGGTCCTCCATAAATCTTCCTAACTTCATTTCGATTGTTCGCCTCCTCTTCCGCTACCTTTCGCTCGCCTGGGAATTACTGCGTCCGGTGATGAACAAACAAACAGACAATTAAAAAGAAACTGCGGAAGCGAACGAATAAAACCTAGAAATAAAAACGCGAACATTTTTCTGTCAAGAAAATTCGCACTGAAAATATTGGCACCAGTTTCTACATTTGACGTCTATATTCATTCCATCTCTTTTTGACTACATGCGTTTGTGCCGTTATTGTTTCAACCAAATCACTTTTAGGACACACACTCTTAATTAAAACTGTGTTCATATCGCTATCGTGTTTGAGACTCACATTAAATTGAAAGTAATAGATTTGTTGTCGTATTCGAAGTCAAACATAAATGACAAAAACATTAAATGCAATTAAGTATGAATAATTTAATGCATGATTTATTGCTTTTGATAATACAGCGATTTCCTTTCTATCGCCATAAATTAAATCTAAAGATTAAATTTCGTTTAATTTCAGATGTGTAATTCTGATCTTCCTCTGCCTGTCTGACAATGAAATAGTTTCACTCAGCAAGCCACAATTCCGTCTTGCGACAATGCACGATTAAGAATGAAACTCCTCTGAAATTGTTATAAGTTTTAAAACTATGGATATAGCCCAGCTTTATCACCATAAAACAGTTGCTTAGTCTTTTTAAGTAACGTTATTACTACTGCCAACTATTTGGTGATATGGTCCTTTATTCTACTTATGTCAGTTATTTTGAAGCCTTATATATGCAGTAAACATTGCCTGCAGGATGAGTGTATGTATTGGCCCCTGCACACCGAGGAAGATAACATCTGATTGGCCATGCGTGTAATTCGACCCCATCAACTAATCTGCTGTCAATCAAAGGCCGAGGAAAACAGAGACCGTCTCACCGCTGCCGCTGCCTGCCGCACAAACAAAGGATCCTTTCACTCATTGTCATACATTTTCTGTAATCTCCGTATCCAGCAGCATACAACGGCCAAAACCAAGTTTGAGCATTAGATTCACACTGCATATTCAGTCCCCTTCAAGCCTCGCAGGGAGGGGACTGCGAGGACAGTGTGTGTGTGTTTTTCCCTCTCTGCACAAGGAGCAGGGTCGGAGGGATACCGCGTCTTCGTTCGGCGTGGTGACGCGGCTCAGCCCACCGCCCCCCCCAAAAAAAATGTCCGCCTGAAGGATCGGCGGGCGGGCTGCGGCAGGCGAGAGGGACGGCGAGGCGCAGCCGGCCGCGTCTCTCTCTCTCTCTCACACACACACACACACACACACACACACATACGGAGCCAGAGGGGGCCGGCGGGGCGGCAGCAGCGCGGGGTGGGGGAGTTACAGCCCTCACCCTCAGGCGGGACCGCTGGCGGCCGTTGGATGTGTGGCGGAGGGGGCGAGCGAGGTGAGGAGGGGGGACGGGGGTGGGGGTCGTCCAACGGCGTCCCAGCACCGCCTCGGGTCCGGTCCGGCCCGGTTCGGTTCGGCTCGGCCGGCAAAGTTGTGCGGCGGGAGCCCGGCAGCGAGGGGAGCTGCCGGTCTGAGGGCCTGGGCCTGGGCCTGCGGCTCGGGGGCAGGAGCGGGGCGGGGGCGGCGAGCGGCACCCTGACCCCCGTGTGTCCGGCCCCCGGCCTCCCCGCCGATCCACCGTAACCTACCGGGGGCAGAGGGCGAGCAGAGGAGTTGGTGTCACCACCAGCCCTATCCCCGCCAACTGCTGGAGGCTGTTCTACACAAAACTTAATACTGGTGATTTGCCCTCTTAGAAACATTTACATTGGTTTTTGTCAGTCGAGGTTAATTAGTCTTTGTCATGCGGAATGTTAGCAGATTGCTTGTCATTTCTGGTGAAGTAACTTGTACTTTTGTGGTTCGGAAGGGACGCGCTCTCTTTATGCGGTAGGATATTTTTGGAGTCTGATGTAGACTTTTACTTGCACAGCAAGTTCCCTGGAGTCTTTTATTTGTTAGGGAGTTGGAATGCTTGATTTTAAAACTTCCTTCTGCTTTTCCATTTCCCAACCCATCCCCAGCAAACTTAGAGAGCATTTGCTGAGGGTTTTTTTTAAAGTAATGCATTATTTTGAGTAATGCGAGTAACTGTGTTTTGTTCATAGGTTTAGTGAGAATAATTCAAGATGAATCCACAGCAGCGGATGGCCGCTATAGGAACGGACAAGGAATTGAGCGATCTGCTGGATTTTAGTGCGGTATGATGCTTAGAGGCTTTATTTTTAACACGATTTACCCATCACTCAAACCATGTGAAAAGCGTGTGGCGTTGCCTGCATCCAGTTTAGTGAAAAAAGAGCTCTTGAAGTTTTACGTTATGTCTAGACTTAAAGTCCATTAGTTTTGAAGGGATGGATTCATTTGGAAAGTGCTGCAATTTTTAGTGACGTTTAGCACTAACTTAATTTTTAGGTTAGCATTGAATTATTTCAGAATTTTTTGTATTATCTGAAGTTGACTTGGTTTGACTTGCTCCAGCTTTCCTTCGATCAGTGCTGTTAGATTAGTGGTAATGGCAAGTACATTTTTTATAAATCGTCCAGTATTACGTTTTTACTAGAAATTAGTCCTCTTCATCAGTTTTATAATTTACAGTCCTGATCAGTAAAGGCACTCTTTACAGTATATTGAATTGGTTTTAGTTTAAAAATTAAACCAGTTGCACCATGGTCCTTGTGTTTGACCATTTTAATATGGATTTTGTGTATTCTATTACCACCTGTCTTTTGAATAAATTCAGATGTATTGAATATCGTAGTGAACTGTACAGATTAATCATTCATTTTGATGCACTTTTTTTTTAGATGTTTTCTCCTCCTGTTAATAGTGGAAAAAATGGACCAACTACACTTGCAAGCAGTCAATTTGGTGGCTCAGGTAAGAGTAAAATACAATCTACGATAAACACTTTGAAATGGTTTTATTCATGGACAAATTGTTTTTCTAATTGCCCATTATAGATGTATCAAACTCTTTTGGAGGTTTGTTAATGCTGAAATGTTCTGAATACTGGTACTTGAAGCATCTTGTCTTCATCCTATTGTGCCACTTAGTGGAGATGAGTGAAAGGTAGTCACCGTTCTTGGGGATTGATCTTGAACTCTAATTTGGAGGTTTTAAGGATAAGTGCAGAGATTGTAAGTGATGTGGTCTGCTATTAACTATTGTATTAGGACATATGTATTGAAAGTGAAACTTTTATTTTATTCAGTTTGTGAAACCAAAATAAAATGGTTTTATAGATTTTGATGTGGGATTTAGCTGAATTTGATTTGTCAAATATTTAATTATTTCATATAGTAAGGGTTATTCATTGCATCTAATAATAAGGTCACATTGAGTGATCTTGGTGTCTAGACAGTGGGCTTGTATTTCATGGTAAAGCATTAGAACTATATTACATCATCAAAAATGATATTTAAATTGAGTTTGTTTCTAGTGCTTGGTTATCTTGTCCTTTTTGGCTTGGAGATGTGGGAGAAAGTATGTCAGAACTTTAGTGGGGTCAATAAATTTCATTGCTTTAATCATACTTGTAAGTGTAACATGGGCAAACTTAGCCATTTTGGGCAAGGTAAATTGTCTATCTGGAATCTGCTGTTGTGTATGTAAGTTTAATATTTTTGATAATTCTTTGCTCATGATTTAATGTTTGTAGCGTATTAACTGGAGGAATTTAAATTTGTTGACTTGTTATATATCTTTTGTTTCTGGCTGAGGACACTTTTTGACTCCTTGTCAAAACTATTCCAAGTTTGAAATGTTATATAGCATTACCTCATGGCACTATTTAGATACTTTACTACTGTCGATGAATATGAAGACAATTCTTGACTGTAATTTACATTTGAAGGAAATAATTTGCATCTTTTGCTGTTTTTTTAGAAAAAATTAGATCTATAGTAATGTTCCATTTGTTTAATTGAGTTAATTATTATGCATTGAGGAGAAAATAGTGACTTTCAATAAACTGGTAGCAGGTTGAAATAAGTTGCATGTGTGAATATAAAACAGCAATTTAATTGCAGTTCAGGCATTTAAAAGAATGGATTGGTGCTTGGTTTATATATGTCATCTAAACTTAATTATACACTGCTCTGTTTAAAAACTTCAAACATTCTTCGCACAAGCAGCCTTTCCACATCAGTACGAAAAAGCTGTCCAAATGTCTTTGGCTCAATATTGTGTTTATTGCCATCATTTTCCACCATCCTAAAAATTCTCTGATATGTGTTTTGGGTACTGATTACTGAGCTATCTAATTATTGGTCAATGGTTGTAAGAGCCTCCTTGAGGAAGTGATAGTTCCCATATAATATGGGTTGCATATGTTAGTTACCCAATGATTCAGTAGAACTTTACTGGAATATGATAAGAGATTGATATACCTCATTCTAGTAATGTAAATAATTGCTGATCACACCAGATATGTTGGCTAAAACCACTATTGGAAGTTAAATGTCTATGAATCAGAGTAAGGTTGTATGGTACAAAGCTAAACACAGTATTTTGAGCATCAAAATCTATATAATCTATGAAACATTCAGGTGTTTTCCTGGATTTTTCTGTTTTAGGATGGAAAAATTCCAAGTCTATGAATGTTTTGATTGATAAATTCATTTCTAAAATTGACATGTAAATGATGATTTGCCCACTTTTTTTTGAGTCTTGTATTGGTAATAGGTCTTTCATGTATTGCTCTTAATAGCTTGCTTAGCATTGTAACTAGAAAATCAGGGCATGTTGACATGTCTTACTGAAGAATGAGTGCAGAAAAATGTGTATTTACAACCATTGGAACAGCGCAGTCTAATTTGCACAGCCCAATTTAAACTTTTGTTGACCAGTCGTTATCCAACTAACTTGGATACCATTTCTTTTCCTTAACATCCAATCTTTTAAGTCTTCATTCCAGTGACTGTCAGTTGTGCGTTACGTGGTAGATTCTAGTGAAGTAGAATGTTATGGGTTGAAGTCTCATTCTAAGTCTTGAGCAAACAAGTCTAAAGTGACATGAAACAAAATGTTGGAAACAGCAGGTCGGGCAGCATCTGAAATGTTAACTGTTTCTCTTTCCCTAGGTGCTGTCTGACCTGTGAAGTGACATTAGCATTTTTTTGTTTATTTCAGTTTTCTGGCATCTTGTGTTTTTTTGAGTTCAAATCTAGAGGGAAGCATAGGTAGAGTACTAATGGAAGTGCTGCACTGTTGGAGATACTTTCTTTTGAATGACGTGTTGAGTTCCTGTCTGATCTCAGGAGGAGGATCAAGATCATAACTCTTTCAGTCAACACAATTAGAACAGATGAACTAGGCATTTAACTTGGTTTGGAGATCCATGAGCTTGCTTACCTCTCAATCACCTATGTAACAAAAGGATAATTAATTTGTATAAAGTATTATATGACCCCCTTGACCACATAATAAGGTATAGTACAAATGAAAATCATTTTTTGATGTTTAGTAGATGGCTGTGGAGTAGACTTGCTTTGAAATGTGGGAGTTGGTCATTGAGGGTTATAATAAGGGTAACAGATGCATAATCATCTACTCCAGATAGGATCATATATTTGCTGCATGGATTATAGAAATATCTTCCGTGGACTTAAACTCATTGGTGTTAACTGTAACTTGTGTTGACAAAAGTTATATTTAAGGAGTGTTATTAAGTTTTGTTATTGGTGTTAGAGAAAAGGTGTCTTGTGTACTTCACATCATATGTAATTAACATTGGAGCCAACAAGCCTTTTTTCCCATTGATTTATGTCATTTCCTCCGTCTGTATTTTGATTTAGAGATGGCTACAAGAATGCAAAATGTTGACACCTGTGAATTGTCATGGAATCGCAGTTTTCTTCTGTTGTGAATGTGACAGTTTTCAGTTGTTGATTGCAAACTGATGTGTAGTGGAGGGTCTGAAAGAGTTAAATGCAACAGAATAGGAAGATTTCAAGGAAAAGTGCTCATTCAGAGCCGTTAGTTTGTTTTCTGGATGTTTGCATTTTGTTTGCTGGTGCATGGCTACTTCTAATTCCAAAAATATTTAAGAACATTTGAGAAGGTGAAATGGTTCATCAGAAATCTTAGTTGAAAATTGTATCTAGTGTACATGGTTATATTCCTCCTCCATGGCAAAAGGTGGCATGTTCAAAAGGAGTTTTGATCATAACCAGTCTGTAACTTGTTAAGAATGAAAGATGCTTTGCAGATTCAACGTAAAAGAAAATTAACCAGTTACTGCTGGTGATTGTGGTTAAGAGTTTACCTTTCTATTCTTATTTAAGTTGCTTGAATATTTAGTAAAACTTTAATAAATAATTCAGTCATCAGTTCCAGTGATGAGAAGCTGAGGTTGTTCTTGGTAAAGATGGCTGAGAGGTGTCACAAACCAGCAACAAAAGAAACACACTGAGCATGATTCAGTGTTAAAAACTATTTTATTAATCACTACTTATGATAATACGTAAAATAAAAGTAAAAATGTTAGTATGTTAGAATTCAAAAATGTTAAACCTCGAACGTTAACCCCAAAACTAAACTCTTCGTGTGTGTGTGTGACAAAGTCCAAACCTCCCAGTTCCGGAATGGTTCTTAAAGTTCAGTTCCGCAAGCCATAAGGTGAAACATGAGCAAGGGCTTCTTCAACAACCACCGTTGTCTGAAGATAAGATGTAGATGTAGAAAAACATAGAGAGAGTACATACGAAATCCAAATGTTCCACGATGGAACCCAAACGACACTCCAGTGTTTACTCGGTAGTGACTTCCTCACCCCGAAAAGCATCCGAACCGTGGTCGTCCACACACAAATACCTGTTTCCTTCTACAGGTCAGCAACAAAGTGAACTCCACCGGATTACTTCCAACTTCCATACATGGATTTCAGTGGCAAACACAGTTATTGTTTCTCATCCATCGATAGAGAAAACAAGCAGGCTGGTGTCTCTCTCCCTTCTCTCTCTCTCTTCTTCTTCTAACTTCTTCAACAACGTCATTACGTCCTTTATCTTCTATTGACGTAAGCACGCCCCACACACACATACACACACACTCTCTATCTTAAAGGGACTTTCACTGAGTCCGTAACAGAGGGGATTGCTGTAAGTGCTTGAAACCAGAAAGCACTTTGTGCAAATCAAGACGCACTGCTAAAATTAAAGAGTCGGTGAATGACTCTTGGAGCATTAATTGGAAGAGAGAAACACTTTTTACACAAATGAGAGGCCAGGATTTGAAATGCACCACCTGATAGACTGGTGGATGAAACTTCAAAAATAGTTGTTCAAGAAAGACTAAGGTAAATGCTTCAACTTGGGGAAAGTGTAGAGATGAGAGTAAGGATGGGATTCATTTAGATTGCTCTTTCACAGAGCCTGTTCAGAATTGTCTCTGTTCTGTGCTTCTGGTAGATGTTGCTGTAGAATTTGGCTCAGTGGAACAGTAAAGAAAAGGAATTCCTGAAGCTCTGCAATGGAAGTAAACTGCTGTTGGATAGATATTTTTAGAAAATTCTCATTGTTTTGTATGTACCAGTATTGTGACTTGCATGGGGTTGATCATTTTGATTAAAGAATTAAAATCATGTGGCTGATGGAAAACTTCTTAATAAATCTTGAATGTTTTATGTAGTTTTAACACATTACGGTATAAATAATTTTGATTCTGCATTGAGATTTCTCTCTTAAGCTGGCCTGACTCTAAAGCCTGCATATGGTACTTGAGGTATTTACCGTGCCTTGGAAATCTAGAAGTGCCATTAATTGAGTTTGTTTTTAAAAAAAAATGTGGTAAAGTATTTGAATGAATGCACACTGGAATGTGTTTTGTACGGTGCTTAGTTTTATAACAGCCTATTTTAAACCAGGTTGTGCAGGATATATTTTTGTTAAGACAATTTTGTTCTCTGAAGCTAGAAAATCTATGTAATCATGGGTTCATTGCTTTGGAAGGGGACTGAAAGCTGAACTGCTTGTAAGGAACACTGAATTAAGTGCTTGGCGCATTTCATACATGACTAAGTGCATTCTAGATCTTAGCAGATCTCTAGTGGCATTCCTTATTGAAGTATTGGTGAAACCAGAGTTTTATTCTTCAAAGAATTGACCACGATTTTGTCAAAGCTGGTGGGTTGCAGGATTCTGGATTAAGTTGCTTAATATTTCAGTAACATGACATTAGACAGTATCAAAATGTATTGTAAATGTGCCTGTGCTTGCAGAAATCTCATGCGCATCTTATAAAATATTATAAACTTGACAAATATCCATTGAAATGATGACTATCATCGGGATAGAGCTACTTCATTTAAAAATGAAGACCATTCAGGCTGCAGATTCATGCCAGCGGTCCCCAGGTTATGACAGGGTTCTGTTCCCAAAAACTGTTCGTAACTTGGACTATTCATAAATCAGAAATGAACAAAAACAATGTGTGGGATGGGGGCGGGGGGAAGTCAGAGAAACAGCCACGACAGGCGAATGAGCAGCTGTCAGCCAGCCTCACTGACTCAGCGAGTGAGTCTGCTCAGTGCTCCCTGCTCTGCTTGGCTTGGATCAGCTTGACCCAGCCCCTGATTGTTGTGATCGGATAGGGTGGGAAGAGGAGGTTCGGAGAAATGCTCCGCTTCCACCCAGCAGAAGGTGCTTGCAGCCCTGCAGCAGCTGGCTGGCAAATCCATTCCTGTTCACCCCGCCAGTCTCCCAAACGCATGTTCTTGTGTATGGGCTGTCCATAATTTGGATGCTTGTGATCTGGGCAGGACCTATACTGGGCAGTTACAGTGACTGAATTTTTTTTTTGTACAGCAGTAACGGTCAAGGTATGTTTTTTTTATAAACTAGTAGGCAATCTTGCTGAAGCATACACTAATAATGAGAGGTTTTAATCACTAGGAAAGCAAATAATGTTTGGTTTCAGAAATCACTTTTTGTACTACATGGAAGTTTAAGACATTGTAGTTGAAAATAAAAGTTATGTAAGTTATATCTGCTATTTGTGAGGGGAACATTGTTTAAAATGCTAACACTGTTGTGGGTTTTGACAGTGTTATCACTGATGACAGAACTGTGAACAGTTAATGGTTACTCTTGAAGACTTGTTAATTTTGATAGATTTGATGTCATTGCATCAATAGAGGCAATTAGTGGTATTCTGAATAGTGGCTTTCTTTCATGCAAAGTGGCTTTTATTTACTCTTCTGTAAGCTTAAAATTCCAATAATTGAAGTACAAAAAGCACATTTAGCTGACATCAAGGGTGAAAGAAGTTTTGTTTGCCAGGATAGATTCTTTTCCAGTATTGCGCATTGATTCTTTTTTTAACAGATTCTGGACACCTTGGGGCAGTATCACAGTTCCTGCTTCTTTATTTGTAAGCTGATTTTTGTGAACCATGAAACGATGACTTTACAGCTTTGTTTCTGTTGAATGTCATTGCTTCTAATGGAAATAAGATTGTAATAGAAGTATCCTTGGAGCACTTTTAATCTACACACCTGTTCGCATATCTGTGTAGCCTGAGGATGTCTGAACAAATCATTCGTTGGGAATGGTGTGGAGGGAAACAGTAAAGTGAGGATAATGTTTTTTTTGATTGGGAAGGGTTGGTTTCTGGTAGATTGTTCTCGATTGATTGATAAAATGTTTTTGAAAATCCAAAAAGAATTCCTAGCTCTGCTCTCTTTATTGCTGGACTTACCAACAGTTCATTTTGTTTATTGAGTTACATGATTTCCTGCAGTGAATGGTGCATTCTGCATCTGTTCAGCTGGCATGTTATTTCCAGAAATTGGTATTTGAGCAAAGTAAGTTCAAGAGTGGGAGAAATGTGTTCCTTTTATAACCAGAAAGTTTGCTCTACACTGGCATTGAATATGGGACCTTTGCTTCATCTGTTGCATACATTTGCTCTAACGCTATCATGCAAATGAATTTTATAGTTCAATATTTTTGTGATTGGAAAAACTTAACTTCCTGTGCAAATTATTTGTTTCATGATGCACTTAATTTTTTATAAACCAATACCATGTTTTATGTTTTTGTTGCTCATTCTGTCTTTCTTGGATTCTACTTCACCCTTCTTGCTGGTGCAAGAAACAATTGTTATGCAGACAGTGTTGACTAGAATTCTTGAGAATTTTCACTGGATATCAGCCAGGAGTGAGCACTGTTCTTTGTAAAGTTAAGTATGAAAGACAAATTAAGCACTAGTTCTGAAATGTGAATCATTAGCATGTGTGATATTCATTAGAAAGCTGGAGATGCTGGGCTGCTTGAGAAGGTAAGTAGTGGGAACTAAATTTGAATGTTCAGTGAGGGGATATACTTCAGTGTAGAGATGGACAGCAATTTATTCCACAAAAAGACTTGTCACAAGCACAGCAAAGTTATGAAGCTTTGCTAAATCTATACAGGCCACAAGTTCAAGCTCAGTGTTGTCCATTTCTTTGAGGTAGCTCCTGAGATGTGGGAAGTGGTCCATATTTTCCAGGGTTTAGTTATGAAACTTTTATTGTTGGAGGATGTTGTGCAGCAGGTATAAGTAGAGGACCTTTTTTTGTGCACAAAGTATAAGATACATGTGGATTGTATTCCATGTCTCAAGGGCTATCTTTCAACACATGCTATCACCTTGCTTACAACGCTAATGCCTTTTCCTATATGAGGAAAGCAGTAATTTGAAGCTCAAGCTAACAAGAAGCTCAGGGTCTACTCAGCAGCTCTGCTTCTGGGTCATGGATTACCTATTGTAGGTGCCTGAAAGCACTGGAGAGATTCCACCTATGCTGTATCTGCAAAATCTGTCAAATCCACTGATAGAACAAGCAGGTTAATGTCAATAGTCCTCTCTCCAACCAGTGTCCCTAGGCCTGAATTGCATTCACTTGGCTCCAATGGGCAGGTATTTGCCTAACATTGGACTCCTAAAAGCTTTCTTTGCTCTATCATGGGAAGAGATTGCCAAGTTGACAGAATAATTCAAGATAATAGGTAATGTTCCTCATTGACTCTTGCCATGCACTCAACCAGCAGGGAAGGGGCAATGAACTCCTGCACTGAGACAGAAGGAAATTTCTTGCTTACTCATTTGCCTGAATCCAGTGTTGACTCTGATCCTGTGTTTAAAAAAAAATCCTGAAACAAATTCTGGATCATCTTGGTCAGATGTGGTCATCAAATTCCCAGAGCAGTTGGAGGTGGCTTGTGGTCAGAAACAACTTGGATCGCCTTAACTGTCGCCTTGCTCCTCTTGTCGAGCATTATCTTGACTAAAAATTTTAGCTTGGTTTTGCAACTTAACTTTGAAAGGTTAAGAATCTGGGAATTGTAACTAGGCAAAAGACCAGAATTTCAGGAATAGAGAGAGAACCATAGAACAGTACAGCACAATACAGGCCCTTTGGCCCATCATGTTGTGCCGACCTTTAAACCATGCCTAAGACTATCTAACCCCTTTCTCCCACATATCCCCCTATTGCATATCTAACAATCTTTTGAACTTGACCAACGTATCAGCCTCCACCACCACCCCAGGCAGCACATTCCATGCACCAACCACTCTCTGGGTGAAAAACCTCCCTCTGATATCTCCCTTGAACTTCCCACCCATTACTTTAAAGCCATGCCCTCTTGTATTGAGCATTGGTGCCCTGGGAAAGAGGCGCTGGCTGTCTACCTTATCTATTCCTCTTAATATTTTGTATACCTCTATCATGTCTCCCCTCATCCTCCTCCTCTCCAAAGAGTAAAGCCCTAGCTCCCTTAGTCTCTCCTCATAATCCATACTCTCCAAACTAGGCAGCATCCTGGTAAATCTCCTCTGCACCCTTTCCAACGCTTCCACATCCTTCCTATAATGAGGCGACCAGAACTGGACACAGTGCTCCAAGTGTGGTCTAACCAGAGTTTTGTAGAGCTGCATCATTGCCTTGCGGCTCTTAAAACTCAATCCTACGACTTATGAAAGCTAACATCCCGTAAGCTTTCTTAACTACCCTATCCACCTGTGAGGCAACTTTCAGGGATCTGTGGATATTAACCCCCAGATCCCTCTGCTCCTCCACACTGAATCCTGCCATTAACCTTGTACTCTGCCTTGGGGTTTGTCCTTCTGAGGTCTATATGACTGGAGATTGTTCAGAGATGTAAGCAGTCCACAGTGGGATTTCAAGGCTTTGGACACTTAAAATCTATATCACTAGAGAGAATATAAAAACATTGTTGTGTTGTTGATTTTTTTTAACACCATACAGCACAGAAATGGGCCCTTTGGCCCAACTGGTCCATGCCAACCAAGATGCCCATCCAAGTTAGTCCCATTTGTCAGCGTTTGGCCCATAACCTTCTAAATCTTCTATCCATGTACCTATCCAATTGTCTTTTTATAGTACCTGCTTCAACCACTTCCTTTGGCAGCTCATTCCACATACATACCATCCTCTGTATATATTTAAAAAAAAAAGTCATCTGTCAAGTTCCTATTAAATCTTTCTCCTCTCACCTTAAAACTATGCCCTTTAGTTCTTGATTCCCCAATCCTTGGAAAAGACCGAGTGCATTCACCCTATCTATGCCCTTCATGATTTTATACACTTCTATAAGATCACCTCTTGGTCTCCCTACACTCCAAGGAGAAAAGTTCTAGGCTGTCCAACCTCTCCATATAACTCAATCC
This sequence comes from Pristis pectinata, assembly GCF_009764475.1. NCBI lineage: Eukaryota > Metazoa > Chordata > Chondrichthyes > Rhinopristiformes > Pristidae > Pristis > Pristis pectinata. The sequence continues at coordinate 28,123,481 of NC_067432.1, read as the reverse complement.
TTCAAGTCCTGGCAACATCCTTGTAAATCTTTTCTGAACCTTTTCAGTTTATAACACCTTTCCTATAGCAGAATGCCCAAAACTGAATACACGGTAGCATAGCGGTTAGCACGACGCTATTACAGCACCAGCAATCGGGGTTCGATTCCCGTCGCTGTCTGTAAGGAGTTTGTGTGTTCTCCCGTGTCTGCGTGGGTTTCCTCCGGGTGCTCCGGTTTCCTCCCACATTCTAAAGGTGTACGGGTAGGTTAATTTGGGGGTTTAAAATGGGCGGCGCGGACTCGTTGGGCTGGAAGGGCCTGTTACCACGCTGTAAATAAAATCTAATAAAATCTAAAAAAAATATTTCAAGAGCAGCTTTACCAACATCTTGTACCATGACCTTCCAACTTCTATACTCAGTGACCTGACTTGTGAAAATCAACATGCCAAAAGCCATCCTGACTACCCGTGACTCCACTTTCAGAGAAGTGTGTATCTAAATTCCAAGGTCCCTCTGTTATACAACACACCCCAGGGCCCTACCGTTCACTGTGAAAGTCTTACCTTGATTTGACTTTACACAATGCAACACCTTGCACTTTACTGAATTAAACTCCATTTTCCATTCCTCATCCTACTTAGCTGATCAAGATCTCCCTGTAATTTTTGATAACCTTCTACACTATTCACTATACCACCTATGTCATCTGCAAACTTGGCATCAAAATCGGTACAATATCATGGGCCGAATGACCTGTCCAGTGCTGTACTATCCTGTTCCATGTTAACCATGCCTTGTATATTCTTATCCAAATTGTTGCTATAGATGACAAACAACAATGGGACCAGCAGCAACCCCTGAGGCTCACCACTAATCACAGGCCTCCAGTCAGAGAAACAAACTTTTGCATCACCCTCTACTTTCTACCATCAAGCCAATTGTGTATCCAATTAGTCAACCCTCCCTGCATTCCATGCAACCTAACTTTCCAGAGCATTCTACCATGTGGATCCTTGTCAAAGGCCTTGCTGAAGTCTGAATAGACCATGTCTACCACCCTGCCCTCATTGATCTTGGTCAAGTCATCAAAAAAAAAACCAAGTTCGTAAGATGTGATCTCCCATGCACAAAGCTGTGCTGACTACCCCTAATCAGCCCCTGTCTTTCTAGATTCATGTCGTCTCTCAGAATCCTCTCCAGTAACTTACCTGCCAGAGATGTTAGGCTTACCGGTCTATAGTTCAGGTTTTTCTTTGCAGCCCTTCTTAAATGAAGGCACAACATTCACTACTCTCCAGTCTACTGCCACCTCATCCGTGGCTAACGATGATGCAAATATCTTGGCCAAGCCTCCTGCAATTTTTTTCTCTAGCCTCCCACAGTGTTCTTGGATATACCTGGTAAAGCCCTGGAGATATGTCTACCTTGGTACATTTTAAGATGTCCAGCACCTCCTTATATAGACTATCCCCAAGACCTCCCCATTACCTTTCCCTAGTTCCAAAGTCATCTTGTCTTTCTCCCTGGTAAAAACAGAAGAGAAGTATTCATTGAGTACCTTGCCCCTCTCCTGCAGCTCCACACATAGATGTCCACTTTGATAATTGGGGGGCCCTATTCTCTCTTGTTATTCTTTTTTCCCTTAATATACTTACAAAATTGTTCTGGATTCTCCATAATCTTCTCTGCCAAAACTATCTTGTGCCCTCTTTGCCCTCCTGATGTCCTCCTTAGATAAGCTCCTGCATCCCCTATGCTCCCAGGGATTCACTTGAATTCAGATATCTGTACCTGACCCATGCTGCTTCCTCTTTCTCTCATCATCCAGGGTCCCCTATTCTTACCAGCCTTGCCCTTCACTCTAACAGATGATCAACTTGATTTTTATTTTTTCTATTTGCTTGTCCTACATGAAATAAATCAAAGCACCTTTAATTCTTGGACAAATGCTGCTTGTGGCTTGGATACAGAGTTATGCTTGAAATACAAAGGCTTTAGGGTTGAACAAAGTTTCTGTATCCTCGAGTCCTCTGAATTTCAGCAATTTAGATTCCAATTTGTATACAAAATTCAGCACAGAGTTGTCTGGCTGGATATGGCCTTCTGGGATTGGGTGGGGGGAAGGATTGATTTTGTTCTTAGAACCTATTGTAATACAAAACAGCCCTCCAAAATAAATGTGCCCTAGGATGGTACCCATCTCTTAGTGGATGCAAGAACTCGGGGAAACGATTGATCTGTCTGATTATACCAGCTCAAGATTAATAATTATAAATTAACTTTAAGGGATGATTGGATATTATAAGATCTTAATGTTTTAAAAAATCTGTAATGTGAAAGGAATAGAGAAAGCAAAATATGCTGTACCTTAGTTCTTGACTAAAGTAGGGTTCAATGTCCTTGGATTTTGGTATTTTCTAAGTTGCTTTTAATTGAACTTTCCTTTCTGAAATTGTTTTGTTTGATAACCACACAGAATTGACCGTTTGGCTTTTAGCTCCTGCTTTAGAGTGTCTAAAGTGTGCTATTTAGTTAGCAGTTATTAAAATGGTCAGACATTTACTCAAAAATATAAGTAATGTGTTCTACTGAATTCTTTGCAACCCATAACTGAAAATTGCTGCCTTTTTAAATTATTGTGCCCGTTGCTGTAGAAGTGTTTCTGAATTTGGACATCATTCAAGTGTCATAGATCATTTCAGTCATTCTTACTGAGAAACATGTTTCCACAGCAGTTGTGACCTATTGGAAGGAAGTGATGCCTAATCTTTTGCTCTATTATGTTAAAATTTTGTCTGATTGCATATAAAAGATTAATTTCATGTTTGAAACAGGCATTCAAATTTAAATGCAGTTTTTAATGTATGCCTTAAACTCGTGCCTTTTCCTTCGTGCAGATGTTTCCCCTTATTTCCTAAAAATACCAGTCAGATTAGATTATAATGGGTGGAAAGGATGGTCAATTAAGGACAGTTATAGCAAATTTAAATTTAAAAAATGCTCATAACATTACAAGTTGTAGCCCATGGTAGTTCAAACTAGATCACATTCTTTAAAGTAATGGGGACTTTAAACATATAAATCAAGTAGACCATTCAGTCCCTAGAGCTGGCCTTTCCATTTGATAAGGTCATGGTTGATCTGGTTGTGTAACATCTGCATTTTTTTGTTTAACTATGGTAATCTTTTACACCCTTGTAAGTACTTCTGTCTTAAAAATATTCAGACTGCTGCCCCTGCAAGGTTGCTGAAGGTTCATGCAAAGGGGAAATGTCTTCTCCAACTTCACTCTGTCGTGACTTTTTGTTTCGGTTGCTCTCGTAAGCTTTCTCTGAAGTACTTAGAAGTCACTTACGTTCTTCCTTAAATTACACCAATGATGTACACAGTATTCCAGATGTATATAGAATTGAGGCATACCCTTCTACTTGTGTATTTAATTCTCTGAGCAATAACATTCTGGCTTTCCAAATTACTTTGTAATACTAACACCATTGCAATTAGTGCACTAGAACAAATGGATCCTCAGCAGTCTCTTGCCATTTAGATAAAATGCTGCTGCTTTAGTTTCCCTACCAAAATGAACAATTTCACATTTTCCCACATTATACTCTTATTTACCAGATCCTTGCTCATCACTTGATTAGTGAGGGATAAGTATTCCCTGCAGCAGTATAAGATGTTTTTAGTTCTGAATTTGGCTTTGGTAATGCATTTACACTTAGTAATAAGGAAAGATGCTACTTTAGCGGTTTTAGTACATAAAAAAGGAAGCTGAGTCTGCAGCATTAGGAGAATTGCCAATTGACACGGAGTCTAAAAGGCAATTATGGGAAATTCGTGTAGTTTTCTAATACAGCCTTTGTTGCATTCGAAGGTTTGAGTAAATAATGCACTAACATTTGTGCAGGAGGCAGCTGAATCTGTGTTCTCGGAGAACAACAATTTTAAACAAAATTTAATTTGAGGTTTTTGATCATGACTGTGTGCTATTCACATTCATCCATTAGCAAAGTTTTAAATTTTAGTGTCTTACTAGTAAGATGAAAGGAATTTCTTGATTTTTCAAGCAGCAGTTCTAAATATTAACAGTTTACAACCTATGCTTTCTGGAATTCAACATTAGATTCTGCCATATGATGACATCTGTAATGGTTGTTTTTTAATTTTATGTACAGCGTGGTAACAGGCCCTTCCAGCCCAACAAGTCCGCGCCGCCCATTTTAAACCCAAATTAACCTACCCGTGCATCTTTTGCAATGCGGAAGGAAACCGGAGCACCCGGAGGAAACCCACGCAGACTCGGGAGAACGTACAAACTCCTTACAGACAGTGACAGGAATCGAACCCTGATCGCTGGCGCTGTAATAGCTTTTAAAATTTTCTTCAGATAGTCATTCAGATGCAGACTTTCTCTAGCAATTCTTAAGGGCCTCTCCATGATTATTGTGGTGTATCCTTTCCTCCCCCACCCCAAATTGCATGAAGTTGAACATGCCTTTATCCTTAAGGCAATGGTAAGTTGATCCCTTAAATGTTTCACTAGCTTTGAGTCTCAGACAAAATACAAGGAAATGTCTTTTTATAAAAACGAAACAGTTAATGGCCAGCTGTGTAATCTAAACTTGGTATAACTTCTGTATTTCTTTCCCCACTGCCCCCTCTTTCTCTCCCTCCCCCCCCCCTGCCCACCAACCACCCCCATGGGGAGAAAAATGCTTTGGGCCAATTTTGCAATATGTTGTAGGAGTTTTCTCCATGGTCTTGCAAATGATTTTGTTTTGGTAATGCAAGCTCAAGGAGGCTATTAGTGTCACAATCCCAATAACCATTCTGTAGGTGTGGATGTTGTCCACATGACAGTGAGCATACAAACCTGCAACACTTGTAGGTATTTGGGTGGTTGTTTTGAGGGAACAGATGTGCAGAACTGTCTAACATTCGATTTTACCCCCTACACCCCCAGCCTTTTAAGCAGCTTTCTCTGTTTATATCTCATCTTCTGTGAACCTACTGATTGTTCCTTTCAATTGTTGATTTAGAGCAACAGCCCTATCACCAATTATTGCAATGTTACACCAGTGTCTGAATCTCTCACAGAACCACAATCATTAATAGCTACTTAGAGAATGCAAGACATGCCTTATTTGGCGAAATATCTGTCATTTAAATCATAAAAACAAGAGTCTTTGACAATTTAGACAAGGCTTCCAATAATACCAATTTTGCTGAAACAATGTAACCAAACCGCTGAGAGAGAACCTTGCCCAGAAGACTTGCTAATATTTTAAAAAAAAATCTAGTTATAGAATGCATCTAATTTTGTAACTTGCCTGTAAATGTCGTTGGCATACTGGAGCCTGTGTTTACCTGATCTTTCTCATACCATTGCACATTGATTATTCCTGTGAATTGGAAGAGGCCAATTATTCTAATTAATTTTTAAATACTACTATGTAGCTTTCAGATCAGCCCATTTTTCTTTTGAATATATTTAGATTAATGGCTAAAAGAGAGGTAGATCCTTCAGTTTTGTTATCACTACAGAATCGTACATTGTAGGGTTGATGCTTTAATTGAATATTTTAAAACTTCTGTCTTGGTGAAGACTCAAAGCCAAAAATAAATAAACATAAACCAGAGGCTGTTGCAGAATCTGGACTGTTGAAAGCTTCCTTGGCTTCTTGATTCTCCTCAGAGTCTCAAATATCACCGTGCGGTTTTAAACAAAACTATCATAAATATACCAGTTTACTAATTGTGCTCAGTCATCAGTTTATAGGTCTGAGAATTATTTTCCTTGTGTTTACAGATTTCTGCTTTCTTCTAATTTAACTTTGAGTGCAACCAGTTGCCAGTTTCATTTTGTTTTGTCATGTTATCCTTGTCCCTTTTGGGAATATGCATGCTTCAATTTTGTTTGAATTTGAAAGTATGCCCTTAATTAGAATTGGCATGACACAGCTGATTTCAGAATGACAGGGTTCTCTTAATGTTCATGAGAACTTAGCCATGTAAACTAACAATGTGGTAATAGTTTGTAACATTCTCATTTTTCAAGATATCCAAGTAGTATCTTGCTTCAATCTGTTTTTTTCAATGTAACCCTGCTAGATAATTGAAGTAAATAACCTCAATGAGTTTCATGGAACTGCTGAATGAACATGTGAAGGAGAACAAAAGGTTAGTTGAAGCAAGTTGTGAGGAAAGCTCGTGCGGAGTACAAACACTGCCAAAGGCAAGTTACGTGGAATGGATTCTGGCTATTAATTTCTACGTAATTTTATTGTCCTGAACAACTTACACATCAGATAGTTGTAATAGGCACTTAGTCTAGAATGTTCTCTCATGGGTAGGTGGGTAAATGCACAGTCCTTTTGTGGCAAGAAAATGGAGACAAAAGGTCAGAAATTTGATCTCCGGTCTGATTTGGGCTGCTACAGTTTCTCAGTACCCCTTAGTGATGAACAGCAGGAAAATTTGAACTAAGTTCCAGCTGCTGACTTACTTTTCATGATCTATTTTAAGTATCAATGAGTTGGATGAATACAGGATTCTGCCCAGTGCTGAATTTTGTTGGCCTCTGGTCTGCATAGGAGAGGGAAAAATGGGCTGATCTTAAAGCTACATAGTAATTTCTAAAAATTAATTAGAATAATTGGCCTCTTCCAATTCACAGGAATAATCAATGTGCAATGGTATTTGAGAAAGATCAGGTAAACACAGGCTCCAGTATGCCGACGACATTTACAGGCAAGTTACAAAAATGTGATTAATACAGTAAATCCTGTTAGTATTAGGAATTTGCAACTGAAGCTCACTGGTGTTCCTCTATCGCCACCTGAATCCCAAAGCCTTTGTAACCTCTCACATGACTTAAGACTTTTAAACTATTGGTTCTTTTGCCAATGAGAAAATCATTCAACATAATGGATTTGATTCTCTAGGTGATCTCTGGGGGAGATCCTTATTTTAAAAGTATGAAATTTTTGAGTTGGCAGAAAGCAACCCTTCCTCACCCATATGTTCTATTGCTAGTAAAGTTTTAAATGTTCCATCGAGAACCTTTGGTTGTTGCCTCTACCTGTGTCCATGTGATTTACCAGTCTGATGATTTGGGGTTAATCTCCAGCAAATAAATCTCATTTAGCTCTGCGTACCTCGTCCACAAAGTAATCTCCTCAAGTCAGTGGGGAATAAAAGGTATTCACAGCTATTTGTGGAATTTATCCTTATGAAAATTAAGGGTTTACTGCAAGTACAATTAACTTTGTGGTTGAGTAACAATGCCCGAATAATGAGAGCATTTGTATTTGAGTGCGGTATTTCCTCAAAACAGTTAAGGACAGGATATAATCCATTAAATTAAGACATTCCCCAAGCACTTTACAGTCAGTGAATATTTTCCAAATACACCCAGATTTACTGCAAGTAAATTGAAGACCAGAATAATTTTGGTAACGATTGAGGCATGAAACCTTTCTTTGGATCTGATGCCAGGTGTGGCCATCACTGACTATTCTTAACTTGGATTGGTTGTAAAAGTGATGATAAGCTGCCTCCTTGAACAGTGTTGTTGGGATGTTTCAGGGTTTTGACCCATCAGTGAAGGGATTGTGATTATATATTCAAATAAGGATTTCTCCTTTTAAGTAATAGAGGTCATGGGCTTGTAAGGTCCCAGAACCTTTGGTGAATTGTTGAGACACGCAGTAGGCTGGTGTGTCACTGGTGGAGGAAGTGAATATGTAGGATGATGAAAGTGATGCTGATCAAGTAGGCTGCTTTATCATCGAAAGGTGTTGATGTTTTTGCTGTTGCAGCTGTACTAATCCAGGCAAGTACAGTATTCCATTACTCTCCTGACTAGGTTGTGAGAAGGCTTTAGTACTAGGAGAGTGGGAAACCTCCCACATTCCACTAAAGTGCTAGGAATCTTTGGCTTACCTGCTTGGACCCAGCTTATTATCTGGTATTAAATTTCATTTCACAATAATTGAGGGTGGCATAATTTTTATGATAATCCTGCTTTGTACAGGTTGAAAGTGTGAAAGATTTGTACTAATGCCTGTAATACTAATGCATGTTTCCATAGCACTTCAGTCAATGAAATAGTAACGTAATGCAGAGGACCATGGGAGCCAATTTGCTTTGGACAGTGTTTCACAAATAGTGTGATAGATGTGCAGTCTATATTTGATGTTCCTGTCTGAGGCAAAATTGATTACAAGACTCTGGAAACAATTGCCCATGGGATCTTTTGCTTTTACTTCTCCCCCTCCATGTTCGTCAGAGAGGATGGCATCTCCAATAATAGGACACAGCGTTACTGCATTGAATTGTCAGGCAATATTATCCACTAAAGGCAGCTTGGAGTGAATCTTAAACCCATGGATACCTGACTCTGGGAGATGACTGTAGTTAACTGTTGCTACCTATGTACGTGTGAATATTTGTCTATTTTCTGCTAAAAGTTGCTGCTGTTAAGTTGCTTCCATCCCTGTACAAGTGACCCCCCCCCCCCCACATTAGAGAGGGAGCTTGTTCATAGAAAATGGTGTGCATCTTTTCCTGTAAAGTGAAACTTTGTGATTTGTGAATTTCCACAACCTGAACAGCTGTAATGCAGGGATAGTTTGTATTGGTGTTCTGTTGTTGATTATGAAATCTTGGCTTTTGCTGCCATTTAATAACCAAGTATGTTTAAGAACAATTTTAGTTGGAATCTTGCAGAACAGCTTAAAAACAGATTAATGCCCTATATATTACTGTTGATAATGACTGATAACTGTTTAATCCTAAAATGAGTGTGATTTAAATGAGTATCTTGCATGAACTGGTTATTGTGGACTTTGGCAAAAAAAAAATGGGTTTGCGGAATGCTTTTCATAATGCAAGTTTACAGATATATTAATAGCAAATGAAAGTATTTACTTTCCCAGGAGACTAAAGAAATTTTGCATGTCCCCACTGACCCTCCCCAATTTTTAATCAATGCATCATAGAAAGCATCCTATCCGGATGCATCATGGCTTGCTCGAGGCCACAAGAAACCGCAGCAAGTTGTGGATACAGCTCAGCACATCACGAAAACCAGCCTCCCCTCCATGGATTCTGTCTACACTTCTTGCTGCTTTGGTAAAGCAGCCAACATAATTGAAGACCCCACTCACCCTGGACGTTCTCTCTCCCCCCCCCCCCGCCCCCCTTTCTTTTTTAAAATTTTTAAATTTTACTTACAGCGTGGTAACAGGCCCTTCCGGCCCAACGAGTCCGCGCCGCCCATTTTAAACCCAAATTAACCTACCCGTACGTCTTTGGAATGTGGGAGGAAACTGGAGCACCCGGAGGAAACCCACGCAGACATGGGAGAACATACAAACTCCTTACAAACAGTGACGGGAATCGAACCCCGATCGCCGGTGCTGTAATAGCATCGCGCTAACCACTATGCTACCGTACCGTGCTCCATCGGGGAGAAGATGCAAAAGCCTGAAAGCACGTACCACCAGGCTCAAGGACAGCTTCTGTCCCACAGTTATAAGACTATTGAACATTTCCCTAGTATGATAAGATGGGCTCTTGACCTCAATCTACCTCGTCATGGCCTTGCACCTTATTGTCAGCCTGCACTGTACTTCCTTCTACGTTCTGTTACTGTTCTCCCTTGATGTTCTGATGTGATGAAATGATCTGTATGGATGACATGCAAAACAAAGTTTTTCATTGTACCTCAGTACGTGTGACAATAAACCAATTTATTCATTTGTTTTGCATGGTGTACCAGGGTATTTACAGAATCGTGATGACCAACAAGAAAAGTTTCATAAATTTGACTGGGCACACCAAGGAATAACTTTGTAGAATGTATTTTGAGATGTGGATTCAATTAATGTTTTCACTCAAACTGAGAAACTGGGTAATGTTCAGGTTCTGTTTTTACAGATGTCTAAGTCTGAAAATGTACAAAAATCACTCGGTATGGTAACCTTCCACAGTATGTAATGAATGGCATCTAAAGCACATAAGACTGATAAGAAAGAACAACTGCTAAAAGTGGAGAGAGAGGAAGTTAGTTCTGCACTTTGTAGTAACAAATGTATGTATGTACGTCAGACCTTTTGAATTTAATAATATTATGGGAGCTCGCTTGTAGGTGGGGGTGTCCATAAGTTGGATGTTCTTAACCCGTGGTGGTCATTAAATATAACTGTAGTAGTGAGCTCCCCTGATCTGCCAAATCTACACTTGAATAGATCTTTAAGCAGTAGATTTTTTCATAGAGCTGGCTCCAACTGATAGATGAGGGCTTTCTGGTCATCTGTGGCATATCAGAATGCTGACTTGTTCACATTCGTAGCAGAAATCAAGTTTTGACAGTACACTGTCAAATTGTTGGAATATTTGAATTATTCAAACATTAATTTCTAAATTCAATTTTTGAAAATGAAACTTGCCCAACTCACTTAAAGGTCTAACCTGGTTCAATTTCATTACACAGATTCTTTGGTTTAATTGCTGTGGAATTAGATATTTTGGTTTTCTATTGTTGGACCAAGATGGAGCTGAGATGTGAAATGCAGTTATGAAATCACTGGCAACTTTGGGTCTTTGATCCTGCAAGCTGGAGTTGGAGATCTGGTGAAGTCATTGACCTGAAACATTTACTTTGTTTCCCTGTGCAGCTGCTGCCTGACCTGCTGAGTGTTTTTGGGATTGTTTTCTTACTTTTGTTCACTTAAGGGTTAGAACTGGCTGCCTCTTCTAAATCTATTGGCAATTTTTGGGAAAATATGACCGGTTGTTTTTTTTTCATCCTTCGCACAATGTTTGTTTGTCCCCAACTCCGTTTATAATTGAACCAGACTGTGCAGATCTGTCATGTGTGACTCCAAGAGGAACTATCACTGAGATTACCTCTTTCTTGACTCTCCTCTCCCCACTTGCTTTGCTTTCCACCACCAAGGCTTGGCTTGCAGCTAGGATCACTGGTGTTAAGATGTCTTCCATGTTTCATTTTGAGTGCAAATCAAATACAAGTTTAATCATTTTTACAATTGAATGTAAAAGTTGCTTGCTTCTTTTAGACATAGTTTAATCAAATGACCACCTTTGATTTGTTTCTGAATGCTTCTCAGATGATTGGCCAATTGAAGCTACAGTTTTCATAACTTAACACAAGCCGGACTACACTTTCAGACTGTCTGAAATGGGTCAATTAGTTCCTTATCCTTGTTTACAACAGCTTTTATGTGTTTAATGATCGTAGTTAGAAGTGAGCTAAAAAGCAAAAATAAGTTGCAATAATGGAATCTCTTTCATGTGGAAATGAGCCTATGGTTTACTGTATCTGCATCAATTGCCTATTCCACACTAATCCCATTTTTCCTTTAATCCACTCAAACCTTCCCTACCATTCTCCTGCCATCTACCTACACGCTGAGCAACTTCCTGTGCAATTAACCTACTAACAAGCATTTCTTTTGCATGATAGGAAACCAGAGCACCTGGAGAATACCGGGGTAACATGTAAATGCCACATAGACAGCACCTGAGGTTGGCATCAAAACCAGATCTTGGGAGCTCTGAGCTGCTGTCCTGTTATATGGCAGGATAATCAAACTTTTTGAAATTTGGAATTGATTTCAGCCAAACCAGTAAAGCAGATTTGGAATCTGTTGCATAAAAGGAGTATTAGTGAATTTCGTTTTTGTTTGGCCAAATACATCTATCAAGAAGGCAACCTTGGAGGTTGCAAGGATGATTGATTTATAAGAGAGGTTGAAGGGTAAGGAACATTCATGATGGTAATTGAGCCAGAAGCTGGTCCTGAATGTGACGCAAATTGTGCTTGACCTTGTATTTGATGCATTAATTGTAAGAAGTTGGGGGAAATATTATGGAGGCCTAATTACTAATCTGATTCAGCTTGAGCACAGAAAATAAGCCGTGGATAGTAGCATTTGCTCAAATTGTAGTCTGCTAGCAGGTTCAAAATTTTTTGTCACTGTGTTGATGTATGCAAAATGTTAAAGTTGTTATTTAGATTGGGGAATTGCTTTATTGGTATTGGTTTATTATTGTCACTTGTACTGAGGTACAGTGGAAAAACTTGTCTTGCATACTGTTCGTACATAATTCACAAATATATTTTTGTGCTTCGCAGCAGTGCTGGCTTTACTTCTGATGGCTGCATCCTGAATATGAAGAGAAAAAAATCTGATTTTTCTTTTGAACGAGCATTTTTTTTTCAAAACCAAATGTTTATTGCTCACAGCAACTTGTCTAGTGTAATTAATAAAGCAAAGTACCTACCCTTGATCATTACCAAACAAAGTTTGACATCAAGCCTGTTAGACCTTCAGCATATTGTCAAGGGGTAGAGCCGTGTTTGATGCTGACCTGTACGGAGTTTGCATGTTATCCTTGTGACCAAGTGGGCTCCCCCCAGATACTCTCATATTCTTCCATGTGCCAAAGATGTGCTCATTAGTAGGTTACTTGGATTTTTAATATTTTCAAGAAGAAAAACAGAACTGAGATTGAAGAGAATCCAGAAGCTAATGGCCTTGGCATCTGAAGAAATAGCTAGTAGTTGTGCAGCTAAATTTTGCCCATGGAGGGATTAAAGATGAGAATGGAAAAAATCAAGGTATTGAATTCACCAATGAAATTGGTAAATGGAGTGATGAGGGAAAGGATTTGCTGCAAATTTAAATATTGGCATAGTTTTGGGTGCCTCTGGTTTGAGGTGTAAAGGCCAGCCAGGATTGTTGGAATTCAGAGGTAAGAGGGTTGGGTGAGGGTTTCGGCAGTAAGTGAGCTGAGGATTGTTCAATGTTGGGTAATACTTTAGTCTCAAAAATAGGCTTATGTGTAGTTCACAGCTCATGCCTGTGTCATGTTTGACAGTGACAAACATTTTTAGTCAATTATTGGGGAGAAGGATGGAGCAGACATTTTTGTGTTTGGGTTTTTAAATATTTAGCCTGAGGAAATTTCTATTCATACAGTTTTGAATGTCGGATAAGCAATCAGAATTTGGAGGCAATGGGGAATATCTGAGGATGGTAAGGAGAATGATGTGTACAGAAGAAGGTAATTGAGTCTGAGAAATGGCATGAAACTAGTGATATTAAAATAGTACCAATAAAATGGAAAGGCTTGCTTTTTATATGGCACCCCTCACAACCCTGGGATATCCTGAAGCAATATACAACCAATAAATACTTCAATTGTTTTGGCTTAAGAAATGTAGCAGTCAACTTTCATAATATAATGCAGGTTCCCAAAAAAAACTCTATTACTGGCCAGGACACCCAGGATAAAATCATATGGTCTTTTGAAATAGTCCTACTTCTGAGCCACAAGGGTAAACTGAACTGAGACATGATGGGAGAGGGGGCTGGGAATGTTGAGGAGAAGGGAACAGAAATTGGTAGAAATGCAAGTGATGGGCTTGGGTCTGGAGTCATAACCAAAATGTGGATGTGAGTAGACATGCGGCAAAACCTCAAGCTGCCTTGGTCTGATAATAGAAAAGTAAATGAGCCCAAAATTGAAATTGCATGATGGGTTAAAGTTGGGAGAGACATGGCTGTCTCTTAGTGGAACCTCAATCTGTTTTTCCCCTTTGAGTGAGTTCAGAAACAGGTTGAAGGATGCTCTTGCAAAGGTATTACTGTGAGATTAAATTCAGGAGGTCTGCGGTGTTGGCTGTGCAGCAAAGTACAGAAAATGGTGGCATAGACTGGAGTTCATTATAACATTCAGAAGAAATGGAGGAAAAGTAATTAACCTAGAAGTGTGAAGTTAATATGGTTTGCCTTTGAGTCAAAAGATTGCAAGTTCATGTCCTTCTCCAGAATTTTAGTGCCAAACTCCATTGAGCAAGGTTAGTGGTCCTATTCAAGCTGCAGATTTTTGGATGAGATGTTAATCTGAGGCCCCTGTTTATTTTCTCAGATTGATATTAAAGATCATCTAACAACCATTTGAAAGGGAAAATATGGTTCTATATTCTGGGCAATATTTATCTATTAGCTGACAGTGCTTTAGGTTATCTGGTCATTACTGTATAACTTTGAGGGAATTTGTGCATAAACTCTGCTTCCAACACTACAATAGCACCTAAATCTAAAAGGTACTTCATTATCTTTAAAGTGCTTTGCATTGCCTGGAAAGTGAGATGACAGGCGCTGAATAAATGCGTGTCTGTCATTTTCATTTTGAAAAATCAATATTGCTATATGTGGATCAAAATATTTTAAAATTTAAGCAGCTGATCAGGAGAATGTGGCAAAGTCACAGATCTATGATATGGTCCAGTACTAGTGTAGTCCATGTCCAGAAAGTTGAATCTCAGATAAGAGAATATTTAGCTTATTTAAAACTTGGACTGGAGCTAAATCAAATAGCCAAGCCGTAGAGCAGAGCTGGATAGTCCTGATATTGGAACCTAAGAGTTGGCAACCTAAACTTGAAAAGTATCTGTAATCCAAAAGTAATGGAAAACTAGCAAAATCATGATCTGCTGAATGAGAAGTGGCTTGCATACGTTAAAATTGTATTATGTGCTTGCAGGCTAGGTGCAGCAAATATCAGAACTAAGGATCTTGATCAGTGAAGGTGTTGTAGAAAGTTAGTAATTTTTAAAATTCCAAATCCTGTTGCAATTTGAATTGGCACCAGATCATTTGTTTGCGTCTCGCTAATGTGTTGAATTGCCATATTCATCTCTGTGCAGTCCATTTCAGAGGCTTTGCATGGTCAGCAACTGACTTGCAAACTTAAGTTGTGCTGACTGATTTTAGTGGCTAATCAGAGGTATGAAAACAGGTATCTGCTGTTTCTTGTCTTGATAAGATGAAATAGTGGTTATGTCTCTTTCACTCAGGAATTGAAGAATTTGAGTAAATAATCAACTGGAGCTTTAAACTTACAAGCTGCTTCATTTTTTGTAGACTGGCAAAGGTGCCTTACTTTATAATACTAAAGCAAAGGCACTGATTGGCAAAGCTTGCAGAGTCACAATCACTGTTTTCCTTTTGCGTTTGAAGTTGGGCCGTAAAGACAGCTAGTACAATTCAGAATATCCATGTATTGAATCTGTGCTTACTGATTACATTTGGACGTACAGGCCTAAAAGAGAACCAAACAAGTTACATTTGTAGTGTACCTCCCAACATTGAGGGTATGTTGCAAAGTAATTTTGAAGCGCACTTCTCTAGGAAAGACTGCAGGTAATTTGTGAATAAGAGGCTCTCACAGAGCAGTTATCTTTTCTGTGAAGTTGATTGAGGGATTAAAGCCAATTAGGCTTGTGTACCCTACTTCAATTTGAACTGTGATTATAAACTCAATTCATAGTTCCTAAAAATACATAAACTTCTCTCTGTTCCTGAACTACAGTTGTGAACATATTTGCTTTGATAATCTCTAGATTTTATTTGGAGAATAAGTTATTCATGATATGGAGTTTACATTGTTTTTTGATGATACAAAATTTAATACTTGTAAATTAATCAGGCCAGTTTGCACAAAACATTCAGCTTGTTCATGGGGGAGGACAAGGTTGACTTGAAAATGTTTAAACTGATTAATGGAGGAAAAAGGCTTTTGGAAACAAGAATCCATTTATAAATTAGCAATTTGTATCTGCTTCTGCTTCAACTATTGACATGCCTTGTGTAAATCACCTTAATCTCTCTAATCCCCTAGACTGAACAAAATTGGGAAAGGCAGATTTGATTTGCCTGTAGTTTTTCTGTAAGGATGGTATTTCCTCCAATTTTTAACAAATTATCTGTCACCAAAATTTAAGTGATGAAGACTTTAGGAGGAGAAGGAACGAGAACACGATTAGTTTCAGAAATATGCCTTCAGAGAAAATGGAAGTAAATTTATGGAGAAGCTATGGATTGCAAACTCAACTCGTATACAAGACCATGCATCACAATATGGCTGACCTGATCATTTTCTCCTTCGATTTTGTTCCTTGTGTTGCAGTAGTGATCAGTTTGGAAGTATCTCATTGACTGTGAAATGCTTTTGGGCAGCTGAAGGTTTTAGGCATTTTCCAAGTGCTGACACGAGACTGCAGATGCTGGGATCTGGAACAAAAAATGAGCTGCTGGAGGAACTCAATGGAGTCGGACAGTATCTGTGGAGGGAAATGGACAGTCATCTGGAGTTGTATAAATGTTATTTGTTCACTTGAGATGATATATCGAGGAGATGATAAGCCAGTGCAAACAAGTAGAAGCTTTTTGTTTCCAAAACAAAGTAGTCTTCCACATGTAAACACAAGGGGTTGAGAATCCACAATAGCATGGGACTACACACACATGCATGTGACCAGGAGTAGGCCCTTAAGCTACCCTGCCACTTAATTAGACCATGGCCAATCTGATCTTTACCTTCAAGTCCACTTTGCTGCTCTCCGCTACTTGTTGATTTCCCTCATAGTCCAAAAAAATTATCTGTACTTTGAATGTACTTTATAAGAGAATTCCAAAGATTCACAACCTTGAAAAGCATTTCCACCTCAGGTGGTCAACCCTTAATAAACATGGTCCAGAGTTCAATCCCAGAAGAGAAGTGAAAGTGACTACCCTTGGTATCATGACATAATTTGACTGTTGGCCAAAAAGTGAAAACATTCTGGTTGGAGTCATACCTTGCACAAAGGAGGATGATTATAGTTGTTGGAAGTCCATTGTTCCAGCCCCAAGATGACATTGAAAGAGTTCATGGCTGTGTCCTTGACTCAACTATCTTCAACTACCTTTCATGAGATTGGAAGTGGAATCTTTGCTTTTGATTGCACAATATTCAATTCCCTTTGTAATTTCTCAGCAAATAAAGCAACCATGCTTGGGTGCAACAAGACCTGGGCAATCTTCAAGGATGGACTAACAAATGACAAGTAATAATTGTGCCATCAAATTCGGGCAATGACAGTCTCCAAAAGTGTCTAGCCACTTATTCTTGACTTTCAATGACTTCACCATCACCAAGTCCTCTGCTGCCAAAATCCTTGTGTTTCGTCATTGACTATGAACTCAACTGACTTGAGACCTGGCATGATTTGCCCATTCTCAAGAAATTATAATTAATACATTTAGATTTGAGTAGCATTGCCACTAGCTTATTTGAGCTGATTAAATGACTACTTATTCATCCCCATGTTTTTGGGGAATTTGAGGAAAGGTGAAAAATATTGGTTTATGGAGGTTAAATTAGAGTTTAAATGTTTATTTACTTCCATTGTCAACAGAATGGCATGTAAACTTGGGTTTTAGGGATGGCAACTTGGATTTCACATTTGCCAGAGAGGAAAACTTACTCAGACCAAAATACACAAGGTGTAGCGGCTAGCTACACACTATGAAATGAAGACACAGAGTCACTGGTTTCAAAATCAGAGGTCGAATGCAGACCCGGGGCGCAGTGCGCCTTTAATAGCTGAAAACTTCCTGCGCTACGGTTCCCATGCTGACGTCACGCGCGGGTCACCTGACCTTCCCACGCGCGGGCTTTCCCAGCCCAATGCTGGGGAAGAAGGAGGGCCCCTTGCCATTTTGGATCGGGGCCTTCGACGATGTCGCGATGTTGGGAGCCAGTTTGAATGCCGGTGCAGTGAGTCGCTACATAAACCACCCCCCCAGAACCGGCAATACCGTTGCAAAAACCAGAATGACATAAACTATGACTTGGGTGGCCTGCCCCAGCGCCGCGCTCGCTGTACCACCATGGGTTGGTCCAAGTCTAAATGAGCCGGCTTCAGCTGGTCAACCGTAAACACCTCCTCGCGCCCCCCAATGTCCAGCACAAACGTAGATCCATTGTTCCTGATGACCCGGAATGGCCCTTCGTACGGCTGTTGCAGCGGTGATCGGTGCACGCCCCTCCTGACAAAGACAAACTTAGTCTTGGAGGGAAGTCGGCATATGGGCCGGGACCTTTCCATGTCGCGAGGTGGGAATCGGTGCCAGGCTTCCAAGCCGCTCGCACAGCCGGTCGAGCGCCACGGTAGGTCCTTCCTCTGGCCCTCGGGGCTGGTAGGAACTCGCCCGGGATGACTAAGGGCGTTCCGTAGACCATCTCTGTGGACGAGGCATGTAGGTCCTCTTTTGGCGCGGTGCGTATCCCCAGCAGGACCCAGGGGAGTTCGTCTACCCAGTTGGGCCCCTTAAGGCAGGCCATGAGTGCCGGCTTCCGGTGGTGATGGAACCTCTCCACCAGCCCATTGGATTGTGGGTGATAGGCGGTGGTGAGGTGGATCCGGGAACCCCACAAGTCGGTGATGGCAGACCACAGGCTGGAGGTGAATTGAGCTCCTCTGTCGGAAGTGATATGTGCCAGGACACCGAAATGGGCCACCCAAGTTGACAAAAGGGCCCGTGCGCAGGGCTGGGCGGAGGTGTCTGCAAGGGGAATGGCTTCAGGCCAGCGGGTAAAATGGTCGACAATCGTGAGGAGGTACCGCGCTCCTTGGGAGACTGGGAGGGGGCCGACCAGGTCGACATGGATATGGTCGAACCTCCGGTGGGTAGGTTGAAAATCCTGCAGGGGGACTTGATGTGCTGCTGTCGAGGTCTGGCAGTGTGTGCAGGATCGGGCCCATTTTGGAAACCTGTTTACGCAGGCCATGCCAGACAAACTTGTCGGACACCATCCAGACAGTAGTCCGGATGGATGGGTGTGCAAGGCCGTGGATGGCATCAAACACCGGTCTGCGCCAGGCAACTGGGATGATGGGGCGGGGTCTACCCGTGGAGATATCACAGAGCAGGGTGTGCTTACCGGGGCCTACCAGAAGGTCTTGCAGTTGCAGGCCCGAGACTGCGGTGCGATAGCTGGGCATCTCCATGTCCATTTGCTGTGCCTCCACTAAGGCGCCGAAATCCACCCCCAGGACAAAACCTGGATGGTGGGCCATGACAGCGCATCCGCGACCACGTTCTCTTTCCCCAACAGATGGCGGATGTCAGTGGTGAACTCGGAGATGTATGACAAGTGCCACTGTTGCCGTGCAGACCAGGGATCTGAGACCTTGTGGAAGGTGAAGGTCAACGGCTAGTGGTCGGTGAAAGCAGTAAACTGCCTGCCCTCCAAGAAGTAACGGAAGTGTCTGATGGCCAGATACAACACCAACAGCTCGCGGTCGAAGGCGATATACTTGAGCTCTGGTGGTCGAAGGTGCCTGCTGAAGAACGCCAGCGGTTGCCAACGCCCTTCGATAAGTTGTTCCAGCATGCCTCCGACTGCTGTGCTGGAGGCGTCGACCGTGAGGGCAGTAGGAACGTCCGTGCGCGGATGCACCAACATGACCGCATCCGCCAAGGCCTGCTTGGTTTCAACGAACGCGGTGTGAGCCTCTTCCGACCAAACAATGTCCTTGCTTCCGCCTGACAGGAGAGCAAAAAACGGGCACATGATGTGGGCCGAGGAATTCCTGCAGGCCCTTGATGGAGGTGGGTCGGGCGAAATGGTGGATGGCATCGACCTGCACAGGCAGGGACGTGGCGCCGTGTTTGTCGATCCGATGACCCAGGAAATCGATTGTCTCCAGCCTGAATTGGCATTTGGCTGGGTTGACGGTCAGGCCGAACTCCCTCAGGTGAGAAAAGAGTTGGCAGAGGTGCTTGAAGTGTTCCTGGCGGCTGTTGCTGGCGACCAAGATGTCATCGAGGTATATGAAGGCGAAGTCAAGGTCACGCCCGACCGTGTCCGTCAGTCATTGGAAGGACTGAGCAGCGTTCTTGAGGTCAAAGGGCATCCGCATGAATTCAAAGAGGCCGAAAGGTGTGATCACCTCCGTCTTTGGAATGTCGTCCGGATGCACCGGGATCTGGTGATACCCGCGGACGAGGTCGACCTTGGGGAAAAATGGACCGCCCATGTAGGTTGGCAGCAAAGTCCTGAATGTGCGGCATGGGGTACCGGTCCGGGGTAGTAATGTCGTTGAGGCATCGGTAATCGCCGCAGGGCCACCAGCCTCCAGCTGCCTTGGGGACTGTGTAGCGGAGAGGCCCATGGGCTGTCCGACCTGCGGATGATCCCCAGCTCCTCCATTTTTTTGAATTCCTCCTTCGCGAGGCAGAGCTTGTCTGGGGGTAGCCGCTGGCCGGGGCGTGGAGGGGAGGGCCCTGGGTGGGGATGTGATGCTGGATGCCATGCTTGGGCAAGGTGGTGGAGAACTGGGGCGTTAGTACAGATGGGAACTCTGCCAGGACCCTGGCAAACTCGTTGGTGGACGTGGTGACTGAGTCGAGGTGTGGGGCCAGCAGCTTGGCCACACCCAACAAGAACATTTGGAAGGTCCTGGCATGTACCAAACGCTTACCCCGCAGGTCAACCAGCAGACTGTTGGCACGAAGGAAGTCTGCCCCAAGGAGTGGTTGTGCGACGGTGGCCAGGATGAACCTCCAAGTAAAGTTGCAGGTGCCGAACTGGAGGTGTACCAACCAGATGCCAAAGGTCCGAATGGCGCTGCCGTTGGCGGCTCTGAGGGCGGGTCCTGGCACGCAGTTGTGAGTCTCACGGCCGATGGGAGGCATGACGCTGACTTCGGCTCCAGTGTCCACTAGGAACCGACGTCCGGAACGCCTGTCCCACACATGCAAGAGGCTATCTGGGTGGCTAGCCGCCGTAGCCATCAGCGGCGGCTGGTTCTGGCGTTTTCCGGAAACCTGCATGGTGGCCGGCCTGCTGGGCCGCTGGGTATGTGGCATGGCAACGCGCTCGACGGACGCCCCGCTCTCCTTTCTCGCCCGCCAAAGGACATCCGCCCGGGCGGCCACCTTCCGGGGTTCGCTGAAATCGGCATCCGCCAGGAGCAGGTGGATGTCGTTAGGTAACTGCTCCAGGAAGATCTGCTCAAATAGCAGGCAGGGTTTATGCCCGTCTGCCAGGGCTAACATCTCATTCATGAGCGCGGAGGGGGGTCTGTCGCCCAACCCATCGCGGTGAAGTAGGTGGGAGGCCCGTTCGCGTCGGGAAAGGCCAAAAGTCTCGAGAAGGAGGGTCTTGAACTTATCGTACTCCTCCGGGGGCGCCTGGATGAAATCCTCAACCTGGGCAGCGGTGTCTTGGTCGAGGGCGCCCACCACGTAATAGCACTTGGTGCCGTCCCTGGTGATCTGGCGAACCTGGAACTGGGCTTCGGCCTGGTCAAACCAGACACGGGGCTGGAGGGTCCAGAAGGTGGGCAGTTGAAGGGCTACTGCCTGTACCTCTTGCTGTGCAGACATCGTGGGTCCAAAAACGTTTGGGCCCGTCGGGGTCACCAATGTAGCGGCTAGCTACACACTATGAAATGAAGACACAGAGTCACTGGTTTCAAAATCAGAGGTTGAATGCAGACCCGGGGCGCAGTGCGCCTTTAATAGCTGAAAACTTCCCACGCTACAGTTACCGCGCTGACGTCACGCGCGGGTCACCTGATGCCCAACGCTGGGGAAGAAGGAGGGCCCCGCGCCATCTTGGAACGGGGCCTCCGACGATGTTGGGAGCCGGTTCGAATGCCGGTGCGGTGAGTCGCTACAAAGGTAAAGTAAGGTAAGCAACTCAATTTGCTGCTAACAACCTAATATCTGTGCAAGTGAATGGAGTGAAAGTAGCCCATACAAGTAGTACAAATATTCAGTCCCATAAAAAGAATTGCACTCTTCAATTAAGTCCAGTACTTGGTGGGTTGTGATCCATTGGTTTTGGAAGGTGTGCAAAATTTACAACTGCAATTTGCTGCAGTTTGAATGAACAAGGTCAATTATGGCAACAAGTTCAATTTAAATTAATTGGGAAGAGCGATAATCTATCTGGTCAAGACACTAGAAATGGCAAGGGGAATGAAATGTATTGTTGGATTTGACTGTTTTAATTAGTTTATTTAACATGCATAGTGTTTAATACACTTCAAGTGGCTGCATAAGGAATGGCCGCTTCCTAGTTTATTGGTTTGTCCACTTTTTCATTGGTCGGTTTGGTCACAAGTATCTAATAGGTTTCCTGATTGGACTATTGTTAGCTAAAGAGCATCTCTTATCTCAGGTATAAAAGGTGTCGCTTTTTGTTCCCTTTGTCTCGGCTTATCAAAGCTAGTGCCATGTGCTCTGTGACTGTTTCTTTGTTTTAAACTTTCCAATAAAACTTTGTGAAGCACCAAGTTGTTTTCAACTCATTCCTGGACTCTTGCAAGAACCTGTGGATTCGAAAATAACCGGATCTGACAGTATCTAAATAGCTTTGCCCAGGGGAAGTCTGACATGAGATATTGATCATGAAGCAAGCATTGAAGTGAATATAAAGTCGAGATTGCCAAAAAGATCAGCTAAGTTTAAGCGTTGTTCCATCTGTGTCAGATTTGTCAGAATTAATTACTTTTAATCTGTCACTTAACTGTTTCTTAACTATTATCATTGATTTTCCACTACTGCTTTTTGTAATTGTTTTAGAGGAGGGAATTACTAATTTAGACTGCAAATACAAAAGTTACCATTTCTTAGTGGTTTTGAATTTTTAACCAGGATAGGTGAAACATGCATTTTAAAAACCTGGAGGCTTTTTGTGATAATGTGCTAATCTAATCTACCATATGCACATAGAAATAGATATTTGTGATTTAATGTCAAAAAATTAACACATGCTGTTCAAAAATCTGACTATATTTGCAGCACATGTTGATGTTGCTTGATCTTACCATAACTTCATACTTGAAAATACATGTTATACATTGAAGCTGATTTTATCAGCTATTACTTGAAAGTTCCCAAAAATCAAACCATTAAGCAGGCCATTTATTTTGCATGGGTGGGTCAGGAAATGCTGGATTATTGGGTTATTGGACTGTGAGATGTGTTCCTGGTACCATCCTGAAAGTGTTGTTTCACTTTGAGTTGTCATGGGCCATGGATTCCAAAGGGTCAGGGACATGTTGCACTTTTTCAATGAGGCTTTCAAGGATGTGATTGAATTTCCTCCTGTCTCTTCCAGTTAATCAGTACTCATTGATAGACCTCTGAATAATATGTCTGTTTCTGGAGTTTGGAGTCAGGCATGTGAAGGATGTCATCTTTCTAATGGAGCTGAATGAGTGTAATTAGGACACCAGTCTAGGTGAGGAAGAGAATGCTGATGTTGATTTATTTTTCTTTCCAAGTGGATTCAGATTTTGCTGAGACAGCTTTGGCATTTTTCCAGTGCCACAAGTTGCCTTTTATGAAGGTACTTGTTCTCAGAAGCATAACAGAGTGCAGGAATTTCTGCAGCCCAATAGATCATGAATTTTGAGCCAGGTTCAAGGTTTTGATCCTCAAACACCATTTCTCTTTGCAGGACTGAAGGCTTACTGGTGCACTAAATTAAATGGTCAATTTCTTTAATGTCTATTTACTGAGGGGTGGCTCCAGACATATGGGGAGTTATCCTTGTTTTCCAGGGTATCAGTGAATGTTTTATTGTCAGTGGTTTTGTACAGTGAAAGACTTTTTCAGTTTATTGATGTTGAGTGCAAGACCCAACCTCTGTTTTGCTGAATGATTCTGTGATAACTTGGAGCACTGCTTCCAAATGTACAAACACAAATGTGCTCTGTGCACTATTGTCATTAAGCACACAACATGAAGGTGAATTTCTGCATGCTGCCAAATTTGAGAATGGTGTTTTGGTTCAGCAAGGGTTTTGGAGTCTGAAGTTTTATTCAGGTTGATAAAAGCCACATATAATTGGTGCTGGTTTGTTTGTTTTTGAAGTTGTGGCAGAACGAAAATTGAACCTCTAGATGGACAGAATCCACACAGCGATTTGGAGAACAGTATTTTGGCAACTGGAAGGAGGTGTTTCTGGAGGATCCTAACCATGGCTTTTCCAGTGGCAAACATCAGGGAGTCCCTTCTGTAGTTACCGAACTTAACTCAAAGCCTCTATGAACTTATCTAGTTGGTGTTTATTCTTTGCTTCAGGGCAGTGTGTTTTATTACAAGGCCTTTCCTTATCCATAGAACCATACAGCACAAAACAGGTCCTTCGGCCCACCATGTTGTGCCGTCCATCAAACCACCCTCACACTACCTAACCCCTTCCTCCCGCATATCCCCCCATCCCACGCTCCTCCATATGCCTATCCAACAAGCTCTTGAACCTGTTCAATGTATCTGCCTCCACCACCACCCCAGGCAGTGCATTCTATGCACCAACCACTCTCTGGGTGAAAAACCTCCCCCTGACATCTCCCCTGAACCTCCCACCCATAACCTTAAAGCCATGACCTCTCGTCTTGAGCATTGGTGCCCTGGGAAGGAGGCGCTGACTGTCTACTCTATTCCTCTCAGTATTTTATATACCTCTATCATGTCTCCTCTCATCTTCCTTTCCAGTGAATAAAGCCCTAGCACCTTAAGCCTCTCCTCATATTCAATACTCTCCAATCCAGGCAGCATCCTGGTAAATCTCCTCTGCACCCTCTCCAATGCCTCCACATCCTTCCTATAATGAGGCGACCAGAACTGAACACAGTACTCTAAATGTGGCCTAACTAGAGTTTTGTAAAGCTGCATCATCACCTCGCGGCTCTTAAACTCAATCCCGCGACTTATGAAAGCCAACATCCCATTGGCCTTCTTAACTGCTCTTTCCACCTGTGAGGCAACTTTCAATGAACTGTGAATATGAACCCCCAGATCCCTCTGCTCCTCCACACTGCCAAGTACCTTGCCATTCACCCAGTACTCTGCCAGTACTGACAGTAGTCAACTATGTCATGCATTCCTTAAGCTAAATATCAAATGCCTTAATGGTGAAACAGATAAAGTGAATGGAGATTTTCTGTTCAGTTGATTACAAACCAATTGAATTGAAAATAAAGCTTTATTTTCAGCTTATTTTGGTTCTATTTGTTTGTTTTTTTTAAGAACAAGAAAATATTCTAACACATTAATAAAGCAGTTTTTTATAAAACAAACCCATTGTAGCACATTGAATAACACTGGGTTCATTTTTTTAAGCTGTCAATCCTTGTCAATTTAAGTGTTGCCTTTTTATTTCATTGGCATGTTTTCCATTATGAAATCCTGAAAAATTGGGAGTATATTACAATAAAAATCTTAATTCTATGCCAGTTAATTTTCACGCCACACTTACTGGATTTTATTCGACAGAAAGGGAAAGTATTGTTTTTTTCTTAAACTTTCCACAGCTTTTCATTACAATGGCTTATTTTAAAATTTTATCATTTTTTAGCAATTTTTGAAATTGATATTTTAACTGTCATATAGTGTATCATGAGTGGAATAGAAGTGATTGACCCAACATCAGTGAACAATCATTGCCTCCACTTGAATATATGTTTTTGTGTGGATGATTGAGCTGTTTTCTCTTTCTTTCTTTTCCAATCTTTTTATTAATTTTCAAATTAATAACAGTAGTAATTATACACATGATACAGAGAGATCGGGATTACAATAATAAGTTAACATATACAGACACGGAGTAAACTATGTAATGTGAACCTACCAATCTCTTGATAATTGAGCATGAAAAAGATTTAAAAAGAGATTTGATTATATGGGGGGAAAAAAACCCAAACCAAAAAAAAGAAAAATAACAAACCAAATAGTAATAATAAACAAAAACTAACCAAAAACTAAACAAAAGCTGGGCTGTTGTATTTCATTGGTTAAAAGCATTATTATGTCATTAACTCCGCTCCTCTATATTCGAATAGAAAGTTATCGAAAATGATTGGGAAAAGGTCAGCTTGCATCATATGAAAATGCTGGATAAATGGGCTCCAGGTTTCTTCAAATTTAACCAAAGGCCCAATAGTACCACTCCTAGTTTTTTCTAAGTTTAAACATGTTATAGTTTGGGAAAACTATTGGAATGTAGTAGGGAGTTTAGGATCTTTCCATTTAAATGGGATGGATCTCCTGGCTATTAATGTAACACATGCAATCATACGACAACCTGCGGCAGATAAATGGCCAGAATCCTTCATTGGTAACCCAAAAATTACAGTAATATGATGAGGTTGTAAATCGATAATACCACTGAAATAATATCAAAAATGTCTTTCCAATATTTTTCCAAAAGAAGGTAGGACCAGAACATATGTGTCAGGGAAGCCACCTCAGAATTAAAACTATCACAGATAGGATTTATATGGTTATAAAAATGAGCTAATTTATCCTTAGACGTATGGGTCCTATGAACCACCTTAAACTCTATCAAAGAGTGCCTAGCACACATTGAAGAGGTATTAACTAATTGGAGAATTTTCTTCCATGTCTCTATAGGTAAAAGTATCTGAAGTTCTCTTTCCCATTCATTCTTAATTTTATCAGATATCCCTAAATGTATTTTCATAATCAGATCATAAATTATTGCTATCAAGCCCTTCTGATAAGGGTTAAAACCTAAATTTTTTTTCTGTAACTTCAATTTGATGTGGTATTGGAAAAGTAGGTAGAGTAACGTTTAAAAAGTTTGTTTTCTCTTTAAAGCTTTTCTTGACCATCCTGCACATTTAGTTTTTTTTTGCAGGTTGTCCACTCATTCACTCATCCACAATATAACTGAAGTCATCCCCAGTCATTTTTCTGGGGAGAGGCTTGAACCAGAGGGTCAGGTGCCAAAAGAGATTAAGAGGGTTGGCATTTGGTGTATGCTTTTGAACCTGCTATGCTGGTAGGCCACATTAGAGAATCTGGCCAGTGGACTTGGTGTCCCATCGATCTATCTTGTCACATTTTTATTTCTTTGACAGTTGGAAGTAACTCTACCATGCTGCTCAATGATGGAAACAGATCTCTCTGTTGTTTTGATGATCCTGGACACCACCCCTCCCAAGCAGTGTAGAGTGTTGTGGATTGTGATTGGGCATGATGATCCTCCTGCCCTTCCTGCAGAGTAGGTATGCCAGCTCAGGTCTGTACTGCTTAGATTCGGACACAAGGGGCAGAATATTTTGCTGGCATGCTGAGTTCATTGGAGAGTTTGACATCTCAGCAGAGGTCCTGCTAGATGAATGAACACTTACAGTTGGGCTTGGGCAGATGCCCACTCTGATTTCCTGTTCCTCTGTGAAGAAAAGCCTGTACTGGTCCTCCTAGCTTAGAAATGCCTGACTTAAGTACAGCCCGTACATATGAGGATTTGGGAGACTGGCAGGATGGATTTGCCAGCTGCTGCAGGGCTGAGGGCATCTTCTGCCATGTAGGAACTTAGTTTGCAGTCACATTTCCAACTTGTGAATTGTTTGGGTTAGGGAACAGTTCACAAGATCAGAACCCCATCGTAACCTGGGGATAACCTTTGGTAGGTTTGGAAGTTCTTGCTGACAGAACTTTCAGCAAACTGGCCATTGTTGCCTCTGTTAGCTGCTGCTGCTTTGAACCGGGCAGTCTGCAGAATGAACCTGTATCCAGCAGTGCCTTGGCGTCAACAAAGTGTTCTAAATCTAAGTAATGGTGTCTTTTTTTTTTACTTAAGTGTTTTGCAACATAAGCAGACCATTTGGCCCAATCAGTACATATCCAAGTTTATGCTCCACTTGAGCCTCCATCAGTCTTTCCTTCAAATCTATAACTGTTTCTCTCTATTCCCTTTTCTGCCATACTTGTTTATCCTCCCCTTGCATTGCTATTCTTCGCTTCAAATGCATGCTGTGGTATCATCACCAGTCTTTGCATGGTGTAGAATTTGTTGACAAGACATTACTAAATTTTAATTATTCAGTACTTTGTAAAATGCATTTATATAACCTTTTGGTAAATTGGTTTATTATTGTCACATGTACTGAGGTAGTGGAAAAACTTGCATACTGTTCATTCAGATCAATTCATTACAACAGTGCATTGAGCTAGTACAAGGTAAAACAACAGTGCAGAATAAAGTGTTACAGTTACAGAGAAAGTGTGGCCGTCCACACAAATACCTGTTTCCCTCTACAGGTTAATGACAAAGTGGACTCCACTGGATTCCTCCAAAAATCCATACGTGGATTGTTGTGACAGACACAGTCATTGTTTCTCATCCGTCGATAGAGAAACTAGCAGGCTGGTGCCTCCCTTTGCTCATTGCGGCCAAAAAGTTATATTTTCACTTCTTCAGTCCATGTGACTTGTTTCCAAAATACATCAGGTTTGTTTAGATGTTCCTTTGCAAACTTCTGACGCTGAATTTTGTGGTGAGGACGCAGGAAAGTTTGGAGAAAAAAGGGTGCAGAATTTCATGAAAAGAACACCTCTCCAACTGTTAAGCACGGGGGTGGATTGATCATGCTTTGGGCTTGTGTTGCAGCCAGTGGCACGGGGAACATTTCGCGGGTAGAGGGAAGAATGAATTCTATTAAATACCAGCAAATTCTGGAAGCAAACATCACACTGTCTGTAGAAAAAAAAAGCTGAAGATGAAAAGAGGATGGCTTCTACAGCAGGATAACGATCCTAAACACACCTCAAAATCCACAATGGACTACCTCAAGAAGCACAAGCTGAAGGTTTTGCCGTGGTCTGCACAGTCCCCCAACCTAAACATCGTCGAAAATCTGTGGATAGACCTCAAGAGCAGTGCATGTAAGATGGCCCAAGAATCTCACAGAACTAGAAGGCTTTTGCAAGGTAGAATGGGCGAAAATCCCCCAAACAAGAATTGAAAGACCCTTAACTGGCTGCAGAAAGTATTTGCAAGCTGTGATACTTGCCAAAGGGGGTGTTGCTAAGTACTGACCGTGCAGGGTGCCCTAACTTTTGCTTCAGGCCCTTTTCCTTTTTTGTTATTTTGCAAGTGTAAAAGATGGAAATAAAGTAATCTTGCTTAAAATATTAAAGAAATGTGTCATCTTTAACTTTCTGCCTTTTGGAAATCAGGTCATCTTTTACTTAGCTATTCACAGTAACAGAAATTTTGACCAGGGGTGCCCAAACTTTTGCATGCCACTGTATCTTCTGCCTGATGGGAGAGGAGAGTGTCCTGGGTGGGAGAGGTCTATAATTATGCTGGCTGCTTTACCAAGGCAGCGAGAAGTATAGACAGAGTCCATGGAGGGGAGGCTGGTTTCTGTGATTTGCTGAGCTGTATCCAAAATGCACTGCAGTCTCAGGCAGAGCAGTTGCTGTACCAAGCTGTGATGCATCTGGATAGGATGCTTTCAATGGTGCATTGATTAAAAATTGGTGAAGGTCAAAGGGGACATGCCAAGTTTCTTTCACCTCCTGAGGAAGTAGAGGTGCTGGTGAGCTTTCTTGGCTGTGGCATCAATGTGGTTGGACCAGAACAAGATATTGGTGATGTTCACTCATAGGAACTTGAAGCTCTCAACCCCCTCGACCTCAGCACTGTTGATGTAAATAGGAGCATGTACACCAGCGCTCTTCCTGAAGTCAATGACCAGCTGTTTTGTTTAGCTGACGAAAGCTGAAATGCTATTACATTAAACAGCCTCCTTGTATAATATTTTCAGTAAAAATTGAAATTGGTGGGCAAGGCATGTGAAGGAGCTGTAAATAATGTAAGGTTGCATAGTATGAGTGATGCATCAAAAAGCACAATGGTGGTGTTGAGTGATAGTTGTGACTTGAACAAATTTTAATTTTGTGGATGTTTCTTGACTTATGTAAATAATAGATGTTGCTCCAATGCACGTTCTTAAGTACAAAATCTGGCTCTGGCAGCTGTGTGATTGACTGTCCCCAAATCGGGTATTGTGCACTGTTGACAAACTCTGCCATTTTCCTTGTGAACCTGCAGTATGGCCCAATACATTAGAATGCAAATTGAGTGCATGCAAATCAGTGCAGTATTTTTGTAGGATTAGCAGTTGCTTATGGGTTATTGTGATTCATTAAAACTGTATTGTGAGAAACTCTTGGAGTGAAGGCTAGACTTGGTCTTCTTCACTCTAAGATGATATAAAAGTGGTGATTAGTTGAATATCTCTGGATTTTGCAGAGAAAGTATAGCACGGTTTGAATCAACAAATTGGTTTGTAAATGCATGGCCTAATGTGGATTGCATAAAAATGTGATCAGCATTGTTTATTGATAAACATCCAGAAACAATTTCCTGATTTGAAGGCAATAAATTTGCATGATGTAAAGCTGTGATATGAGTTTACTCAGCTCAAACTACCAGCTGTAAAAAAAAGTTTATTTAAGCCACTAAACACACAGGAGTGATTTAGGACTATGATTTGTATAGCCAATGCAGAACTTTGTTTTAAACTCATTCATAGGATATTGCAAGGCCAGAATTTATTGGGCATCTATACTGATCTTTAAGATGGTACTTGTGAGCCATCTTATTGAACTATCGTTGTCTGTGTAGTGAGAAATGCACCTTCAGTGCTTTGGGGTAAGGAGGTCAAGGAATTTATTCAGTTGTGAAGCTTTAATATATAAATTGGGAAATTAGAAGTTTATGTACTGCGAGTAATACAGTAATTACGGACTTTGTTTCCTTTCTTGAAGATTGTCACAATCATGGCATCCATGAGGTCTCCAGATATATTTCCCTCTTACCAAATGGGCACAGTAAGATTGTGGATTTCTAACTGAAGCTCATCACTGAGTTTTAGTATTTCAGTGGGAATTTGATAGCTGGTAATGGATTTTTGACTTATCAGGCATGGCTGCTGTGTTTTGTCTCTCTGATGCAGTCAGTGCACTCTGTGGCCTTTTCTACATCGATGAGACCAAGCGTGGACTATGTGACCACCTCCTTCTGGAGCTCCCAGTTGGTAGCTATTTTAATGCTCTTCCCCATTCCCACACCAACATGTCTGTCCTTGACCTCCTCTACTACCATCAGTAGTTTTTGTGCTCCGGATTCCAGCATCTCCAGTCTCTTGTCTCCAAGGTTGCCCGTACCTCAGTTGTTAAGCTATAGCATGCACAAGATGCTTATATTTGTACAGTCTTGCTCCAAATATTGATTGAAGGATACAAGAGGATAAGCATTATTCTGAACATCTGCATGACGAAGATTGTCTGCAAATCTACCCTACTGCACCTCACTGCCCTTTGACAAAAATGAAAAGGTCAGCAGGTCAAGCAGCATCTGAGAAGAGAAACAGTTAACATTTCAGTTTGAATATTTCATCAGACTTATAGCATCTGTTCTTTTGATTGTAACTTCCTGGAAAAAGTGGATCACTTCCCATGTTGCAGGAGCTACCTCAACAAATGCAGACATTGAAAATATGCTAGCACAGCCTTTGGTCAATTGAAGAAAAGAATATTTGGAATTCACAGCCTTGGACCTGGCATAAAACTCGTAGTGTACTCTGCTCTCAGATTCTTCTGACAATTGGACTAATGTAGTAGGTACCGCCTACATTATTTCTGCAAAATACTCTCAATTCACTGGAAAGGTAAGCAAACTGATGTCATGTCCTCTACCAAGCCAATGGACTTGGCAAATTATGCTCACTTGGCTGCATTGGGCAAGCCTTGACTTTTTGCTTGCCTGACACTAGACTACCAAAATAGACTCCCTATTCTGGTCTTTGGCAGGCAGGAAAAGATTCAAGCATATGCTCGATTTCCTTGAAATGTAACATCTCCATTGACTCCTGAGAAATTCTGACAATGAGCACTCAGTGGAGAAGTAGCATTTAGGATGGTATTGAGAACACAAGACCCTGCATCAGATGCACACCTACATCTGTGTACGAAGAGCAAAGAACACACCACAAACAATTCATAACTTGCCTCATCTGTGCAATAATCTGTGGATTTCCACATTGGTCTGATGAGCTGCCAGAGTACTCAAATCCAGAGTGGAAGTTGGTCATCGTGAATGCTGAGGAACTGCCTGAGAGGATCTGTAATCGTGGAGGACTTGAATCTTCTCTTGGACTGGAGGTTTAGGACAAATTCCATGGTTTTCTAGGTATGTTGAGGGAACAGCTCGGGTAAGGCCATTTTAAATCCAGCATTGTGCAATGAGAGAGGGTTGTTAATCTTCTGTAAAGGGGCTTTAGGGAAGGGTGAATACAACATCATTCAAGCTCTGAAACCTAGGGACTTTAAATTGAAACAAAGGTGACTAAGGTATGAGAGTAGAGATGGGTGATTGGGGAAACTACATTAAAAGATGTAATGGTGGACAGGCAATGGCTGGCATTTAAGTAAGTAATACACAATTTGTCATCTGTGACACTTTACTCTGTACTGTTACTTTTTTTTACCTGTACTACATCAATGCACTCTGTACTAACTTGATGTAACTGCACTATGTAATGAATTGACCTGTAAGATTGGTTTGTAAGACAAGTTTTTTACTGTACCTCGGTACAAGTGACAATAATATACCAATACCAAAAAATTCCTTTTTAAGGCACAAAGAGCCAACAAGGAGAAATTAAAGATGATATTAAAGGAAGGGATATATAAAGCTGTCAGAAGTAGCAGTAGGTTTGATGATTGGGATCATTTTAGAGCTTCATAAAGGAGGAACAAGAAATTAACGATGAAAGGGAAAATGGAAAGAAGAAATTGGCAAGAAGCAAAAACTGATGATAAAAGCTTGGTTATGTATTTCTTAAAGGCTACTGAGGGCAAATATGAACTTTTGAAAGAGGTGGCTGCAGACTTGGTGGTTGATCTGGTTACTGTGTTGAAAATTCTCCAGATTTTGGCATGGTTTCTGCAAATTAGAGAGTAGCAAATGTCACTGCACTATTTAAGAGGGGGAAAATGGAGGATTATGGACCTTTTAGCTGGTGGTCATAGGGAAAATGATGTAATCTATGATATCAAAATATCCTCATTTATGAATATTCTATTGAATTTGCTTTCAGAAAATATGCTCTCTTGAGTACGTCTTTCATTTAAGAATCCAGTTTTTGCAATAAAGAATAGTGTGTGCCATTCTGTATTATAGGAATATACTGTATACCCATAATGCATTTTGTTCCTTTTATTATTAATCTTAACACTTTTTAAGGAATGTGTTTCTTGTAAATTGAGGCATTTCTGTAATGTTGAGTCGATGTGGAGTTAAGGAATGGAAATTATATTTGATTCATCTTTGTTTTTGTAAATAGATGAGGGAGGACTAGTGCACGTGCTTCTGAATTTTAATTAGATCCCATATGAAGTTGGTGAAAAAGGTTGGAGCACAGAATTGTTGCTAATAGTGTGAATTGGGTTGCCTATCTGGGAAAAAAAAATCTGTAGGAATAAATAGTTTCTCCATAGGCTGGGACTGGAGGCATACTGTGGGGATTAGTGATTTGAGCTGAATAAGTCACAATTTAAGAAAAATTTAGCTGAGTGGAGGTAATTACAACAAAGTAGGAATACAAGTCAAGTTATACTTTGTCATTCACCCATACGCTTTAAAACATATGGAGGAACGAAATGTTGTTACCCCCAGACTCACTCCACAGAGGACATACATAGAACAGAGGACATACAATAAATGCAGACAGAAAAATTGTGTAAGCACAAATAGTGCAAAAAATGGTATATACAGGGTGCAAGATTAGTGCAAAACAGAGTTGGACAAAGAAAATACAGAACTTAGTGTATTGCACATGTTCAGCAGCAGCCAAAGTTCTTATGTGCTGTTGTACAAACCAGGACTTTTGACGCGGCATTTGTCTGAGACTGCCTCCAGGGTATTCGGGAGCCTTACAGCCTGGGGGGGGGGGGGGGGGGGGGGGAGCTGGTAATCTGTTGTACAGTCTAGTAGTTCTGGCCTGGATGCTCTGGTACCGCTTGCCAGACAGCAGTGGGACAAATAGGTCATGGAAGGGATGAGAGGGGTCATCTATGATTTTGCAGGCCTTGCGGGTGTATTGTGTGTTGTAAACATCCAGGATGGAGGGAAGAGGTACTCCAATGTTGTCTGCTATGCTGCTATGTCTGCTATATATGCTATGACAGGTTGTCTGCTATGTGTAATCGCAGGAACTTATAGCAGCTGACTCTCTGTACAATGGTGCAGTTGATGCACAGCACAGGGGTGAGTGGTCAGCCTGGGCCTTTCTAAAATCCACAATCATCTCCCTTGTTTTGTCCGCATTCAAGGAGAGATTGTTGACTGAGCACCAGTCCACCAGCCTCTCCACCTCCTCTCTATAAGCTGTTTCATCATTCCTGCTGATGAGGCCCACCACTGTTGTATCACCAGCGAACTTGATGATATGGTTGGAACTTGAGTTGGTAGAAGCAGTCATGGGTCAGCAACGTGAACAGCAGTGGACTGAGCACACAGCCCTGGGGGGCTCCAGTGCTCAGCCTGGTGATGTTTGAGGTGGTATTTCCAATGTGAACTGACTGTGGCCTTTCAGAGAGGAAGTCCAGAATCCAGTTGCAGGTGGAGGTGCTAAGGCCCAGCAGGTGCAGCTTCCTTATGAGGTTCTGTGGGATGATAGTGACAAGTTGTGAATGAAGATTTAAATGGGTTTCAAGGGATACAGAAAGGGCAAATGAGTGGGTAACAGAATGGCAAATGGATTACAATGTGGAAAAATGAGGTTATTCACAATTTTAGAGAATTTTTCTATAAATGGTGACAGATGAGGAAATGTTGATGTTCAAATGGACCTGGGTGCCCTTACAGAGAGGTCACTGATGTACCTGCCTTATTTTCAGGCAATCAAGAAAGCAAGTAATATGTTGCAAGAGGATTTGAGTATAAGAGTTTGCTATCTTACCTTATAATAATATTACCAGGAGTATTAGTGAGGATCATCACTTGGAGGAGGATGTATAATTTTGGTTTCCTTATCTAAAAATGGATATGCTTGTAGTGGAAATGGTGCAAAGATTCACCAGACTGATGCTGGGGTTGAAGGTTGGTCATATGAGAGAGTGAGTAGATTTGATCACATCCTCTGAAGTTGTAAGAACAAGAGGTGATCTCCTTTGAAGTGTACAAAATTATTAGATGACTTGATGGGGTGAATGCAGGGAGAATATTTCTACCCCTTAACTTTGGCTTATTTGTTCAAAATATCTTTATTGAGCATGCTGCACCTTTTCATTTATCTGCACCAGAGGATTGAAGACTCAGTTACTGATTGCGTTTGAAACTAATTTCTTGATATTAAAAGAATTGAGGGATATTGAGATAGGGCAGGAAAATGATTGAGGTAGAAGATCAGATACAAGCTTGTTGAATGGTAGAATGTCTTGGAAAGCTGAATGGCCTACACTTGCTCCTATATATTTGGAAGGGGTTTGACAAGGTAGATTCTAAAAGGATTTCCTGATGGGGGTCTGGAACTAGAGGGATGGCCTTTGTAAAGGGGTACAGTCAACTAACGATGAGGCGTTGCATCTCTGACACTTATATTTTTGAAATGCTGTGTCCCAGGGAGCTCCAGATTTCAAGTTATTTCGTATATTCAAGGCTGAGGGAGACGTGTGTGTTTTTAGATTATTCAGGTAGCCAGGACTTTCTGGAAATCTGAAGTGTAATATAATTTGATTTTGCAGCAGTATTTAATAAACAGAATAGAAAATAATAGTGCAACAGATCATGCTGTCAGATTGGGTGTTTCTTGATTATGATTTGAAAACCTCCAAGTTTTGTCTCAGAGGATATTGTGGAATGAGATGGGGCAGAATGTAGTGCTATCCTACTGAATGTGACCCGCTTGGATGGGTATCTGCTGGTGGTAGTGTTCTTGTGTGTAGTCTGCACTTAGCTTCTAAATTTCTTTATGTTTGAGATGTGCTCTAGATTCAAGCAGTTAAAATTGAGCTGGGAAAATTATTTTTCACCTTAGGGTTTTGGCTAATCCTTTATCAATTGTGTGGTGTTGTCACTATGATCGTAATCCTTAGAAGGAAAAATGGAAACTACTTCCCATTCCACTAGCAGCTAATGGTGCTTATGTTGCAGACTTGCTGCGTAAAACAATTCTATAGTGAAGCTCCTAGTTTCTGGTGCCATGGTAACCCTTCTGCATTGTTAATAGATTTTGAAAAAGTTCAACTGCAAAAGATGGCACTACCATTAAAACCTCTGATTCATGAGTTTGCTCCAGTCTGCTGTACTTTTATTTTCATGACTAAAAAAAGAAAATGAGGAATATGTCCATGCAATGTAGCCAAAGCATGTACAATTGCTTTGTTAGCTCATTCAAGCAGCCTGAGCCTGCATGTCTGCCAAGGGCAAGCTAGCCCAATTTTAAAATTAAATTTTAAATTTTATTTACAGCATGGTAACAGGGCCTTCCAGCCCAACGAGTCTGCGCCGCCCATTTTAAACCCAGTTAACTTACCTGTACGTCTTTGCAATGTGGGAGGAAACCCACGCAGACACGGGAGGACGTACAAACTCCTTACAGACAGCGACGGGAATCGAACCCCAATCACCGGCGCTGTAATAGCGTTGCGCTAACTGCTATGCTACTGTGCCGCATTTGACAGCAACTTCCTGTGTTTGTATTGCTGTTAGACATTTCTAGGCACTTATGAACATATTCCTTTTTTTCACTAGTTCTGAATTTCCCAGAGGTGGTAAAACTGCCCTGCTAGAAAGCAGTTTGGATATCCTGATGTGCGAGTTATGATATTGGTGCTATTCCTTCTATTACTAATCTGTCACTTGCCCAGTCAGCATCAGTGATCAGCTTGGGCAGTATCTGTGGAGAGAAAACTAACATTTCACTAACATGCACTAACATTTCAGATTTACAACCTCATTAGAACTGAAAAATCTGGATAGATATAAACAGGAAAAAGGCTTGGGAGATCAGGAAATTGTTTCTTAATAAAGTTAGTGTTGAGTGGCTTGGATAATGGTGACAGGCTGGAAAGGGAGGATGACCAAAAGGTTAAAAGAAAGAAAGATGAATATTGAGAAATTGCAGGTCCTTTTGTAATGTTCTGAAAATAAATCGTGAAACAGTATGAACATGTTCAATTCCTGGACTTTAAAGTTTCAAACTATTGAGTTTTAATGTGTTTTCTGTAGTCCCAGTCCCCAAGACTAACAAACTGCCTCTACCTCATTTCTGCAGCTAACAGTCATTTGTTTGAGTCAACAGCCAGCTATTTAGTGAAGTGCAAAACCAAAGAAAGCTGGTTGCCAAGTATAGGCATTAAAATGTTCTGAGTGCTTGAGCTTTCTAGCTTGTAATTGCAGTTTCCAAGTCATTTGTTAACCCAAATTGATTATCATCCAGTCCAGTTTTCATTGCTTGTAACGGTACAGAGTAGGTGAAAGAACAATTGTGGATTGCACCTTGACTGACTTTGAATTCAAGTGAAACTAAGAAATCACTGGCTTTTGGGATGATTTTATTTTTCTTGCTATTGATTAGAGTCTGTCTTTTGCAAAATGAGAGAAATAACCCCTCCATTACAGAAGTTATTATGTAATGGGCGAGAGCGTTGGATGCAGCCAGAAGGGACCGGACTATCTCAGCTGTAGTACAGAAGATTTCTGTTGAAAAAAGTAGCTCCTCTAGCAAACCTGTTACCCACAGTTACAAAACCGGCTTCTGCTTGACAAGATGGATGTTTGCCCAGCTATGGCCTGTTCACAAAAAGTAGGACAAATCCAAAGCCTACACATCACCACCAAAGTGGTGGAATATGTCATTAATGATGCTATCATGTGATATTTACTTACCTGCTCAATAGTTCTCAGTTTGGGTTTTCTCAGGGCCACTCAGCTTCAATCCCACCATGGACAAGAGCTACATTCCAGAAGTCACTTGACTTGGTATGGCATGAAGGAGGCCTGGTAAAACCTGAATTAAGAGCGTCATGGAAAAACACTTGTGGTAAGAGTTGTATGTCAAATTCAAGTTTATTGTCATATGCAGAAGTACATGTATGCATGGATGCAATGAAAAGCTTGCTTGCAGCAGCATCACAGGAACATAGCATCATAAGTAGCATTCACAAGAAATCATGAACATAAAGTAGACACCATTTTTACATGAAAAAAAACACAATTAGAACATAAAACCCAAAGGAAAGTGGTTGTTGAAGGTCAACCATCCAAGCATCAGGACATTGCTCGCGAGTTTCCCATTGATCTATTCATCTTTCCCTGCTTCATCAATGATTTGGCTTCCATCATGGGGTCAGAAATAGGAATGTTCAATTTGACCGGTTGCATTAATGGATAATGTATGATATACATATATGGATTATATTATTGGATAATTAGGATAATGGATAATAAACAATTTGGGTCAACAAATGAGTTGGAAACTGCATTTGCAAGCTAGAAGATGATCAACAGTTGCTCAGCAAATAGGCAGCTGGACCTTTATACAGCTAGACCTGCAGAGCATTGGGAGGGTTGAGAAGTGGCAGGTGATGTTTCTTGACACTTTTCTCTGGCACCACTGACCATCTCCAATTGGAGAGTTTAACTCCCTAACCCTGACTTTTAATGGTATAATCGTGAGTTTCCCCACAATCTGGAATTGCCATCTACTGGAAGCTTGACTGGATGATAAGATATCTTTATTAGTAACGTGTACATTGAAACACACAGTGAAATATATCTTTTGTGTAGTGTTCTGGAGGCAGCCTGCAAATGTTGCCACACTTATGGTGCCAACATAGCATGTCCACAACTTCCGAACTGGTAGATCTTTTAGAATGTGCAAAGAAACCGGAGCACCTGGAGGAAACCCACGCAGACGTGGGGAGAACGCTGCTGTAATAGCATTATGCTAACTGCTACACCACCGTGTCTGCCCATTGGATGACATGCGTCTACTGTGGCTACAGGAACACTTTGGAGTGGGGTATCCAGCAGTGAATGACGTTGGTATTGGTTTATTATTGTCACTTGTACGGAGGTACAGTGAAAAGCTTGTCTTACAAACTGATCGTACAGGTCAATTCATTACACAGTGCAGTTACATTGAGTTAGTACAAAGTGTGTTGATGTAGTACAGGTGTTAACAGTACAGAGTAGTGTCACAGCTACAGAGAGAGTGCAGTGCAATAAGGTGCAAGGTCACAACAAGTGATGTGAGGTCATAGTCCATCTCATTGTATGAGGGAACCGTTCAATAGTCTTATCACAGTGGGGTAGAAGCTGTCCTTAAGTCTGGTGGTACGTGCCCTCAGGCACCTGTACCTTCTACCCGATGGAAGAGGAGAGAAGAGAGAATATCCCAGGCGGGTGGGGTCTTTGATTATGTTGGCTGCTTCACCAAGACATCGAGAGGTAAAGACAGAGTCCAAGGAGGGGAGGCTGGTGTCCGTGATGCGCTGGCTGTGTCCACAACTCTCTGCAACTTGCGGTCCTGGGCAGAGCAGTTGCCGTACCAAGCCGTGATACATCCAGATAGGATGCTTTCTATGGTGCATCGGTAAAAGTTGGTGAGAGTTAAAAGGGACAAACCAAATTTTTTCTAGCCTCCTGAGGAAGTAGAGGTGCTGGTGAGCTTTCTTGGCCGTGGCGTCTATGTGATTTGACCAGGACAGGCTGTTGGTGATGTTCACTCCCAGGAACTTGAAGCTCTCAATCCTCTCGACCTCAGCACCATTGATGTAGACAGGTGCGTGTACACCACCCCCTTTCCTGAAGTCAATGACCAGCTCTTTTGTTGACATTGAGGGAAAGGTTGTTGTCATGACACCATGTCACTAAGCTCTCTATCTCCTTCCTGTACTCTGACTCATCGCTGTTTGAGATACAGCCTACAACTGTGGTATCATCTGCAAACTTGTAGATGGAGTTAGAGCAGAATCTGGCCACACAGTCGTGAGTGTATAGGGAGTAGAGTAGAGGGCTGAGGACGCAGCCTTGTGGGGCACCGGTGTTGAGAATAATCGTGCCGGAGGTATTGCTGCCTATGCTCACTGATTGCGGTCTGTTTGTTAGAAAGTCAAGGATCCAGTTAAAGAGGGATATGTTGAGTCTTAGGTCTCGGAGTTTGGTGACAAGCTTGCTTGGAATTATTGTATTGAAGGCAGAGCTGTAGTTAATAAAACAATAGTTTAACATATGTGTCTTTACTGTCCAGATGCTCCAGAGCGGAGTATAGGGCCAGGGAGATGGCATCCGCTGTAGACCTGTTTCGCTGATAAGCAAATTGCAATGGGTCCAGGTTGTCTGGTAGGCTGGAGTTGGTGCGTGCCATGACCAACCTCTCAAAGCACTTCATGATGGTGGATGTCAGAGCCACTGGTCGGTAGTCATTGAGGTATGTTACCTTGCTTTTCTTTGGTACCGGGATGATAGTGGTCTTCTTAAAATAGGAGGGAACCTGAGATTGAAGCAGGGAGAGGTTGAATATGTCTGCAAATACTGCCAGCTGATCAGCACAAGATCTGAGCACGCGGCCCGGGACACCATCTGGGCCAGGTGCTTTCCTTGTGTTCACTCTCCAGAAGACTGATCTTATGTCCTCCACTGTGATCACAGGTCCAGCTGCGTTGGTGGCTGTCAGGGTGGATGGTGACAATCCATTTCCCTTTCGTTCAAAACACGCATAAAATGCGTTAAGTTCATCAGGAAGGGATGTGCTGTTGTTAGCTATGCAGCCTGACTTTGTCTTGTAGCCTCTTATGGTTCTACCACGTGCAGATTAGTATCATGATGAGATATTTTGCAGATCTTGTGTTATGTGCAATTTTGAAGATCAGTTTTTAAAAAATCAACTTAATTAGTATTACCTCTGCCATTGGTATACTGTGGTATACTCAGTTCCTCCCAACCCTGATCACCACAAGGGAGGACAAAGGCACTCGGTACGCAATGAGTGCCACCATTTGCAAGTTCCCCCCTCCAAGTTACACATTCTGGTTTGAAAATATAGTGGCCTCGTCCGTCAATCCCCAAAGTGGTTCACAATGCATCTCAGGTGCTCTTTTCCATTTTTCCTAGATGTGCTTATCTGCCCTGTACCCCATTTATTATACAGACCTACATCCACCAGTACCTTGCATGTTTTATGGTGAAAGACCCATGCCCACAAGTATAGTACACCTTACTCTAGATCTGAGTTGGAACTTTGGCTCAGAAGACTCAGGTGTTCCTGATATGGTTACTAGATATCTCATCCTTGGTGCTGGGCAGGTCCTATCTTGGGCTTTTAGTTGAAACTTGGTCTCCACACACTTTACCTGGTGCTGTTCCTGCTGAGTCTGTTGAGAGAGTTCCTGGGACTGTTGTCTAGCAACAGTGGATCCAGCTAGCCTGGTGACCAGACAGGACACTGGTGAAGTTGCAGGACAGCAATTGTGGACTGGATGGATCCATTCTGGGTTTGTATGTTATGTTTGCTACTTTAGAAGCAATTGTGTGACTGGTGAAATATTTGTTAATGGTAACAAGATGCAGAATTAAATTCCTTTTTGGATAAGATTGCCAGTGGTGGTGTAGCAGTTAGTGCCAGTGACCCAGGTTCAATTCTGGCTGCTGTCTGTAAGGACTATCTACATTCTCCCCATGTCTGTGTGGGTTTCCTCTGGGTGCTCTTGTTTCCTCCCACATTCCAAAGATGTAAGGTTAGGAAGTTGTGGGCATGCTATGTTGGCGCCGGAAATGTGGCGACACTTGCGAGCTGCCCCCAGAACATTCTACGCAAAAGGTACATTTCACTGTGTGTTTCGATGTACATGTGACTAATAAAGACACCTCAGTGATTTTAATTTGCTGTGTAATGATGCTGAAATAGGGTTTATTTAATTAGCGCAGTACCAGTTTGAAACTGTTGACACATCAATCTGCAGCAGCATGAAGACATTAGACACTTTCATCCCTTAAATTTCATCTAGATTTGTATGTCTTTTAGAGCTGATAGATGAATGTCTGAACTACTCCCCTTTCCAAGAATCCTTCAAGTGCTTGGTAGCCTATCATAAGCATTCTCATACAAACTGGCATAATCCATCATTTATAAGTAGGTTGATAACTACAGTGTTCCCTGAATATTCTTAATTTATTTCTTTGATTCCCTTTCTATAGATAGTTTGCATTTTTAAATGTCTAAATCCTTAAAATTTTATTTAGTGCCATTTGGGACTACCTTTTTATTTAAGTGTTCAGCTTAAAGCATGTAGCCCACCTCACAATAGTTGGCTCTATAAGAAATGAAACATTACACACAGGGATCAT
Organism: Pristis pectinata; assembly: GCF_009764475.1. Classification (NCBI taxonomy): domain Eukaryota; kingdom Metazoa; phylum Chordata; class Chondrichthyes; order Rhinopristiformes; family Pristidae; genus Pristis; species Pristis pectinata. The sequence goes on along the minus strand of NC_067432.1, from coordinate 28,081,441 downwards.
TCAACTAAAATTTACGCTGCTGTCACGGTTCAGGCATGATGCACAGATGCTGGACGTTTTGATGCCTTTGACTTTTGTTGATTTTATGGTGATCTTGTCCAAGAAGGTTTATCTGGGATCTGCATCTGTGACGTCTGGAAAATCTAAAATGGTATAGCTTGCTTAGGGATAGGTTGGATGCTGGATTTTGACTCCTATCAACACCAGATTTGGATTAGAATGTACAAGGCATGGTTAATAAGTTTGCAGATGACGCTAACCTAGGTCGTGACGTAGACAGTGAAGAAGATTATCAAAAATTACAGGGGGATCTTGATCAGCTAGGTAAGTGGGCTGAGGAAAGACAAATGGCATTCAATTTGGATAAGTACGAGGTGTTGTATTTTGGGAAGTCATACCAGGGTAGGACTTTAAGTCAGTTGTAGGGCCATGGGGAGTGTTGTAGATGAGAGAGACCTAGGAGTACAAGTACATAGTTCCCTGAAAGTGGTGTCACAGGTAGACGGTAGCAAAGATGATTGGCACGCTGACCTTCATCAGTCAGGCACGGAGTTGGGACTTTGTTGCAGTTGTACAAGACATTGGTGAGTTCAGCCTGGAGGATTGTGTATGGTTTTGGTTACCCTTTTATAGGAAAGATGCCATTAACCTGGAAAGAATGCAGAGAAGATTTACGAGAATGTCTGATAGCTTGAGAGGTTGGGCAGGTGAGGACTTTATTCCTTGAAGCTTAGGAGACTGAGGGGTGACCTTACAGAGGTGTATAAAATCATGAGGGCCATAAACAGGGTGAATGCATACGGTCTTTTTTCCCCTCCATGGAAAGGTATTTTAAAAACTAGAGAGCGCAGGTTTAAGGTAAGAGGGGAAAGCTTTAAAAGGGAGCTCTGGGACAACTTCATGCAGAGGGTGGTGCATATATGGATTGAACTGCCAGAGGAAGTGGTTGAAGCAGGTACAATAAAATATTTAAAAGACACTTTGGACAGGTATATGGGATAGGAAAGGTTTAGAGGGATCTGGGCTAAACGTGGGCCATTGGGACTAGCTTAGGTGGGTATCTTGGTCAGCATGGATGAGTTGGGCTGAAGGGCCTGTTTGTCCTGTATTACTCTGACTCTATGACTCCACAACTACCAGGTTGATTTTTATGTTGGATGGCTACTTGCCTTTTGGGGAATTGGGAGAATGTTTAAGCTGGTTTTGTAATCCTCTCAGTTCGGGGTTGGAGGTGGTGGGGGCTTCTACGGAAACATGGTTGATGGTAAAGATCTTGTTGGTGGGGAACCTGGGCAATAATTAAATGCATCCTAATTGTTAGTGACATGGAAACAAAATGCTGGAAACACTCAGCGGGTCAAACAACATCTATGGATGGAAACTTTCAACGTTTCAGTTTGACTTTGTGCAGATGCTGCCTGACATAAACTTATGAGTACTTCCAATATTTTGCAGTTTTTTGCTTTACCATTATGATTAGTGATATTAGTTTAAGTGGAAATATCAGTCTATTATGCTGCAATAACTTTGTTGGAAATTAACTCTTTTAATATCCCATTACTTATGGGGTTTGAAATTTGCTTATCAACCAAAATGTCAAATTTCTCAGCACAGATTTTGAATATATCTAAATATTTATGTTGGCCCTTTTTATCTTGAAGGCAAACTTACAGCAAGTGTCTTTGAGGCAGTGGTAATTATAGCTTTTGCCCTAGTTTGTGCTTTTAGCATGATGGCTTTTGACATTTTGAGTGAGTGATTTACTGTCTGGTTACATAAAGTAGTGAATCATAACGGAACAAACTATAAGAAATTGTCACCAAAATTGTTGCACAGAGCTCCAGAATTCATTCTTGATTTGTCTTTGCTTAATGATTATTTCATCATTGCTGCTATTTTCTTATAATTCAACAGATGCTTGTTTATGTATTTGCTTCCGTACATTCTTTGGTCAAGAGTGTTGGCAGCAAACAACTCCTCCTAAAACTTAAGGCTGTGAGCTCAAGTTGTACTCTGAGACTTTGCCATTGTGTATATATTAAACTGTCTTCAGTAGGTTCGATGAGTTTGAGGTTTTAGATTCTGTTCTCGTGGATAAGTTCCCGTATCACTATTTGAAGTAGAAATCTTGTGTTTTACTAAACAACACTGATCCCTTATCAGGAAAAGAAATTAACTCCATTTGTTAATTGATTGTAACATTTTGTTGTTTGTGGGAATTTGTTGTGCCAAGTGGCTGGCTGCGGCTGCCTAAAACTTGAAGTCTCAGAAGTTAACTTTTAAATATTCTTGGGCATAAAACATCTGTTATTAAGGCTAATCATGTTCTTTTCTACATGCTGAGTTGTGGAGTCATAGAGTAATACAGCACAGAAATAGGCCCTTTGGCCCAACTCGTCCATGTTGACCAAGATGCTCATCTAAGCTGGTCCCATTTGGTCCATATCCCCTAAATTTTTCTATCCATGTACCTGTCCAAATGTCTTTTAAATGTTGTTGTTATTGTACCTGCCTCAACCACTTTCTCTTGTTGAAGAACAGATACTTTCTCATGATGTTGTTGACCTGGAGTTTCTGCTCTGCTTTATCTGTTGACCATCAGTCATTCCTTGGGGCTGGAGAGTGAGCAGAACAGCATTTGGCACTGATGTTGTGAAGGGTGGGATACTTCCCCTTGGACCAGGTTTTGGTCCCACCATTTGATCTAATCTAGCCTTGTGTGCATGTCCCATCAGCTCATTTGTCCTTCACTGATGGAATGGACTAACATCCTGATACCTTGGCAGACACTTCAGCACTTATCTTGGTCTCGGGTTGCTTGTCTGGGCTGGCGTGTGCTTATTTCTTCCCTACTCTCTTTCACTCCCCTCCCCCACCGCCACCACCACCAAACTCCTGTGTTGCCGTTGCCATCTCTCCCTGGCAGGAGGAGAGAGGATTGATTGCTCAACTCACATTGAGGTGAAGGCCCAATATATTCAGAATTGCTATTAGAGTTGAGCCCTAGAACCTATTGGAAAAAATTCTTGTTAATGGCTTTTGTTGACTAGGTTGTTGTCTTGGCTTTGAAGGCCACAGGGAGATAAAAGAGTAATTTTTATTTGCATTGAGCGAGGCTCAAGAAATGTAATTGCATAAAGTTTTGGCTTTTGCTCCAGTGTCTCATCTAGCTAATAAAGAAGTTCAAAGCTTTGGGAGCATATCTCTGAAAGCAATCAGACAAATTTCTTTTTCAGTAGTGTCTGGTTATGGTGATCCTGATTTGCTTGCAGCTGCTATTGAGGCATTCCCTGTGTGTTGGACAGGGCTGGGTTGTATTGTTCTGTGACAACCTGCACAATGGACCATCCAGTGAGAGCTAATAATGTTTTCTCTCTCCACTTTCACTTCCAAGAGCGTTATCAGTCTAATGGAGCTTATTTGTGTGAAATGAGCTGAGTTAGTTCTGCCTTTTGGACTTCATATCAGATGCTGTTTAATGAATTTTCTGTCTATTTAACTTTGGCCAAACCATCTGTTAACTGATGAGTAGCTATCCTGAAAGCAGAGGAAACCTAAGGGTCAAGTTGACTCTACAATGACGTATTTGGCAGGAAGAAATTGAATCTGCATTGAGGATCAACTTCTGACCAAACATATTCTTGATTGACTTGCCTTTTGGAATCTGAAAAAGCATACTTGTCCCTGCAAGCTAAAATTCCTCCCTGTCGGGTTCATCATTTAGCAAAGCCAGTGCCTTAACAGATGGCAACGAAACCAGCAGAGAATGCACCATGGTTGAGAATGGAAATATTAAGAACATTAAGAGAATTTTCTGTGCAAGGCAAAGTTAAACGTTAAAGGGTATTTCTTTAAAGATGGGATTTATTGTAAAACAAAATTGTATCTTTATTGCGGGATGCTTGTGTGTCTCAAACTGCATTTCAGAAAACAAAATAGGTTGTTCACATGTTGAAGGTAGAAATGCTGTAATAATTGAACAGGACTAAGTGATAAAACAATTTGAATGGAGTTATACAATTTGCTGAACCTCAAACTATTTCAGCATTACACCTTCGTGTAAGTTGGGAGAATTTGATTTAGAAAAATGCATCATGTTATTTGCTGTAAGAATCTATACTTATGAGTATCATTACAGTTGAAATGAAGTTAGAAACTTGGGCAGTGCTTGATAGAAGCATAAACACACCTGTTATTAATATATCGGAAATCTAGTTTTACTGGTTAAAATCTATCATTGGATCAGCTTAGACAGATGGCAAGCCTGCACCTTTTGTTTTGACATTGCTTTGAAAATAAATGTTTTCATGTGTGGTTTTTCATCTTGAACTGAATTATTAATTGGTTGTTTGGACATGCTATGAAAATCTTCTACAATTGTTAAAAGTTGAAGTTTAAAAACAAAAGATTTCTTTACATCTTAATGTTTCCATATTTAAGTTTATTTATACTTTGTGCCTTCTGAAGGAAAGATGAGTGAACAGAGATGACTGTAAATTATCTGATTATCTTCTACTTAGACCAACATTTGTGTATGTTTGCATACACCTAACACATTGAAATATGTAATCACAAGTGATGGAAGTAGCGGTGAAAAATTTTGTTCTTTGAAGTTGACATTTGGGAAGATTCTGCTAATGGATAGCCAAATATCACACCTGGATATGCAACTTTTATTTTTTTTTAGTAATGTCATTCAAAGAAGGAAAGAAATCACATTCTGAGTACAGGGTTGCTCTTTGTGCAGAATGAATTGTGTTTTCCTTTAGTGTTGGGAAAAATTAAATGATCTGCAGAATCTGAAGATTTACTAAACTTACTGATGAACATGAAGGGAGTTGTGAAGGATACATGAGACTGCAGAGGGACGTACTAGTGAAAAGAATGGGCAAAGATCTGGTAAATGAAGTATAATGTGGGAATATATGAAATTGTCTATGTGAGCAGAGAAAAGTAAAAGTGTATTATCAAAAGATAGATTGAAGAGCTCAGATGTACAGATATCTGGGTGTCCGAGTGCATGATTTGCAAAATGCCAGCTTGGAGGTGCTGCAAGAAATTTCTGTATTTGCAAAATAATGCAGTAAGCTTGTCTAACAATTTTCAGTTCAACATAATTACTGTAGTTTCCTAAATCTGTCCTGAGAGCATCTTTATCAGAGGTATGCCTCTGCATCTGTCGTCCCACAATCATTGATTTTCTGTGGATGTAGCTTCCTTTCCTTAGCTGACATTGTTCCTGATTCCCTCTCATCTCAACCTTTTTAAATCTGCCATCAATACCATGTCCTTCAAAAACTTGCCCTGTCACAGTATTGAAAGTGCTCTTACCAAATTCACCTTTACATCCTAAATATTTTGACAGGTATTCCTTTCTTCTATGTACTTAACCTGTCTTCAGCTTTTGATGTGCTTGACGGTGTCCTCCCCTGCTATTCCCACTCCACTGTTGCCTATTTGAATCAGAGCACTCTTGCGTGTTGCCACATCCATAACTATTCAATGGTAGTCAGAAAGTCATCTGTAGTTGCTGCTTTTCCCTTGCCTGCATCATTATTGCTGCTGTTCCTCTGGAATCTATCCCTGGGGCTCCACTATGTTATGTAAATTTGGCTTTGGCAACATCTTAAAAAGTGTCATTTCCATTTTTATATTGACAAAACCTTCAACGATCTCCTTGAACTGGTACACTGCTTGTCAGTTATTTGATACTTGAACAGAAATCATCTCCAATCTTCCTCTGTCGTAAAGTCTTCCGACTCCATCAAAAGCATTAGTGCATTTCAAGCCACTGTACCTCTCTGACACCTGTGTGTAACTAGACTTGTCGCAACCAGGTTGTTGCATTTCACTGTAAGATATGCACATCTGTGTTGTCGTTAAATTAGTCCACTTCTGGATTAGTAACACCACCTGACTCCTTATCTGCCTATGTGCTATTGAAAGTCTCATCCTTGACTTTATTGCCTTCTGGACTTAACTAATCCCATCTTGCCTCCCTCATGCATCCTTTGTAAAGTTAGCCATCTGTGTACAAACAAAGCAACTTGGCTGATGCCAAGACTCGATTGAGTAATGCCTTGCTTTCAAAATTCATATTCTCTCTTTCAAATCCCTCCAGGGCTTTGTCCCATTTCCATAAACTCCACTCTTTTGGACTGTATTTCAGGCCTCTGGCCACATGATCATCACGTTTAACCAATATCACGTTGTGGCCAGGCATCATTTTGTTTTGATAATGCATCTTCAAAATGCTTTTGAATATTTTGCTGTTTTGGTATGCATTTGTTTTATTTTAAGTATGATGAAAAACTGCAAGCTGACGGAAGAAGAATAGTGATGGATAGAAATGTTATACAGTTAGATACTCTTTTCGATTTGGAAACCTGACTGACGTGGAAGGCAACATTTGGTCAAATTGTGAAAAGCAACCTTTACAAAAGGAAAGAATAATGTTAAACTTACAGAAACAGCTATACAGTATGTTATTCAGGGCTTTCATTTGTTCATTAAAGAATTATTATATTTTGCTTTTTTAGCATTTAATGGTAAAGAGATTTTGTACTGGACCTGCATTACTTGTGTCAGTGCACTGGATGGTGTGGTCTATCAGAGGACTGTTTCAGTTCTGAGATCTTGATTTGAATCCAATCCAAGCTAAGTCTCCTTTACCGTCTTGGGAGAGTAGCATCAGAAACATTTCCAAGCACACACATGCATATGATTTTGTACTAATTGGCGATTCATTTGGAGGTTCAGGGATAAAAAATGTTACTAGGACTAGCTAAGGTGTGTGGTCAGAGAAGAGCTGAGGGAGCATGTTTTGCTTTTGAAGTGTCTTAAAATGGCTGGTGCTAGTCTAAAATGGAAAATTGACTTTTGTGCTTTTCTCCTATCGCAGTGAGCACATTCAGGTAAAAGCTAGAAATGAAGTTCAAAATTATTGGAGTGCATTCCTTCGTTTTAAGAATCTCTCTAAAGGAATTTGGCAGGATGCTATTAGTTTTATCAGTATTTAGAAAATGATTAAGGAATGTTATTGTATTAACTCTAACTGAAAATTTTCAAGAAAATGATTTAGTAAACACTGAACTAATACTAACACCTTTATTGAGAGCTATCTTCAGTCTAAGTAACATAGCATTTTCTTTTGATAGTAATGGAAGAACGAACAGGTACAAGTTCTTGGGGATCATCCGATCAGCCAAGTCCACCATATGAGTCTTCAAGGGTAAGTTGGCTTCATTTCTAACATTTTTCTTAACATGCAATTCAGTGCTGGTATGAAATCAGTTACTTCTGTTGTATATAATTTTAATGAGTTGTATTTTGAGTAATTTTCATTTTCTAATACTTCTATTGAATTCCAGTGACGTATATAAAAAAAATCAATTTTGTTTAAAAGCAGAGAATTGATTGAGCTTGTTTACATAGTGTATCTGTATTTGTTTTTGTCAGATGCAATTCTGAAGGAATGTGAAAACTGATTCCTTATCCTTTGTATTTCTCAGAATTGTTGCAGTCATGACTGACATTACTCTTACAAGTCCAATCCTTAACTGCTTACTATAACCCTTACAAAGCATAGGTGCATTGTAAGACAGATGGGGGAAGGAGGTCAACAAGGAGTTTCAGGATCTCGGTAATCATTAAGAAAATGTGCATCATGAGGGGGAAAATGATGATGATGCCTCATTATGTGCTTTCTTGCTTTTGAGCCTTTTTCCTCATTGGTTCTCTCTGCTGTGACTCGAGTTGGAATGGGTGAGAATGGAAGACCAAATGAGGAGGGATGTAAAGTTGGAAAGGGGAAATTTGACATCTGTCAACACTTATTGACACTAATTGTTATAAATTGGTTCAATAGGCAACAATTTTGACCTAGAGTTCCATGAGGGAGAGGGAAAAAGTGATCTATGCTTAGAGTTTGGAAGGGTGAGAGGTGATCTCATGGCATCAAAACAAAATTCTTAATATTGACATGCTGTTTCCTTGCGCTGCAGAGTCTTGACAATGGGACATAATTTCAGAGTAAGGGATTGGAAGTTTAGGACTCGGATGAAGAGATTAATTAACTCCATGTACTGAAAATCTTTGTTCCATCTGCAGAAGGCTGTGAATGCTCAGTTTCAAGTTTCTGTTGATTTTTAATGCTTTAATGTTAATTTTCCATGTTTCACACTGAAATTGTTGGCGGTGGATCACTCTGGCTGCATCCTGTATATTTTGTTATGTTTTGCTTGAGTTGACAACTGTATAATACTGTGTTAGGGAAATGGCCTCTCTTGGCATTTTTTTTTCCCAACTGAATTCCTTGTATGTCTGCCTTTTTTGTTAATGTATGTATTTTTGCAAAGGTTCGCATAGCAATATTGCACGTGTTCCATTACCAGCCAAGTAAACTAACCCACAATATGGTTCTGTGAACTTCAGTTAAAAATTTTAATTGTGAAATGTAATCCCTTATTTCCTATGCTCCAATTACTTGTTAATGACAGGACTGAAATGCAAAATCTGTGAAGCTCTTGGTTTCTGTTTTTAAAAAAAACTAGCTACCATCCAAATGAAGCTAGAAGTGGGTTTTCCGAAAGAGCATTGTGCAGCACTGTTGCTGCCTTGTGCTTGCGCTAAATTAACCTAACATTGAAACTTTGATCAGCAGGGATTTTAGGGTAAGTTGTGTTGCCCATATTCAAGTCAGAACCATTACAGTTGTTGTCCAGTATTACTTGTGTTGAGTAAGAAAATTTTACAACATTCCATGGTGATATTGGCAGTGCATTAGACTCTTTAACATGTTGCATGTTAGAGTTTAATATTTGTGTCATAGGACCTTACAACATAGAAGTCATCTGTTTTTATTCGAAAAAAAAATTTGTAAGTCCTAACACCATTCTCCCCTCTCCCCTGCTCTTGACTAATATGAAACTTAATTCATAGTCAGAGCAGGTGGTCAGTGGCGTGACTGTAGTGACTTGGTGAGAACAGGTAGAAGAGTAGGAGCGCAGTTTAAAACGGGGCAGTTACAAGAAGGATAATGAAGATCTTGTTCAAGTCATAATTGAGACAGACTGAACAAATCTGTGGTTATCACCAATTTGGAGAGTGAAAGTTGTTGCTGCACCTCTTGACTTTGTATAACTGAAAATGCTGGGTTTTGCTGAAAACTAACAATGTAAAAAATAAAAAACAAAAATTGAGCTGGATTTAAAATAAGCTAAAGCATAAATAATAAAGGGCAACTTAGCTTTTCCTTCACCTTGATCTTTCCCCTACAATCCTCAGAAATCAATGATGATTGTGAATCCGAGCGAAGTCTAAATTGACACAGTATCAAAATGATGTTTTCCCCCAATGCAGTGCTGGAGAAGTCCAGAAAAGTGCTCACGGGACCTTGCAGTTGGACTCCAGTGATGGAGTGATTTGTCAGATATAGCTCTCTCTGAGTTTGTCAGTGAGGCACAAACTTCTATGCTGCACAGCACACATATGGAAGTCTAGGATCTGAGTTTTGGGACAGCCAGCAAAAGTCAGAATAATGTCTCTGCATTCCCAAGTGCATATTTTATGCCATTGAAGCAGTTTTTTTCACTTCTAAATTTCAGGTTAACTAGCATTGTATTGCTTTAATTATAGTTACATTTTGTAGTAATGAGGTACTTTAATGTACATGGGTGCTTCAATTCTTCCATCCTTTAGTATTCTGATCTTTTCAATATAAAGTGCCTGATGAATCCCTGCATTGACCCCTTATATTGCCATAGTTTTGGTATCTAATTGGAGTGTGTCAGTCTCCTTCTAATTGGTCTGCGAAATATTTGTGTACCTCTCTAAATTAATGCAATTGCCCATGTAGAGATGTAATTCATAGATTTAAAATCAGATAATAGTAGCCTTTAATGAAATAATTCATCTATATGTCGTTAGAGTCGTAGAATCATGCAGCATGGAAACAGGCCTTTTGGCCCAACTCGTCCATGCTGACCAGAAGGTTGTATTAATCCCATCTTCCAACACTTGGCTCTTAGCCTTCTCTGCCTGAATGATTGATTTCAAGTGCTCATCTGGACACATCTGAAATGCTGTCAGCAACCCAGCTCATTCTCTGTCAAACAGGTACTTGCCACTCTGGGTGAAGAAGATCTTCCTCATATTCTCCCTGGAAACTCCTTCCCCCATAACTTAAATCTGTGTTCTCTTGTTTTATTCACTTCTAAGGGGAAAAGTTTCCTGTAGTCTACCCTATCTGTAATCTTCAATTTTGTATACCTCAATCATGTTCTGTGAAGGAAATTGGCTCGGAGGTAGGAAACAGAGGATGCTGGTTGAAGGTTGTTTCTCAGGATGTAGACTGGTGTGCTGCAGGGGTCAGTGTTGGGACCCTTGTTATTCATTATTTATATAAATGGTTTGGATGTGAATGCACAAGGCTTGATCAGCAAGTTTGCAGATGACACAAAATTAGAAGGTGGTATTGATAGTGAAGAAAGTTACCGTAGATTACAGGGGATCTTGATCAGTTAGGGAAGTGGGTTGAAGAGTGTCAAATGGATTTCAATACAGATAAGTGTGAGGTGGTGCATTTTGGAAAGTCAAACTAGCATAGGACTTGTACTATGAATGGCAGGGCACTAGGCAGCTTAATGGAACCGAGGGACCTAGGAGTACAAGAAAGCAGTGCCACAGGTATTCAGGGTGGCGGAAAAGGCATCTAGCATGCTGGCCTTCAGTCAGGGCATAGAGTATAGGAGTTGGGATGTTGCAGTTGTATGAGTCGTTGGTGAGGCTGCACTTAGAGTACTGTATACAGTTTTGGTCACCCTTTTGTAGGAAAGACGTGGCTAAATTAGAAAGAACGCAGAAAAGATTTATGTGGATGTTGCCAGGAGAGGTTGGCCTGGCTAGATCTTTATTCCTTGCAAGGTAGGAGAATGAGGGGTGATCTTGGAGGTTTATAAAATCATGAGGGGCATAGATAAGGTGGATGGTAGCAGCCTTTTCCCCAGGGTAGGGGAGTCCAAAACTAGGGAGCATAGATTTAGGGTAAGAGGGGAAAAATTTAAAAGGGACCTGAGGGGCAACTTTTTCACACAGAGTCGTGAATATATGGAGTGAGCTGCCAGAGGAAGTGGTTGAGGCAGGTACAATAGTATCATTTATGGAGCACTTAGGGGAGGGGAGGGGCCTGGAGGAATATGGGTCGAACATAAGAAATCGGGACGAGCTAGGTGGACAACGTTGTTGGCATGGACTTGTTGGGCAGAAGGGTCTGTATCTGTGCTGTACTACTACAGACCTAGCTTCAGTCTTTCCTCGTAACTGAACCGCTCCATCCCAGGCAACATGGTGAATCTCCTCTGCACCCTCTCCAATGCTATCACTTTCTTATAGTGTAGTGATCAGAATTGCACACAGTACTTCAGCTGAGGTTTGACCAAGGTTTTATAAATTTGGAACATAACTATTCTACTTTATTAGTTGGAGCACAGAATACAGAAAGCCAGCATCCCATATGCCTTCCTAACTACAATGCCTACTATGTTGCCACCTTCAATGATCTATGGATGTACTCAAGGTCTCGCTGTTCCTCAGTATTCCCTACAACCCCACCATTCATGGTGTATGTCCTTGCCACAGTAGTACTCCCAAAATGCATCACCTAACATTTGTCTGGATTAAACTCCATCTGCCATTTTTCAGCCCATTTCACCAACACATTGGCATCTTTGTCACCTGAGACTATTTTCCACACCATCAACGACAATGATTGCAGAGAAGTTCTGCCACTAATTTTGGTTTGGTAATGCTGTTAGTTCAGTCAGGGATCTGCTATAAAAATGTTGATAAATTATTAAATGGATGAACATGCTGTTGGATTTTCACTGATGTTAAAGAGTTAATAGTACATAGAACCTTTCCTAAAAATTGTTTTATGATGCCTTTGGTTAAGTTTTCATTGAGTTTGAAGTATATTGATGATGTGGTTTTGCCTCGAGTTGTGGTTCCTGATCATCAGCCTATTGCACAACTGCATTTTGCTTTGCAAGTGATTGGTAGCTTGATTCATGACCTATCCTATACATTCTGAAATTTAAGTTTAACTTGCCGTTGCACCACTGTTTTTTATTTATTTGTGGTCTAGTATGACCACTTTTGATGGTTAATGTGATAATCTTGTGCTTTGTATGTAGTTTAGATAACCTCTCACTCGTATTAAGTGATGCTTTTAAAAAGTTCATTGGTTCTCCAGCACTTGATAAACATTCCAGTGTTTTTCTTGTAAAAAAGAAGAAACCACATTAATAACATACTCTATCTAACATTTTAAAAGCTAGCATGGGAGCATTGCATTTTTTGTGTATAACCAAATGTGTCTGTACACTGCCCTTTTACTAATAAACCTTGTGCAACTCGCCCTTGTGAAGTAGGCAAGTAACTGTTATGCTGTGCTAATGTCAGCTTTCAATGACATGTCCCTTTTTAAAGATGTTTCATCAAGTTTGTAAAATTACCAATGATCTTTTAGACAGATTTAGAAGTAGAAATGCCAATAGCTAGCCGTACATGATCTTTGGAGCAAAAGACATTGGATGTAATGAGAACACTTATATGATGACAGTATATTCTTGGTTTGCCTTTTATATTGGAAAACCTCTTCAGGCTGAAGAGGCACATGTTAATCATAATATGCCGCTGAGGTTTTAAATCTCAAGCCTTTTGGTGAGCATTTAGTCATTTATCAATTGTGGAGCAGTTGATGAATCACCTTGCAGAAAATCAAACTGCTGTCTTCATTTTGCTCTTGCCTTTTAGTTTATTTTCATTTGATACAGAGATAGCCACGTGATGTTAATCTTGGTTGTCGGTTATTTGTTTCTCAGGCCAGGAGAGAAGCAGTGGGATACCAGAGGACACACCTCTAATCAGACTGAACTGTAAATGTCATTGAGAATACTTCCTTTATGTCTATCACATGCGTATCATTGATTCTGAAGTAGTTAAACTGAAGCAAAGATTCACCTGGGATTTTTGATTCTCAAAAGATTACTTTAAGGCAGTGTAACAGAAGAAGCTGTGACATGCATCCATAAGCAGTGATTTGACAGTTATTTAGCCAGCAGTCACTAGCCCTTTGGTTGAACTGATGGCACATAGCACAGATCGTGTAGCCTGTTTTTGCCCTATTAATGCTGTCTTGAAAGTTTGCCTCCAGCCTGGCGAATGATGAATGTTCAGTGACTGCTGATCTAATAGTCCCAGAGGATTCTGGGTTTTAGGCTGCAGAAGTTGCCGTGGACCTTTTTTTGTTAGTGGTGCCCTATGTGCTGCCCTGTGGTCCTCGAATTCAGTACCATGAGCACATTTTATTCTGTTGCATTTGCTCATCATGTTCATTCTGTTGTCATCTGAGGTTGGAATCAATGAAAAATATCTGGAAAGAATTGCAGACGAGGTTCTATATTCTCTTGAAAGTGTACTGTTAACCTTTCCATGAAGGTGGCTTTTTTTAAAAAAGCAAATATAGGTCATAATTACAAGAGGTAAAATTGATCAATGTGGTTTGGCAAGTTTGTGCTTCAGACAACTGATTTTATTTCAACTACATCAATACTTGGCTGTTTCAAGTAAAACTTTTCAGTTTTAATTACTTGTGCTTACTGGAGCGTAAGATTTTTATCTTCCTATTTCGGTTGCTTTTTAATACCAGTAGTTCTCTTGGCATTGCACATGGGGAATGCAGTTTAGAGGTGCATTGCAGTCGAAGTATGAACCGTAATGTAAATCTAATGCATCAAGATAACAGACGGGTACTGCCATGGTAAGACATCTGCAAATACATTCCAGTTTCTTTCTCATCTGCATTCTGCCCCTTAGAAGCAATATTCAAAAATAATGCTGGTTTCAACTAACACCTAGCTCCTCGCTACCACTTCATTCAATTTGTATGTTGTCTGTAAATTGGCAGATTTTGTTCTGTATCTCGAATTGGTTGAGCAGAGTTTTTTTTAACTAAAATACTGAAGTCATTGTCTTTAGTCCCAGCTAGAAATTCTTTTCCTGGCAACTGACTAAAGTTGAACTTTGGTGTCATTTGATCCCACGATGACTTAAAAGCACATATTTGTACCAAACCTACGATCATCTGCTTCCACTCTGATAACATGACCTGATTTAGCCCCTGTTTCAACTCCTGCAAACTTCATCCATGCCATTGGCTATTTATGAAGCTTGATTATTCTGTTGGATTTCTGCCTACCCTCATGAGTTATTTAATTTCCAAGTTGTACTTTTATAAAAATGTATCAAATTAGACAATAGGAAGTCTGCCTTTCCTTTCCATTTATGCTGTTCATGGAAGATTCTTGGATTATAATCTGTCTAGTATACATAGAACAGAACAGTGCAGCACAGAACAGGCCCTTTGGCCCACAATGTTGTGCTGACATAGCTACTCCCTCCTGCCTACAGAATGCCCATATCCCTCTATTTTCTTCTCATTCGTGTGCCCATCCAAGCCCTTCTTGAATGCCCCCAATGAGTTCACCTCCACCACCCTATCAGGCAACGCATTCCAGGCATCCACCACTGTCAGTAAAAACGTACCCCTCATGTCTGTTCTGAACCTACCCCCTCTCACCTTAAATGCATGCCCTTTACCTGTAAAGTTGTGTTGATGACCCATGTTTATTAAAAGTTAAAATTATTTGCCTTGAATTTATTTTCATAAGGTATGCAAAGCACTATCTCCCTTCTCACTTAATAAAATGGGTCCTTTTAATTTCAGAATTTATCTCTGAGCAGATAAGCCAGCTCCTGATGAAAAGCAAGTTGCCTAATATTTGCCTACAGTCTGCTCATACGGGTTAAAATATCAGGTTTATTTCTTTTGGGGGGAGAAACAGGAGGTCAAGGCCACCCCAGAAATTCAAAGCATTAACAGATATAGGTGTTCCGTAGATGTATTTAGTGACATGAAATATACTTTTTATTTTCATACACTTGTTTATGGATGTGATATTCTATTTACTAGGGAAAATTATTCAGTCTTTTTCAAAATATCCATTAGCCATCTTGCTCACTACAAAATGGTGTCTCAGCTGACACTGGGACTGGCCTATAATCCACAGTAGCCATTTCTGCTCATCACGTGCCCAAACTTGCCTGGTTTGAATATAGATGGCCAGAAAAGTCCCAGACACAGGTGGTGAGCTGTGGTAAGACTTTGGAGAAACCCCAAACTAAAATTGCCTTGACAGTTCATGAAACCTTGGCCTCAATTTGGTCAGCTCTCAAAGCTGTTGGGGCTTTTAATTTTTTTTTTGAAAGTAAAATCTATTAATGTCTTGAATTCTTAAAATCAGGGTACGACATTGACTAAAGCATAAAGCAATTTTTTATTTATCTTACTGTCATTTTGCCTATCTTCCCTGAAGCTCTACAAAGCCCCCTGAAATCAAAGGAACCGTTGATTTAGGAATTGAATTTAATAGCGTAAATGCTGTGTAACGTCCTCTGGGGATTCCAGCAACAGAGTTTCTGGTGACACAAAAAAAAGTACTGAGCAAGTTTGCAACTTCCACATGTGACTTTTGTTTCCATGACCTGACTGGTTACAAGGGGCATTGTAGGGCTTCAAGGATATCAGGTAAGGACAAGGCAACTTTCATTTTTAAAAAAAGTTTTCAATTATTCAGGTCTTTTAAATTGATTGTTTTAAAATTTGAAAACGTGTATTTCAATAGAGTAGATTTTATAGATGTGTGGGGAAACACTTGCATTTCCATTCTTGGCCCTCCGTGTCAGTTACAGGAGCTGCAGGTGCTGAGCTATTCATGAAATGAGTACCTCTTTCTACTAATTTTAATGTGATGTGCAAATAGTAAATTTGCCTGGATGAGAAGTTTCTCTATTTTCTGTGAACTATTACTCTGGAATATTATAGAAACAATCTTGACACATAGGATTCCTGCTTTTGCCTCCTTTCAATTTTTTGAACAAAGTAACAGCGTGACTAGCTCCTGAAGTTTATTCCAGTACTCATCACTATCCAGCTGCTAGAACAGATGTTTCCTTCTCCACTCTCCAGTGGTAAGGCTACTGTTCAGCATCAGCAATTTCTTACTGACAGCTTGGCTGGGTTGCAGCTTAAAATCCAAGTTTTCTGTAGTGTAGCCTAGTGTGAACCTAGACCCATTGTCTTTGTGGCTCTGAGTTAGCATACGGCCAAATCCCAATTGCCTTTATTTCTCAGATTTTCCTCACTTTGGTATGCTGAAATGTTCTAGCACATAGTGAAATCTTTCAAGAAATTGTGTTGGTTTGAAATGCTTGCTCTGGCAGCATTGGGGAATGAAGTGGAAATCCATTTGATTTGTGCTCTGTACTTGATAAGGTAGCTTCAGCATTTGATTGGATGGCCATTTTACTTGCTCATCTTTCATTTTGATATGAAAATGTTGGAAATTTGAGCTAACAGTTAATAGTTTATTTTGGATCACAATTTTTATCTTTGATATCTTTGCAAATTTTGCTGTGGGTGATTGAAAGACATAGCTTGGGGAGTCTATTGGTGGCACTCGATGGACTAAATCACAACTTGGCTTTGCTCTGGTCACTTTTTAATCTTCTATTTACCACTCTTTAATAAGTCTTTTACAATACTGGCACAAGTTTAATTTTGATTTTTAACTGTTGAAATGAACACCAGATCTAAAGCATCAGCTAATGGCAAAGGTAATGGAAACCAACCTACTTTGGAAGCTATTTCTAATCTGGATAAAAAGTTTGACCGGAGCTTTACCGAATTGAAATCCATTTTCAAGGACCTTGAAGACAAAATACACTTATCCAGGAAAATGCCAAACAAAAGCAATTAATTGCTGAACTCGACCGAGCTGGTAAAGAGAGAGATGCCAAACTCCACTCACTTGAAAAAGCCTTAATTACGACCAAGCAAAACCTGGAAAAGCAGCAACAGAGGATCATCAGCCTGGAAGGCCGCAGCAGGAGAAGAAATTTAAGAATCATCGGCTTTCCAGAGAACACCGAGACTGGTAACCCTACGGATTTTTTCTCTAAACATCTGGTTGATATGTTTGGTTCCGAAATGTTTCCTGTTCAGCCTATCCTTGATAGAGCTCATTGAGCAATAAGATCCAAACCTGCCCCGGACCAAAAACCTTGGCCAGTAATATTGAGATTTCATTATGTCAACATCAAGGAACTCTTGATCCGTACTGCTCGTGGACGTGGAATGATTCAATTTAAACAATGGAAGTTTTGAATAGTTGAAGATTACACCCCAGAAGTTATGAAAGAGAGGCTGACCTACAAACCAATTGTGGCTCGTCTCTATCAAAGCAATTATCATCCTGCATTATTATTCCCAGCAAGGTTGGGAATTACACTACCTGATAAATCTCGCAAATGGTTTAAATCCATCCAAGAGGCCGAAGAACTTCCTATGAACTAGCTTTTAACTTTAGAAGCTAAGAAATGTGGAAGAGATGGTGTTTTTCCTTTGATTTACTACCTACTTTATTATGCAATTAATTTTTAGATTTAAACCTTTTTCTTTCTTTTAATATTTTTAATGTTTTGTTTTACTAATAATTAAGAATTTAACAAAATATTGCTTTCTTTTCGAAATAACTATAAAACTGTATTTTTTAAATGTCAACTGTTAATGCCCTTTGGTTCTGTTTCAATCTCACAGCTATTGTTTGATAACTTTGTTTTGACTATGTTGACTGCCTGTTTAGTCTAATCATGGGTGGTTTATATATTTTTTTCAACTTGGACTTCTGCCACCAATAGAACTGGGGCTAGTTCAATTAGAGGTTAGCTTTCTGGCTGCCTATTGGCCAGTTTTTGGGCTCTTGGGGGGGGGGGGGGGGAGGAGGGGGATGGAGCTGTTTTTAGTTTTTTTTCTTCTGGACTGTTGAACTACAAATATGTCTAAATTGCTGTCATATCCACTTCCTCTTTGAACTTTTTTACTACTTCCTGTTAGTGGGCCTCTTGTATAGCGAGATTAACCCTTTACATACCATATGTTTTTTAATCTGTTAAAATGGATAAGACTATTAATTTTATCTCATTGGAATATTAACGGCTTAAACAATCCGGTCAAGCACAAGAAGATCTTTAAAGTTTTTCAAAGATTAAATGCTCAGATAATTTTTGCTCAGGAGACTCAGGAAGAAAGATAATCAACATTTTTTTAGATTTTGGAGGGGTCAACAGTTTCATTCAAATTCACAAGCAAAGGTGAAAGGAGTCTTTATTTTTATAGACTCCTCAATTTCGTTCGTCCATCATGAGACAATATCAGACCCAAATGGTAGATTCTTATTAATTACCGGTTTACTTCATAATAAAAGTTGTTATGGTTAATGTTTGTGCACCCAATTTAGATCACCCTGAATTTTTTAAACATCTGTTTGCATCATTTCCTAATTTAAATGACTACACTTTGATTATGGGTGGAGATTTCAACTGCTGTTTAAACCCTTTGATGGATAGATCTGTGTCAAATCCTGCACTTCCAAACAAATCTGCTGCCTTTAACTCCTTAGTTGAATCCAGAATTTTAGATGTTTGGAGATTTCTACACCCACATGATAAAGAATTTTCATTCTTTTCTCATGTCTACCATAATTACTCGAGAATTGATTTTTTTTTTCATTGATGTTAGACTAGCTCCACTTATTATGGACTGTAAATACGATGCAATTGCCGTCTCTGATCATGCACCATTGAAATTATCAATTAAATTAGCAGATGTATCCTTCGATGTGAGGCGATGGCGATTTAACCCTTCTCTATTACAAGACTTAGATTCCGTCCAGTTTATTAAAGAACAGATTTCCTTTTTCTTTTTAACTAATTTTACTGAAGAAATCTCCAGTGGGATAATATGGGATAGTTTTAAAGCATATATCTGTGGTCAAATTATTTCATATTCTGCTGGATTGAAAAAACGAACTAATAATGAAATACATATATTAGCTGATAAGATTAAAGAAATCGACTAAAAAAATACTAATCTGGAGCTCTATAAAAGGAGAACAGAACTCCAGTTACAACATAGTTTATTATTAACATCTTCAATTGAAAATCTGCTACTTAAAACCAAAAGTCAATTTTATATACATGGTGACAAATCTGGTCAATTATTGGCCAACCAATTGAAAGCTACTATCTAAACGTCAGACTAATAAAATTCGTAAACCAGATGGTACCTACACGATAGATCATGTTCAAATTAATAAATCCTTTCAAGAATTTTATGCTTCTTTACACCAATCAGAATCCCCTGAGGATTCTACATCAATGCATGAATTTTTAACAGATTTGAAGATTCCCCAAGTATCTTTTAAATGAACATTCTACATTAGACGCACCCATTTTGGAGGATGAAATAAAGTAATATTTTCAATCAACTCGGGTAAAGCACCCAGCCCTGATGGATATACAGCCAAATTTTTTAAATCCTTCTCTGATATTCTTGTTCCCTGGTTAGCAAAAAATTTTTAAAGATGCCCTATCAGTGGGTAAATTACCACAATCCTTCTATGAAGCAACTATTTCTTTAAATCTTAAAAAGGATAAAGATCCCACTGATCGTGCATCTTATAGACCTATTTCTTTATTAAATATAGATTCAAAAATATTTTCCAAAATATTGGCCTTTATATTGGAAAAGGTTCTTCCACAAATTATCTCTGAAGACCAGACAGGATTTATTCAGAATCGTTATTTATAGTTTAATATTAGGAAATTAATGAATATTATATATACCCCTTCATCCCAAATTCCAGAATGTGTTGTCTCACTAGATGCTGAAAAGGCATTTGAGAGTCAAATAGGAATATCTATTTATTAAACTTAAAATTTAATTTTAGCCCTAAATTTATATCTGCGATTAAACTGATTTATTATACACCTATGGCTTCAATACTTACTAATAATCAAAGATCTCCTTTGTTTAGGCTTTTTCGAGGTACTAGACAAGGTTGCCCTTTAAGCCCTTTATTATTTGATATTGCTTTGGAGCCCTTGGCTATTGCACTCCGGGATTCTTCAAATATATGTGGCATTACTTGCGGACAGATGATTCTTAAGCTATCTCTTTACGCAGATGACCTGTTACTTTATATTTCTAATCCGGAGGAATCTATCCCCGCAGTACTATCACTACTAGATCAGTTTAGTGCTTTTTCTGGCTATAGATTAAATCTTAAGAGTGAACTTTTGCCATTAAATATGCAAACCCCAATTTATAGGCAATTACCTTTTAGATTAGTAACTAACTATTTTATGTACTTAGGTGTTAAAATTACCAAGAAACATAAGGATGTAGTGGTTGCTACCGTGATGCGAGAATAAAGACACGAGTCTGCAAGCTGTGGAACAAGACTGATTTATTTACCCGCCTTGCGTGGGCCTTTTAAGCCGTGTGGTTCCCGCCTTCCAAAAACGGTGATGACGTACGTGTTACGTCATCAATCTTTTCGCACGAGCGGGTTCTCCCCTGTTGCTTGGGAAAGACTAAGGCCCAGCACCATCTTGGGCCCCGCCACTCTGCCCGCCCCGACTGCTGACCCGGTTCGCCTGCGGACGATGAGTTGCCACACCCCCCCCCCCCCCCCCCCCCCAATCACCAGAACCGGCGATATGGTCCCAAAGTTCACTGGCTGTGCTAGCTGTTGCTTAGGTGGTCGGCCTCTGCGTCGCGGTGTTGGGACCTCGACCAGTTGTTGTAGGTCTAAATGGGCTGGTTTGAGGCAGTCTGTTGTGAAGACTTCTTTCTTGCCCCCAATGTTCAAAATAAAGGTGCACCCATTATTTCTGATGACCCGGAATGGCCCCTCGTATGGTCATTGCAATGGTGTCCGGGGCGTGCCCCTGCGAATGAAAATGAACTTAGTCTCGTAGTTCCTTGGGCTCACAGGATGGGGACTGACCATGTCACGAAGTGGGAAATCGGTGCCAAGCTGCCGAGCCTCTCGTGCAATCTTTCCAGGACTGCCGCGGGTTGTTCCTCTTGCCCTCTAAGGGTGGGTATGAACTCCCCTGGGATGACCAGGGGTGCACTGTACACGAGTTTGGCTCACGAAGTGTGGAGATCTTCCTTGGGGTCAGTGCGTATGCCGAGCAGGACCCAAGGAAGTTCATCAACCCAGTTAGGACCTTTCAGGTGGGCCATCAGGGCTGATTTCAGATGGCGGTGGAAACGTTCTACCAACCCGTTTGAGGGTGGTAGGCTGTGGTGGTGTGCAGCTGCGTTCCTAGCATGTTCGCTAATGCAGACCATAGGCTGGAGGTAAACTGGGTGCCTCTGTCTGAAGTGATGTGGGCTGGAACACCAAAGCGCCTGACCCAAGTTGTGAGCAGCACCTAGGCGTGGGAATAGATCGTGATGTCTGAGAGAGGGGTTGCCTCTGGCCACCTCTTGAACCGGTCCACGATGGTAAGGAGGTGCCGCGTTCCTCTTGAAACTGGCAGGGGATCAATGAGGTCAACGTGAATGTGGTCAAACCTTCTGTGGGTAGGCTCGAACTGCTGTTGCGGGACCTTGGTGTGTCGTTGGATTTTTGATGTCTGGCAGTGCGGACAAGTCTTGGCCCACTCACTGACCTGTTTGCGCAGGCCATGCCAGACAAACTTGCTGGCGACTAGTCGGACAGTCGATCTGATGGACGGGTGCGTCAACCCGTGTACTGAGTCGAAAACGCGTTTCCGCCAGGCTGCAGGAACTATAGGCCGGGGCTGACTGGTTGCGACGTTGCACAGGAGGGTCCGCTGACCTGGGCCAACTATGAAATCTTGGAGCTGCAGGCCTGAGACTGCGGTTCTGTAGCTGGGCAGCTCATCATCGGCTTGCTGTGCGTCGGCCAGGGCCGCGTAGTCTACACCCAGGGACAGGCTGTGGATGGTCGGTCTGGAGAGCGCATCAGCAATGATATTGTCCTTTCTGGAGACATGTTGGATATCCGTTGTGAACTCGGAAATGTAGGACAAATGTTGTCACTGGCAGGCTGACCAGGGATCGGAGATCTTAGAGAAGGTGAAAGGCTTGTGGTCAGTGAACACGGTGAAAGGCCTGCCTTCTAAAAAGTACCGGAAATGCCAGATTGCCAGGTACAGCGCTAGTAGTTCGCGATCAAAAGCGCTGTATTTGAGTTCAGATGGCCTAAGGTGCCTGCTGAAAAACGCCAAGGGTTGCCAACGGCCTTTGATTAGTTGTTCCAGTACCCCACCGATCGTGGTGTTGGATGCATCCACCGTGAGGGCGGTTGGGACGTCTGTCCTGGGGTGTACCAGCATCGCAGCATCTGCTTGGGCTTCTTTGGCCTTAACGAAGGCAGCCACGGCCTCGTCGTCCCAGGTGATGTCCTTGCCCTTGCCAGACATCAGCGAGAACAAAGGGCACATGATACGGGCTGCTGCAGGGATGAAATGATGGTAAAAGTTGACCATCCCAACGAACTCCTGCAGGCCTTTGACTGTGTTGGGACGGGCAAAATGGCAGATAGCATCTACCTTGGCGGGTAGGGGTGTTGCTCCCTCGCTGGTGATTCTGTGGCCAAGGAAATCGATAGAGTCTGAATTGGCACTTGGCCGGGTTGATAGTGAGGCCAAAATCACTGAGGCGGGAGTACAGTTGGTGGAGGTGGGAAAGGTGTTCTTGGCGGTTACGGCTGGTGATGAGGATGTCATCTAAATAAATGAACACCAAGTCCAGGTCACGGCCTACCGTATCCATTAGCTGCTGGAAGGTCTGCACGGCATTCTTAAGGCCGAACGGAGTGATGAGTGCAGTTTTGGGGACATCGTCAGGGTGGACTGGGATTTGGTGGTATCCCTGGATGAGGTCCACCTTGGAGAAGATGTGGGCCCTGTGTAGGTTTGCCGTGAAGTCCTGGATATGAGGGATGGGGTAGCGGTCTGGCGTGGTGGCATCATTCAGCCTGCGGTAGTCGCCGCAGGGCCTTCACCCGCTGGTGGCTTTGGGGACCATGTGCAGGGGGAAGGCCCAGGGGCTGTCTGACCTGCGAACGATCCCCAGCTCCTCCATGCAGCGGAACTCCTCCTTCGCCAGGTGGAGCTTGTCTGGAGGTAGTTGTCGTGCTTGGGCATGAAGGGGTGGCCCTGTTGTAGTGATGTGGTGCTGCACCCCGTGTTTGGGCATCGAATTTGTGAACTGAAGTGCCAGAACCAATGGGAACTAAGCTAGGAGCTTGGTGAACTCGTTGCCAGACAGGGAAACGGAGTCCAGGCGCGGGGCTGGTAGGCTGGCTTCTCCCAGAGAGTAAGTTTGGAAGGTTCTGGAGTGCACTAGCCGTTTCCCTCGCAGGTCGACTAACAGGCTGTGGGCCCGGATGAAGTCAGCTCCCAGGAGTGGCTGGGCGACGGCGGCAAGGGTAACGTTCCAGGTAAAATGGCTGTCGTCGAATTGTAATTGGATTGTACAGGTACCGAAAGTCCATATCGTTGTCCCGTTTGCGGCTTTGAGGGTAGGTCCCTGTTGCCTGCTATGAGTGTCACGGCTGGTCGGGGGTAAAACACTGACTTCTGCTGCAGTATCGACAAGGAAACGACGCCCAGACTGCTTGTCCCAAACGAATAGGAGGCTGTGTTGGTGGCCAGCTGCCATAGCTATCAGCGGCAGCTGGCCCTGGCGTTTCCCTGAAATGTGCAGGGTGGGCACATCGGGCCTCCGCGCCCCACCTCTGATGGTAGAAACACAGCTGGTTGTCAGTGTCGTCGTCTGTGTTTCTGGGGTGTGGTTGCTCAGCTGCTGGGACTGGTTTAGGTGGGCGTTGGGCACGCGGTCTGGTGATTTGGCCGATGGACGAACTGCTCTCGCGTTTGGCCTTTCACAGGACATCTGCCTGGGCGGCTACCTCAAGTGGATTGCTGAAGTGGGCGTTGGCCAACAGCAGGTGAATTTTGTCGGGCAGCTGTTCGAAGAAGGCCTGCTTGAACATCGGCGGGGCTTGTGTCCCTTAGCCAAGGCCAGCATCTCGTTCATCAGGGCCGATGGAGATCTGTCCCCCAGGCCGTCAAGATGAAGCAGGCGGGCAGCGCGCTCACGATGGGAGAGGCCGAAGGTCGGAATGAGAAGGGCCCTGAAAGCCAGGTACTTGCCTTCCTCCAGAGGAGACTGGATGAAGTCTCCGACCTGGTTGGGTGGCTGGCTCCTGGTCCAGGGAGCTGACCACGTGGTAGTACCGTGTGGAGTCGGAGATGATCTGTCGAAGTTGGAACTGGGCTTCGGCCTGGTCGAACCAGACACGGGGCCAAAGCATCCAAAAGGTGGGCAGCTTGAGTGACACTGCGTTGGTTACTGCGTTGTCGTTCATTGTGTGGGTCCAAAATCCGTTTGGACCGTCGGCGTCACCAATATAGCGGCTGCTACAGCAATGCAAGAATAAAGACACAAGTCTGCAAGCTGTGGAACAAGACTGATTTATTTACCCGCCTTGCGTGGGCCTTTTAAGCCGTGCGCTTCCCGCCTTCTGAAAACGGAAATGACGTATGTGCTACGTCATTGAAATCTTTTCGCGCATGCGGGTTCTCCCCCGTCGCTCGAAAGACGAAGGCCCAGCACCATCTTGGGCCCCGCCGCTCCGACGACGTGCGCCCCAACCGCCGAGCCAGTTCGCCTGCGCAGATGATGAGTCGCCACAAGGACTTATTTAAAGTTAATTTATTGCCTTTAATTGACCATGTTAAATAATTATTTCCTGAATGGTCCCCACTGTCTTTATCACTGGTAGCCCAAATTAATGTGGTTAAGATGAATATTTTACCAAAATTTTTATATTTATTTCAAGCGATTCCAACTTACATCTGGAAATCTTTTTTTGACACTATTGATTCTAAAATTCTTTCATATATTTGGCAGAATAAAAACCCAAGGTTAAGTAAGAAATATTTACAAAAACTAAAAAAGGATAGTGGTATGGTCCTGCCTAACTTTAGATTATATTATTGGGCAATTAATATCAGATATTTAATTTTTTGGATACAAGATTTAGATGTAATTCAATGTCCCAAATGGGTACACCTTGAGCGTCAATCAATACTTGGATTTTCATTAGTTTCTATTTTAGGAGCTTCACTCCCTTTTGCACTTACCAAATTAAGTAAACATATGATTAACCCAGTAGTTAAACAAACAATATGAATATGGTTTCAATTTCGTGAATTTTTTTGGATTAAATAAATTTAACTTGTCAAGTCCCAATCAATCTAATTTTTTTCTTTCAACCATCCAGAGTTGACTCAGCTTTTTCTATATGGAAAAGGAAGGGAATAGTATGTTTTCTTGATTTATTCATTGATAACTGTTTTTCATCTTTTGAACAACTGTTTAACAAATACAATTTGACTGGATCACACTTTTTTCGATATTTGCAGATTAGAAATTTTTTAAAAGCTACTATACCCTCTTTTCAGACACCTTACAAAACTGAAATTACGTAAAAAAATTTTAGGTCTTAATCCTTATCAGAAGGGCTTGAAAGCAACAATCTATGATTTAATTATGAAAATACGTCCAGAATCACTGGACAAAATTAAGAATGAATGGGAAAGTGAACTCCAGACATCTTTACCTACAGAGACATGGAAGAAAATTCTTCATTTAGTTAATACATCTTCAATGTGTGCCAGACACTCTTTGATACAGTTTAAGGTAGTTCACAGGACCCATATGTCAAAAGATAAGCTAGCCTGTTTTTATCACCATATAAATCCTATATGTGACAGATGTAAGTAGAATGTGGCTTCTTTGACACACATGTTTTGGTCCTGTCCTCTTTTGAAAAAATATTGGAAAGACATTTTTAACATTATTTCAACTGTATTGAATATTGATTTACAACCTCATCCTATCACTGCAATTTTTGGATTACCAAGGATAGTCTGGCCATTTATCTGCTTCCGCTTACTGTATGATTGCCTTTGTTACATTAAAGGCCAAATGATCCATTTTGCATAAATGGAAGGATCCAATACCCCCTACTACTTTTCAATAGTTCTCTCAAACTGTATCATGTTTAAACTTGGAAAAAATTAGGAGTGGTCCTGTTGATCCTTCGCTTAAATTTGAAGATATTTGGAGTTTATTTATTCAATATTTTCACATGATATAGATCCCTCTTCAATAACTTTCCAATTTAGAGGAATGGATTTGACGACATAATATTGCTCTGTTTCTACTGAGAAATTTCAGTCCAGTCTTTTTTTCATTTTTTTTGTTTTTTTTTCTCTTGAAATTTTTCTTTATAGTTTGGTTTGATATATTGTTTATAATTTTTCTTATTGATTTGGGGATTTTTTCTTTTGTATATATATTTGTGTATGTGTGTGTGTGTATATATATATATATATATATATATATATATATATATATATATATATTTATGTGAGTGTGTATTATATAATGAAAAAAATAAATCTTTTTCTCTCCTTTATATTATATTCATTTATTAAGAGATTGTGGGATCTACAGATTTTTTTTATATTTTATTATTCTTTGATTATCTGTGCCATTGTTCTCCTGATGTCTTTGTATTGCATGTACAAACATCGATGTGAAATATTAATCTGTATTAATTTGGAAACTAATAAAAAGATTGAAAAAGAAAAAGACATAGCTTATTGTGGCTTAATTGTATTCGGTCAGGTACTCTGTAGCAAGAAAAGATCCAGCAAGGATTTTCTGTGTACTTTAGTTAAACTAACCAAAACATTTTTAACATTCTCTAGGCTCTTTTTTGGCATGACATTTTTAGAGATAAGATTCCATTTAAAAAAAAGTGACCAAGTGACCATAGAAAATAACTGAACATCATTTTAAGCACCGAATTTGTTGGTTTTGTTTTTTTTCCATTATGTGGGAATTAGTGTGACTACATAAATATTGTTCTTTTTCTCTAGGCCTTTGCCGACAGTCCTCATTATAGTGAACACTTGAACGATAGTCGATTAGGATCCCATGAAGGATTGTCACCAACACCGTTCATGAACTCCAGCCTGATGGGTAAGTAGCAGTTCTTAAAAAGCAGACTTTTGTAACCTTTCTAAATCTGTGTGGTCACGAATAGCCATTTGTCATCCCTTGTCTGAACTGATACTTTCGTGCGTCAAGAGACTTGCAACTTCGCAATAATGGTGTGTTACTGGGACCAAGAAACACACCCTTTTGTTTTCAAATCATATTCTTTTCCTAATTTGTGGGCAAAAGATGCTTTTCAATATTTTTATGGTCTTTAAAGTGGCCTATATAATGGAGTAATTTTATTTATTTTGGGAGACTGTGAAAGTAGAGCTTAGATTTTGCTATTTCTTTGATTTTTGGGAGTTTTGTAAGGTTTAGTTACATTGTCAAATCCAAATTACTTTGTCCAGGTTTCTTTTGATTAAGATCTTTATTTAATTCTGCAATATTCTATACATCTTTTTTTTCCCCCCTCCCCCAGCCTTCCAAACAACCCTCCCTTCCCTACCCATTGTCACCCAGTATACACATATTTACACATTTGATCTTTGGCTGAATGAAATGAATTAGCAGAGAAAAAGTCATCCCATTAACTGGAGGCAGTTTGTTTTTATTCCATCATCCTCTTCCCTGAAACTGGAATGGTAATCTAGTGGCCCAACTGTTACCTTGCAACATCTCTTTGAGGGTATGCAAGTTGAATTCTCATTTAAGAGAGAGATTCAAATTTTGTATCTGTATAAAAGCCAAATTTTGTAATGATGAATCCACTAGGTTGTCTACTTTTATACAATTCTGTTTGTTTTCATTGTGGATACCCTGGGAAAATTTCACATTTGTGTAAAGTGTGAAAATTGGAAATTCATTTCTGGCTGTTCTGGAACGAAAAACTTAAAAATCCTTGAAGTGAAAGATTGAAGTATATCACGTGGAGCTCAATGGTTTTATTGAGAGCTTGGGCAATCAAATTTGCTATCAAATTCAATTTTTGGTCATATCTCAAAATTGTTGTTTTAAGTTTTTCTCTGACCTTTTTGGAACAAAAATAAAATCACAAAATAACAGTAATATTACAACCCCAGTTGAGATTTCAAGGGGATGTGTATGATCTGCTTTCACAGTGATCTCACCAATGCTACTTAAGTAGCATTTGTAGTAACGTGGATTTACTTAATTCCAGATCGCTAGGTCAGTGGGTTTCTGCTGGAACATGTGACTTGGTTGTTGAATTGAGTGCAATGTTATTTAAGTATCCATCTGCTTGCATGTCTGATTTTTAAATGCTTTTCTACTGCTTTTCCTTATGAAGTTGTGAATTGATTCAGGAGACCCAGACCACTGTTGATGGAGCTAAGTAGTCATTCTTAAGTCAAGGCTGTGAATGGAAATAGTATTCTGGAGGACATCCAAATTTAGACCAATCTCTTGAATATGTTCCTTCATGTTTTCCTGATCTGCCTCACTTATACCACACTTAAACATTCATCACAGAAAAAATATTAACAGCAGCAGGTGTGAGTTGTCAGCGTATACACCAATCAAATGTCTGCTGTTCACTGTCTGCAGTTCTGCTCTAGACTAAGTGATGCCTTTACCAACTGAAGCACTGAAACTTGGACAAGATTGTAAACTTGAACAACTCACTGCAATTTCAGGGTTATAAAGAAATTGTTGCATTTCATATGAGCAGTTACCATGGAAGTTTACAGACAGGAGATCATGAAGTCCCTTTCTAACCCTGCTGACTAAAACTCTGCTATTGAAACTAATCCCATCTTTCAACTAGGTTACACCAACTCAAGTACTCAATCGGGCACTTTTTTAAATCAGTGATATTTTTTGTGAGGGTGTCCACCTCTTTTTCCTCAGTGGACAAATGTGCTTTAAGCCTTCCTGGAATGCCTTTCTTTGTTGTGACACGGATTTGACTCTTAAATCCTGTCCACTTTTGCTCAATTGCATTACATCCAGTAAAATTGGTTGTGCCAGTTTAGAACTTTTAAACTTGGTCTTTCTATGACCTTTTCTATAGCCACACTAAACTGTATTAATTTCCACTAGAATGCTCTCCTCCGTGTAATCCTTCCACCTATCCAGCTTCATTATCTCAAAGTAAATCCAGGACTACTACTGCTCTCCCTTTGGGCTTCCCATGTTTTGATTTAAAAAAAACATGTTCATAATGAATTCTTCACCCTGTAATACTTTTTCATGGAAAGGTTAAGCAGACTGAGCCTACACTTTTTATGGAGTTCAAAAGAATGAAAGATGATAGCACTGTAACAAATTCCTCAGAGGCTTGACTGGATAAATGCAGAGTTGTTTCCCTTGGTTAGGGTGTCTTGCCTCAAAATAAGGGATTTGTTATTGAGGATTTGTCGACAAGGGATAATCGATAGTGCTATTAAGCAGCACTTTCTTAGCAGCAACCTCACAGAAGCCTAGTTTGGGTTCCAAAGTCACTCAGCTTCTGACCTCATTTACATTCTTAGTCTGAACGTGGGCAAAAGAGCTGAACTCCAGAGGTGGTGAGAGCAACTGCCCTTGACATCAAGGCAGCATTTGATTATGGCTTAAAGGAGCCTTGGCTAAACTGAAGCCATTCGGAATCAGGTGGGGGGAGCCCTCTTTGTTGGAATCATACCCAGCACAAAGAAGATGGTTGTGGTGTTTGGAGGTCAATCATCTTAACCACAGGGCATCTCTGCATGAGTTCCTCGGGGTAGTGTTCTACGCTTAACCATCTTTGGCTGCTTCATCAATGACTTTCCTTCAGTCGTAAGGACACTGATTCCACAGCATTCACCACCTTTCTTGATGACTCAGATGATGAAGCAGTCCACATCTAAAGGTCTGGACAATATCCAGGCCTGGGCTGATAGCATTCACGTCACACAAATGCCAGGCAATGGCAGTATTCAACGAGAAAAATCCAGCTATCACCCCCTGATGTTCAATAACATTACTATCAGTATGCTGCAGGATGCCAATGACCAGAAGCTGAACTGAGTAGCCATTAATAATGCGGCTACAAGAGCCGATCAGAGGCTAGGAATCCAGTGGCAAGTTACTTGCCACCTACTTCCCAGAGCCTCTCCACTTGCCTGGATGAGTGGAACTTCAACAGAGCTCAAGAAGCTCGACGCCATACAGCACATAATAGCAGCAGTTTGTACCATCTACAGGATGTACTGCAGCAACTCACCAAGGACCTCTACCAACTAGAAGGACAAAGGCACCAAGGAACACCAGCACGTGAAAGTTGCTTTCCAAGCCGCACATCATCCTGACTTGGAAATGTATCGCTGTTCCTTCACTGTTGCTGGGTCAAAAATCCTGCAACTCTCCCTTGCAGCATTGCAGGTATACCCACACCTCAAAGATTGCAGCAATTCAAGAAGGCAGCTCACCACTACCTTCTCAAGGGCAATTAGGGATGGGCAATTAAGTGCTGGCTCGGCCACATCCCTTGAATGAGTTTTAAAAAATTGGCGAGTAGGGTTAAGGAAAACCCAAGGCATTTTCACTTATGTGAAGAGCAGAAGGATGAAGATAGGACCGATTAGAGACAAAGGTGGGAAGATGTGCCTGGAAGCTGTGGAAGTGGGTGAGGTCCTCAATGGATACTTCAGTATTCACCAAGGAGAGGGGCATTGATGATGCTGAGGACAGTGTTGGTAAGGGTAATATTCTAGAGTATGTAGATATCAAGAGAGAGGATGTGTTGGAGCTGTTAGAAAATATTAGGACAGATAAGTCCCCAGGGCCTGATGGAATATTCCCCAGGCTGCTTCGTGAGGCGAGGGAGGAGATTGCTGAACCATTGGCTAGGATCTTTGCGTCCTTGTTGTCCACAGGAATGGTACCGGAGGATTGGAGGGTGGCAAATGTTGTCCCCTTATTCAAAAAAGGTAGTAGAGATAATCTAGGGAATTACAGATCAGTGAGCCTTATGTTTGGTGGGCAAGCTGTTGGAAAGGATTCTTAGGATCTATGAGCATTTAGAGAATCATGGCCTGATCAGGGACAGCCAGCATGGCTTTGTGAAGGGAAAATCATGTCTCACAAGCCTGCTAGGGTTCTTTGAGGAGGTGACCAGGCAGATTGATGAGGGTAGTGCAGTAGATGTGGTCTACATGGATTTTAGTAAGGCATTTGACAAGGTTCCACATGGTAGGCTTCTTCAGAAGGTCAGAGGCCAAGGGATCCAGGGAGGCTTGGCTGTGTGGATTCAGAATTGGCTTGCCTGTAGAAAGCAGAGGGTTGTGGTGGAGGGAATGGATTTGGATTGGAGGGCTGTGACTAGTGGCGTCCCACAAGGATCAGTCTGGGACCTCTACTTTTCGTGATATTTATTAATGATCTGGATGAGGGGGTAGAAGGGTGGGTTGGCAAGTTTGCAGACGACACAAAGGTTGGTGGTGTTGTGGATAGTGTGGAGGACTGTCAAAGATTGCTGAGGGACATTGATAGGATGCAGAGCTGGGCTGAGAAGTGGCAGATGGAGTTCAATACGGAGAAGTGTGAGGTGGTACACTTTGGAAGGATGAACTCCAAGGCGGAGTACAAAGTTAATGGCAGGATTCTGGGTAGTGTGGAGGAGTAGAGGGATCTGGGGGTTCATATCCACAGATCACTGAAAGTTGCCTCACAGGTGGATAGGGTAGTTAAGAAAGCTTATAGGATGTTAGCTTTCATAAGTCATGGGATCGAGTTTAAGAGCCGCGAGGTAATGATGCAGCTCTACAAAACTCTGGTTAGACCACACTTAGACTACTTGTGTCCAGTTCTGGTCGCCTCATTATAGGAAGGATGTGGAAGTGTTGGAAAAGGTGCAGAGGAGATTTACCAGGATGCTGCCTGGTTTAGAGAGCAAGCATTATGAGGAGAGATTAAGGGAGCTAGGGCTTTACTCTTTGGAGAGAAGGAGGATGAGAGGAGACATGATAGAGGTATACAAAATATTAAGAGGAATAGATAGAGTAGACAGCCAGCGCCTCTTTCCCAGGGCACCAATGCTCAGTACAAGAGGGCATGGCTTTAAAGTAATGGGTGGGAAGTTCAAGGGAGATATCAGAGGGAGGTTTTTTTTTTAGCCAGAGGGTGGTTGGTGCATGGAATGTGCTGCCTGGGGTGGTGGTGGAGGCAGGTACATTGGTAAAATTCAAGAGGTTGCTAGATAAGCATATGGAGGAATTTAAGATAGAGGGATATGTGGGAGGAAGGGGTTAGATAGTCTTAGGTGAGGTTTACAGGTCGGCCCAACATGGTGGGCCGAAGGGCCTGTATTGTGCTGTACTGTTCTGATTCTATGAAAAATGACACACATTTCTTCACCCAAAGGGATTGGATCTTTGGAATTTATTACCCAAAAGAGCTGTGGAGGCTCGTTCACCATGTTCAAGACCAGTTGATATATTTTTAGATATTAAGGTAATTGAGGGATATATGGGGTTAGTGCAGGAAAGTGCTACTGAGTATAAGATCATCCATAATGTTGTTGAATGGTGGGGCGTAGACCAGGAGCCAAGTAGATAACTCCTTGATTTGTTCATATCAAGTAGAGGTGCAGTGTATCAGAAGGGCTGGTGATGTGACGTGTTCACAATTTATAGTTGGAACCAACTATTCTTAAAATAACTATGTACTCTTGCTGAAAAGTTTTTGTCTTTTGATCATACTTTAAATATGTCAGTAGATGCAACAACTGACAGTGAAGTGCTGAATTACCATACCGGTTTCAGCAGCAAGTCACTTGGGTAACAAGCTTGTCTTTGATTTATACAAGACGGAAGTTAAATAAGGTGAATTACTTTGAATTTTTGAAAGAATATTTTAATTATCATTAGCATGTTTTCAGTGCCACTGCTTTGATCAAGTTAACCAAGTCCTACTTCCCCACTCCTCTATGGTGCTGTGAGTTATCCTCCTCCAAGCATTTTCCAATTTTTTTTTCAAACTCCTGAATTGCTTCACTGCTCTATCGGGCAGAGCATTTACTGTCTAATTTTCTCTCTTCTATCAGCTCACTTTAAATGTGTCTATGAAGGTCAGAGAATATGAAAATCTTGTTTTTATAAAGTCAGTTAATCTGTAAAGAGAAAATTGAAGATCCAGTTTAAAGAAACCTTAAATTTGGTCAATTTGTGTAAGCTCAATGCAGCAATTTGCTTAAATGGAACTGGTTCTGTATGGGTCTGATGTTCCACTGTGTGTTTACTAGTCCTGATATAATATACTTCCTTTATTAGAGTCTCAAATTCTTTTATTTTGAAACTTGATTGGATTTTACTACTCTAGTTTCATTGCCATGAAATCTGAAGAACTTCTGATCTCATTCCAATTCCATTGAGAGCAAATGTATCACTTTCATCTGACAGTTCAGGTGGGAAATGCCATAAAAATGAAAAACTGATCCCAGGGCACTTTCACATCAAGTTCCTTTGGACAGTTTTCAGTTTCAGCAAGACTTAAGTAGATTTACAGGAATTTAACCAAATCACTCATTGTACAAAATATTCTTTTACAAGACTCAACCACATAATATTTGTTGTTGTTCTTCCCTAATAACTCTAATCTTTTGGGTGAGTTTGAGTTAGAATGTGAAAGGTAAAAAACATGACCAATAAAGGAAAACTATTTTGTTGAAGTCCTCTCCAGTCTGTTTGGATGATTGAATCTAGTCTAGGATAATACATCATCAAAGTTTTATCCATAAATTCATGTTCTCTTTTGGAAGAATATAGAAGGGGAAATGAGTGTTTTATGTGGAAATTGTAACACAACAGGTGCGAGGTCTCTGGTTTATGTAACTTTAGAGGAAGTTGCATCCATTCTGAAATTTGTAAAGCTGGTTTAGTATTTGGTTCTTTGGAGTTGAGCTAGTTACCAGGGTCTTACTATCCCAAGTATTTAGTTGACAAAGGGATTACTTGTGCAGGATTTCCCACCTGCACTGTCAAATGAATGTGACATGTCTGCTTTCAATGCAAGTGGGGTGTGATTGTCCTTTAGTTACTACAGTATGAAGAACCATCCTGTTCTAGATCCTAATTTGAATTCCTATAGGATAGGGTGAGGGGCAATGCTGCAGCAAGAATAATTTACAATTTGGACAGTCGAACTTCACTTCTGAGAAATCGAACAGTCAGAATTTGCTGCACTATTCATTATGAATTTGCTATACAGTTGCCTTTTTGCATGTTGAATATCTTGTTTCTTTCCACTTCAAACAAAAGAAATACGTTTTAGAATCTGTGATTAATGTGTGAAGTATTCTACCACTTGCTAAAAATACTTTTGTCCAGTTTCTGTGCAAGAGCTTCCTATAATTTCCCTTTGATTTTGCTTGCATCACCTGGAACTCATTCTGACATGATATTGAATGTGTCTC
The DNA here is from genome assembly GCF_009764475.1 of Pristis pectinata. NCBI lineage: Eukaryota > Metazoa > Chordata > Chondrichthyes > Rhinopristiformes > Pristidae > Pristis > Pristis pectinata. Next base: position 28,047,032 of record NC_067432.1, on the reverse strand, counting down.
CTGAGCACAGAGGATCTGGGGAATGTCATCACAGCTCTAATGAGGTGCTTGGGGTAGTGAAACCCAAAGCAGAAACGTTAAATTTGAGAACACCATAGTGTTCCACTTTTAACTGCCATAGGAATTAAGGCTTCCATTTCACAACTAGATATTACTTTGCAAAGCAGCACTGTATTTTCTTGTTACAGAAGCATTAATCCTATGCGTTTAATGTTTTGAGTTTTGTGCATTAATCTGCAAACTGAGAGGATGATATATGGAATAGTGCTTTGATAATGAAGCAATATCTCAGAAGAGGGAGGAAGGGAAGCTGTCATAACAAACGTGAGGTATTCAATCGCATTGAAGCCTGATATCTGAAAGATCAAAGTTTGAGTTGCATGATGGCAGAAGAGTCTTAATGGACAGAACGATCACCTATTTTTGTTTTTTTGAGGTTTTGGACTGCCTTCCATTTGAAGGAATTCCCATTTCAGCTGTCAGACTGGGATTTACTGACACTGAGTTTGAGACATAGGTCCTCCTAGACAGTTATCGATTGAGGCACAAGATTGGATGAGTGATAATGCCATTTGGTGTGGCTAATAATATATTTTGAGTGGATTGTGACCTGGGGAGGGGGTGGGGGAGACGTGAAAATCCATTTATGAAGGTGAGCCTGCAAAAAATATTGCACACTTTGATATATTATGCCACGCTGCTATGGCAGAAGAATGGGTTTAAAATAAGTTTAAAAGTATTAAATTAGCTGCCAGTGCAAGGGAGGTATTTTACCATAAAGGGAAGATAAATTGAGAGTTTGCCAAGTCATTCTTGCACACCACCTGGCAGATGGCTCAGGCAGCATATTTGTGCCAGCTAGGTTTAGGGCTTCCAACTGCCCCTTGGTAAACAGATGGTGCTTGGGTAAGGAAGATGATGGGCACTGAAAATATACCTAAAAAGAGTGTACAAGTTGTGTAAAGTGCATACTTGGATCTACTCAGTCACTAAACTAAAATATTTTGTTACAGAGGGCAAGTAGGAGATTTTTGTACAAAATCTTCTTTCTCATTGGACAATTGATAAGTTTAAACTGTTTATTTCTTAAAGGTTAATTTACCCAAAAGCATTTCCTTTGTCTGGACTTCAACCTTTTGCCAGGCATTACTAGTGATCTCAATTAATGTTGACTGACTTTGTGCGTCCTTAAGTGGTTCCTTTGTGTACAGAGGCAATAGGAGTTGGCCTGTTTTGAAGCTTCAGTGAAGAGAGGTGTAGGGGTGAACCCAAGACCACTTTTGGAAATTGTGCCCCCTGTTGGTGGCAGTGCACTCATCAGTGTAGTGGTGCTGAGGTGATTGAGAAGCAGTGGTGTCTGGGAAATTCATGTATTCAAAGTTAGCAAATCGAAAAAGTTATCATTTATTAGTAATTGAAATTATTTGCACCTCAAATTTTATTACATTGGATTCTAGAATGTTTGTGATTTATTAATGTCTATTTTTATTTTCTTGGAAAATGCTTAAAAAATACTTTGTTTCATTGTATCTGCATATCCTTTTGCTGGCATCCATGCTCTTGAGCCTGGGTCTACCTTTTTTTAAAAAGTGACATCATAATATTGAGACCAATACTTGACAACTCTTGAAGTAAGGAAAGCAAATCGGGGCCATGGTATAGAGCATCAAAACTTGTATGGTTTACATGTTCCCCTTATGGAGCCTAATCAGCATTTACTGGTTACAATCTGTTACCCCAGAGTGTGACCAATAAATGCTTTTTAGCTGTCACTGCACTAATGTAGTTTGTTTCTCCTTTAAGCTTAAGTATATTATGTTATGCTCTGTAATGTATTGTGGTCAGGTCTCCCGTTTTTCATTTATGCACAACAAAACTGAACATGTAAATATTAATCTCTTGCAATTCAATTTTTGTTTTCACTGATGGATTAAAAACTTGAAATCTCTTCCCGGCATTAGTAAGGAGACTGAATCAGTTTTCCAGCCTACATACGGTTAAAGATTTTTCTCAGCTTGTGTAATTGCCTATGAATCAACCAAAACAAAGTTGCTGTGGTTTTGCATTTCTTGAAATTCCAAGTATAAATGTCTATGCAAAAAATATACTCCAAATGTGGCTTTGCATAAATCACTAATCTGTGTCCCAAGGTATCTATTGCTCATAGCTGTTGATTTTCAAGTCTTGCTGAATTGGTCTCTTTGTTAAATCATGTGGATGCTGAGAGGGTATTTATGATGCTTTTCATCCCATGAGGACAGCCCTGTGATGCAGCATTAACGCAGGTTGAGGTCTCCTGTTAATTCAAGGCAACTGAAATCGATTACTTTACCTTCAAAGAATGACAATAGGTACTTTGTACAAGTTGTATCCTTGTAATCTAATCTCTTTTATGCTTAAATCATTATCAACTATAAACCAATTTTTAAAGAATAAAATGGTCATTTAATCATTTAAATGATTTGATTTTTTGGTTATTCATGTAGATAAAATTTAGATGCTGAAGTGGAAGAACTAATGTACAAAGCAGGGCAAACCTCAGCGAAGGTCTTCCTCAGTCTTGACTGTTTATGAAGCATTTATCATTCTAGAATGTTATGCATCTATATTTAACTTTTACATAACTGAGTATTGGAAGCTTATTTTCATAACAATACTTGTACTTTTCTCTGGAGCACTGCGCAATTAAGTACTGGTTATCACAAAGGTCTATTGATGCTTTTTCTCGAAACTAAAACTCACCTGCATTTAAATAGTATTTTCATAATCTGTAGGATTATGACAATAAACTAATCAATTCACATAGGGGCTGCAATTTGAACTGATGTACAGGTTTGACCATAAACTTGCATTTTTATCCCACTTCATCTTGTTTTCAGATTCTGTTCAAATTTTTGCGTGTATTTTGTGAAGATGATTCAGAAAACCAGTGAGGTTGTGGAAAGTTGGTGGTTAAGGAGAAGTGGAGAAGGCAGAAGGGGAGAGGGAATGATTGTTCGTACGAGATTTGCGGGGGAATATTAGACCGAAAGGGTGGGATCCATTTTGCAAGTCACAATATTACATATTATGGAAATTAAATATCTTTGTGAAGATGTAGTCGGGTCTGCTGATTTAACTTATGATACTGCGCCCTGAAAAAAGTTCTGCTTAAGACTATAAAGGGCTGATCTGTCAAACCTAAATCCATTATTAGTTTGGAGTGTCTTGAAATGCCTGCTAGCCATCTTCTGTGAAAAGTTAGAAGTTTCAGTTACTGTTTCCCCATCATTTTTTTTTTGTGGAGAGTCCCCGCATTAGGCAGTTGCCCAGAGCTGAAAAAGATGAGAGAAGATTGTATTTTAAAAGAAAAATAATGGTAGGTGGTATTCTAAATTGGGGATGGTTTCTTTAATATGATGGCCTATTTCCACTTGAGTGACATTGCTTATATCCTGCCTTGCCTCAACTATTTTGCTGAAAACCTATTACGTATTTTTTTTTGTTCTATCCCAGATTATTCCAACACATGCCTGGTTAGCGTCCTTGTCCAACTGTTGAAATTTGGGTTTATTTAAAACTCTGCTGCCTAATGGACCAGAACCTATTTACCATCACCCCTATACTTGCTGTTCTACACTGGCACCTGGTTAAGCATTTCAGTTTCAAAGTTTTCATCTTTGTTTGCAAATCCTTCTATGATATTATTCCAATATGTCATATTCGTGCTCTACAACTGAGGTACTTATGACCTTTTGATCATTTCCTAATCACTCCAGTTTTGGCAGTTGTGCTTTGAGTTGCAATGGCCCCAAGTATTGCAAACACCAGCGAAATACTTTTGACCTATTTTTGTGCCCTCAGGTTTTAAGAAAGGATTTCTACCAATCTCTTCACTTCCCCAAATATCTCCTTGTAGTATTGTTTCACCAGCATGTCAGTTGGAAAACGAAGTTGGTGTCCTGACATTTTGCATGGTCTTCTCGTAGCATAGTGCAGTTAAAAATGTCAGGTGATGACCTCTTGGCACTTTGTGATTGCATGTGTGGCCCTCAAGTGTTTCATATTGTCAATCTGCCTCTTTTCAACAAAAACAGCTCTGCTCTAATAGTCTAGAAATGGGGAACATGGCCTGGGGATGAAAGGTTGGCCATATATGAGTGAAAGAAGGCTGTGAACGCTTGGTCATTGGAAGTAATCAAGACCAAAAATGGATGTTTGGAAATAGGGGCGGACAGGAATGTGAATGAGGTAAAAGGTTTTTAAAGAAACTATTTGGTCAACTCTTCCCATTTTGCTTTTGGATGAGTACTTTTACAGGATTCCAGAATTCATATCAGGACAATTTATTTACTACTACTGCTCCTGTTCTTATTTTTCTTTTCCTCCTTGCAATTGCACTCTCTCATTCCCAATAAAGTTTTGACAAGTTTCATAAAGTATGTATTCTGTACAAAATCCTCAACGCTACTGAAACGGGACAAAATGCCTGTTTAATTTGGTACATCTGCCATTTCCCTGCCGCAAAAGCTGAAATGTGCAATTCTGTGGCATTGAATGGTAAATGTGCAGTGTTTCTGCCTTTTTCAGGCTTGTGTACCCCCTTCCATTTCTGTTCAAGATTTGGTAATTCATTAGATCAGAAGAATTTTTGTACTACTTCATCAGTTGTTTCATACGATTTACTTGGGTGACTTCATTATACTTAACATAAAGGCACCAGTTGATTCTTCAGAGAATTTTTGTTAGTTTAAACAAAAATGTGGCCAAGACCTCATGTCCTTTCACACTGCTGTCTTAAATTTTTAATAAATATCATCCATTTCTCACTATTTGGAGTTTTTATAGAACTCTAAAACACATAATACAGAAATGATGAATATACTGTATGCTAAGTAACTGTACCAAATGACACTTCAGTAGTTTCTTTGATTGTGATAAGGTTACACCACAAACCCAAGTGCCTGAAATTCTAACTAAGCAGTAAATGTTAATTCAGTGCAATCTTAACGAGCTTGATACTGTAGAATCTACAGGGTTAGCCCTGAGCAGCAGCCTAATATGCAAAATTCTGCCCAGTCTTGTCGGTCATCAAGAGAGATGATATGGAAACGGGCTCTTCAGCCCCCAAGTCTGTGTCGAAAGTCAAGTGCTCATTTATAATAATCCTGTACTAATCCCATTTTTATTCTCTCTACATCCTCATCTACCCCTCACTTGGACACTAGGGCCAAGTCAGAGGCCAACTGACATAGTACCTTCCTGTGCATGGGATGTGGGAAGAAATATGCAGACTCCACACCAACAACACTCACAGTCAGGACTGAATCCAGGTCTCTGGTACTGTGAGGCAGCAGCATTACACGTTGCACCACTGCGCTGCCCTCTACATCTGTGAATTAGACGCTGAACGTTCATTTCAGATTTTAAGAAATAAAAGTAAATGCATCTTGACTCTGGATTCTCACTGTTGAAAACCTAAGCTGTTTGCATGATATTGTAAACTGCTTGAAATATTCAATATTTTGAAAGAGCTCAAGATGGGGACATTGCACTCAGTTGAATTGGAAAGGATGCTGATGGTCCATAGTCTTCATAAATTTAGAATTTTTAGTGCCTTGGTAAGAGATTTTTTCGACTAATTCGAGGCTGAGATGACTTATCCAATCAAATAGGATAACCCTTTATTTGAGAAGAGCTTTTAGAGAGTGCCATAATGATTCTGAGGCCAGTTGGCTCACTGAGTCCATGCTGGCTGTCAACATAGCAACTTAAGTCTCATTCCCCTGCTCTTTGTTTATTGAAAGATCAGAATAGCTACTTCCACCACTTAGAAATGCCAAATTACAGATTTTTGTTCTGCATTTCCCTTTTATCTTTTTCCCTTAATTCTGTATTCCCTGATCCTTGAACCACGTGCTAAGAAGTGATTTCATTGAGATTGAGTGTGATTGACACTCACGGTGGGTGGTGAGAGGCTGTTTCCTTTAGCTGAAGATTCTAGGACCAGCAGGCAGACCAAGAAGGTGGCTACTCAGGATTGGGATGATGAGTAATGTCTTTACTCAGTGAACTGTGAATTTTTAGAATCTTTACCACAGA